>NC_090322.1:116470851-117095851 GCF_040869045.1 Eurosta solidaginis | reverse complement strand
CGTCAGACCAATAAGTCTAACCTCCTTTGTCTTGAAGGCAATGGAAAAAAGATAATAGACCAAGAAATCAGGTCGACCGCCCTCAAGACCTGGCCCCTACATCATAGCCAGCATGCTTAAAAAGCGCGTAGGTCCACGGACACAGCTCTGTACCAATTAACATCTGAAATACAGAGGGCGTTCGAAACGGAGGAAACAGTGCTTTACGCTTTCCTCGATATCGAGGGTGCCTTTGACAACACATCTCACGAAAGCGTAAACATAGCACTGTGGAGAAGAGGAATTCAGATGGCGATCCACAGATGGATTGACAATCTACTCCGTACAAGAATCGCTGAAGCCCATGTAGGCAACAGCGCAGTTAAGGTTAATACCACGAGGGGGTGCCCCCAAGGAGGTGTCCTGTCAACCCTTCTGTGGAGCCTAGTGGTGGATGAACTCCTGCAAAAACTATCAAACAGTGGCATAAGATGCCAAGGATATGCTGACGACATCGTCATAATTGCAAGGGGTAAATTTGTGAGTACGCTCTGTGACATAATACAAAGAGCATTGAACATTACAAGGGGATGGTGCGCCAGTGTGGGGCTTACATCAACCCGTCTAAGACAACCATCATACCCTTCACCAGAAGAAGGGTCCTACCAGCCCTGAGAGCAATAACAATAGATGGCGTGGCACTAGAATATGAAACGCTGTGAAATACTTGAGGGTCATTTTTGACACCAAGCTCCTATGGAAACAACACTTCGACTCCATGAAAACTAGGGCCACGAGGTCCATCATGGTATGCAAACATCTAGCAGGCAAATCAAAAGTGAAAAGAGGGAAGAACACTGACGCAATATGCCAGGCCAGAGACAATCTAAATTACTATTAGGGGTTACAACACAACTCGATATAGGGCATTAATAGGCCTCTCGAAAGGTAACCCAAGAAACGTAACAGCTATTCTTATAGGACACTGTAGACTGAACAGTCACATGCAAAAGCTGGGTATAATATCGAACAACACATGCCGATTTTGCGATCGATCAGCGGTGATGGCGGACCATATCCTACTGGAGTGTGACACAATCTCAAGACGTAGGGCTAAGTTTATGGGCTCAACGTGGCCAGAGCATTCTCACATCAAATCCCTCAAGCCAGGTGAACTGCTAGGGTTCTTCAGAGATGTCGGCTTGGATGAGGTACTGTGAAGTTGCTGAGGGCACAATAGAACAATGGTCGCAGTGCGATCCTCAATTAATTATATATCTATATATCTAGCCAAATACACATATGCGAATATAACAAAAAGTAGTAAACAAAAACAATAAGCGTTGCCAGAGATAAAAAAAAATCATCCACTAATAGTGAAACCGAGCAAAAAACAAGATGCGGAAAGGACAAAAAATGACCTTAATTCAAATGTAGACCCTAAAGAGCTGCAAATAACGAATATAGTAACTAGGCAAAGCGGGGTAGTGATAGTTGAAAGTAAAAATTATCAAGAACGAGATAAAATTAAAAATGCCATCGAGACTAATCTTGGAAATACCTATGAGGTCAAGATCCCTAAGAAAGTGAAACCGACAGTTTTGTATCGGGTATAAATTTTAAATATGATAGTGAAGAACTGGCGCAGAGAATTAAACGACAAAATGCGTGTCTTTCTGAAACAGACATTAAAATTATAAAACAGGATGAAAAGAAAAAGGGCTCGAATGTGTATTACAACGCAGTACTGGAAGTGGACGTAGAAGCTTTCACGAATATACTAGCTGGAGAAAGGATAAATGTAGGCTGGGAACGGTGCAGAGTGTATCATGCAGTCCAAGTACTTTGTTGTTTTAAATGCAAAGGCTTTCATCATAAGGCCAGAGACTGTAAAGAAAGAGAAGTGTGCACAAAATGTCTGGGTGAACACAAACATACGCAAGGCGATAAGGAACCAGTCAGGAAATGTATCAACTGTATGAGGGCAAATAAGGAACTGAATATTGGGCTTGATGATAACCATGATACTATGGATAGAGCATGTCCTGTATATCAGCAAAAATTATCCGCAAGGAAAAAAGGAGTGTTTATTAGCAACCAAAGCATAAAAAGTACAAAAATCGAAGTAGTGGGGTGCATAGCTTAGAATGTATATATCTCAATATTTGTAGTATAACAGCAAACAAAAGTCAACTGCAGAGGCTTGTCGAAATAAGAAAACCAAACATTGTACTATGCGCAGAAACATGCACAACTGATCTTATAATGGGTACCAAATTAAACATTCCGAAATACAAATGTATTCGTTGCGATTCCCATAGTAGACATACGGGTGGTGTTTTGATGTATGTTCATGAAAATTTAGAGTTTAGTATAGTCTGCAATATAGCCATTAACATGAATATATGATGCATTATTATAAAAATCAAAAAATGTGGGTTAAAATGGCAAATTGGTGTACTTTATCACTCACCGAGTAGCAGTGACGCCGACTTTATTACGTTTTTAGATGAAATCCTGACTGAAAACCTCAAGGAATCAGACAATAATATCATAATTGGAGATTTTAACATCAATATGAATGTATCGTCAACATACTCGAAACACCTATTAAGTTTATTCGCACAAAGGGGAATGTTTCAAAGAATTAATTTCAATACGAGAACAACAGAGAACTCGCCTACCAAAATTGACTTGCTCTTTAGTAATAATGATCAAGTTAGGTCGGAAAATATAGTTGAATATAGAATTTCGGATCATGAAACAATAAATTTCAAAGTGCCAACAACAAAGTTTTGCAAAATGAGAAGCTACTCTACTTTTACCTCATGGGAATACTATAGTTCCGAAAACCTTTTAAATAAGCTAAGAACATGCGAGTTTAGCTTTATGCGTAATGCGGGAGTAGAAAATAAAACTACAGCCCTGAAAAATATTCTTACTGAAGTAATGCAAGCACTGACATATGTGAAGAGAACAAAAATACAACTGAGAAATAAGTGATATGACCGTGAGCCTACAGCTCCCCATATAAGAAAACGTGAGCTATATAATATTGCCACAGAAACAGGATACTGGGATGAATACAATGTATTAAAGAAAATATACAAAAGTACTATTATGTATAAGAAGAAGATGTATATGGAAGGCAGAGTTCACAGCAATAACGGAAACATGAAGCGGATGTCGAAGTGTCTGAAAGACCTCGCAGAGCTTACAGATAACAAAAAACATATCACTAAGATAGTAATATAGGGCGAATGCCTCGATAATGAGTATCATATAGCTAATGCCGTAAACAATTTTTGTGTACAGAGCATAGGCGAAGTTAGTGATAGTATCGAAGAAATGCCTACTGCATCCGAACTAAACGTTGGTCGCTCGATCGCAATAGAACCATTTATTTTCATTGACATTGAGTTAGATGATATAATGAATATCACAAAAGCTTTTAAAAATAAATATGGCGGAGAAAAGCTTTTATCTGAGGGTGTCTTCAAGGATTCCATGATGTACATTGGTAATTACAAAGACATAATAAATGAGTCCCTAAATAATGGCATTGTTCCAAACTGCTGGAAAGTTTCAACAATAGTACCTGTGGAAAAAGTAAAAAATACAGTGAAACCGGAGGAGCTACGGCCAATCAATACGTTACCCTCAGATGAGAAAATTATGGAAATGATGGTGAATAATCAATTGGTGGCATACCTAGAAAAGCACAAAGTTATTATACCAGAACAGTCTGGATTCAGGAAGAGCCATTCTTGTGAAACAGCACTTAACATGGTTATTGCAGAATGGAAAGAAGATATATCAGATAAAAAAGTTGTGGTGTCTGTCTTCTTAGACTTGAAACGGGCCTTTGAAACAGTTATAGACGGGAATTGTTGAATGTTTTGTTCAAAACTGGTGTCAGAGGTAAGAATTTGGAATGGTTCCGAAGTTATCTCAGTGACAGAAATCAAAGGACGGTAATTGGAAACGCAGTCTCATCGGTTGTGGATGTAGATATCGGATTGCCACAAGGTTCAGTACTTGCACCGATACTATTTACATTGTACATAAATGATATAAAAAATGCTTAAAATATTGCAATATACGTCTATTTGCGGATGATGCACTGCTCACCATCAAGGAGAAATATGCCGACTGTGCAATGCAGAAAGCACAAGAAGATCTTGACTCTCTATACAACTGGTTGTGCCTTAAAAAATTTAAGTTAAATATAGATAAGACTAAGTTCATGGTATTTTGCAAAAACCAGAACATCATACGTAATAACGATTTAAACAATATAACCCTGAAGATAAAAAACAACTTAATTCAAAGAGTAAATGAAATGAAGTACTTAGGAGTTTTAATTGATGAAAACCTGAATTTTGGAGAACATATAAATTATCTTGAAAGAAAAATTGCGGAGAAAATAGGATTCATGTACAGAACATGTAAACATATTAGTCAACGTCATAAAATAATGGTGTATCGTTGAATTATTGAGCCGCACTTTAATACTGTCCTACAATTCTGCTGATAGCGAGTGATATGCAAATTAAAAGACTACAAATACAACAAAACAAGGCAATGCGATTTATATTAAAATGTCCCCCAAAAACATCAAACACTATAATGCTGAATCGGTTAAACTGGCTTAGTATAAAACAGTCAATAAGTTACTTCACTTTGAAATTTATACATCATGTAACATTAGGCATGCTACCGAGTTACCTGAGCAATAAAATATTATATAATCACGAGATCCATAGTTATGGAACTAGATACTGCAATAATATAAGACTGCCTAGAGTAAGAACAGAACTCGCAAAGAAGACTTTAGAATACACAGGGTACAAAATGTACAATGAACTACCTACTGAGATAAAAGATTGTGAAAATATTAATAAGTTTAAAGTAAAATAATTTTTATATTGTAAAACACTTAATATTTAATGAAACAAATGTTTACTTAACATCAACTAGGTCTTAAAGACCGTAATAAATAAATATAATAATAATAATACACACAGAATAGGTAAAATCCTTTGTCAGGACGCGCCCGGTGAACCCCGTTATTATTATACAATATTCCACCCTTGCAGAAGAAGGAATCACGTTACCAAGGGAGACAGGAGTCACCCTGGCAAAACTTCGTTCTGGATACTGTAACGGGTTAAACTCTTACTTGACCAGAATCAACCCCGACATACGTAATGCATGTCCTGCATGTGATGTCTCTCGACATGACATCAACCATCTTTTCAATTGTAATGTGGAACCTGCGCCTCTAACATCTATCTCCCTATGGTCCGCCCCTGTTGAAACAGCTAGTTCCTTGGACTCCCGTTAGAGGACTTTGATAACAATTTGGGAGTGGTCGTGCCCATTGAATGCGGCGAAGCACTGTTAATACAACAACAACAAAAGGGAGGCCAGGACTCAATTGCTTTTGTGGCCCTGGGATTGGACGTCTCTGAGTAAGCATTGGGGCACCCGGTGTAGTTGGGTTTGCGGCCGGGCAGCATGGCGTCATGAAACCAGTCGGGGGGCTGCCGTCTCTGAGACCAGAACATCTAGGTAAGTGGCTCCGTTCAATACAGCAGCTGCATTGGGCAGTTATCACAAACATTCTGTGCTGGTAAACGGTGCAAAAGGTGGTAGGGACTAAGAGTCTGTTTCCCTGACCTACTCGATTGCTAGTGCCGGAAAGAGGGGGAGAAGAAGACGGGGCGGGGCTGACACTCGGCATTGTTACCGGCTCTACTAGTTATGAGTAGGAGCGGCCGTATGAGGTGGTGGCGCCATGGGGGCGAGCATCAGCGGGTACTTGTTGTGGCTTGCTGCGCAGCAGGGCTGTTGTTGTTGTAGCATTGCTTCGCCCCATCCAATAGGTGCGACCAATCACAAATTGTCATCAATGCCCTCTAACGGGAGTCCAAGGAAACTTGCTGGCTAAACAGGGGTGAACCATAATGAGAGGGGTGTTAGAGGCGTTGGTTCCACAATACAGTTAAAGAGATGGTTGGTGTCACGTGGGACACGTTGCAAGCAGCACATACATACTACGCTTCCCAAGGCAGCCGGTTCTATGTACTGGAGCGAAGCACTGCTACAACAACTTAACGTCTTCTTATTAGCACTTAAAATTGAACATGTTTGAAAAATAAAACGTGTATTCATATTAGTGTACAAGAATTTTCAAACAATATTAATATGTATTTTTATACCCAGCTGTACTTCTACACAGAGTATTATAACTTTGATTGGATAACGGTTGGTTATACAGGTATAAAGGAATCGAGATAGATATAGACTTCCATATATCAAAATCATCAGTATCGAAAAAAATTTGATTGAGCCATGTGCATCCGTCCGTCTGTCCATTAAGACGATAACTTGAGTAAATATTGAGATATCTTCACGAAATTTGGTATACGAACTTATCTGGACCCAGAATAGATTGGTATTGAAAATGAGCGAAATCGAATGACAATCACGCCCACTTCTTATATATAAAACATTTTGGAAAACAAAAAACCTGATTATTTAGTAAAAATTTAGTATTCATCGGTCTTCACAATGCGGGGTATGGTGCATATAAAGCGAAAAATCAGCGACCGACCCGAAGCAGTCCCCAGCCTAAGTTTTCTCGACAGTCTCGACCCGGAAAACAATACGTCCTTTCGTGAAGACGACACGCCGGTTGCGAATAACGCCCTGGAGGGCCACCAAGGGCCTAACTAACAGCCTCCTGCTAATAAATATTTATCTTTGCTCTCTTCTAATATATACTTTCTCTGTCTTTTTTTCCGCCTACAACATCACAAAATCTTTAATTATGTTGTTACCCAAATTCAGTGCAAATCATTCACTTAATTATTTGTATAATGTTGGTCTCTGATAGTGAGTCCCCGAGTTCCAAAGACTGTCTATCTACTTTGTTGCGCATAGTCAGCAAAAAAGCCAACGGGCTGAAAGTTGTTCATATCAATGCGCAAAGCCTTTATAAAAAGCTTGACGAGTTGAGGTTTCTGTCAGAAGGCTCCGATATTGATGTCATATGTGTTTCAGAAACATGGTTTTCTTCGTTTCATAAAAATGATATGGTGAAGATAAATGGATACCAACTTTTCAGAGTTGATAGAAGTGGTCATGGAGGTGGTGTTGCTATATATGTAAAAAGTAGTATGTCCTGTAAATTGTGTTGTTGTTCTAGTCCAGGTGATCCTGTGGAATATGTGTTCGTTCATGTGTTTTCTGAGAACAATAGTAGGCTTCTTATCGGCTGTGCATATAGACCGAATCGACTAGTAGATTTTTCCGCGTTTATTGAATTTCTTCAATCGTTACTAATAGTCTATGACAATATTATCATCGCTGGAGATTTTAATAGTAACCTACTGGTGGATGCCAGTTTAAAACAAAGCATGGAATCTCTGGGACTTTTTCTCACAAACTGTGCTATACCAACGCATTTCACAAATACTAACTCTTCTCTATTAGATTTATTTTTTCTCAATGATCTTCATAAAATTATTCACTACACGCAACTATTCGCCTCCAGCTTCTCAAAACACGACCTGATATTCCTAAACTACAACTTCCAAACGTCATGTAGGTTCACGTATCGCGATCACAGAAGTATAGATTATTATTCTATTGCTGAGTCCGTTGAGTCGGTTGAATGGAGCTTGATTCGTACGTTAACGTCGGTTGATGACCAGACAAAGTTTCTGCAGGATAACATAAATAAGTTATTCGATGATCACGTTTAAGTATAAGTTTAGTTCTGCTTTGAATACAAAAGAAAAGTGGAAAAAAATCAAACAAATAGGAATTGGTAAGCTTAAAAGTGACCGGTCTCATCCCCCTGATGTCGACATCAACGAAATAAATAATACTGTAACGAATTTTCTGCAAATCTTCTTATTTGCAATCCTCTGCTAAGTTCGAATCATTAAACTGTTGAATAAATAACTCCAATATTGAATAATGGAAAAATGGCCTTTATTAAAATACTTCACAATAACTTATACTTTGCTACTCGCTGGCTTAATAACTAAACTAATTGATAACTCAAATGAAACTCTACTATTGGCCGCCAGATCGCGTGCTTAATCAAACTGATTGATAGCTCAACTCAAACTGAATTACTTCTTACTCGCCTGCCCCGCTTTTATAGTTTACGCTGCATACTTCTAGGCTCTCCGATTTCCAGAACTTACTAGTTAGTTTCGGCTACAAAATCGCCAGCCACAACTACGTGCACAAATTCAGATAAGATATATGCATGTGTTTGTGCATTGCCGCTCCACTGCTCGTATACGTACATATGTGTAGACGCAATTATTTATTCGTTTATGTAGATACATAATGATTGAATTATTGATGTGAATGTTTGTAGTTTACAGTCTCTCGAGTACACATAGGCGTATAAGTAAATGCATCTGTGTGTGACATCTCTCTGGGCTGCCTTATATATGTGTATACTTGATTTGATTATTGACGTAAATACTGCTTGGCATGGCCTTAGCATCGCCTTAGTGATGGTATAGCTTAGTGACGCTAATATCCGTGACACTGCCCTCCACCTAAGTCTGATCGTCCCGATCAGACAAATCTCTCGATCTAAACGCTGCTAGCATCGCCAAATGTACCACTCTTCTACTCCGTGGTTTCTCAATGCTTTGTATGCGGTAGATGGCATCACTGATCTTCTTCACAACCTTGTACGGGCCTTCCCAACTGCACCGAAATTTGGATGGAACACCTTTCCGCCAGTGAGGGTTGTATAACAGTACCAAATCTCCCGCCAAGAAACCTTTCGAATTATTGTTCTCATGGTACCTGTGTTTCATCGTACCACTCAATACCCTGGTTCGTTCCTTCACACTCTGTTGTTTGGCCAATGAACTACTTCGTAGAGCTTGCGCTTGACGGATTGGCTTCGCATAATCAGTATCGTTCCCACATTTCACAACAGTAGTGCGCTCTGGCTTAAAACTACCCTCGCATTCTTTCTCGGAAATTCGTTGCTTCGTTTTTCTGCGTCGTTTAGGTTTTTTCAATGCCAGTGTTTCTCTCGCAGGTACTTTTGATTTTGATTTATTTGGCCCATTCGATCTATCAAGCCTTTGACTTTCGTGGTCTTCGTCGAGTCTTTTCCACCAGTACCCGATTACTGCTGAACCCTTTTTCCAAACTAAAGTTAAGTGGTATGTCCTGGTTCTTATAGCGCATAATTTTCCTCCGCATATCGATCCTGACGTCATGGTCAACCAAGAAGTCCACTCCCAATATGACTTCATCGACGATCTCCGCCACAACGAATTTGTGTAGAACCATGACTTTTCCAATTAATACCTCACATACCACTTCGCCTTGGACTTCATTATACTCGCCTGTGACCGTACGCAACCTTGCTCCAGGTAATGACTTTACTCTCCTGTAGACCAAATCAGATCGAATCAAGGAATGAGATGCCCCGTATCTACAGTCAGTACACGCTCTTTACCATCCACATTCCCTCTGATGGTAAGACTGCTTGATTTCCTTCCAATCTGCGACACAGATATCACAGGACATTCAATAGCCGGGGCAAGTTTTCGTTCTTTACATCCGACAAGCTCTTGCTCATTTCCGCCAGCTTTGCGTTTACGGCCACCCACATTGTTGGAACTATTAGGACCAAGATCGCAATGACGTGCAATGTGACGTGGGTTGCCGCACATGAAACATTTAATAACTCCGGCATTCTTTCTGAAAACTGGCTTACACAGAAGCGACGCTGTTTCCTGAATCAGAGCATGCGATACCGTTTCAGTAAATGTTAAGTTTTGGATTCACATATGTAGCCCGCTTCGTTTCCAAATCTCGTATGCCATTTATAAAGCTGTGAATCTTTACCCTTTCAGTGTATTCCACCACGGGTGCATCCGCATTCGCTAAATGTGCTAGCCTTTCAATATCCGACGCAAACTCTTGCAATGTTTCACCAGGCCTCTGGAAGCGGTTCAGCAACTCCATTTGGTATATCTGTCTCCTATGCTCAGTTCCGTATCGTCTCTCTAGAGCAGCCATCAGTGCTTCATAATTGTTCCGCTCTCCTTCGGGAATCGTCTGTAGGATTTCCGCTGCTGGTCCCTTCAATGCCACGAACAGTGCAGCAACTTTACTTCCGCATTCCAGTCGTTCACTGCTGCGGTCTTCTGAAACTGTAGCTTGAAGACCTGGAAAGGAACAGAACCGTCAAAAGATGGAGTTTTTACCTTCGTATTACTCGCTGAAGCAGCCGGCCGATTAAGTTGCAATTCCTGTATACGACCTCTCAAAGCATCCACCTCTGCCTCGAATTTTTCTTCAAACTGCGTTATTTTCTCGTCCATACGCGCTTCGAGTTTTGATAATATACGCGCCTCTTGCTCTTTCAGTTGTGTTTCTATCTTTGATGTAATCTGTGTTGACATTTCTGAAATACGTGTCTCATGTGATTCCAGCTGGGATGCCATATATGTTTTCTGCTCTTCCAGTTGAGATGACATTTGCGACGACATTTCTGATATACGCGTTTCTTGTGCTTCCATCTTCGATGTAATCTGTGTCGACATTTCTGAAATACGTGCCTCCTGTGCTTCCATCTTAGATGTTATACGGTTCTCCTGCGATTCTAGTTGAGAAGCCACTGTCGATGTTTGAGTAAATATTGCAGCCAAAATCATGTTCAAGTCTGTGCTCGTAACTGTCTGCGTAACTGTCTCTTCCATTTTTGTTGTTTCTTCGCCATCAAGATGAAAGTCATACTCTTCCACGTCAATTCCTTCTGCTTCCATTGCCTCTCTTAGCCGTGCCTGAAGTTCGTGTTTAACGCCGCTTGTATTCAATGCACGGCTTTCCAACTCCTTCTTTAGTTGCTGGATCTTCAATTCACTGAACTTTGACATGTCCTTGTTGTCCTCTGGTATTTATTCAACAATTCCTTTTCTGACACCAATTGTAACGAATTTTCTGCAAATCTTCTTATTTGCAATCCTCTGCTAAGTTCGAATCACTAAACTGTTGAATAAATAACTCCAATATTGAATAATGGAAAAATGGCCTTTATTAAAATACTTCATAATAACACTTATACTTTGCTACTCGCTGGCTTAATAACCAAACTGATTGATAACTCAAATGAAACTCTACTATTGGCCGCCAGATCGCGTGCTTTATCAAACTGATTGATAGCTCAACTCAAACTGAAATACTTCTTACTCGCCTGCCCCGCTTTTATAGTTTACGCTGCATACTTCTAGGCTCTTCGATTTCCAGAACTTACTAGTTAGTCTCGGCTACAAAATCGCCAGCCACAACTACGTGCACAAATTTTTGTTCTCTCTTGTGACAACTCAGATAAGATATATGCATGTGTCTGTGCATTGCCGCTCCACTGCTCGTATACGTACATATGTGTAGACGCAATTATTTATTCGTTTATGTAGATACATAATGATTGAATTATTGATGTGAATGTTTGTAGTTTACATTCTCTCGAGTACACATAGGCGTATAAGTAAATGCATCTGTGTGTGACATCTCTCTGGGCTGCCTTATATATGTGTATACTTGATTTGATTATTGACGTAAATACTGCTTGGCATGGCCTTAGCATCGCCTTAGTGATGGTATAGCTTAGTGATGCTAATATCCGTGACAATACTTTTGTAAGACTACCAAACTCAGCCGACAATGTGTGTATTGATAACTACTCCGTGCGTGTTAACGAGCCCTTTTGAGTCTGTTTGTGTCGATAATTGTGATGTTGTCCAAGCCATACTTTCTGTGAAGTCTAACGCAATGGGGCTTGATGGTATATGTTCAAAGTTTTTAAAAGTCATTCTTCCCAAAATCCTTCCCCACATTACTTACTTGGTCAACTCAATTTTGACGACCGGTGTCTTCCCAATATACTGGAAAGCTGCAAAAGTTATTCCAATCCGTAAACAAAATAATGAGTATCGACCAATAGCCATACTCCCTTTCCTCTCTAAGGTCGTTGGACGTATTCTACATGGGCAAATCGTATCATATGTACATGAATACAAGCTCCTGTCAGACAGTCAGTCCGGAGCGGAGCTGTACAACGGCACTATTATCTGTGACAAAAGAAATTCGTGAGCGAGTGGATGAAAGTTACATTGCCTTCTTAACACTTCTTGACCACTCTAAAGCTTTTGATTCTGCAGAACACACTCTGCTCTGTAGGAAGCTGGAAAACTTATTTAACTTCTCTGGTCATGCAGTTGCCCTTATAAGATCATATCTTGGCGATAGGACTCAAGCAGTATGTATAGATGGTAAATGTTCCGACGTCCTACATGTCTCAAGAGGCGTCCCTCAAGGCTCTATCCTGGGTCCTCTGGTATTTGCTCTGTATATCAATGACTTACCTGATGTCCTTAAGTATTGTAATGTTCATATCTACGCTGATAATGTGCAGTTGCTTACGAGTTATCCTCGTGATCAAACTAGCTTGTGCATAAGTAACTTAAACCACGATTTGAATCAAATATTTTCATGGGCTACTATGAATGGCTTATGTATAAACCCGAATAAATCAAAATGTATTGTTAATCATAGAAGGTCTTTTCTCACTAATGATTTAGAGAATGTAGTGTTTGACATTTCCGTTATAGAATACGTCGATACGGCGAAAAACTTAGGTGTCATTTTTGACAAAACATTGACGTGGAAAGACCATATTTTTAGAACGGTTGGAAAAGTGTCTGGAATGCTTCGTACACTATGGTTAACACAGTATTTCACGCCTTTGCACATAAGACTACTTCTGGCTAAAGCGTACTTAATACCTACGCTACTCTATGGTTGTGTGATTTACTCAAACTGTGACTATGTGTGCAAGAACAAACTAAATGTTGTTTACAACAACATTCCTAGATATGTTTATGGGTTGAAAAGACTTGATCACGTATCACAACATGCTGAAAGGTTGCTAAACATTTCTTCCTAAAATCTTTTAAAAGTCAAAACACTGTCCCTCCTCCATAAATTGATAAACACGAAGGAACCTTACTATCTATATCGTAAGCTTATTTTTCTGCAATCATCAAGATCGGTGCTTCTTCTTACGCACATTAGATACCGCACGCTAACCTCTGAACGCCAATTCTTTGTTATTGCAATACGTCTTTGGAACTCCCTACCTACAAGTCTTCTACTCTTAAGTAATGCTCTGCACTTCCAAAAAGAGCTAACATCATTTTTTAACGACTCTTAAACTGGATCTCAAATTGTTGTTGTTAAAATGTTCATTTCTAAGTCCCTTTTCCTTTCTCTGCGTCTTCTTTCTTTATTTGTTAAATACTATTCGATCTCGGCATTTCCAACCGCTATATTTAAATACATGTAGATCGAATTTTCAAATGCATGAACCTCTTCGTTGTCTGTGTCAAGATTTCAATAATCTCTGCAATAATATTGATACTTGCGACACACTTTACAGTATAAAAAAATATATACTCACTGCCTTGAACTCATAAATGTTTCAAAATCACACTAAATCTGTTACCTGCTCCAGTTACTTTGGGCGGGTGGCTTGGAATCACGTCCTTTCCAACCTCCCACACATCGCAGCCCTACTCATTGTGTGTTAAATATACATCAACTGCTCGAAATCACGTCCATTCCGACAGCACTGATAATCAATTCCGTTGCGCGGCATGACAGTCCATCCCGACAACTGATTCAATGGTGTCAGAAGAGGAATTGTTGAATAAATTCCGAAGACTTCGAATACAACTTGGACATGCCAAAGTTAAGTGAATTGAAGATCCAGCAACTGAAGAAGGAGTTGGAGAGCCGTAGATTGAATACAACCGGCATTAAACTACAACTTCAGGAACGACTACAACAGGCAATGGAATTAGAAGGAATTGACGTGGAAGAGTATGAATTTCATCTTGATGGCGAGGAAACAACAAAAATGGAAGAGACAGTTACGCAGGCAGTTACGAGCACAGACTTGAACATGATTTTGGCTGCAATATCTGCTCAAACATCGACAGTGACTTCTCAACTGGAATCGCAAGAGACACGTTTAACATCCAAGATGGAAGCACAGGAGGCACGTATTTCAGAAATGTCATCGCAAATGTCATTTCAACTGGAATCGCAAAAGACAGATATAACATCACAACTGGCATCTCAACTGGAAGAACAAAAGACAAGTATAGCATCCCAACTAGAATCACAGGAGACACGTATAACATCTAAGATGGAAACACAGTTAGAAGAACAGAAAACATATATGGCTGAGCAGTTGAAAGCACAAGAATCTCGCATATCTTCGCAACTGTCAGAACAAGAAGCAAGGGCATCGTCAAAAGTGGAAGCGCAGGATGCAAAAATCCCCCAATTTCAGGCAGAAGTCGATGATTTGAAAGGTTGTTGTTGTTGTTGTTGTAGCGATTAGGTTACTCCCCGAAGGCCCCGGGGAGTGTTATCGATGTGATGGTCCTTTGTCGGACACAGATCCGATACGCTCCGGTAACACAGCACCATTAAGGTGCTGGCCCGACCATCTCGGGAACGATTTATATGGCCACATTAAACCTTCAGGCCATCCCTCCCTCCCCACCCCCAAGTTCCATGAGGAGCTTGGGGTCGCCAGAGCCTCATCTGTTAGTGAAACGGGATTCGCCGCTTGAAGGTGAGGTTGACAATTGGGTTGGAGAAGCTATATATTGCGCTACACAACCCCTTGAATCCCGATTTGAAAGGTCGTATGGAGCAGTTACAACTAAATCGCCCAGCTGTTTCAGCAAACAATCCGAAGGTAAAGACACCATCCTTTGACGGTTCTGTTCCTTTCCAGGTCTTCAAGCTACAGTTTGAGAAGACCGCAGCAGTGAACAACTGGAATGCGGACGATAAAGTTGCTGCACTGTTCGTGGCATTGAAGGGGCCAGCAGCCGAAATGCTACAGACGATTCCCGAAGGACAGCGGAACAACTATGAAGCATTGACGGCTGCTGTAGAACGACGTTATGGAAGCGAGCATAGAAAACAGATATTCCAAATTGAGTTGCAAAACCGCTACCAAAAAGCAAATGAGACATTGCAGGAGTTTGCTTCTGATATTGAATGATTGGCTCATCTTGCAAATGCGGACGCACCCGTGGAATACACTGAAATGGTAAAAATCCAGAGTTTCATAAATGGCATACGAGATGTGGAAACGAAGCGGGCTACATATGCGAATCCAAAACTAACATTTGCTGAAACGGTATCGCATGCACTGACTCAGGAAACAGCCTCACTTTTGAGTAAGCCAGCGTACAAAGCTCATCGCGTGGAAGTGGAAAGGCCAGACTGGGTAGACGCAATTTTGGAAGCATTGAAGGGTACGCAGCAGAAGAATAATGATGCAGTCAAATGCTTTAAGTGTGGAAGTGTGGAAAGCCAGGGCGTATTGCGCGTTATTGCAACACCAACCCTAACAGTTCCAACAATGTGGGTGGTCGGAAACGCAGGGCAGAAGGAGATGAGCAAATCTCCAAGACCACTCAATCGTTAAGCTAAATCGAGTCAGCCACAAGGGGCGACAGATGGCTCCCGCAATTGAATGCCCCATAATCTCTATCCCGCAGATTGGAAGATCGAGCAATCTTACTATTGGAGGACATGTGGATGGAAAGGAACGTTTACTGACTGTAGATACGGGCGCATCTCATTCCATCATTCGAGCGGATTTCATTTCATTCCCGCCGGGAGAATTCCCGAAATCCGGCCCCACTTCCCGGCGGAGGCCGCGAGCTTAGCAAGGGAACGCGACCTTATAAGACAGCTTGATCCAGGCGACCCCCAAATAAGGGATATAAACCAACGCATCAGATTGCTTGTGGACGAACACAAGCGGGCGAAATGGAAAGAGCACCTAAGAGGTTGTAACCTCTCTACCGGTGTAGGTAAACTTTGGTCCACCGTAAAGTCCCTATCAAATCCGACTAAGCACAAAGACAAAGTTTCCATCGCCTTTGGCGATAAGGTGCTGTCGGATGCGAAAAAATGCGCGAGCGCTTTCTGCCGACAATATATAATGCATCCTACGGTCGACAAAGATAGACGGAGAGCCAATAGACACGCACATAAACACAAACTCAGCGCGTCACCAATTACCATCACCGCTAGAGAGGTTGAGGACGCCATTGGTCGCGCTAAACCATCCAAAGCAGTGGGCCCAGACGGCATAGCCATGCCGATGCTTAAAAACCTAGGGAAAGAGGGTTTCAAATATTTAGCGCATGTCTTCAACCTGTCTCTTTCCACCTTTGTCATACCCGAGAAATGGAAAATGGCCAAGGTGGTCCCGCTAATAAAGCCTGGGAAACCAGCTAACGTAGGTGAGCCATTTTGCTCCCTTATTTCCAAGCACATTTGCAGCTAGCCCCTCATCAGCATGGCTTCAGAAAACTCCATAGCACTACCTCCGCGCTAAATGTCATTAGCACCCAGATAAATTGCGGTTTGAATCAAGATCCCCACCATAGAACAGTACTCGTAGCGTTAGACCTATCAAAAGCTTTTGATACGGTCAACCATGGCTCGTTACTGCAAGACCTTGAAGGGTCTACCCTTCCCCCATGTCTTAAAAGGTGGACCGCAAATTATCTGGGTGGTCGGCAGGCATCGGTGCAATTCAGAAACGAAACATCAAAACAAAGGAGAATTAAACAAGGGGTGCCACAGGGTGGTGTCCTATCCCCGCTTTTGTTTAATTTCTACATATCTAAGCTACCTTCACCACCGGAAGGAGTCACAATCGTTTCCTACGCCGATGACTGCACAATAATGGCCACAGGCCCAGGCCCAGAGATCGATGAGTTATGCAATAAAATAAACGGCTATCTCCCTAATCTCTCCAGTTTTTTCGCATCGCGAAACCTGGCATTGTCACCGACTAAATCTTCCGCGACCTTATTTACAACATGGACGCCCCAAATGTCGACCATATTGAACATCCACGTCGATGGCAATACGCTACCGACTGTCCTACACCCCAAAATCTTGGGTTTGACGTTTGATCAGGATCTACATTTTGGTGCGCACGCAACCGCAATTGTTCCAAGAATTCAGAGCCGTAATAAAATCCTCAAATCCCTTGCTGGCAGTACCTGGGGAAAAGATAAAGAAACGCTCTTGACCACATACAAAGCAATTAGCCAGCCGATTACGTGCTACGCGTCACCCATATGGTCGCCAAGCCTAAAAACCACCCACTGGAAGAAACTACAGGCCTGCCAAAATACTGCTCTCAGAATCGCCACGGGCTGTCTTCTTATGTCCCCAGAACACCATCTGCATAATGAGGCGAGAATACTCCCCATCAGGGAGAGAAATGAGATGCTGACCAAACAGTTTCTGTTGAATACTCAGAAACCTGGGCATCCCAACAGACATCTGATTGACGAACCAGCACCGCCTAGGGGCCTAAGGAGTCATCTCCGTAAGCATTTTGAGGAAATACGGCACCTGAGAACCCAGCCGTATGAAACGAAAAAACACAAGCAGGTCCTTGGTGAACTCCATAGACAGGCGTCGGACCTTTATGTCGGGAATTGCCCGGTGAATCCAGTACTTGAAGAAAAATATCCAGAACTCGCAGAAGAGGAACACATACTCCCCAGGGAAACGCGCGTCACTCTTGCTCAACTTCGTTCTGGATACTGTAACAAGTTAAACTCTTACCTATCCAGAATCAACCCCGACATACAAAATGTATGCCCCGCTTGCAATGTGTCCCCACATGACACCAACCATCTCTTTAATTGTAATGTGGAACCAACGCCTCTAACACCCCTTTCCTTATGGTCCACCCCTGTTGAAACGGCAAGTTTCCTTGGACTCCCGTTAGAGGATATTGATGACAATTTGTGATCGGTCGCGGCTATTAGGTGGGGCGAGCATTGCTACAACAACAACAACAGCGGATTTAGTCAACAAAAAGCCACGGGAGAGGACACCCAGGTAATTGGAGAAGTAGAATGTGAAGTAGCAATTGGGAACGTCACGGTACTACACCAGCTTATAGTGGCAGATATTGTTGATGAAATCATAATTGGAGTGGACTTCTTAATCAACCAAGACATCAAGATCGATATGCAAAGCAAGACGATGTGATATAAGAACATGGATGTGCCGCTTAATTCCGGCTACAGCAGTAAACGAGTGCTGGTGGAAGAGAGTCAGCAAATACCACCAAAATCCGAAGCAGTCATCTGGGCAAAGGTGGATGGAGATTGTGGGACAAACAAACTGTGGGTTGTTAAAGCAGCAAACAAATCAGCACTGAACATACTTGTAGGAAAAACTCTGGCTATAATAAAACAAGATGGACGTATTCCGTAAGAGTACTCAATGAGTTCAAGTCATCATTTAATTTGACCAAAGGAGCTATTTTGGAAGATGCCAAGAGGCTGAAGGAACACGTTTCATCTAGTAATACTGATCTTTCAAATGACATCACGGCATGGACGCAGGGGTTAGAGGAAGCCTATCAGAATAAGGCAAAACAACTGCTCCTAAAGTACACGAACATATTTGGTCGATTTAAAAATCGCTCATTGCTCTGTGAAAATCGTATTCTAGGGATCAAAATAAGAAACTTTTCCGAAGGAACCAAACCTCTAAAACGAATTCTGGTGTCCCCCAATTTGGGTCGAACTTTTGGGTAGGGGCAAATTTTGAAAAATCCCACTTTGACCCATTTAGAGTGCTCCAATCGAGTACAAATGTATGACCGACCGCCACTAACTTTGGAGGCCCCCCCGATGCCAGTGGCACACCCCCTGGAACCCCCTGGGGGTTCACCATACAAACATTTCAAAAAATCACCGGGTTTGCACTTTACACGAAAAAATCAGCTAAATGGCTATGTTTTTTCTTTATTTTTATTTATTTATTTATAATAATATTTATTATTTATTTATAATAATATCTATTTTTTCTCTTAAGAAATTTATTTAGTCAGAACATATGTAAATGAAAAAATTAATTTAAGTGAGTTATAGAAAAGAAACTAAAAAAAATTATTGTTTGAAGTCTTTTTTACTTTCAAGTCTGGGCAATTTCGCACGGCTCTCTAATGTCGTCGCCATAACAGCCTCTAAATTTTCCGGTATAAACCGTTTGGAAACGCTAGCTAGCAATTGAACATGTCGTTCCGTTCCTTGTATGTGTGATGGAATTTTTGGATCATTAAACGGGGGATCATCTTGATTTAAATATTCTTTCAATGTATCGTACGGAATGCTTCGCGTGAATGGTGGTTCAAATACGATATTTATATCATTCAAATTGATCATTTCCGTATAACTTGTACAATTAAATTTATATCTGGTTTTTTATAAACTCTAAGTTCCATTGGCTCGTCAACATCATTCGATAGCGTAGAATTTTCTTGATGGCACAGTCGCGCTTTTCTTTGCTATCATCAAACAACATTGATAACAAGATATTTTCCGAATGCGAATTATCTTTAATTACTTGATTGACAATTTTGCGTAAACGAGGTTCTACAAATCGTGACCAACCAATGAACTTGAAAAATAATGCACTGCCATACACGACAGAGCTGTAATACTTGATGTTGAAGTACATTGGCACATAATATTTAATTATAAATTCAACCAGAATTCTTAAATTTGCATCTGGATTTTCCGTTGTCACTTATAATCGCAATAATCTAGCGGCCTTGGTGAGCCACCGAGAATGTACAATTTTCCCTGGTTTGATGTTAGCCAGATCCACCGGAACCACGCCACTAGAAATTGCATGGGCCATGTCGTATAAGTACTTCGAATCGGTGGAAAATTCAATATTTTCTGGAGCAGGGGGCATATTTTGCAACTCAATTTTCTGGAAGCCGTCCACCACCTGAAAAAATATAATAATAAAATAATTAAAGTTGGTTGACAATTATAATAAATGAGTGATAGCAATAACT
Source organism: Eurosta solidaginis (assembly GCF_040869045.1). Taxonomy (NCBI): domain Eukaryota; kingdom Metazoa; phylum Arthropoda; class Insecta; order Diptera; family Tephritidae; genus Eurosta; species Eurosta solidaginis. The sequence continues at coordinate 117,075,873 of NC_090322.1, read as the reverse complement.
TACCGGAAGTATTTCACAAGTTTCGATTTGACGGCTCAGTTTTCCGCTTGCCGATCTTGGTCCAGTGCTGGTTGATTTATCCAAAGCTTCAAACAAATGCCGAAACGGAAATTCGTTGAAGTGTAGAAGGCAAACGAACCAATGCAATGGTCTTTTTAACAGCAATTCGTATCGTCGTATAATTCCACCGTGTGGGCCAGTGATATATTTTTATAGTTGAAAAAACAATTTAATTTGTTTGTTTTGTATTCAGCGATTTCATGTTCCAGTCTTACGTAACCAATCAATTCAGAATTTGGTTCTCTCAAAATAACAAGATGAGGTTCTTTTACCATCCTAGTATGATACTTCTCATCAATTTTATCTATCGTTAAAGTATCATCTTTTCTGCCATCGAATGAAAACGCTAACAAATTGGTATCATCTAACCGTTTGCGAAGCACTTCTTGTCTGCATTTCTCTTTTTCTCCGCGAACTTTCGATTTATCCATGATGAGAGGTTTCCCATGCTTATCTTTAATTTTAAAATCTTGCAAAAGAGCGGTTCCCAATGCTGATGCTGTCAGGCACACCAAATCTGTCACATACCAAGGCAAAGAAAATAATCGTATCTCTCTGTGTATTGTGAACTTGTGCTTCTATCCATATCTTGGTATGTTGGCATTGATGACATAGACGTTGCTCCTTGCTCTTCAGTTTCCATCATAAATGCATCCATTGTTAGTCTTCTCTGTTATGTTGATCGTGCATGAACTCTTTGAGACGTTCGGGAACCCAGCCGCATGCAGATGGAGCTGCCTTCAAATCACATTTACATGTTCCAATGTAAAAAATTGTTTCCAGCGATTTTACATACTCTGTAAATTGTTGGGTGTTGTTTCTTCTCTTGATTTGCTCTTGATACTTGTCAAGCAATTTATTCAATTTATTAAATACACTTTTTTTCAGCATTATTTCCATACCAGTGTTTTTCCCAAATTCCAATCAACTTATCTTGTACTTGAATAGTGAATGATTTATGGGAAAACTTTTTTTGTTCTGTTTTAGCAGGTTCGCTTAAGTAAAAATAATATCTCAAGATATCCAGATGGGTTGGTAAATTAAGATCAGTTAAATCAGTAGACACACCAAAAACAGTAACATCATGCTTGGGTATATGACTCATTGGGTTTTCGATAGTTGTTGATGTAGTTGCTTCATCTTGCGGTGTAGAGGATGGTGGATTCATTGTAAACTTTTTGATTTGGAATGGTCACTTCACATTTTTTTTTTTTTTTAAATATTTTTTTATCTGAAATTAGCACTCCACACTTCTTCACAACGACTTAATGCATTCACAAAAACGGTTGCGTTATAAATGGTCTACGAGACGAGGTAATAAGAATGAAATGGTAATCTCAATTCTACCTGCTGTGTCTTGTGGTGGCTTAAAAAAAACAACACAAGCAATTTTACGATCTGCAATTGTGTCACAGTGATACCTTCACCTTCACGGGTGGGGGGGGGGGGGGGGGGGGGGGGTTCCAGGGGGGGGTTCCAGGGGGTGTGCCACTGGCATCGGTGGGTCTGGCCCCCAAAGTTAGTGGGGGTCGGTCATACATTTGGACTCGATTGGAGCACTCTAAATGGGTCAGAGTGGGATTTTTCAATATTTGCCCCTACCCAAAAGTTCGACCCAAATTGGGGGACCCCAGAATTCGTTTTAGAGGTATGGTTCCTTCGGCAAAGTTTCTTATTTTGATGCCTAGAATATGATTTTCACAGAGCAATTTTTTTGCCTCCCCACAAATCGACCCGGCCTAATGTATATACATATTTTATAATAGTTTTGCTCACTATGTATGATTGTTAATTTTACACTGTAATCCGCATTTATATTCATTCATTCAGTCATATTTAGTCTGATTAATTGTAAAATTTGTAGACCAACAAATAAATAAATAAATAAATATAATCAGCCAAAGTTTATCATCACTACTGCTGTCTTTTAATATTTATTAATTACTTTTCTTTAGTTTTGGGATTTACATCTACATACATAAATATTTAACTATTATCTGTTATATTTAATTTAATTTGATTATCTAATTTATTATTATAAATATTCAATTTTTATAGCTCATGCTATTCATGACTAGCACTGTTAAATAATTTGTCAAAATTGTTGTGCTAGGAACAAATTTTCAAATAAATACATACAATACATACACCTAGAATGTGGAAATGTGACGTGTGGACTGATATTGATAAAATTTTAGGAAATTTTTTATAATGGGCGTGGCACCGCCCACTTGTGTTGAAATCAATTTTACAAATATTATTAATTATAAATCAAAAATCGTTAAACCTATCGTAAATAAATTCGGCAGAGATGTTAACTTTACTATAAGGAATGCTTTGAAGAAGAATTAACGAAATCGGTTAAGGACGACGCCCACTTTTATATAAAATATTTCTGAAAGGGTCGTGGACGAATAAAATAAGATATATCTTTGCAAAAAAAGAGCTTTATATCAATGGTATTTCATTTCCAAAGTGGATTTATAACAATAAATAGGAAAAACTTCAAATCGTAAAAAAATGGGCGTGGCACCGTCCCTTTTATGCCTAAGCAGTAAGCAATTTTCTATGTTTCGGGGGCCATAACTCGAAGAAAAATTTGTTTGGAATAGAACCATATGTACATACTAGCCTTTACCCGCGGCCCCGTCCGCAAGGAGAAAATGAAATATGTGGGCTATTCACGTTAGCCTGCTTATAAAGTTATCTGTTTAAAATTTTTTTTCTGTCTAATGCTTTTTATTTTTGTAATTGAGTAAAAAAAAGAACTTTATGAGCTGATAACCTGATAGGATCCCAAAATGATAACGAAATTATCCAAAAAAAGCCACGAAATGACCCCGACGCTATCGCGGACGGATCCCGAAAACCATCCAGAAACGCCCCGGAAGTGTCCCAAAAAAACCCGAAATGACAACGACACGATTCTAGACTTATCCAGATAACCACACAGAAATGATGCCTGAAGGGTACCAAATTGATCCCGAAATAGTCCCGAAAAAGTTCCGAAATTACCCTGACGGGCTCCCGGACGGGTCTCAGAAACCATCCAGAAAATATCCAGGAAGGGTCCCTAAATTATCCCGACTAACTCCAGAAAAAGTTCCGAAATGGCTCCGAGGGGATCCACGATGGATCGCGGAAACCATATAGAAATGATTCCGGAAGGATTCCAAAATGATCCCGAAATAGTCCGGAATTGACCCAGATGGGATCCCGCACAGATCCAGAAATGATCCCGGAAGGGTGCAAAAACTATCCCGGAAAAGTAACAAAAAATCCCGAAATGGCTCCTACGGCATCCCGGACGGATCCAGAAATGATCTCGGAAGGGTCCCCAAATGATCCCAAAATGGTCCCGAAATGACCCTGATGGATCCGGCAAACCATCAAGAAATTATGCCGAAAGGGTCCCAAAATGATCCCGAAATAATACAGAAAAAGTGACGAAACGACCCCTAGAGGATCCCCAAATGATCCCGTATTAGCCCCGAAAAGGTCCCGAAATAACCCCGACGGGATCCCGGACAAATCCCGAAAACCATCCAGAAATGATGCCGGAAGGAATCCCAAATGATTCCGTGAAAGTCCCACATTGATTCCGACGGGATCCCGAACGGATACCGAAAATCATCCAGAAGTGACGCCGGAAAGGTCCTCAAATGATCACCTAATAGTCCCGAAATGACCCTTAAGGGGTCATGGACGGATCACATAACCCATCCAGAAATGATCCCGATATATTCCCGAAGAAGTCCCGAAATGACCCTGACGGGATCTCGAACGCACCCCTAAATGACCCTGACGGGATCCCGGACAGATCCCGAAATCCATCCAGAAATGATCTTGGGAGGGATCCCAAATGATCCCGAAAAAGTCCCGCAATGATTCCGAAGGGATGCTGATCGGATACCGATAACCATCCAGAAGTGATGCCGGAAAGGTCCTCAAATGATCACCTAATACCAAAATGACCCTGACGGCATCCCGGATTGATCCCAAAATCCATCCAGAAATAATCTTGGGAAGGTCCCAAAATTATCCCGAAATAGTCTCGGAAAAGTTCAGAAATTACCCTGACGGGTTCCCGGACGAATCCTGAAAGCCATCTCTAAATGATCCCGAAAAAGTCCCGAAATGACCCTGACTGGACCCCGAAAGGATCCCGAAAACTATCCAGAAATGATGCCGGAAATGTCCTCAAATGATCACCTAATAGTTCCGAAAAGACCCTGACGGGATCCCGAACGGATCCCGACAACTATCTAGAAATGATGCCGAAAGGGCCCGCAAATGATCCCGTATCAGGCGAGAAAAAGTCCCGAAATGAACCCGACGGGATGCCGGACGAATCCCAAAAACCAGCCAGAAATGATGCCGGAAGGGACACCAAATGATCCCGAAAAAGTCCCGCAATAATTCCGACGGGATCCTGAGCGGATACCGAAAACCATCCAGAAGTGATGCCGAAAAGGTCCTCAAATGATCACCTAATAGTCCCAGAATGACCCTGACGGCATCCCGGACAGATCCCGAAATCCATCCAGAAATGATCTTGGGAGGGTCCCAAAATTATCCCGAAATAGTCTGGGAAAAGTCCAGAAATTACCCTGACGGTTACCGGACGAATCCTGAAAACCAATCTTAAATGATGCCGAAAAAGTCCCGAAATGACCCTGATGGGACCCGGAAAGTATCCCGAAAACTAACCAGAAATGATGCCGGAAAGGTCCTCAAATGATCTCCCAATAATTCCGAAAAGACCCTGACGGGATCCCGAACGGATCCCGACAACTATCCAGAAATGATACCGAAAGGGCCCGCAAATGATCCCGTATTAGTCGAGAAAAAGTCCCGAAATGACCCCGACGAGATGCCGGACGAATCCCAAAAACCATCCAGAAATGATTTTGGAAGGGACCCCAATGATCCCGAAAAAGTCCCGCAATTATTCCGACGGGAATCTGAACGGATACCGAAAACCATCCAGAAGTGATGCCGGAACGGTCCTCAAATGCTCACCTAATAGTCCCAAAATGACCCTGAGGGCATCCCGGACAAATCCCGAAATCCATCCAGAAATGATCTTGGGAAGGTCCCAAAATGATCCCGAAATAGTCTCGGAAAAGTCCAGAAATTACCCTGACGGGTTCCCGGACGAATCCTGAAAGCCATCCTTAAATGATCCCGAAAAAGCCCCGAAATGACCCTGACGGGATCCCGAAAGGATTCCAAAAACTATCCAGAAATGATGCCGGAAAGGTCCTCAAATGATCCCCTAATAGTTCCGAAATGACCGTGACGGGATCTCGAACGGATCCCGACAACTATCCAGAAATTATGCCGAAAGGGTCCGCAAATGATCCCGTATTAGTCGAGAAAAAGTGCCGAAATGACCCCGACGGGATCCCGGACGAATCCCAAAAACCATCCAGAAATGATGCCGGTAGGTATCCCAAATGATCCCGAAATAATCCCGAAATTACCTCGTCGGCATCCCGGACGGATACCGAAAATTATCCAGAAATGATGCCGGAAAGGTCCACAAATGATCCCCTAATAGTCCCGAAATTACCCTGATGGGATCCCGGACGGATCCCGAAAACCATCCAGAAATGATGCCGGAAGAGCCCCCAAATGATCCCGAAAAAGTCCCCAAATGACCCCGACGATATCCCGGACGGATCCCGAAAACCATCCAGAAATGATGCCGGAAGAGCCCCAAATGATCCCGAAAAAGTCCCCAAATGACCCCGACATACTCCAGAAAAGGTTCCGAAATGGCTCCGAGGGAATCAAAGACGGATCGGCAAAACCATACAGAAATGATTCCGGAAGGATCCCAAAATGATCCCAAAATAGTCCGGAAATGACCCAGATGGGATCCCGCACAGATCCAGAAATGATCCCGGAAGGGTCCAAAAACAATCCCGGAAAAGTAACAAAAGATCCCGAAATGGCTCCTACGGCATCCCGGACGGATCCAGAAATGATCTCGGAAGGGTCCCCAAATGATCACAAAATGGTCCCGAAATGACCCTGATGGATCCGGCAAACCATCAAGAAATTATGCCGGAAGGGTCCCCAAATGATCCCGAAATAAAACAGAAAAAGTCACGAAACGACCCCTAGAGGATCCCCAAATGATCCCGTATTAGCCCCAAAAAAGTCCCAAAATGACCCTGACGGGATCCCGAAAGGATTCCGAAAACAATACAGAAATGATGCCGGAAAGGTCCTCAAATGATCCCCTAATAGTCCCGAAATGACCGTGACGGGATCCCGACAACTATCCAGAAATGATGCCGAAAGGGTCCGCAAATGATCTCGTATTAGTCGAAAAAAAGTCCCGAAAGGACACGACGGGATCCCGGACGAATCCCAAAAACCATCCAGAAATGATGCCGGTAGGTATCCCAAATGATCCCGAAATAGTGCCGAAATGACCTCGTCGGCATCCCGGACGGATCCCGAAAATTATCCAGAAATGATGCCGGAAAGGTTCCCAAATGATCCCCTAATAGTCCCGAAATTACCCTAATGGGATCCCGGACGGATCCCGAAAACCATCCAGAAATGATGCCGAAAGGGTTCCCAAATGATCCCGTATTAGTCGCGAAAAAGTCCCGAAATTACCCCGACGGGATCCCGGACGGATCCCGAAAACCATCCAGAAATGATGCCGAAAGGTTTCCCAAATGATCCCGTATTAGTCGCGAAAAAGTCCCGAAATGACCCCGACGGGATCCCGGACGGCTCCCGAAAACCATCCAGAAATGATGCCGGATGAGCCCCAAAATGATCCCGAAAAAGTCCCCAAATGACCCCGACGAGATCCCGGACGTTTCCCGAAAACCATCCAGAAATGATGCCGGAAAAGCCCCCAAATGATCCCGAAAAAGTCCCCAAATGACCCCGACGATATCCCGGACGGATCCCGAAAACCATCCAGAAATGATGCCGGAAGAGCCCTCAAATGATCCCGAAAAAGTCCCCATATGACCCCGACGAGATCCCGCACGGATCCCGAAAACCATCCAGAAATGATGCCGGAAGGGTCCCCAAATGATCGCGAAATAGTCCCGAAATGATTCCGGAATAGTCCCGAAAATGTTCCAAAATAACCCCGACGGGATCCCGGACGGATCCCGTAAACTATACAGAAATGATCCCGGAAGGGTCCCAAAATGATCCCGAAATAGTCCCGAAAAAGTCCCGAAATTACCCCGGCGTAATCCCGGACCGATCCCGAAAACCATCCAGAAATGATCCCGGAAGGGTCTCGATATGACCCTTACGGGATTACAAATAAGGTGAAGCTAATTATAAAACCATGTTAATAAGGCAGCAGGCGCATTGGTGCGAATAAAAAGTTAGATAGAAACATACAGGTAAAGCTAATAAAAGCGCGCTAATAAAAACAATTGATGGAGGGCGGATGGCGGGAGTAGAGGAGAGGACCACTGATCGTTCCTCCAAAATTGTCTAGATCTCGTTCTGTATGTACCAGATACCAAAAACTATTGATTTAGGAGAAAATTTAGATTGAGTTATAACAATTTATGGATTTTACACCAGAGGGGGAGATAAAGGGGGCGGGCGGAGGGTGTCACTGCTTACTTTGTAAGCCCTCGACTTATTTGACCCCTTGAGTCTGTGATATTGGTGAAGGCCAGTATACGTAAAGTTATAATGTGTAAAAATTATGAAAAATAATTTCTCGAAGGGTCGTGGTACCCCCACCCCTCTTTCCATGTTCGAAAAAAATTACGCTAGTAGACTACTGTCTGTGTCCCAAATTTCATCAAAATCCGTGTAGCCATTCTGGCGTGATTCAGTCGCAAAGACGAAAAAATATAATAATTAAATTATAACTGTTCCTAGGAGGCGGGGACCACGCCCCTTTTGAAAAATATATAGCTAGTAGATCCTTCTAGACTATTGGCTATATGTGTGCAAAATTTCATCCAAATCGGTCCAGCCGTTCTTGCGTTATTGAGTCACAAAGACAAACGTCTGGACAAACATCCAAACATCCAAACATCCAAACATCTAAACATCCAAACATCCAAACATCTTAACATCCAAACTTTCCCATTTATAATATATACTAGCCTTTACCCGCGGCCACGTCCGCAAGGAGAAATTAAAATATATGGGTTATTCGCGTTAGCCTGCTTATCAAGTTATCTGTTTAAAATTTTGTTTTCTGTCTAATGCATTTTATTTTTGTAATTGAGTAAAAAAAAAGAACTAAATGAGCTGATAACCTGATAGGATCCCAAATGATCCCGATATTATCCAGAAAAAGTTACGAAATGACCCCAACGCTATCGCGGACGGATCCCGAAAACCATCCAGAAATGCCCCGAAAGGGTCTCCAAAAGTTCCCGGAATAGTCCCAAAAAACCCGAAATGACAACGACACGATTCTAGACGTATCCAGAGAACCACACAGAAATGATCCCTGAAGGTGTTCCAAAATGATCCCGAAAAGGTTCCGAAATGACCCTGACGGGCTCCCGGGCGGATCTCAAAAACCATCCAGAAAATATCCAGGAAGGGTCCCTAAATTATCCCCACATACTCCAGAAAAAGTTCCGAAATGGCTCCGAGGGGATCCACGACGCATCGCAAAAACCATACAGAAATGATTCCGGAAGGATCCCAAAATGATCCCGAAATAGTCCGGAAATGACCCAGATGGGATCCCGCACAGATCCAGAAATGATCCCGGAAGGGTCCAAAAACTATCCCGGAAAAGTAACAAAAAATCCCGAAATGGCTCCTACGGCATCCCGGACGGATCCAGAAATGATCTCGACAGGTTCCCCAAATGATCCCAAAATGGTCCCGAAATGACCCTGATGGATCCGGCAAACCATCAAGAAATTATGCCGGAAGGGCCCCAAATGATCCCAAAATAATACAGAAAAAGTCACGAAACGACCCCTAGAGGATCACCAAATGATCCCGAAATAACCCCGACGGGATCCCGGACAAATCCCGAAAACCATCCAGAAATGATGCCGGAAGGGATCCCAAATGATTCCGAAAAAGTCCCGCATTGATTCCGACGGGATCCCGAACGGATACCGAAAATCATCCAGAAATGATGCTGGTAGGTACCCCAAATGATCCCGAAATAGTCCCCAAATGACCCCGACGAGATCCCGGACGGATACCGAAAACCATCCAGAAATGATGCCGGAAGGGATCCCAAATGATTCCGAAAAAGTCCCGCAATGATTCGACAGGATCCCGAACGGATACCGAAAATAATCCAGAAGTGATGCCGGAAAGGTCCTCAAATGATCACCTAATAATCCCAAAATTACCCTTAAGGGATCCTGGACGGATCCCGTAAACCATCCAGAAAAGATCCCGATATAGTCCCGAAGAAGTCCCGAAATGACCCTGACGGGATCTCGAACGCATCCCTAAATGACCCTGACGGGATCCCGGACAGATCCCGAAATCCATCCAGAAATGATCTTGGGAGGGACCCCAATTGATCCCGAAAAAGTCCCGCAATGATTCCGACGGGATCCTGAACGGATACCGAAAACCATCCAGAAGTGATGCCGGAAAGGTCCTCAAATGATCACCTAATAGTCCCAAAATTACCCTGACGGCATCCCTGACTGATCCCGAAATCCATCCAGAAATGATCTTGGGAAGGTCCCAAAATGATCCTGAAATAGTCTCGGAAAAGTCCAGAAATTACCCTGACGGGTCCCCGGACGAAACCTGAAAGCCATCCTTAAATGATCCCGAAAAAGTCCCGAAATGACCCTGACGGGACCCCGAAAGGATCCCGAAAACTATCCAGAAATGATGCCGGAAAGGTCCTCAAATGATCTCCTAATAGTTCCGAAAATACCCTAACGGGATCCCGAACGGATCCCGACAACTATTTAGAAATGATGCCGAAAGGGCCTGCAAATGATCCCGTATTAGTCGAGAAAAAGTCCCAAAATGACCCCGACGGTATACCGGACGAATCCCAAAAACCATCCAGAAATGATGCCGGAGGACCCCAAATGATCCCGAAAAAGTCCCGACGGGATCCTGAACGGATACCGAAAACCATGCAGAAGTGATGCCGGAAAGGTCCTCAAATGATCATCTAATAGTCCCAAAATGACCCTGACGGCATCCCTGGCTGATCCCGAAGTCCATCCAGAAATGATCTTTGGAAGGTCCCAAAATGACTCCGAAATAGTCTCGGAAAAGTCCAGAAATTACCCTGACGGGTTCCCGGACGAATCCTGAAAACAAATCTTAAATGTTGCCGAAAAAGTCCCGAAATGACCCTGATGGGACCCCGAAAGGATCCCGAAAACTATCCAGAAATGATGCCGGAAAGGTTCCGAAAAGACCCTGACGGGATCCCGAACGGATCCCGAAAACTATCCAGAAATAGTACCGAAAGGGCCCGCAAATTATCCCGTATTAGTCGAGAAAAAGTCCCGAAATAACCCCGACGGGATGCCGGACGATTCCCAAAAACCATCCAGAAATGATGCCGGAAGGGACCCCAAATGATCCCGAAAAGTCAAGCAATTACTCCGACGGGATCCTGAACGGATACCGAAAACCATTCAGAAGTGATGCGGAAAGGTCCTCAAATGATCTCCTAATAGTTCCGAAAATACCCTAACGGGATCCCGAACGGATCCCGACAACTATTTAGAAATGATGCCGAAAGGGCCTGCAAATGATCCCGTATTAGTCGAGAAAAAGTCCCAAAATGACCCCGACGGGATGCCGGACGATTCCCAAAAACCATCCAGAAATGTTGCCGTAAGGGACCCCAAATGATCCCGAAAAAGTCAAGCAATTATTCCGACGGGATCCTGAACGGATACCGAAAACCATTCAGAAGTGATGCGGAAAGGTCCTTAAATGATCACCTAATAGTACCAAAATGATCCTGAGGGGATACCGGACAGATCCCGAAATCCATCCAGAAATGATCTTAGGAAGGTCCCAAGATGATCCCGAAATAGTCTCGGAAAAGTCCAGAAATTACCCTGACGGGTTCCCGGACGAATCCTGAAAGCCATCCTTAAATGATCCCGAAATGACCCTGATGGTATCCCGAAAGGATTCCGAAAACTATCCAGAAATGATGCCGGAAAGGTCCTCAAATGATCCCCTAATAGTCCCGAAATGACCGTGACGGGATCCCGACAACTATCCAGAAATGATGCCGAAAGGGTCCGCAAATGATCCCGTATTAGTCGAGAAAAAGTCCCGAAATGACCCTGACGGGATCCCGGACGAATCCCAAAAACCATCCAGAAATGATGCCGGTAGGTATCCCAAATAATCCCGAAATAGTCCCGAAATGACCTCGTCGGCATCCCGGACGGATCCCGAAAACCATCCAGAAATGATGCCGGAAGAGCCCCCAAATGATCCCGCAAAAGTCGCCAAATGACCCCGTCGAGATCCCGGACGGATCCCGAAAACCGTGCAGATATGATGTCGGAAGAGCCCCCAAGTGATCCCGCAAAAGTCCCAAAATGACCCCGACAGGATCCCGGACGGATCCCGTAAACCATCCAGAAATGATGCCGGAGGAGACCCCAAATGATCCCGCTAAAGTCCAAAAATGACCCCGACAGGGTCCCGGACGGATACCGAAAACCATCTAGAAAAGTGGCCGGAAGATACCCCAAATGATCCCGAAAAAGTCCTGAAATGATCCAGACGGGATCCCGGACGAATCCCGAAAACTATCCATCTAGGTACCCCAAATGATCCCGAAATAGTCCCGAAATGACCCCGCCGGGATCACGGGCGGATCCCGAAAAAGTCCTGAAATGACCCCGACGGGATCCCGAACGGATCCCTAAAACTATGCAGAAATGATGTCGGAAAGGTCCCCAAATAACCCCCTAAAAGTCCCGAAATTACGCCGGCGGAATCCCGGATGGATCCGGAAACCATCCAGAAATGCTGCCGGAGGAGACCCCAAATGATCCCGCTAAAGTCCCAAAATGACCCCGACAGGGTCCCGGACGGATCCCGTAAACCATCCAGAAATGATGCCGGTAGGTACCCCAAATGGTCCCGATATGACCCCGTCGGGATCCCGAACGGATCACTAAAACTATCCAGAAATGATGCCGAAAGGGTCCCCAAATTATCCTGTATTAGTCGAGAAAAAGTTCCGAAATGACTCCGACGGGATCCCGGACGGATCCCTAATACCATCTAGAATTGATACCGGAAGGTACCCCAAATGATGCCGAAATAGTCCCGAAATGACATCGACGGTATCCCGGACGGATCCCGAAAACCATCTAGAAATGATGCCGGAAGAGACCCCAAATCATCCCGCAAAGGTCCCAAAATGACCCCGACAGGATCCCGGACGGATCCCGAAAACCATCCAGAAATGATGCCGGAGGAGACCCCAAATGATCCCGCTAAAGTCCCAAAATGACCCCGACAGGGTCCCGGACGGATCTCGTAAACCATCCAGAAATGATGCCGGAAAGGTTCCCAAATTATCCCCAAATAGTCCCAAAATTACCCTGACGGTATCCCGGACGGATCACGAAAACCATCCGGAAATGATGGCGAAAGGGTCCCCAAATGATCCCGCATTAGTCGCGGGTTCCGAAATGACCCTGACGGGATCCCCGAAGGATCCCGGAAACTATCCAGAAATGATACCGGAAAGGTTCCCAAGTTATCCCCAAATAGTCCCGAAATTACCCTGACGGTATGCCGGACGGATACCGAAAACCATCTAGAAAAGTGGCCGGAAGATACCCCAAATGATCCCGAAAAAGTCCTGAAATGATCCAGACGGGATCCCGGACGAATCCCGAAAACTATCCATCTAGGTACCCCAAATGATCCCGAAATAGTCCCGAAATGACCCCGCCGGGATCACGGGCGGATCCCGAAAAAGTCCTGAAATGACCCCGACGGGATCCCGTACGGATCCCGAAAATCATCCAGAAATGATGAAGGTAGGTACCCAAATGATCCCGAAATAGTCCCGAAATTATCCCGACGGGATCCCGGACGGATCCCGAAAACCAACCAGAAATGATGCCGGTAGGTACCCCAAATGGTCCCGATATGACCCCGTCGGGATCCCGAACGGATCCCTAAAACTATCCAGAAATGATGCCGGAAAGGTCCCCAAATAACCCCCTAATAGTCCCGAAATTACGCCGACGGAATCCCGGATGGATCCGGAAACCATCCAGAAATGATGCCGGAGGAGACCCCAAATGATCCCGCTAAAGTCCCAAAATGACCCCGACAGGGTTCCGGGCGGATCCCGTAAACCATCCAGAAATGATGCCGGTAGGTACCCCAAATGGTCCCGATATGACCCCGTCGGGATCCCGAGCGGATCCCTAAAACTATCCAGAAATGATGCCGAAAGGGTCCCCAAATTATCCTGTATTAGTCGAGAAAAAGTTCCGAAATGACTCCGACGGGATCCCGGACGGATCCCTAAAACCATCTAGAATTGATACCGGAAGGTACCCCAAATGATGCCGAAATAGTCCCGAAATGACATCGACGGTATCCCGGACGGATCCCGAAAACCATCTAGAAATGATGCCGGAAGAGACCCCAAATGATCCCGCAAAGGTCCCAAAATGACCCCGACAGGATCCCGGACGGATCCCGAAAACCATCCAGAAATGATGCCGGAGGAGACCCCAAATGATGCCGCTAAAGTCCCAAAATGACCCCGACAGGGTCCCGTACGGATCCCGTAAACCATCCAGAAATGATGGCGGAAGAGACCCCAAATGATCTTGCAAAAGTCCCAAAATGACCCCGACAGGCTCCCGGACGGATCTCGTAAACCATCCAGAAATGATGCCGGAAGAGACCCCAAATGATCCCGCGACAGTCCCAAAATGACCCCGACAGGATCCCGGACGGATCCCGAAAACCATCCAGAAATGATGCCGGGAGAGACCCCAAATGATCCCGCAAAAGTCCCAAAATGACCCCGACAGGATCCCGGACGGATCCCGTAAACCATCCAGAAATGATGCCGGAAGAGAACCCAAATGATCCCGCAAAAGGCCCAAAATGACCCCGACATGATCCCGGACGGATCCCGTAAACCATCCAGAAATGATGCCGGAAGAGACCCCAAATGATCCCGCAAAAGTCCCAAAATGACCCCGACAGGATCCCGGACGGATACCGAAAACCATACAGAAATGATGCCGGAAGAGACCCCAAATGATCCCGAAAAAGTCTCAAAATGACCCCGACAGGATCCCGGACGGATCCTGTAAACCATCCAGAAATGATGCCGGAAGAGACCCCAAATGATCCCGCAAAAGTCCCAAAATGAAACCGACAGGATCCCGGACGGATCCCGAAAACCATCCAGAAATGATGCCGGAAGAGACCCCAAATGATCCCGCAAAAGTCCCAAAATGACCCCGACAGGATCCCGGACAGATCCCGAAAACCATCCAGAAATGATGCCGGTAGGTACCCCAAATGGTCCCGATATGACCCCGTCGGGATCCCGAACGGATCCCTAAAACTATCCAGAAATGATGCCGAAAGGGTCCCCAAATGATCCTGTATTAGTCGAGAAAAAATTCCGAAATGACTCCGACGGGATCCCGGACGGAGCCCGAAAACCATCTAGAATTGATAGCGGAAGGTACCACAAATGATGCCGAAATAGTCCCGAAATGACATCGACGGGATCCCGGACGGACCCCGAAAACCATCCAGAAATGATGCCGGAGGAGACCCCAAATGATCCCGCTAAAGTCCCAAATTGACCCCGACAGGGTCCCGGACGGATTCCGTAAACCATCCAGAATTGATGCCGGAAGAGACCCCAAATGATCCCGCAAAAGTCCCAAAATGACCCCGACAGGATCCCGGACGGATCCCGAAAACCATCCAGAAATGATGCCGGGAGAGACCCCAAATGATCCCGCAAAAGTCCCAAAATGACCCCGACAGGATCCCGGACGGATCCCGTAAACCATCCAGAAATGATGCCGGAGGAGACCCCAAATGATCCCGCTAAAGTCCCAAAATGACCCCGACAGGGTCCCGGACGGATCCCGTAAACCATCCACAAATGATGCCGGAAGAGACCCCAAATGATCCCGCAAAAGTCCCAAAATGACGCCGACGGGATCCCGGACGGATCCCGTAAACCATCCAGAAATGATGCCGAAAGGTTCCCCAAATGATGCTGTATTAGTCGAGAAAAAGTTCCGAAATGACCCCGACGGGATCCCGGATGGATCCCGAAAACCATATAGAAATGATGCCGGAAGGTACCCCAAATGATGCCGTAATAGTCCCGAAATGACATCGACGGGATCCCGGACGGATCCCGAAAACCATCCAGAAATGATGCCGGAAGAGACCCCAAATGATCCCGCAAAAGTCCCAAAATGACCCCGACAGGATCCCGGACGTATCCCGAAAACCATCCAGAAATGATGCAGGAATGGACCCCAAATGGTCCCGAAATGACACCGACGGGATCCCGGACGGATACCGAAAACCATCCAGAAATGATGCAGGCAGGTACCCCAAGTTATCCCGAAATAGTCCCGAAATGACCCTGACGGGATCGCGGACGGATCTCGACAACCATGCAGAAATGATGCCGGAAGATACCCCTAATGATCCCGAAATAGCCCCGAAATGGTCCCGACGGGATCCCGGACGGATCCCTAAAACCATCCAGGAATGATTACGGAAAGGACCCAAACTGACCCCGAAAAAGTCCCGTAATGATCCCGGAAACCATCAAGAATTTATCTCTCGAATGTACGCAAATGATCCCGAAAGTACCCCGACGGGATCCCGGACGGATCCCGAAAACCATCCAGAAATGATGCCGGAAGGGTCCCCAAATGATCGCGAAATAGTCCCGAAATGATTCCGGAATAGTCCCGAAAATGTTCCAAAATAACCCCGACGGGATCCCGGACGGATCCCGTAAACTATACAGAAATGATCCCGGAAGGGTCCCAAAATGATCCCGAAATAGTCCCGATAAAGTCCCGAAATCACCCCGGCGTAATCCCGGACCGATCCCGAAAACCATCCAGAAATGGTCCCAGAAGGGTCTCTATATGACCCTTACGGGATTACAAATAAGGTGAAGCTAATTATAAAACCATGTTAATAAGGCAGCAGGCGCATTGGAGCGAATAAAAAGTTAGATAGAAACATACAGGTAAAGCTAATAAAAGCGTGCTAATAAAAACAATTGATGGAGGGCGGATGGCGGGAGTAGAGGAGAGGACCACTGATCGTTCCTCCAAAATTGTCTAGATCTCGTTCTGTATGTACCAGATACCAAAAACTATTGATTTAGGAGAAAATTTAGATTGAGTTATAACAATTTATGGATTTTACACCAGAGGGGAGATAAAGGGGGGCGGGCGGAGGGTGTCACTGCTTACTTTGTAAGCCCTCGACTTATTTGACCCCTTGAGTCTGTGATATTGGTGAAGGCCAGTATACGTAAAGTTATAATGTGTAAAAATTATGAAAAATAATTTCTCGAAGGGTCGTGGGACCCCCACCCCTCTTTCCATGTTCGAAAAAAATTTCGCTAGTAGACTACTGTCTGTGTCCCAAATTTCATCAAAATCCGTGTAGCCATTCTGGCGTGATTCAGTCGCAAAGACGAAAAAATATAATGTAACGAATTTGCTTGCAAATCCTCTTATTTGCAATCCTCTGCTAAGTTCGAATCACTAAACTGTTGAATAAATAACTCCAATTTGTAATAATGCAAAGTGGCCTTTATTAAAGTACTTCACAATAACAAACTGTGCAACATATAGCTTGCTTAATAACCACACTGATTGATAGCTCAATGAAGCTCTACTATTCAAAATAACACTGCTATTGCTCGCTAGATATCGTCTTAATCAAACTGCTTGACAACTCAAATCAAACTGAATTACTTCTTACTCGCTGGCGCCGCTTTTATAGTTTACGCTGCATACTTCTAGGCTCTTCGATTTCCAGAACTTACTAGTTGTTTCGGCTACAAAATCGCCAGCCACAACTACGTGCACAAATTATTGCTCACTCTTGTGACAACTCAGATAAGATATATGCATGTGTTTGTGCATTGCCGCTCCGCTGCTCGTATACGTACATATGTGTAGAGGCAATTATTTATTCGTTTATGTAGATACATAAAGATTGAATTATTGATGTGAATGTTTGTAGTTTACAGTCTCTCGCGCGCACATAGGCATATAAGTAAATGCATCTGTGTGTGACATCTCTCTGGGCTGCCTTATATATGTGTATACTTGATTTGATTATTAACGTAAATACTGCTTGGCATGGCCTTAGCATCGCCTTAGTGATGGGATAATTTAGTGATGCTAATATCCGTGACACTGCCCTCCACCTAAGTCTGATCGTCCCGATCAGACAAATCTCTCGATCTAAACGTTGCTAGCCTTTCCAAATGGACCACCTTCATTTTGGTTCGTGGTTTACCGATGGTTTGTATGCGGTACACTACATCGTTGATTCGTTTTACAACTTTGTATGGACCTTCCCAGTTACACTGCAATTTTGGGGACAAACCTTTTTTTCGTTGTGGGTTGTATAGCAGCACCAAATCTCCTTCCTGAAACCCTTCCGAATTAATTGCTTTATCGTACCTTGCTTTCATCTTGTCACTCATAATCTTTGCTCGTTGCCTTACCAGATTGTGTATCTCTCTCAGCTCTTCTTCCAAAACACCAGTGGATTTCTTGACATTCCTCTCCGCATCGACATCTATCCCATACTTCAAATCAGCTGGCAGTCGAAGGTCATTGCCAAAAATTACCTTTGCGGGAGTTTGGCCCGTTGTGTCATGTACTGCCGATCGGTAGGCCATCAAGAATAATGATATGTGTGTATCCCAGTCCTTATGGTACTTGTCTACTACTTTCCTTAAATGCTCCTCCAATGTTCTATTGAAACGTTCCACCATACCATCGGACTGAGGATGCAATGCAGTTGTCCGTGTTTTCCGAATGCCCAGCTTCTTGCACATTTCTTGGAACACAGCTGATTCAAAATTCCTGCCTTGGTCAGAATGTAACTCCATTGGTACACCATACCTTGCAACCCATTCGTTTTTAACCACTTCTGCTACTGTTTCTGCTTCTTGGTTTGGGATTGGGTATACCTCTGGCCATTTACTGAAATAATCCATAACCACCAGTACGTATTTGTTTCCGCGGTTGCTAGTAGGAAATGGACCTGCGACATCCATGGCGATCCTTTCAAATGGCGCGCCTGAGTTATATTGCTTCATCTGGCCATGACTTCGTGTTCTGGGCCCTTCCGCTCTGCTGCAAACCTCGCAGTTCGCAATCCACTCAGTGACCGACTGACGGCAACCAACCCAATAGAATCTCTGTTTAATCTTCTCGAGCGTCTTCGTGATTCCAAGATGACCTCCGCTTGGACCATTATGCAGCTCGCTGAGCACATCAGGAATCCTCTTTCTGGGAACAACAATCAGTTTATTATTGTATTTACCATCCTCACTCTCCCATACTCGATGAAGGCAACCGGATATCAATTCTAAACTGTTCCACTGTGCCCAATATGACTTCGCAATGGGACTCTCTGCTGACATCTCTTCTCTGTTTGGTCTTTCATTTCGTTCGAGACCTTGCATAACACGTGACAGATCTGCATCTTCTAGCTGGCACTTTCTTAGCTGTTCCTTGTCCCATTCATCTGTACATGTTATAGTCATTAGCCGGACGTCTATAATTTCTTCTTTAGCCTCGGCTTTTGAACAGTGCTTGCATTCCAAACTACATGGTCTTCGTGACATTGCATCGGCATTTCCATGGGTACTACCTTTTCGATGCTCAATGGAAAAGTTATAGCTTTGTAGTCGCTCGATCCACCGTGCCAATTGTCCTTCCGGATTACGGAACTGCAGCAGCCATTTTAAAGCTGCGTGATCTGTCCTGACACGGAATCGCTGGCCGTAGAGGTATTTGTGAAAATGTTTAACGCACTCTACCAATGCCAACAGCTCTCTCCGCGTAACGCAGTAGTTCCTCTCTGGTTTTCCAATCGAACGGCTGTAATATGCAACTACCTTCTCCTGTCCATCGACCAGTTGTGATAAAACGCCTCCTATAGCATATCCACTCGCATCTGTATCTAGAATAAATGTTGCTCCTGGAATCGGATATGCTAACATTGGGGCAGTGCACAAACGCTCCTTCAATGTTTGGAAAGCCACTTCTTGCTCCTTCTTCCATTCAAAAGCTTTATTTTTTCTTGTAAGCTCATGGAGGCTATGGGCTACGCTGGAAAAATTTTGTACAAATCGGCGGTAATATGTGCACAGCCCAAGGAAACTTCTTAATTCATGTAGGTTCTGTGGTCTTGGCCAATCCTTTACAGCCTCTATCTTTTCGTTCGCAGTGCATATGCCCTCTGTCGTTACCTTGTGACCCAAATAATTTACTTCCTTTTTAAACAGCGCACACTTTTTGGGACTTAACTTCAGACCAGCGCCAGCTATTCTTTGGAAAACTTCCTCCAAGTTCTTAAGATGTTCATCGAAATTCTTGCCCAATACGATGATGTCGTCCAGGTACACCAAGCATGTTTTCCAATGTAGTCCTTTCAATACCTGATCCATGAGTCTCTCGAAAGTAGCTGGTGCATTACATAGTCCAAAGGGCATTACTGTAAATTGCCAAAGACCATCTCCGACGCTGAAAGCTGTTTTCTCTTTGTCTTCCTCATTTACCTCCACTTGCCAGTAGCCGCTTTTCAAGTCCAGTGTGGAAAACCATTTCGTACCAGAGAGCGAGTCCAGAGTGTCGTCAATTCTTGGCAATGGGTAGCTATCCTTTTTCGTAACGTCATTCAACTTCCGGTAGTCCACGCAAAACCTCATTTTTCCATCCTTTTTCTTTACAAGTACTACCGGTGAGCTCCAGGGACTAGCTGATGGTTCGATGACGCCGCTGTCGCTCATTTCTTGTATAATTTGACTCACAACTTCCCGCTTCGCCAGTGGAACACTACGTGGAGCTTGACGGATCGGCCTCGCATCTCCAGTGTCAATTTGATGTTTCACAACGTTGGTGTGGCCTGGTTTAGAACCATCCTGGTCAAATATGTTCGCGTACTTTAGGAGCAGTTGCTTTGCCTTACTCTGATATGCTTCCCCTAGCCCCTGCGTCCATGCCGTGATGTCATTTGAAAGATTAGTATTACTAGCTGAAACGTGTTCCTGGAGCTGTTCACAGTTAATAACTACTTCAGCCTCTTGGCATCTTCCCAAAATAGCTCCTTTAGTCAGTTTGAGTGGTGAATTGAACTCATTGAGTACTCTTACCGGAATACGTCCATCTTGTTTTGTCATAGCCAGGGTTTTTCCTACAAGTATGTTCAGTGCTGATTTGTTTGCTGCTTCGACAACCCACAATTTGTTTGTCCCACAATCTCCATCAACCTTTGCCCAGATGACTGCTTCGGATTTTGGTGGTATTCGCTGACTCTCTTCTACCAGCACTCGTTTACTGCTGTAGCCTCTCTCGTAGCCGAAATTAAGTGATACATCCATGTTCTTATATCGCATCGTCTTGCTTTGCATGTCGATCTTGATGCCCTGGTCGATTAAGAAGTCCACTCCAATTATGATTTCGTCAACAATCTCTGCCACTATAAAATTGTGTACTACCGTGGCGTTCCCAATTGCGACTTCACATGATACTTTTCCTAGAACCGTGCTGTCTTCTCCAGTGGCTGTACGCAATCTTGCTCCATGCAATGGTGTTATCTCCTTGTTGACTAAATCCGCTCGAATGATGGAATGAGATGCACCCGTATCTACAGTCAGTAAACGTTTCTTTCCATCCACATGTCCTCCGACCGTAAGATTGTTTGACCTTCTTCCAATTTGTGAGATAGAGATTATGGGGCATTCAATTGAGGGAGCCAGCTGTCGCCCCTTGCGGCTGACTCGCTTTAGTTTAACGATTGAGTGGACTTGGAGATTTGCTCATCTCCTTCAGCTCTGCGTTTACGGCCACCCACATTGTTGGAGCTATTGGCACCGGTGCTGCAATGTCGTGCAATATGACCTGGGTTGCCGCACTTGAAACATTTAATAACTCCGGCATTTTTCTGTTGTGATCCCTTCAGTGCTTCCAAAATTGTGTCTACCCATTCTGGCCTTTCTACTTCTACACGATGAGCCTTATATGCTGGTTTACTCAATAGGGCGGCAGTTTCCTGAGTCAATGCATGTGATACCGTTTCAGCAAATGTCAGTTTTGGGTTCGCGTATGTAGCTCGCTTCGTTTCCACGTCTCGTATGCCATTTATAAAACTCTGGATTTTTACCCTCTCGGTGTATTCCACGGGTGCGTCCGCATTTGCGGGATGAGCCAACCTTTCAACATCTGAAGCAAACTCCTGCAATGTCTCATTTGCTTTTTGGTAGCGATTTTGCAACTCAATTTGGAATATCTGTTTTCTATGCTCGCTTCCGTAACGTCGTTCTACAGCAGCCATCAATGCTTCATAGTTGTTCCGCTCTCCTTCGGGAATCGTCTGTAGGATTTCGGCTGCTGGCCCTTTCAATGCCACGAACAGAGCTGCAACTTTATCTTCCACATTCCAGTTGTTCACTGCTGCGGTCTTCTCAAACTGTAGCTTAAAGACCTGGAAAGGAACAGAACCGTCAAAGGATGGTGTTTTTACCTTTGGATTACTCGCTGAAACTGCTGGACGATTTAGTTGTAACTGCTCGATACGTCCTCTCAAAGCATCCACCTCGGCCTCGATTTTATCCTGTCGACCACTGAAGCCTTCATGAAACTGGGTTAGTTTTCTTCCATATGCGCTTCCAGTTTAGATGATATACGGGCTTCCTGCTCTTCTAGTTGTGTGGAGATCTGAGATGATATCTGTGCTGAAATTTGTGCTGACATTTCGGAAATACGCGTTTCTTGTGCTTCAATCTTTGATGTTATACGTGTCTCTTGGGATTCCATCTGTGATGACATATACGTTTTCTGTTCTTCTAGTTGAGATGACATATACGTTTTCTGTTCTTCTAGTTGAGATGACATATACGTTTTCTGTTCTTCTAGTTGAGATGACATATACGTTTTCTGTTCTTCCATCTTGGATGTTAAACGTGTCTCCTGCGATTCCAGCTGAGATGCCACTGTCGATGTTTGAGCAGTTATTGCAGCCAATATCATGTTCAAGTCTGTGCTCGTAACTGTCTGCGATGTTTCGTTTTTCTCTTCCATTTTTGTTGTTGTTTCGTCCCCATCAGGATAAAAGACAAACTCGTCCACATCAATTCCTTGCGACTCCATTACCTCTCGTAGCCGTGCTTGAAGTTCGATCTTATTGCCAGTTGTATTTAATCCACGGTTTTCCAACTCCTTTTTCAGTTGCTGGATCTTCAATTCACTGAACTTTGCCATGTCCAAGTTGTATTCCCAATCTTCGGAATTTATTCAACAATTCCTCTTCTGACACCAATTGTAACGAATTTGCTTGCAAATCCTCTTATTTGCAATCCTCTGCTAAGTTCGAATCACTAAACTGTTGAATAAATAACTCCAATTTGTAATAATGCAAAGTGGCCTTTATTAAAGTACTTCACAATAACAAACTGTGCAACATATAGCTTGCTTAATAACCACACTGATTGATAGCTCAATGAAGCTCTACTATTCAAAATAACACTGCTATTGCTTGCTAGATATCGTCTTAATCAAACTGCTTGACAACTCAAATCAAACTGAATTACTTCTTACTCGCTGGCGCCGCTTTTATAGTTTACGCTGCATACTTCTAGGCTCTTCGATTTCCAGAACTTACTAGTTGTTTCGGCTACAAAATCGCCAGCCACAACTACGTGCACAAATTATTGCTCACTCTTGTGACAACTCAGATAAGATATATGCACGTGTTTGTGCATTGCCGCTCCGCTGCTCGTATACGTACATATGTGTAGAGGCAATTATTTATTCGTTTATGTAGATACATAAAGATTGAATTATTGATGTGACGAATGTGAAATGCTTAGATTTATGTGTAATGATTGTGTGCAGTATGTGCATAACGTAGATGACATTCTAAAAGACATGCAGATGGTAGTGAGCAAAAATGGCAAACAACTATCTGAGTACAGGAATGAATTTGATAATGCTCTCAAGAAACATGAAAGAGAAATAAAGCAAGTTTTAAAAGCAGTGGAAGTTGCATTTAGCGACAGAATTAAGGCAATGCAAAAAGCGCAAGAATCATGCGAAAAGAGTGTTGTAGAAGTAAACAAAATACGGGAAATTGCTGAAGGCTTCAAGCGAAGCAGCGAGCAGGTCTGCGATGAGTTGAAAACAAACAAGGATGACAATAAGAAAATGATTGAAGAAATAAGTAAAGAGAATAAAAAAATGTGCAATGAAATAAAGAAAAATGTTAATAGTGTTGAAGCCAAAGTGTCATACGCAGCGATAACAAAAAATGATGGACAAAAAAAAGAAGTGTTACCAGACATTAGAAAGAATCATCCCCTAATTGTCAAGCCGAATAAAAAGCAAAATATAGAAATAACCAAAACTGACCTAAACTCGAAAGTTGATCCTAAAGGGCTGCAAATAACTAATATAGTAGCAAGGCAAAGCGGAGTTGTTATTGTTGAAAGCGAAAATGACCATGAGCGTGACAAAATAAAAAATGCCATTGAGAACAATCTGGGAAATAACTATGAGGTTAAGATTCCCAAAAAAGTGAAACCAGCAGTCATGGTGACTGGTATAAATTTTAAATATAGCGACGAGGAACTGGTGCAAAGAATTAAACGACAAAACATTTGTTTAAGTGAAACGGACATCAAAATTGTTAAGCAATATGAAGTGAAAAAGAACGCGAAAAACTATTATAATGCTGTGATAGAAATGAATGTTGAAGCGTTCACAAATGTACTAGCTGGAGAGAGGCTTAATGTAGGTTGGGAACGTTGCCGAGTATATGATGCAGTGCAGGTATTGTGTTGTTTTAAATGCAAAGGCTTCAATCACAAAGCGGCTGACTGCAAGGAAAAGGAAGTATGCACAAAATGCTTGGGTGAGCATAAACATACACAATGCATAAAGGATGCAGTAAACAAGTGCATTAACTGCATACGAGCAAACAAGGAGCTGAATCTAGGACTTGACGAAAACCATGATACTCTGGATAGAACTTGTCCCGTATACCAACAAAAGCTAGATGCAAGGAAAAGGAAAGTTGTTTATTAGCAACCAAAGAAAATCCTTACAGCAGCGCAAAAGTCAAAATATTATTTAAATCGAGATAGCAATATATACAACTTGGAATGCATTTATCTTAATATTAGTAGTATCATAGCGAATAAAATCGAGCTGGAACGTCTTATTGAAATAAGAAGACCAAGTATTGTGTTATGTACGGAAACGTGTACAACAGAACATATCTTGGATTCTGAACTTAGTATTCCGACATACAAATGCATTCGTTGCGACTCTCAAAGTAGGCACACTGGCGGTGTTGTCATGTATGTGAATGAAAATATACAATTTAGCATAGTTTGTAATAAAGCTATCAACATGAATGTGTGGTGCATTATTGTAAAAATAAACAAATGCGCGTTAAAATGGAAAATCGGTGTACTATATCACTCACCAAGTAGCAGTGACTCCACCTTTATTACTTATCTAAATGAAATCATCACTGACCATCTCAAGGAGGCGGATAATAATTTAATAATTGGTGATTTTAATATCAATGTAAATGTATCGTCAACATACTCAAACCAGCTAACAAGTTTATTTGCACAAATGGCAATGATACAAAGGATAAACTTCGACACAAGGATAACAGAGTACTCGTCTACAAGAATTGATTTGCTATTCAGTAACAATGATAAAGTTAAAGCAGTAAATATAGGTGAACATCGCATTTCTGACCATGAGACAATCCACTTCGAAGTGCCAACAACAAAGCTTTGTAAAATGAGAAGGTATGCTACTGTTACATGTTGGGAGTACTATAGTGCTGAAAATCTTTTAACTTTGCTACGAACATGCGATTTCAGCTTTATGTCAATTTCCGGAGTAGAAACTAAAACTAAAGCCCTAAACGAAGTTGTAACTGTGGCTATGCAAGCACTGACTTATATAAAGAGGACCCAAATACAGATAAGAAATAAGTGGTACGACCGAGAATTAACAAACCTGCATAAAAGAAAAATAGAATCTTATAAAACTGCTCGAAATACTGGATTTTGGGACGAATATAACGTCATTAAAAAAATATATAAAAGAACCATAATTTATAAAAAAAAGAAATACATGGAAGATAGAGTAAATCATAACAATGGCGATATGAAACGTATGTGGAAGTGTCTAAAAGACCTCGTCGAGCTTAATGATGTTAAAAAACATATCACTAAAATTGTAATTAACGGTGAATGCCTGGAAAATGAATATGATATAGCTAATGCCCTAAATAACTTTTTTATACAAAGTATTGTTGAAATTAATGATAGCATCGAAGAAATTGTAAATGGGGATGAAATAAGCGCAAATCATAGTAATCCATTTGAAACATTTAAATTTACTGACATTGTAGTGGACGATATTATTATTATCACAAAATCACTTAAAAACAAATATGGCGGCGACAAGCTTTTATCGGAGGGTGTCGTTAAAGATGCCATGACATATACTGCTAATTTCTACAAAGACATAATTAACGAATCCTTAAACAGCGGTATTGTACCTAGTTACTGGAAAATTTCAACAATAATACCTGTTGAAAAAGTAAAAAATACAATGAAACCTGAGGAACTACGTCCAATTAACACGTTACCTACAGATGAAAAAATTATGGAGACAGTGGTGAAGGATCAACTTGTGGCATACTTAGAGAAGCACAATGTGATTATCCCAGAACAATCGGGATTCAGGAAGAGCCGTTCTTGTGAAACAGCGTTGAATATGGTAATTGCAGATTGGAAAGAAGACATGGCGGACAAAAAATTTACGGTGTCTGTCTTCTTGGATTTAAAACGGGCTTTTGAAACTGTCGATAGATCTGAGCTATTGGACGTTATGTTTAAAATTGGTATAAGAGGAAAGGCTTTGGAATGGTTCCGGAGTTATTTGGGTGACAGAAAACAGAGAACGATAATTGGAAAGGAGGTTTCATCAGTGGTGGATGTTAACATTGGTTTACCACAAGGCTCGGTCTTGGCGCCAATATTGTTTACATTGTATATCAATGATATCAAAAGATGCTTAAAATATTGTAAAATACGTCTATTTGCGGATGATGCATTGCTTATCATAAGTGAAAAATATGCAGAATGTGCCATGCTGAAAGTACAAGAAGACCTGGACTCGCTATACAAATGGTTATGCCTTAGAAAACTGAAATTAAATGTCGAAAAAACTAAGTTCATGATATTTTGTAAAAACACCAATATCATAAGTAACAATAGTTTAAATAATATTACGCTGAAGGTAAAAAACATGGAAATCCAAAGAGTAGACAAAATTTAGTATTTAGGAGTTTTGATTGATGATAATCTAAATTTTGGAGAGCATGTAACTTATCTGGAAAGGAAAATTGCACAGAAAATAGGCTTCATGTATAGAACATGTAAACATATCAGTCAAAGTCATAAAATATTGGTATATCGTTCAATTATTGAACCACACTTTATTTATTGTCCTACTATTCTGCTATTAAGTAATGATATATATATTAAGAAACTTCAAATACAGCAAAACAAGGCAATGCGATTTATTTTAAAATGTCCTCCAAGAACGCCAAAAATTGTAATGCTCAATAGATTAAACTGGCTTAGTATTAAACAGTCAGTTAGTTATTTCACATTGAAATTTATACACCAACTTAGGTTAGGAATGTAACCGAATTACCTGAGTAGTAAAATACATTATAAATCTAACGAAATCCACAATTATGGAACAAGAAATTGCAATAATATAAGACTGCCTAGAATAAGAACTGAGTTCGCCAAAAGGTCTCTTGAATATTTAGGGTATAAAATGTATAATGAGTTACCTTCTGATTTGAAAGACTGTGAAAATATTAGTAAGTTCAAAGAAAAATTGTTTTTATATTGTACGTCACTAAATGTGACATGAGTAGTTATGTTTAATTTCTTATTTTAACCTAAACTAGGTCTTAAAGACCGTAATAATAAATAAATAAACAAATAAATAAAATAATAAATGTTTGTAGTTTACAGTCTCTCGCGCGCACATAGGCATATAAGTAAATGCATCTGTGTGTGACATCTCTCTGGGCTGCCTTATATATGTGTATACTTGATTTGATTATTAACGTAAATACTGCTTGGCATGGCCTTAGCATCGCCTTAGTGATGGGATAATTTAGTGATGCTAATATGCGTGACAATAATAATTAAATTATAACTGTTCCTAGGGGGCGGGGACCACGCCCCTTTTGAAAAATATATAGCTAGTAGATCTTTCTAGACTATTGGCTATATGTGTGCAAAATTTCATCCAAATCGGTCGAGCCGTTCTTGCGTTATTGAGTCACAAAGACAAACGTCTGGACAAACATCCAAACATCCAAACATCCAAACATCTAAACATCCAAACATCCAAACATCTTAACATCCAAACTTTCCCATTTATAATATATATTAGATTAGATATGTTTTATTGCGCAGCCTTGTTAAACTATTAAGCACACAAAACAATCAACAACAGCATTTCAAGTGTACAGCTGGGTATGTAATGTGCGGTTTCACCCGACTTAGACTTCCTTACTTGTTAACACAAAATTTAGTTCACATTTTCATTTAATTCTATCATCTTTGTTTTTTGACAGTATAATCGGGTAGGCCAGAATCGCGGTTACATGAACTGGTAACGATTTTCGGTTACATAAAACTCCGGTAACAAATTTGCTGGACCGTTCGGAATAAGACCGTAAGTTGCTGATTATATCGTTTGCATGCCAAGAAAAGAAAAAATGGATCGTTTTTAGATTCGGGCTTTTTTTGTCAACGTTCATGCGCGGGTGTGCCATTTTGTTTGACAATCACTGTACATATATATGTGTTTACATCTGCATATTTCAAAGTATTAAATTCAAATATTTTAATTTATAATATTCTGTTTAGTATATTTACAAGGTCCTATAGTGTCACTTGAAATGGCGGGAACAATTCTGGTGGCGCATGTCCGTGATTTAAATGGAGAAATGGATGCGAATATAAAAGCTAAAACTTAATCATATAGGTACTTATCAAGCCACTTTTTGCTGGGGCGGATATAAACTTTTTGCTTAAAGTGAATATACAACCCCTATCCCAAGCAAACATACATAGAATATATATATACTAACCTTTAACACTCCACCCGACTCACTGTATTCAAAACAGGAAGAAAAATACACAACCCATTGATTGTGAAGTCTCCTTGGTTTGAATTTTCCTTGCGCCTCAACAAAGCAGTCACATTAACACACTTTTGGCACAATTTCTTTTAATATTAGCGCAAAATATACAAAATATAACTATAACGTTTATAAAATTAACTGAAAAACACAACTTTTCTGGAAAATATATGTATTATGTGCCACATGTGTGGAAAGTTGAGGAAAAGCCCAGCAGCACTAATTTTCCACAGATACGCGTCGAATAGTTTCTGCTTGTTCGCCGTTGCCGAGTTTTTCACAATTAATTCTAACAAAATACT
This sequence comes from Eurosta solidaginis, assembly GCF_040869045.1. Lineage (NCBI taxonomy): Eukaryota > Metazoa > Arthropoda > Insecta > Diptera > Tephritidae > Eurosta > Eurosta solidaginis. The sequence continues at coordinate 117,047,023 of NC_090322.1, read as the reverse complement.
CTAAATGCACTTGATTTTTCACAACTTTTCAAAAATATTTGCTTTGCATATGTTTACAATTTTTAGGAAACTTCCAATTGACGAAAAACTTTGGAAAAACTGCAAGACATGAACAATGTAGCAGAAACTTAACAAATGCAATGTATTTTATTTAGTCGCTTCTCTGCTGTCAATTCTTTGACTTAACAAGAGCAAAAAGAGAGCCCGTTGACTGTTTGAATACTCTTTTAGTACAACTGACAGTTTAACTGGCTATTGTGAATGGAATATCACGGTTGCATTGAATATTACATTACGGCAATAAAGAATCCCTTATATTTTCCACGTAAAAAATATCCGCTACGTTTTTTTATGCGAAACAGAGGATATAGTTAAAATCTGTTATATTTGTTTGTTAACGATTGATTTAATTTTTATTTAGTTATGTTCATTCATTGTTTCTTTAATTAAATTCTAAAAAATTTCTTTTTAATATAAAAATTGATTTGTTTTATATTCGTTTGTGTTGAGCCTAAGATTATTTTGAACCAATTTTTGTATAAAAAGAAGCAGGAGAATGAATTATCTTCCGAATTTGCCAGTTTCATATTTCATATTTCTTTATTTAGGCCTAGCTTTTCAGTACAAGTTCAACTCAGTTTGTAAATTAAACTACGCTTAAACTTATTCTGTAGTTTTTCAGTCTAGTTTAACCTTCTTAAATCTCAAAAGTTGTTTCGAAACACCTAGAGAATCATAGCGTACTTAGCAAAAGAGGGATTTTTTTATAAAGCAAAAAATGACATTACTTAAGTTGAAGAAATTTAATTCCCAACGTGCGGTTCTATAACTGGACTCAAATGTAAGATTACATACCACAGTGATTTTACGAAAATAATGTATATTTTATTTTTAATTAATTATGCTTGATTGCTGCTATTAAGGGGTTAATTCATGTGATGAAGTGAAAAAAAATTTCATGCTCGCTGAGAAATAAATTTTTTCATTTTATCACATCACTTTTTCATATTAGGTGATTCGTTGTGAAAATATAATAACGAGCACTATGGTGAGTAAAAAAAATAATATTTTCTGTCAAACAAAAAAATTTAATTAATGAAAGTAAACATTTTCAACTTTTCAATAATAAAAGAAGAAAATGCCCAATATTCGCCTTTTGATTTCTTTGAATTCTCATCTCCCTCCCGCGACTGCATCGCATTCCATCCATAGTGTACAAGTACACTATGATTCCATCAGGATGTGTTCTGCAGTCTCATCTTCGCGATCACAGAATCGACAGAGGCTACTAGACGATATACCTAGTTTATCCATGTGGCTCTTTAGCCTGCAGTAACCTGTGAGTATGCCTGTTAAAATTCTAACAACCCTTTTATGTGCACTTGACAATTTCACCATCTTGCTTATTTGTCAAGTTTGACAATTTATCAATTGCTATTCTATGTAAAAAATAAAAAGCTTTTTCTCTGACAAATTGTCAATAAGTCAAACGCTCTTCATAATTTAATTTATACGGATAAATTTGAAAAATTGTATTTTGTTTTTGGAATAGTAAGTAGACAATTTTTCAGACAACCTGCCATAGCTGCGCAGATAGATCCATTTCGAAGGGTGCTAAGCCTTCATCATCAGTACGCTTTAGGCATGCTGCGCTAACCATTTAGCTATACAGCGGTGGTCTGTTTGACTGGCAAATTTGCTACTTCTATTCCTTTTTACCAACTATATATATTCAGTGTTGCGCCATCTGGTGCAAATCACTGATAATGCTGGATATTTTGTTTATTGTCAATTACTTTGTTTGACATTCCCAAGTGCTCATGGTTACGGATAAATTTAATTAGAATTCTGTTATTGTGCGCTGTAGAGAATATCGAAGAACATTCATTACTGTTATTTATTTATCTTATTTATTACGGCCAAAAAAGCCTAATTCATTGTATAGTACAATTTATTGTGGGAAGATCCTCCTGGGGTTTTTGGAGGTAATTTCGGGATGGTGTTTTAGACTTCCTCGGGGTCCTCCCGGGGTCATTTAGGGGTCGTTCTGGGATATTTTTGGGGAATCTCTCGGGGTCATTTGGGGACCATTCCGCGATGGTTTTTGGGACTCCATCGGGTACTCGCGGGGTCATTTGGGGGGCATTCTGGGATGGTTTTGGGGACTCCCTCGGGGTAATTGGAGAGACATTCCGGGATGGTTGTGGGGACTCCCTCGGGGTCATTCCGGGAGATCTTTGGGGACTCCCTCGGGTCCTCCCGGGGTCATTTGGGGAATTTCTGTGATGGTTTTGGGGAATCCATCGGGTTGTTGCTGTTGTAGCGATAAGGTTGCTCCCCGAAGGCTTTGGGGAGTGTTATCGATGAAATGGTCCTTTGCCGGATACAGATCCGGTGCGCTCCGGTATCACAGCACCATTAATGTGCTAGCCCGACCATCTCGGGAACGAATTATGTGGCCACATTAAGCCTTCAGGCCATTCCCTCTCTCCCCACCCCCAAGTTCCATGAGGAGCTTGGGGTCGCCAGAGCCTCGTCTGTTAGTGAAACAGGATTCACCGCGGATAGATGAGGTTGCCAATTGGGTTTGGAGAAGTTATATATTGCGCTGGCAACCTGAAGGGTTGCGCTACACATCCCCTTGAATCTGGTATTTTAGTCGCCTCTTACGACAGGCATACCTACCGCGGGTATATTCTGTGCCCCTGACCCGCTGGGGGTCATTGGGCGATGGTTGGGATGACCACTATATGACGCCGGACGACCCGATGGGGTCAATAGAAGACCGTGCTATCGACTCCAACGGGTCGTCCGGCGTCATATAGTGGTCCTCCCAACCATCCCCCAATGACACCGAGGGAGTCCCCAAAACGATCCCAGAATATCCTGCAAATAAACCTGGGAGGACCCGATGGAGTCCCCAAAACCATCCCAAAATGTCCCCCAAATTACACCGCGGCAGTCCCCAAAACCATCACAGAATGGCCCCCAAATGACCCCGGGAGGACGCGATGGAGTCCCAAATCCATTCCGGATTGTCCCCCAAATGACCCCGAGGGAGTCCCCAAAAACATCCCGGAACGACCACTAAATGACGCCGGGACGACCCGATGGAGTCCCCAAAACCATCCCAGAATGTCCCCCACATGACCCCGGGAGGACCCGAGTGAGTCCCCAAAGATATCCCGGAATGACCCCGGGAGGACACGAGGGAGACCCAAAGACATCCCGGAATGTCCCCCAAATGACCCCGAGGGAGTCCCCAAAGACATCCCGGAATTAGCCACAAATGACCCCGAGGGAGCCCCAAAACCATCCCAGAATATCCCCCAAATGACCCCGAGGGAGTCACCAAAACCATCCCAGAATATTCCCCAAATTACAAATTGCAAGCAGGAAATACATTTTGCATGTCGGGGTTGATTCTGCATAGGTAAGAGTTGAACCTGTTCCAGTATCCAGATGGAAGTTGAGATAGAGTGACGCTAGAGTGTTCCAAACGCCCACCATAGGACAGTACTCGTTGCGTTAGAGCTGTCAAATGGTAATGGCCACAGGCCCAGGCCACATATCGATGAGATTTGTAACAATATAAACAGCTATCTCCCTGATCTCTCCGGTTTCTTCGCCTCCAGAAAGCTGTCATTGTCACTGACTAAATCATCGGCGATCTTATTTACAACATGGACGCGACATGGTGTGACGTTCGGTCAGGATCTACATTTTGGAGAGCATGCAACAGCAAACCCCGTCCCCTATATCTTTACCAAACCTAAAGGTTACTCCTGGAAGAACATACAGGCCTGCCAAAATACTGCCCTCAGAACCGCCACGGGCTGTCTTCTTATGCCCCAGAACACCACCTACACAATGAGGCGAGAGTACTCCCCATTAGGAGAGAAATGAAATGCTGAACAAATAGTTTCAGTTGAATACCCAGAAACCTGTGCCGACTGCCTTGGGAAGCGAGACTAACACACAGCAATTAATTTTTCATATATATATATATATATAGATTAATGTTTTATTTTAAATACAATAAAGTTATAGATTACCAGTCTTTTTTTACAAAGATATTAAGTATCATTACATGCATATTTAAATATTTTCTTTATAACTGTTTGAAGCACAGACAATATTTTCATAAATTTAGATGTTGCATATCAGCCCAGAATTTTAAATCGCCTCAAATTTCCAAATATAATATACTCGTTGGTACATAGCCAAATCTTTTCCGAAGACACAAAAGAACCAAAGGATAATGCGCCATTAACATAAATATATATGTATATATATATATATATATATATATATCTATATATGTGTGTATGTGTGTATATATAATATTTATATATCCGCGAGTATTCCCTGATATGATTTTCAAATGAACGCGCGTCTGCTACGTGCCAAATTTCATGCTTGGAATTCATTACAATTTTTTTCTCCCGCCTAAAGTTGAAGAGCGTTAATTAATGAAAAACGTCCATAAAAGGAAAACTAGACTGATGCGGCTCAAGTAAATCAATTAAAAAGCACACTGTACCAGCTACACCTTCATATAAGCTATGAGGTCGATCTGGTGTACGCGCACGATGCTTAAACTCCGAATCAGTTAACAACTCCATAAACTTTACAGCTCGGTAATAGTATTTTAGTTCATTTGTCAAGCGATATTGCAGTAAGAATACATAACCGTTACCAGCAACACCATGACAAATACCGGGCCCCTTACGTAAGAAACCCTTTTTCCACACTAAGTCAGCGGATCGCCTTAATGCTTGTAGATATTTTTCTTCTTTAAAAATCAAATATGATTTAGCTAGTAAATATACTGCACCTGGAGCGCCATGACACCAATGGACCAACCGTTTAACACGGCCACTTTTAAGATCTTCCATTGCTACAGGGAAATTACCTTCAGTGTCCTGAAGAGTTAAGAAGAAATCTATTGAGCGTTTAATATCACGCAATTCTGCACTAGGTGCCGATATGGGATCTGTACGAAACCACGGACTATCTAACAACATATGTAGAATGGAGCACAAACCGTGTGCAGCGCCTAAATACTCAGTTCCATGGTATTGGTACATCAGAGGCAAAGGTGCGTTAGTTCCTTTAGCATATTCTCTTCCACTGTTAATTATCATTTGACATATGGATATAATGTCGTCATCAGTGATTTTCTTTTCACATAGTACATCGTTCAGCCAGTAACAGCCAGACAAATAACCAGCACGCCCTACTAACAGCTCGTCACAGCCATATTTGGTGTGCATATATTCTTTGCTTGAGGGTATGCCAGCTTTAAAATTTGTTAGATCCTCAGATAATTTTTCCATATGTTTCAGATCATGAGATATTGCTGTGGACACAGCGTAAATTCCAGCATTACCACATAAAAATGAATACCTCTCCGCTGAACGTTTTTTGTATCGATCTGCATTGCATTTTGCATTACGTATGAATGTCTCGGCATGTTCAAGTGCAGGATACAAGTCTTTTGCTTTTTCAGATCTTGCCATTTTCCAAAACATATAAGCGATTCCAGCATTACCAACGTATAAATCACCACGATGATCTTCATCTATATGACCAGGCTGACAAGTTTCCATAATTGCATCAATATAGGTGCATAAAAGATTCTTAACGTGCTCTTCATCAAATTCTATTGGTGTAGTTTCTGCACTGACAAAATCAGGAAATGGATTTTCCAAATAACGTTTCTCCATTTTTACCTAAAATTCAGTATAAAGAAAATCGATTAATATTGCAGAGAGATGCTGCACCCACTTTCTAAACACATACGTATTTACGTTTCTATGCTGATTTGAAGCACTTTGCTATATTTTGTTTTACTGTGAGGATTTACTTTTGCTTAACAATTGTTTTCGAAATATTTATCTATATAAAATATAATCCGAGAGGCGCATAGGCAGACTTTCCAAATCTCAAAATCATAGATGACTTGATACGAAACATTTGTTTACGCTCTCAATTTTTTCGCTCTCACGAGGGATTTATCTCAAATTTGAGCTGGCAACAATCACAGATAAATCCCTCGCGCCAGCTGAAGCGGGTGCCAGAACAAAAAATGTGCCAGCTAAAATGAAAAACGGGCCAAAAATTTCGGTAAAATTTAGTTTGACCTACAACTGTAGAATAGGGTTCAAAAATTATGGGAAAAAGGATAAAAATACTTGTTTTAGTGTAAATATTATAAGTAAGAAGCGGAGGGTAAATATTATTTCCCATTCAAAAGTTATCACTAAAAACAGGTTTTGTAAATATGAAGTCCCGATGCAACCACTCCATTTCGATCACAGACCTGGAACGTCAGACATGTAGGATAAGCCCTATGCACTAAATAAAGTTTACTATTATGTCTTAGGTCCGATTTACTGAAATTTCAAAAGAATATATGGTTTTCACTTTGAGTTAAATGCGTTACGATATTTGACTAATTAATTTAATCAAAATGTAAATTTTACTTAGATAATATAAAATAAGTTTAAAGAAATGAATATCTTACGGCTATCATTTTATTAAATGATTGAAACTATAATCACCGAAATGTTTGTCTAAAATCCCCATATTCAGATCTATTCATTTTTGTTTGGAGTGGCATCATTGACAAATGTTATATTTATTTATTTATTAAATGAACAATAGCAATAAAATTACTATTCTACATACAAAAAGGAGCGCTAGCTGCCAGGGCTTTCGGCTCGACAAATGTTATAAAAAATGTGCATTTTGACAGCGCTCTCTCCAAACAAAGAAACATCACTAATGGCCATATTACGGAAATCTTTAGGGAAATTCAAGTTAAATTTTTAAACAGACATAAAATGTTATAATCTTCAAATATATAGCATCTAGGACACCTTAATTGCAGTAATTTAAAGAAAATGTTTGATTATACTCAAGTATTTAATTATTTTTTCTAAATGTATCTTTAATATTGTACAATGATTGAAGGCATTGTAAATTTTACCAAGTAGCGCAACTAACAGCTGATCGGTGAAAATTCGCACATTCACACGCACAGTTCTCGACTCAGTTTCAAAAAAAACTTTAGATTATTTAATTCAATTTTTAAAGTAAGATAATCCTTACAAATTTATGTATACAGAATATATATGGCGTTTTTGTTGTTATTAAAACAATAGTTTTATTTATATTAAAGCTTTTATCATTTTTTTTTTTAACTTTGAAAAATCTCCGAACACCATTCCTTCATTATATGACATTCGACTGCCTAGTCCACTGCCTTCCACTCTATTCGCAACATAACCTCTACTTAAGCTGCCAAACTATATAGTAAACAATGATTGAAGGTATATTAATCCAATGCAAAATGCAACAACAACGTTGTGATCCTGATATTTATCTGGTTCAATTTCTGATCCGTATAGCAGTTCTGTTCGTTTCGTTTTCTGTAGTAGATTTTTTGACAGCTAACCACTTTTGAGTTGGTAGCACTCATGGCTCAACTATATGGTTGGCTCATCTCTACAGCAATAACATACCTTTGTTCACATTGACAAAATTAGCGTGATGGTGTTAGACGAATGGAATGGAATGAAAACATAAAACTTAGCAGCATTTGTAAGTAGCAAGAAAATGTTGTAAATTCGTTGGTTTCTTTTTAAGTTTGCCATCTCCTTCTGACAATCCCTACTCCAGTGAAATGAAAAAAATAAAATCAGCTGGTGAGATGAGCCAACCATATAGTTGAGCCATTGTAGCACTGAACTAAATACGTGTACATTTGTGTATACATAAAAGATCTCGCCATATTTAAAAGCAAGAACACTGAAAGAGTAAACAACTTGAAGATGATGTAAGGAAAATAAACAGTTTGCTTACGTGCGAAACTATTAAATGGTAATAATTCTATCAGTATCTTAAAATTTTGTGTACGTTTCTTCTTATTTTCTACAAAACAGATGTTTTATATTAGTGCTGCCAGCTCTCATAAAGTTGATCTAGATCGTTCCAATGAGATTTGAGCCAGAGCCAGAGCTCGATAAACCAATGGAACGGCCCTTATGAGAAGGAAACAATTTCTTTGTCTTTCTAACACACTGCCGTTTGACACTTCGGTCAGTTTCAAACTTTTGTGGAACTCAGTGGAACCTGTGTGGAACATGCGTTTGACACTGAACGAAGTGTCAAAATTATCGTACCTGAATTTCATCTTGTCACTCATAATCTTTGTTCGTTGCCTTACAATATCGTGTATTTCTCTCATCGGTTCTTCCAAGACACCAGTGGATTTATCTCTCCGCATCGGCATCTATCCCAAACTTCAAATCAGCTGGCAGTCGAAGGTCATTGCCAAAAATTACCTTTGCGGGAGTTTGGCCCGTTGTCTCATGCACTGTCGATCGCTAAGCCATCAATAATAATGATATGTGTGTATCCCACACTTTATGGAACTTGTCGACTACTTTCCTTAAGTGCTCCTCGAAGGTTCTATTGAATCGTTCCACCATACCATCGGACTGAGGATGCAATGCCGTTGTCCGTGTTTTTCGAATGCCCAATTTCTTACACATTTCTGTAATCACCGCTGATTCAAAATTCCTGCCTTAGTCAGAATGTAACTCCATTAGTAAATCATACCTTGCAACCCAATCGTTTGTAACCACTTCTGCCACTGTTTGCGCTTCTTGATTTGGGATTGATACCTCTGGCCATTTATTTAAATAATCCATAACCACCAATATGTATTTGTTTCCGCGGTTCTAAGTAGGAAATGGACCTGCGACATCCATGGCGAAACTTTAAAATGGTGCACCTGAAATATACTGCTTCATCTGGCCATGGCTTCGTGTTTTGGGCCCTATCGCTCTGCTGCAAACCTCGCAGTTGGCAATCCACTCGGTGGCCGACTGACGGCAACCAACCCAATAGAATCTCTGCTTAATCTTCTCGAGCGTCTTCGTAATTCCAAGATGACCTCCAATTGGACCGTTATGTAGCTCACTGAGAACGTCGGGAATCCTTTTCCTTGGAACGACTATCAGTTTCCTCTTACTTTGACCATCCTCACTCTCCCATACTCGATGAAGGCAACCGGATATCAATTCTAAACTGTTCCACTGTGCCCAATATGACTTCGCAATGGGACTCTCTGCTGACATCTCCTCTCTATTTGGTCTTTCGTTTCGTTCGAGCCCTTGCATAACATGTGATAGATCTGTATCTTCTAGCTGACACTTCCTTAGTTGTTCCTTGTCCCATTCATCCGTACACGTTATAGTCATTAGCCGGACATCTATAATGTCTTCTTTAGCCTCAGCTTTTGAACAGTGTTTGCATTTCAAACTACATTGTCTTCGTAACATTGCATCAGCATTGCCATGGGTACTACCTTTTCGATGCTCAATGCAAAAGTCATAGTTTTGTAGTCGCTCGATCCACAGTGCTAATTGTCCTTCTGGATTACAGAGCTGCAAGAGCCATTTTAACGCTGTGTGATCTGTCCTGACGCGGAATCGCTGCCCGTAGAGGTATTTGTGAAAATGTTTAATGCACTCTACCAATGCCAACAGCTCTCTCCGTGTAACGCAATAGTTCCCCTCTGGTTTTCCAAAATTGATCGGCTGTAATATGCAACTACCTTCCCCTGTCCATCGAATAGTTGTGATAAAATTCCTCCTATAGCATATCTACTCGCATCTGTATCTAGAATAAATGTTGCTCCTGGAATCGGATATGCCAACATTGGGGCAGTGCACAAACGCTCTTTCAATGTTTGGAAAGCTACTTCTTGCTCCTTCTTCCGTTCAAAAGCTTTATTTTTTTCTTGTTAGCTCGTGGAGGCTATGGGATACGCTGGCAAAATTTGGTACAAATCGCCGGTAATATGTGCACAGCCCTAGGAAACTTCTCAATTCATGCAGATTCTGTGATCTTGGCCAATTCTTCACTGCTTCTATCTTTTCATTCGCGGTGCAGTTGCCCTCCGTCTTTACTTTATGACACAAGTAACTAACTTGCTTCTTGAACAGAGAACACATTTTGGGACTAAGTTTATGACCACCACTAGCTATTCCAAGTTCTTCAGATGTTCTTCGAAGTTCTTTCCCAATACGATAATGTCGTCTAGGTACACTAAGCATGTTTTCCAATGTAGTCCTCTCAGTACGTGATCCATGAGTCTTTCAAAAGAAGCTGGTGCATTACATAGTCTAAAGGGCATTACTGTAAACTGAAAAAGACCATCTCCGACACTGAAGGCTGTTTCTCCTTGTCTTACTCCTTCACCTCCACTTGTTAGAGGCCACGTTTTGAGTCCAGTGTGGGTAGCTATCCTTTTTCGTAACGTCATTCAACTTACTGTAACGAATTTACTTGCAAATCCGATTATTTGCAATCCTCTGCTAAGTTCGAATCACTAAACTGTTGAATAAATAACTCCAATATTGAATAATGGAAAAATGGCCTTTATTAAAGTACTTCACAATAACACTTATACTTTGCTACTCGCTGGCTTAATAACCAAACTGATTGATAACTCAAATGAAACTCTACTATTGGCCGCCAGATCGCGTGCTTAATCAAACTGATTGATAGCTCAACTGAAACTGAATTACTTCTTACTCGCTTGCCCCGCTTTTATAGTTTACGCTGCATACTTCTAGGCTCTTCGATTTCCAGAACTTACTAGTTGTTTCGGCTACAAAATCGCCAGCCACAACTACGTGCACAAATTATTGCTCTCTCTTGTGACAACTCAGATAAGATATATGCATGTGTTTGTGCATTGCCGCTCCGCTGCTCGTATACGTACATATGTGTAGACGCAATTATTTATTCGTTTATGTAGATACATAAAGATTGAATTATTGATGTGAATGTTTGTAGTTTACAGTCGCTCGCGCGCACATAGGCATATAAGTAAATGCATCTGTGTGTGACATCTCTCTGGGCTGCCTTATATATGTGTATACTTGATTTTTTTATTAACAAAAATACTGCTTGGCATGGCCTTAGCATCGCCTTAGTGATGGGATAATTTAGTGATGCTAATATCCGTGACACTGCCCTCCACCTAAGTCTGATCGTCCCGATCAGACAAATCTCTCGATCTAAACGTTGCTAGCCTTTCCAAATGGACCACCTTCATTTTGGTTCGTGGTTTACCGATGGTTTGTATGCGGTACACTACATCGTTGATCCGTTTTACAACTTTGTATGGGCCTTCCCAATTACACTGCAATTTCGGGGACAAACCTTTTTTACGTTGTGGGTTGTATAACAGCACCAAATCTCCTTCCTGAAAACCTTCTGAATTAATTGCTTTATCATATCTGGCTTTCATCTTGTCACTCATAATCTTTGTTCGTTGCCTTATCAGATCATGTACTTCTCTTAGCTCTTCTTCCAAATCACTAGTGGATTTCCTGACATTTCTCTCCGCATTGGCATCTATCCCAAACTTCAAATCAGCTGGCAGTCTAAGGTCATTGCCAAAAATTACTTTTGCAGGGGTTTGGCCCGTTGTCTCATGCACTGCTGATCGGTAAGCCATCAAGAATAATGGTATGCGGGTATCCCATTCTTTATGGTACTTGTCCACTACTTTCCTTAAGTGCTCCTCCAATGTTCTATTGAATCGTTCTACCATACCATCGGATTGAGGATGCAATGCAGTTGTCCGTGTTTTTCGAATGCCCAATGACTTACACATTTCCTGGAACACAGCTGATTCGAAATTCCTGCCTTGGTCAGAATGTAACTCCATTGGTACACCATACCTTGCAACCCAATTGTTTATAAACACTTCTGCTACCGTTTCCGCTTCTTGATTTGGGATTGGGTATACCTCTGGCCATTTGCTGAAATAATCCATAACTACCAGTATATATTTGTTTCCGCCGTTGCTAGTAGGAAATGGACCGGCGACATCCATAGCGATCCTTTCAAATGGCGCACCTGAGTTATATTGCTTCATCTGGCCATGACTTCGTGTTCTGGGCCCTTTCGCTCTGCTGCAAACCTCGCAGTTCGCAATCCACTCAGTGACCGACTGACGGCAACCAACCCAATAGAATCTCTGTTTAATCTTCTCGAGCGTCTTCGTGATTCCAAGATGACCTCCGCTTGGACCATTATGCAGCTCTCTGAGCACATCAGGAATCCTCTTTCTGGGAACAACTATCATTTTATTCTTGTATTTACCATCCTCACTCTCCCATACTCGATGAAGGCAACCGGATATCAATTCTAAACTGTTCCACTGTGCCCAATATGACTTCGCAATGGGACTCTCTGCTGACATCTCTTCTCTGTTTGGTCTTTTATTTCGTTCGAGCCCTTGCATAACAAGTGACAGATCTGCATCTTCTAGCTGGCACTTTCTTAGCTGTTCCTTGTCCCATTCATCTGTACATGTTATAGTCATTAGCCGGACATCTATAATGTCTTCTTTAGCCTCGGCTTTTGAACAGTGCTTGCATTCCAAACTACATGGTCTTCGTGACATTGCATCGGCATTTCCATGGGTACTACCTTTTCGATGCTCAATGGAAAAGTCATAGCTTTGTAGTCGCTCGATCCACCGTGCCAATTGTCCTTCTGGATTACGGAACTGCAGTAGCCATTTTAAAGCTGCGTGATCTGTCCTGACACGGAATCGCTGACCGTAGGGTATTTGTGAAAATGTTTAACGCACTCTACCAATGCCAACAGCTCTCTCCGCGTAACGCAGTAGTTCCTCTCTGGTTTTCCAAACGAACGGCTGTAATATGCAACTACCTTCTCCTGTCCATCGACCAGTTGTGATAAAACGCCTCCTATAGCATATCCACTCGCATCTGTATCTAGAATAAATGTTGCTCCTGGAATCGGATATGCTAACATTGGGGCAGTGCACAAACGCTCCTTCAATGTTTGGAAAGCAACTTCTTGCTCCTTCTTCCATTCAAAAGCTTTATTTTTTCTTGTAAGCTCATGGAGGCTATGGGCTACGCTGGAAAAATTTTGTACAAATCGGCGGTAATATGTGCACAGCCCAAGGAAACTTCTTAATTCATGTAGGTTCTGTGGTCTTGGCCAATCCTTTACAGCCTCTATCTTTCCGTTCGCAGTGCAGATGCCTTCTGTTGTTACCTTGTGACCCAAATAACTTACTTCCTTTTTAAACAGCGCACACTTTTTGGGACTTAACTTCAGACCAGCGCCAGCTATTCTTTGGAAAACTTCCTCCAAGTTCTTAAGATGTTCATCGAAATTCTTGCCCAATACGATGATGTCGTCCAGGTACACCAAGCATGTTTTCCAATGTAGTCCTTTCAATACCTGATCCATGAGTCTCTCGAAAGTAGCTGGTGCATTACATAGTCCAAAGGGCATTACTGTAAATTGCCAAAGACCATCTCCGACGCTGAAGGCTGTTTTCTCTTTGTCTTCCTCCTTTACCTCCACTTGCCAGTACCCGCTTTTCAAGTCCAGTGTGGAAAACCATTTCGTACCAGAGAGCGAGTCCAGAGTGTCGTCAATTCTTGGCAATGGGTAGCTATCCTTTTTCGTAACGTCATTCAACTTCCGGTAGTCCACGCAAAACCTCATTTTTCCATCCTTCTTCTTTACAAGTATTACCGGTGAGCTCCAGGGACTAGCTGATGGTTCGATGACGCCGATGTCGCCCATTTCTTGTATAATTTGACTCACAACTTCCCGCTTCGCCAGTGGAACACTACGGGGAGCTTGACGGATCGGCCTCGCATCTCCAGTGTCAATTTGATGTTTCACAACGTTGGTGCGGCCTGGTTTAGAACCATCCTGGTCAAATATGTTCGCGTACTTTAGGAGCAGTTGTTTTGCCTTACTCTGATATGCTTCCTCTAGCCCCTGCGTCCATGCCGTGATGTCATTTGAAAGATTAGTATTACTAGCTGAAACGTGTTCCTGGAGCTGTTCACAGTTAATAACTACTTCAGCCTCTTGGCATCTTCCCAAAATAGTTCCTTTAGTCAGTTTTAGTGGTGAATTGAACTCATTGAGTACTCTTACCGGAACACGTCCATCTTGTTTTGTCATAGCCAGGGTTTTTCCTACAAGTATGTTCAGTGCTGATTTGTTTGCTGCTTCGACAACCCACAATTTGTTTGTCCCACAATCTCCATCAACCTTTGCCCACATGACTGCTTCGGATTTTGGTGGTATTCGCTGACTCCCTTCCACCAGCACTCGTTTACTGCTGTAGCCTCTCTCGTAGCCGAAATTAAGTGGTACATCCATGTTCTTATATCGCATCGTCTTGCTTTGCATGTCGATCTTGATGCCCTGGTCGATTAAGAAGTCCACTCCAATTATGATTTCATCAACAATCTCTGCCACTATAAAATTGTGTACTACCGTGACGTTCCCAATTGCGACTTCACATGATACTTCTCCTAGAACCGTGCTGTCTTCTCCAGTGGCTGTACGCAATCTTGCTCCATGCAATGGTGTTATCTTCTTGTTGACTAAATCCGCTCGAATGATGGAATGAGATGCACCCGTATCTACAGTCAGTAAACGTTCCTTTCCATCCACATGTCCTCCGACAGTAAGATTGTTTGACCTTCTTCCAATTTGTGAGATAGAGATTATGGGGCATTCAATTGAGGGAGCCAGCTGTCGCCCCTTGCGGCTGACTCGCTTTAGTTTAACGATTGAGTGGACTTGGAGATTTGCTCATCTCCTTCAGCTCTGCGTTTACGGCCACCCACATTGTTGGAGCTATTGGGACCGGTGCTGCAATGTCGTGCAATATGACCTGGGTTGCCGCACTTGAAACATTTAATAACTCCGGCATTTTTCTGTTGTGATCCCTTCAGTGCTTCCAAAATTGTGTCTACCCATTCTGGCCTTTCTACTTCTACACGATGAGCCTTGTATGCTGGTTTACTTAAAAGGGAGGCAGTTTTCTGAGTCAATGCATGTGATACCGTTTCAGCAAATTTCAGTTTTGGGTTCGCGTATGTAGCTCGCTTCGTTTCCACGTCTCGTATGCCATTTATAAAACTCTGGATTTTTACCCTCTCGGTGTATTCCACGGGTGCGTCCGCATTTGCGGGATGAGCCAACCTTTCAACATCTGAAGCAAACTCCTGCAATGTCTCATTTGTTTTTTGGTAGCGGTTTTGCAACTCAATTTGGAATATCTGTTTCCTATGCTCGCTTCCGTAACGTCTCTCGACAGCGGCCATCAATGCTTCATAGTTGTTCCGCTCTCCTTCGGGAATCGTCTGTAGGATTTCGGCTGCTGGCCCTTTCAATGCCACGAACAGAACTGCAACTTTATCTTCATCATTCCAGTTGTTCGCTGTCGACGTCTTCTCAAATTGGAGCTTAAATACCTGGAATGGAACAGAACCATCAAACGTTGGGGATTTTACCTTTAGAGTAGACGTTGAAGTGATTGGACGGTTCAATTGTAACTCCTGAATCCGATCTTTCAAAGCATCCATCTCGGCCTCCACTTTATTTTGTCGTTCACTAACAGCCTCCAGCTGCGATGAGAATTTTGTTTCCTGTGCCTCCAGCTTTGTTGAGATACGTTCTTCTTGTGCTTCGAGCTGTAATGTTATGCGTGCCTCTTGTTCTTTTAATTGTTCTGCAATTTGTGACGCCATGTGTGTTTTCTGTTCTTCCAATTGTGATGCCATATATGTCTTCTGTTCTTCCAGTTGAGATGACATGTTGGTGGATATTTGCGATGACATTTCTGTTATACGTGCCTCTTGCGCTTCCAGTTGGGATGCCAATTGCGACGACATTGATGCTACTGTCGATGTTTGTGCAGATATTGCAGCCAATATCATGTTCAAGTCTGTGCTGGTAATCGTCTGCGATGTTTCGTTTTTCTCTTCAATTTTTGTTGTCTCCTCGCCATCAAGGTGAAAGACATACTCTTCCACATCAATTCCTTCTGCTTCCATTGCCTCTCGTAGCCGTGCCTGAAGTTCGAGTTTAACGCCGCTTGTATTCAATCCACGGCTCTCCAACTCCTTCTTCAGTTGCTGGATCTTTAATTCATTGAACTTTGCCATGTCCTTGCTGTCTTCTGGAATTTATTCAACAATTCCTCTTCTGACACCAATTGTAACGAATTTACTTGCAAATCCTCGTATTTGCAATCCTCTGCTAAGTTCGAATCACTAAACTGTTGAATAAATAACTCCAATATTGAATAATGGAAAAATGGCATTTATTAAAGTACTTCACAATAACACTTATACTTTGCTACTCGCTGGCTTAATAACCAAACTGATTGATAACTCAAATGAAACTCTACTATTGGCCGCCAGATCGCGTGCTTAATCAAACTGATTGATAGCTCAACTCAAACTGAATTACTTCTTACTCGCTTGCCCCGCTTTTATAGTTTACGCTGCATACTTCTAGGCTCTTCGATTTCCAGAACTTACTAGTTGTTTCGGCTACAAAATCGCCAGCCACAACTACGTGCACAAATTATTGCTCTCTCTTGTGACAACTCAGATAAGATATATGCATGTGTTTGTGCATTGCCGCTCCGCTGCTCATATACGTACATATGTGTAGACGCAATTATTTATTCGTTTATGTAGATACATAAAGATTGAATTATTGATGTGAATGTTTGTAGTTTACAGTCTCTCGCGCGCACATAGGCATATAAGTAAATGCATCTGTGTGTGACATCTCTCTGGGCTGCCTTATATATGTGTATACTTGATTTTTTTATTAACGTAAATACTGCTTGGCATGGCCTTAGCATCGCCTTAGTGATGGGATAATTTAGTGATGCTAATATCCGTGACATTACGGTAGTCCACGCAAAACCTCATTTTTCCATCCTTCTTCTTCACAAGTACCACCGGTGAGCTCCATGGACTAGCTGATTGTTCGATTATGCCGCTGTCGCCCATTTCTTGTATGATTTCACTCACCACTTCCCGCTTCGCCAGTGGAATACTACGAGGAGCTTGACGGATCGGCCTCGCATCTCCAGTGTCCATTTGATGTTTCACAACGTTGGTGCGGCCTGGTTTGAAGCCATCTTGGTCAAATATGTTTGCGTACTTTACGATCAGCTGTTTTGCCTTACTCTGATAGTCTTCCTCTAGCCCCTCCGTCCATGCCGTGATGTCATTTGAAAGACTAATCTTGCTATTTGAAACGTTTTCCTGGAGCTGTTCACAGTTAATAACTATTTCAGCCTCTTGGCATCTTCCCAATATAACTCCTTTGGTCAGTTTGAGTGGTGACTTGAACTCATTGAGTACTCTTACCGGAATATGTCCATCTTGTTTTGTCATAGCCAGGGTTTTTCCTACAAGTACGTTCGGTGTTAATTTGCTTGCTGCTTCGACAACCCACAATTTGTTTGTTCCGCAATCTCCATCAACCTTTGCCCAGACGGCTGCTTCCGATTTTGGTGGTATTTGCTGCCTCTCTTCCACCAGCACTCATTTACTACTGTAGCCTCTCTCGTAGGCGAAATTATGTGGCACATCCATGATCTTATATCGCATCGTCTTGCTTTGCATATCGATCTTGATGCCTTGGTCGATTAAGAAGTACACCCCAATTATGATTTCATCAACAATCTCCGCCACTATAAAATTGTTTAGTACCGTGACGTTACCGGTTGCTATTTCACATGCCACTTCTCCAATTACCTGGCTGTCCTCTCCCGTGGCTGTAGGTAATCTTGCTCCAAGCAATTGTATTATCTTCTTGTTGACTAAATCTGATCGAATTATGGAATGAGATGCACCCGTATCTACAGTCAGTAAACGTTACTTTCAATCCACATGTCCTACGACAGTAAGATTGCTTGACCTTCTTCCAATTTGCGAGACAGAGATTATGGGGCATTTAATTGCGGGAGCCAGCTGTCGCCTCTTGCGGCTGACTCGCTTTAGTTTAACTGTTTAAGCCGCCTCCAACAATATTCAGACCGCGGCGAAATTCCTATGCGCAGCCGCTCGCGGCGGTGGAAAGGCGCCAACGAACACCCACCACTAACATCGCGCATGAACAAGATTCCATTCGCTAGACAAGTACTAACAAGCGGCAATCGCGGACGCGCTCCTGTTTTAACGTGCCATAAGCATATATATATACACTAACCTGGGTCGATTTGTATGGACGAAAGTTAACCGATATCGTGCCATCGATTTTTCGATAGGACTTGGGCTCAGGACAAAAACAGTTCCACTACGCATGCCCAAAAAAATAATTTTCGGGCCTGCAAAAAAAAAAAAATGACGAAAGGGTAAATTTTTCGACCAAAACACACCCCAAAAATTATTATTTTTCTTCAAAAAACTGTTGTAAAAACGTTGGCGATAACGGTTTTTTAAAAATATTATTTTTTGGGTTTTGGGGAGTGTTTTGGTCGAAAAATTTACCCTTTCGTCATTTTTTTTACAGGCTCGAAAATTATTTTTTTGGTTATGCGTAGTGGAACTTTTTTTACTGAGCCCAAATCCTATCGAAAATTCAATGGCGCGATATCGGTTAATAAATCGACCCAGTCTAATATACACATTTATAATGTACAGCGCTTAGAAAAATTTTCTTCTAATTGAAAAACCTTATTTCTAAAATTTTGATGTTGCTTTGCCCGGGGTGCGAACCCAGGGCATACGGTGTGATAGGCGGAGCACGCTACCATCACACCACGGTGGCCGTTGAAGTGTTATAGTTTTAACAAAATTAAAATACCTGTCCGCATTTAATCTCTATTTTCCAAAGATTAAACGAAATCGAAACCTTTATAACGTGTTGTTCCAGGGCAAGGTACCCAAATCCACGGGTTCTGTGATGCCTCGGAAAAAGCATATTGCGCAGCGATTTACATCCGCACATAAGTGGGCAACCAAATAAAATCTTCTCTTTTGGTTGCGAAAGGCAAAGTTGCCCCCATAAAAACTATAAGCTTACCCCGCTTAGAGCTATGTGGTGCAGTCCTCCTCGCCAAACTGGCTTCAACTGTTCAAAACCAGCTCGACTTACAAGAATGCAACACATTCTTATGGTTAGATTCTGAGATTTCACTAGCCTGGCTAGAAAAATCTCCATCGACCTGGAAAACTTATGTGGCCAACCGTACCTCTCAAATTCGAGAAAATATTCCTAGCGGTACCTGGCACCATGTACCTAGCCAAGACAACCCTGCTGATCTTGGCACACGTGGTTGCAAGCCGCATGATTTGATAGGGTCCCCACTTTGGTGGCACGGACCACAATGGCTTTCTTGCCACATTTCGGCATGGCCAAAGCCGAAAGCAGTGTTAGCAATGTTTGATGAAGGATCCTCAATATCAATAATGGAAGAAAAGGTTGCAAAAGAAATTGGGGCCAAAGGTAAAGCTCACCCACTAACGCTTCAGTGGTATGACGACAAGGTAGTCACCGAGCGTTCGCTAAAATTAAACGTTGAAATAGAAAACCGCCTAGACAAAACCAAATATGTTTTGAGAGACGTTTTTACCGTAAAAGATCTAAACTTGCCTGTGCAGTCGTTGAAAAAAGAGGATTTTCCACATTTGAAGCACTTGCCACTTATAAATTATTTTGCTTCAAAGCCGGTATTGCTAATTGGGTTGAAACACGCGTATCTAGGCGCCATGTCTACAGTCGTTAAAGCTGGCATTGATAATCCGCTAGCAATCAAAACCCCACTAGGATGGGTCGCTTACGGTCCGATTCAATAACCTTCAACAGTCAGTCGAGTTTTACTTATCAAAGAAGATCAACAGCTACATGCTCTAGTCGAAGAGTATTTCGCAACCGACAGCTTTGGCACCAATTCAACACCCCTCAAACTAGAATCGGAAGACGACAAACTAGCGCGTTCAATTCTGGAGCGAACCACTAGAAGAGTCGGTGAGAGGTTCGAATGTGGGTTACTATGGAAAAAGTACCCACCGAATTTGCCTTGTAGCAGGGCAATGGCTGAAAGACGCCTAATGTCAGTCGAGAGACAAATTAAAAGTAACAAAAAATTCGGTGAGCGATATAAGAAATAGATGGAAAAATACGTAGAGAAAGGTTATGCCAGAAAACTAACCAGCGACGAGGTCGGTCGGACTCATCCGCACGCCTGGTACTTGCCCCACTTTGCGGTCCATAATCGAAATAAGCCTGAAAAATTGAGAATCGTTTTTGATGCCGCTGCCGAAGTAGAAAACATATCGCTGAACTCAACTCTTTTAAAAGGGCCCGATCAAGCACAGCCGTTGCTAAGGGTGCTACTTGAATTTCGCCAGGGCCGAATAGGAGTGTCCGCCGACATACGTGAAATGTTTTCACAGATAAAGATACGCGCATCCGATCAGTATGCCCAACACTATTTGTGGCGGGATGGTGATGCCACTAAGCCAATTGAAGAATATGTTAAAAAAAAAACCGTGCATTGCCGAATACATAAAAAATAAAAACGCCGAAGACTACCAAGCCCGTTTCCCTGATGCCGCACCAACAATAATCAACAAGCACTACTTCGATGATTTATTTGCCAGTTTCGACACGCCACAGCAAGCCATACAGATTAGCTAGGACATTGTTTAAGTCATCCAGAAAGCGGGGTTTGAATTGCTGAACTTTATTTCCAATTGCATAGAGGTTGAAGAAGCCTTGAACAAAACGTCGTCAACTATCAGAGAAACAGTCAACATGGAACGCAACGATTCTGACAAGGTCCTCGGGCTGTTCTGGAACACGAAAGATGACGCGTTCGAATTTCATACAAAATTCCATCGTGTTCCAACGGATGTACTTGACGGAAAGCGTGCACCGACCAAGAGGGAACTTCTACGAATAGTGATGGCAGTTTTGATCCTTTTGGTATGTTGTGTGATTATTTAATTTTTACTAAACTTCTAATTCAGGAGACTTGGAAACGTGAGATCGCTTGGGATGAAGAACTGCTACCGGATCTAAGCAGCAAATGGTTTCGTTGGTGGCAAGAATTACGTAATGTGACACAATGTGACGCGTTGTGCACTATAGCGAAATAAATATCAGCTACATAATTGGCAAAACTCGTACGGCACCGTTAAAGCTACTATCCATACCTAGGCTGGAGCTTCAGGCCGCCGTGTTGGAAACATGAATATTAAAGTTGATTCGCGAATGCCACACATTTGCTGCCGCCAGAGTAACGTTATGGAGTGACTCCCAAACCGTTTTGCAGTGGCTCAACTCTTCGAAAAGTACAAAGCATTTTTCGCTCACCGTATCGCCGAAGTCCCTTGCACAACATCACAAGACCAGTGGAGATGGGTACCCACTTGCCAAAAGCCTGCCGACGTAGCAACTCGTCCGTCAAGAACACCAAAGTTCGACAGAAACAGCTGTTGGGCGAGGGGTCCGGCATTTTTGAATCTCGACAATATGTATTGGCCAAAGAACATTGTTAATTCACCAGCCGTTCTACCGGAGGAAGTTAAGTCTCATTGTTTACTACTCGTCAAGCCTAGCAACACATTCATCGAATTCGCTAAATTCAATTCATTTACAAAACTAAAACGTACGATAGCATGGGTCATAAGAGCAAAAGCTTTATTTCGTCGGAAACAGAATGCACCATCACGTCAGCCATCAGGGCTCACAGTCGTCGAGTTGGAGCAAGCCGAACACATCATTCATTTAACGTACAACGAGAAAGGTATTCGAATGAAATTGCAGATCTGTCAGCGTCACGTAAGTTGTCGAAACAAAGCTCAATATATAAGTTGTCGCCCGTCTTAGACCAAATCGGAATATTACGATTCAGTGGGCGCATCAATGAAGCATCGTATCTGCCAATTGAAGCGCGACGCCCAATTATATTGCCGCCAAACCATATTGGGCAGCGATTTAGTTTAGCACCCTCCAATTTCGGGATTTAACTTGGTATCAAATGAAAGAGAGAGTTCTCCCGATCACAAATATACATATTTTAAAGTGCGCAAACTTATAATTTAAAAGTTATTTGTTGTTAAAGTTTGCAAATTTCTATACAACTTTTATATGTGTATACGTATATATATTTTATGACATTACAAATCTGTGCTACCACATCTAAAAAACGGAACAAGTGCAGAATCGAAAAATAGCTCATAAAAATACCTTTCATCTGATGTATATATATCTTTAACTTTTCTAGTCTTTATTTACCAAAAATTTGAAAAATCTCTTTTTTGCATTCGTGAACGAGCTGATATTACCTTATAACTCTTATGTTTATGGTTATGTTAGCCGATCCAACACCGAAGGCCGCCTACGCAGAAAGGTCTTTCAACTTTTCAAAATGAGTAGCAAAAATATACATTTTCCTTTTTCTTTGTTAACTGAAAGGTGGTAAGGTAATATTTATATTTGTTTTTTTTTTTTTTGTTTATGTGGCAGCACAGCTTTATAATGTCATCAATAAAATATATATATAAATAAATAAAATATAAATAAATAAAATATATATAAAAATGCATGTTGCTAAAAAAGGGCGATTGATTTAATAAAAACATTTATAATAAGTAAAAACAATGCAAAAATGAAATGTGAAATATACAAAAATGCAATTTAAGTTTATCGTTGCCAATTTATATAGATATGTATGTGGATTAAGGTTTTGAAAGATGTGTAAATTGTAATTTAAAGTGTTATAGAAATTTGCTAAATTTGCAAACTTTAGCAACAAATAACTTTTAAATTATAAGTTTGCGCACTTTAAAATATATATATTTGTGATCGGGACAACTCCCTCTTTAATTTGATACCAAGATTTACCCTGAACTCGGGGGGTGCTATTTTAAAATTTTCCCGCACATTGTATCAGCCTTGATTGTGCAAAATCGCCACGAGCAGAATCACCACCAGAACTTCGCTATAACCGTTAACGCCGTGCGCCAAAAATATTGGATACCAAATTTGAAAGACCGCCTATGGAACCGCTGGACCACTCAATACTTACCTCAACTCATACAGCGCACGAGAATACATCCCCTTTGCAAGTAAATGATCTCGTTATTATGTATGATCCGATACAACTACGAAGCCAGTGTCAGAGGGGGAAGGGTTATTAAGGTCTACAATACTGATGACGGTCAAGTACGAGTTGCCGAAGTAAAGACAAGCGGAGGCATATTGAAGCGACCAGCAATACGCCTAGCTGGACTGATGGTTAGTGAATCCCGGGGGGAGCCAATACAATTGTAAAGCACACAAACCCGCAACGCAAACCAAATTAAACCAAACCACTACAAACACAAGCCAAACCACAATTCAAGTCAACATAATTTAATAACTTTTCAAATCATTATATTAGTTTATATACTTTCGTTAATTTAATAAATATATTTCTACAAAACACAAAGCATATTAACACCATAGTTTTTAATCATAGTACAGGTCTACAAGTAGGATATTGTAACGAATTTGCTTGCAAATCCTCTTATTTGCAATCCTCTGCTAAGTTCGAATCACTAAACTGTTGAATAAATAACTCCAATTTGTAATAATGCAAAATGGCCTTTATTAAAGTACTTCACAATAACAAACTGTGCAACGAATAGCTTGCTTAATAACCACACTGATTGATAGCTCAATGAAACTCTACTATTCAAAATAACACTGCTATTGCTCGCTAGATATCGTCTTAATCAAACTGCTTGACAACTCAAATCAAACTGAATTACTTCTCACTCGCTTGCCACGCTTTTATAGTTTACGCTGCATACTTCTAGGCTCTTCGATTTCCAGAACTTACTAGTTGTTTCGGCTACAAAATCGCCAGCCACAACTACGTGCACAAATTATTGCTCTCTCTTGTGACAACTCAGATAAGATATATGCATGTGTTTGTGCATTGCCGCTCCGCTGCTCGTATACGTACATATGTGTAGACGCAATTATTTATTCGTTTATGTAGATACATAAAGATTGAATTATTGATGTGAATGTTTGTAGTTTACAGTCTCTCGCGCGCACATAGGCATATAAGTAAATGCATCTGTGTGTGACATCTCTCTGGGCTGCCTTATATATGTGTATACTTGATTTAATTATTAACGTAAATACTGCTTGCCATGGCCTTAGCATCGCCTTAGTGATGGGATAATTTAGTGATGCTAATATCCGTGACACTGCCCTCCACCTAAGTCTGATCGTCCCGATCAGACAAATCTTTCGATCTAAACGTTGCTAGCCTTTCCAAATGGACCACCTTCATTTTGGTTCGTGGTTTACCGATGGTCTGTATGCGGTACACTACATCGTTGATCCGTTTTACAACTTTGTATGGGCCTTCCCAATTACACTGCAATTTCGGGGACAAACCTTTTTTACGTTGTGGGTTGTATAACAGCACCAAATCTCCTTCTTGAAAACCTTCTGAATTAATTGCTTTATCATATCTGGCTTTCATCTTGTCACTCATAATCTTTGTTCGTTGCCTTATCAGATCATGTATTTCTCTTAGCTCTTCTTCCAAATCACTAGTGGATTTCCTGACATTTCTCTCCGCATTGGCATCTATCCCAAACTTCAAATCAGCTGGCAGTCTAAGGTCATTGCCAAAAAATACTTTTGCAGGGGTTTGGCCCGTTGTCTCATGCACTGCTGATCGGTAAGCCATCAAGAATAATGGTATGCGGGTATCCCATTCTTTATGGTACTTGTCCACTACTTTCCTTAAGTGCTCCTCCAATGTTCTATTGAATCGTTCTACCATACCATCGGATTGAGGATGCAATGCAGTTGTCCGTGTTTTTCGAATGCCCAATGACTTACACATTTCCTGGAACACAGCTGATTCGAAATTCCTGCCTTGGTCAGAATGTAACTCCATTGGTACACCATACCTTGCAACCCAATTGTTTATAAACACTTCTGCTACCGTTTCCGCTTCTTGATTTGGGATTGGGTATACCTCTGGCCATTTGCTGAAATAATCCATAACTACCAGTACATATTTGTTTCCGCCGTTGCTAGTAGAAAATGGACCGGCGACATCCATAGCGATCCTTTCACCTGGCGCACCTGAGTTATATTGCTTCATCTGGCCATGACTTCGTGTTCTGGGCCCCTTCGCTCTGCTGCAAACCTCGCAGTTCGCAATCCACTCAGTGACCGACTGACGGCAACCAACCCAATATAATCTCTGTTTAATCTTCTCGAGCGTCTTCGTGATTCCAAGATGACCTCAGCTTGGACCATTATGCAGCTCGCTGAGCACATCAGGAATCCTCTTTCTGGGAACAACTATCAGTTTATTCTTGTATTTACCATCCTCACTCTCCCATACTCGATGAAGGCAACCGGATATCAATTCTAAACTGTTCCACTGTGCCCAATATGACTTCGCAATGGGACTCTCTGCTGACATCTCTTCTCTGTTTGGTCTTTCATTTCGTTCGAGCCCTTGCATAACACGTGACAGATCTGCATCTTCTAGCTGGCACTTTCTTAGCTGTTCCTTGTCCCATTCATCTGTACATGTTATAGACATTAGCCGGACATCTATAATGTCTTCTTTAGCCTCGGCTTTTGAACAGTGCTTGCATTCCAAACTACATGGTCTTCGTGACATTGCATCGGCATTTCCATGGGTACTACCTTTTCGATGCTCAATGGAAAAGTCATAGCTTTGTAGTCGCTCGATCCACGGTGCCAATTGTCTTTCCGGATTACGGAACTGCAGTAGCCATTTTAAAGCTGCGTGATCTGTCCTGACACGGAATCGCTGGCCGTTGAGGTATTTGTGAAAATGTTTAACGCACTCTACCAATGCCAACAGCTCTCTCCGCGTAACGCAGTAGTTCCTCTCTGGTTTTCCAATCGAACGGCTGTAATATGCAACTACCTTCTCCTGTCCATCGACCAGTTGTGATAAAACGCCTCCTATAGCATATCCACTCGCATCTGTATCTAGAATAAATGTTGCTCCTGGAATCGGATATGCTAACATTGGGGCAGTGCACAAACGCTCCTTCAATGTTTGGAAAGCCACTTCTTGCTCCTTCTTCCATTCAAAAGCTTTATTTTTTCTTGTAAGCTCATGGAGGCTATGGGCTACGCTGGAAAAATTTTGTACAAATCGGCGGTAATATGTGCACAGCCCAAGGAAACTTCTTAATTCATGTAGGTTCTGTGGTCTTGGCCAATCCTTTACAGCCTCTATCTTTTCGTTCGCAGTGCAGATGCCCTCTGTCGTTACCTTGTGACCCAAATAGTTTACTTCCTTTTTAAACAGCGCACACTTTTTTAGACTTAACTTCAGACCAGCGCCAGCTATTCTTTGGAAAACTTCCTCCAAGTTCTTAAGATGTTCATCGAAATTCTTGCCCAATACGATGATGTCGTCCAGGTACACCAAGCATGTTTTCCAATGTAGTCCTTTCAATACCTGATCCATGAGTCTCTCGAAAGTAGCTGGTGCATTACATAGTCCAAAGGGCATTACTGTAAATTGCCAAAGACCATCTCCGACGCTGAAGGCTGTTTTCTCTTTGTCTTCCTCCTTTAGCTCCACTTGCCAGTAGCCGCTTTTCAAGTCCAGTGTGGAAAACCATTTCGTACCAGAGAGCGAGTCCAGAGTGTCGTCAATTCTTGGCAATGGGTAGCTATCCTTTTTCATAACGTCATTCAACTTCCGGTAGTCCACGCAAAACCTCATTTTTCCATCCTTCTTCTTTACAAGTACTACCGGCGAGCTCCAGGGACTAGCTGATGGTTCGATGACGCCGCTGTCGCTCATTTCTTGTATAATTTGACTCACAACTTGCCGCTTCG
Source organism: Eurosta solidaginis (assembly GCF_040869045.1). Taxonomy (NCBI): domain Eukaryota; kingdom Metazoa; phylum Arthropoda; class Insecta; order Diptera; family Tephritidae; genus Eurosta; species Eurosta solidaginis. The sequence continues at coordinate 117,020,260 of NC_090322.1, read as the reverse complement.
CCAGTGGAACACTACGTGGAGCTTGACGGATCGGCCTCGCATCTCCAGTGTCAATTTGATGTTTCACAACGTTGTTGCGGCCTGGTTTAGAACCATCCTGGTCAAATATGTTCGCGTACTTTAGGAGCAGTTATTTTGCCTTACTCTGATATGCTTCCTCTAGCCCCTGCGTCCATGCCGTGATGTCATTTGAAAGATTAGTATTACTAGCTGAAACGTGTTCCTGGAGCTGTTCACAGTTAATAACTACTTCAGCCTCTTGGCATCTTCCCAAAATAGCTCCTTTAGTCAGTTTGAGTGGTGAATTGAACTCATTGAGTACTCTTACCGGAACACGTCCATCTTGTTTTGTCATAGCCAGGGTTTTTCCTACAAGTATGTTCAGTGCTGATTTGTTTGCTGCTTCGACAACCCACAATTTGTTTGTCCCACAATCTCTATCAACCTTTGCCCAGATGACTGCTTCGGATTTTGGTGGTATTCGCTGACTCTCTTCCACCAGCACTCGTTTACTGCTGTAGTCTCTCTCGTAGCCGAAATTAAGTGGTACATCCATGTTCTTATATCGCATCGTCTTGCTTTGCATGTCGATCTTGATGCCCTGGTCGATTAAGAAGTCCACTCCAATTATGATTTCATCAACAATCTCTGCCACTATAAAATTGTGTACTACCATGACGTTCCCAATTGCGACTTCACATGATACTACTCCTAGAACCGTGCTGTCTTCTCCAGTGGCTGTACGCAATCTTGCTCCACGCAATGGTGTTATCTTCTTGTTGACTAAATCCGCTCGAATGATGGAATGAGATGCACCCGTATCTACAGTCAGTAAACGTTCCTTTCCATCCACATGTCCTCCGACAGTAAGATTGTTTGACCTTCTTCCAATTTGTGAGATAGAGATTATGGGGCATTCAATTGAGGGAGCCAGCTGTCGCCCCTTGCGGCTGACTCGCTTTAGTTTAACGATTGAGTGGACTTGGAGATTTGCTCATCTCCTTCAGCTCTGCGTTTACGGCCACCCACATTGTTGGAGCTATTGGGACCGGTGCTGCAATGTCGTGCAATATGACCTGGGTTGCCGTACTTGACACATTTAATAACTCCGGCATTTTTCTGTTGTGATCCCTTCAGTGCTTCCAAAATTGTGTCTACCCATTCTGGCCTTTCTACTTCTACACGATGAGCCTTATATGCTGGTTTACTTAATAGGGAGGCAGTTTCCTGGGTCAATGCATGTGATACCGTTTCAGCAAATGTCAGTTTTGGGTTCGCGTATGTAGCTCGCTTCGTTTCCACGTCTCGTATGCCATTTATAAAACTCTGGATTTTTACCCTCTCGGTGTATTCCACGGGTGCGTCCGCATTTGCGAGATGAGCCAACCTTTCAACATCTGAAGCAAACTCCTGTATACGACCTCTCAACGCATCCACCTCTGCCTCGAATTTTTCTTCAAACTGCATTATTTTTTCGTCCATGCGCGCTTCGAGTTTTGATGATATACGCGCCTCTTTTGCTTCTAGTTGTACTGTTATTCGTGTCTCTTGTTCTTTCAGTTGGGTTGCCATATATGTCTTTTGTTCTTCCAGTTGTGATGACATGTTGGTAGATATTTGTGATGACATTTCGGACATTTGTGCCGATATTGCAGCCAATATCATGTTCAGGTCTGTTTTCGCCATTGTCTGCGGTGTTTCATTTTTCTCTTCAATTTTTGTTGTCTCCTCGCCATCAAGATGAAAGACATGCTCTTCCACATCAATTCCTTCTGCTTCCATTGCTTCTCGTAGCCGTGCCTGAAGTTTGAGTTTAACGCCGCTTGTATTCAATCCACGGCTCCCCAATTCCTTCTTCAGTTGCGGGATCTTCAATTCACTTAACTTTGCCATGTCCTTGTTGTCCTCTAGAATTTATTCAATAATTCCTCTTCTGACACCAATTGTAACGAATTTGCTTGCAAATCCTCTTATTTGCAATCCTCTGCTAAGTTCGAATCACTAAACTGTTGAATAAATAACTCCAATTTGTAATAATGCAAAATGGCCTTTATTAAAGTACTTCACAATAACAAACTGTGCAACGAATAGCTTGCTTAATAACCACACTGATTGATAGCTCAATGAAACTCTACTATTCAAAATAACACTGCTATTGCTCGCTAGATATCGTCTTAATCAAACTGCTTGACAACTCAAATCAAACTGAATTACTTCTTACTCGCTTGCCACGCTTTTATAGTTTACGCTGCATACTTCTAGGCTCTTCGATTTCCAGAACTTACTAGTTGTTTCGGCTACAAAATCGCCAGCCACAACTACGTGCACAAATTATTGCTCTCTCTTGTGACAACTCAGATAAGATATATGCATGTGTTTGTGCATTGCCGCTCCGCTGCTCGTATACGTACATATGTGTAGACGTAATTATTTATTCGTTTATTAGATACATAAGGATTGAATTATTGATGTTAATGTTTGTAGTTTACAGTCTCTCGCGCGCACATAGGCATATAAGTAAATGCATCTGTGTGTGACATCTCTCTGGGCTGCCTTATATATGTGTATACTTGATTTAATTATTAACGTAAATACTGCTTGGCATGGCCTTAGCATCGCCTTAGTGATGGGATAATTTAGTGATGCTAATATCCGTGACAATATTTAGCAGACCGAACATACACAGCCACGCTCACCTGATAAAATGCTTGTTCTCGTTCGTTTTTTTTGTGGAAGCTATTTGGCACTGTTGTACTTCTTAGGTCCAAGAAAAGTGTAGTAGCAGCTAACGAAAACTGCGTAAAATTTTTAATGTCAAATTACAAAGAAATATCTTTATTTACTTTCAAACGAGCACTTAATTACATCTCTCTTTAAAATCCATATGTTTTGGACAATTTTAATTAGCAAATTGTGATACTTTATTACCGGGGACGATTGCTAAAATATGACCCAAACCGTTGGGGGAAGTATTAATAGACGCGTTTTTGCCTCGCTTCCAATAATTCGAATACTTTTTCGCCTTTGGACTATTGATAGCAGGACAAAACGCCTCTTTTCATTTCTCTTTCTACATTTTTGGACGGCTTATTGCAGTCGCCCTCGGTTTCAAACCGTTTTTCGCGTAGAACTTTTGAACGGGCAGAAAAACTTAGCACCCGTGTTTGTATTCTTAATACTGGAATAACTACGCGTCCTCAGATCCCCAATTCAAGACTTTTTTATAATTTTCTGTAGGACCCATATAGGTGCACTAGATTTTCATACTAAATTCGGTCAAAAAAATTTACCATCACAGCAACCCATATCTGATATTCCGCTCCCTGTTTTTTTCAGCAACCCCGGAAATTTTAACACTCCCTGCAAAAATCGTGTGACCAAAAACGCACACAGACACACGAAATTTTGACAGGGGTGACGATTTGGAATGAAAAATTCTCCAAATGAAATAGCATGTTGATAAATTTAGCTTTCCCACAATGTATCGTGCTCTCTCGCACCTATTATTTTTATAGGGATAGCAAAATACGTCATTTTTGCGTGCAAAAAAATCCGCCATTTCTAATTCAGCAGAGACAGCAAAACATTTGGTGGTCGAAAATTTTTTCAATTTTGAGAGTTTTAAATGGAATATCTCCGGAAAGATTTAAAATTAAGAGGGAGTTCTCCAGATCACATATATATATATTTTAAAGTGCGCAAACTTATAATTTAAAAGTTATTTGGTGTTAAAGTTTGCAAATTTCTATACAAATTTTATATGTGTATACGTATATATATGTGGCAACACAGCTTTGTAATGTCATCAATAAAATATATGTATATATATATATATATATATATATATGTGTGCATGTTGCTACAAAAGCGCGATTGATTTAATAAAAACATTTATAATAAGTGAAAACAATGCAAAAATGAAATGTGAAATATACAAAAATGTGTATGTGGATTAAGGTTTTGAAAGATGTGTAAATTGTAATTTAAAGTGCTATAGAAATTTGCTAAATTTGCAAACTTTAACAACAAATAACTTTTAAGTTATAAGTTTGCACACCTTAAAATATATATATGGTAAAAACCAGTGGTCACGTATTGCATAACTGCTGCACCGCAAATCTGCCAAGCAATGTAAGGCACGCTGGTACGAATGGCTTGATCCTAGCATAAAGAAGACAGAATGGTCATGGGAGAAGGATGAAAAGCTTTTGCATTTTGCCAAATTAATGCCAACACAATGGCGTACAATTTCGCTGATTATTTCAGAGGGTTAACTGGCACCAATTGTTCACACCAAATTGTTAGGTACAGGATTCGCCACGGGTAGGTGAGGTTGGCAATCACAACCCCCTGAATCATTTTGGTCGGCATGTATGCCGCGGATATATTCTTGGCACTTGTTATTGATGGCTTTTATGATGCCACCAACGCAACCTGGACAGACGCCAATGCTCAGTCAACCACCCAAGCCGGGTCAACCTCCAATACCCGGACACGTCCGGACGTCCTGGTTATAATGTATGTTAATACAACTAATAATTTACAAATTTGCTGATGATTATTTTTGTGTTATTTTCTTTAGCAACCACCTGCACCTGTTACTGGTAAATATCAACAGCCGCAACAGTATGATCAAGCCCAACGCCGTTTAGATCCCGATCAGATGCCAAATCCGATAAGCGTTATCATTTATAATAAAAATAGCGCTGGTGGTGCTTTTATTACTAATGAACAGGGTTTATTACCACCATTGGTGACCACAAAATATGTGGTAGAAGATCAAGGTAACTCCTCGCCACGTTACGTTAGGTATCGATAATCGAAATTAATGTTTTGTTTGGCAATTACATTGACCTTTCTTCTCTGCAGGTCGTCTTTGTATTGCATACCTGCAACAGCTGATTTATTAAAAACAACAGCTTTGTCCATTACACTTACCGTCTCACCAATGGCACGCACGGTTGAGGGTGAATATGAGCCACCCATTGTAAATTTTGGTGAATTGGGTGCAATTAGATGCAATCGTTGCAAGGCTCAATAGCAACTTGTAGATGCTGGTCGTCGTTTCCAATGTCTAATGTGTAAAGTAACAAGAGATGGTAAAAAAAATATTTCACTTTTACTTGTCTTCATTGATCCATATTTTTTCTCAACAGTGCCAACTGCATATTTCCAACATTTGGGCCATACCGGACAGCGTGTCGATAAATATGAATGTCTTGAACTTGTATTGGGTACATGAGTATTTGTGTAAAAAATGCTTGGGTACCGATAGCTCTCATGGTAAACCTCAACTCATATCCAACATCAATGCCTCGCATTCAATTGTGGCACTGTACGCACTACATTGGGTTCACGTAGTATTGACAAGCATATTGTTGATTCCAGTGGTAAGGCCACAATTTCAAATGATGGGGAAACCATTATGAAACCATTGGATATTGTGAATCCAGCCGTAAAACTCTAGGAGACATCGCCAAATCTCAAAATGCTGAGGTAAGTTTTTTGTTATATTAGAATGTGTAGAATAAAAATGTTTCTCTTATGAGGTCGGCGATGGCACCACTTCAGTAGTATTTTAAGCATGTGAAATCTTAAAACAAGTTAAGCCAGATGTTGAGGAAGGCGTGCATGCACGTATCATCATTAAAGCTATACGTAAAGCATTACAATTATGCATGCTAAAATATGACATGGCTTTACATGTCGAAGCGCCAATCAAAGGAGCAACAAAGTGTTATTGGAAAAATGATCTGCCACAGCAATGTCCTCTAATGTCCAAGAGTATCAGAAAATTGTTGATGCTGAATGGCGTATTCTGTAGAATAAACTAGCTAAGTAAGGCGCCAATGTTGTGTTTTCTAAATTGCCAATTGGTGATGTTGATACACAGTATTTTGCAGATCGTGATATGTTCTGTGCTGTTCATGTACCAGAAGAAGATTGGAAACGTAGAATGAAAGCTTGTGGTGGTGCTGTTATGACTACAGCTAATGATATTAATTCAAGTGTTTTGGGTCAATGTGATTACTTTGAAGAACGTCAGGTTGGTGGTGAACGTTTCAACATTTTCCAAGGTTTGACATTAATTTCATTTTTATAGTTTAGAATTATTTAAAGGTTGCGTTAATGATTTTACGTGGCAGTGTTGAATAATTTTTGGAAGAAACTGAGCTTCGTTACATGATGCTAAATTGCTTGTGCGGCGTACAATTAAACATGATTCTGTTGTTGCTGGTAAGTCAAAATACAAATTGAAAAAAATTTCTAATCTTAGGGCCTCATTCTCTATTACGAAACGAACTTTCGATGCGGATCAGAGACGAATCGCTAGTGTATTTGCACTATGTTAAACAATGGCAACTTATCACTTGACAATTACTTTTGCCTTCCTATTAGTTAGAAAAGTAAAGACCGAACGAAAATGATAGAGAATACCATTGCTAGACGATATCGTTTGGAGGCGAATCGTTCGTCTGAGCTATCGTTCGCAATACAGAATGAAGCCTTTAAATTTTTAAGTAATATAATGAAAAGATTGTGTCCAAATACCCCCAGCGGGTTAGGGGTCAGAATTTATCTGCGGTAGGTATGCCTGTCGTAAGAGGCGACTAAAATACCAGATTCAAGGGGCTGTGTAGCGCAGCCCTTCAGGTTGCCAGCGCAATATATAGCTTTTCCAAACCCAATTGTCAACATCACCTATCCGCGGCGAATCCTGTTTCACTAACAGACAAGGATCTGGGGGGGGGGGGGGGTGGATATGGAGGGATGGCCTGAAGGTTTAATGTGGCCACATAAATCGTTCCCGAGATAGTCGGGCAGGCACTTTAATGGTGCTGTGTTACTGGAGCGTACCGGATCTGTATCCGGCTAAAGGACCATCACATCGATAACACTCCCCAAAGCCTTCGGGGAGCAACCTTATCGCTACAAAAACAACAACAACATTGTGTCCAAATCCCGAAAAAAAAACTATAAAATTTGTGTCAGTGAAATGATAATTATTGCTTTTGGTTGTTAGTTTTTAGGCATCGTCATCGAGTTCCTTCTGATCGTATATGCCGGTTCTTTTGCATTCTTTTACATGCATAAAGTGCCGTTGAAGCCTTCCTCACCCTCTCCTCCACGTTGAGCTGCCATGACAGCTTACTGTCTAGGATCATTCCTAGATAATTTGTGCAAGGTTTCTCCCGTAGGGTCGCCCCTCCTAACTTAGGCCTGGTCCAATTAGGGACCTTGTACCTCTTTGTAAACAAGACCATATGCAACGTCATCTGCGTAAACCGTAAGTTTTTCTGGTCCCTCGTAGAATCCCCTAAGCAGCTGGTTAATGACCAGCGTCCACAGCAGAGCTGATAGCACCCCTCCCTGCGGAGTGCTCCTGTCCACTAATTTCGTGGCCGCGTACAATCCTCATTGCGATGTAATCTTACTGCAGTTTAACATGCAGTCGATCCATCTGGGTAAGGCTGGATGTACTTTAACGTAATTAAGACCATCAATAATCGCTCATTTAGAAAGCCCCGGCAATGCTTAAGAAGACTTCTAGAGCATATTCCTTATATTCCAGGGGTTTTTCTATGCCTATTACCACCCTATGCAATGCGGTGTCCACTGACTTGCCTTTGGTGTACGCCTGTTGTGTTGTGGAGAGCAGCTTTTCATCCACGTTGGACTTTATGTACACATCTAGCAGCCTCTCAAAGGTTTTGAGCAGAAATGATGGTAAGCTATTGGGTCTATAATCTTTAGGATACACGTGACCGATCTTCCCCGCCTTTGGTAGGAAAGCTACACGAGCAGTTCTCCAAGAGTGCGGTACATGATTCAGTTTATGCACCCATCGAATATTATTTTAAGCCATCCCACGACCGCCCTACTTGAAACTTGTAGCATGGCCGGACATGTACCATCTGAGCCCGGCGATTTCACCACCACTACGAGGTCCTCAGTAGTGTAATTAGGCAGCACATATGAATGCAGCTGTTCCCTTACCATTACTACAGCTCGCACCCGTCCTTCCGTTTGCGCATATTCCAGAAACCTTTCCTCCCGATGGAAGCCACGGCTCCTGTATCAGCGCGTTAGGAGGAGGAGTTCGCTCGACGCCACTTTACTGTGTTGGAGGTTTATCTGTAGGACTCGCAGCACCAATGGGCTGCTTGTCCCCCTCCAGCACCTTCATCGGGACGTCGTCGTCCTCCCCTAGCCCTTTTGGTTTAGAGTGTTCGAAGCCCCCTTCAGACTCTTGTACCTGTTGTGCCGGGTGTTCCTCTGTGCGACTCACAGCACCATCTGGCTGTTGGTCCCCTTCTAACACATTCGGAGTGACGTGGGCTACCTCCACCTGTCTTTTTTCCCTTAGGCTTTTGAGGTCCTTTTCGACTTCGCCCACGTCCAGCGTGTTAGGACTTTAATACCCGCGACTTCTTTTCCTGAGTAGCATATAAATTTTGCCTGTACCTAAGGACATTTTTCCAAGCTGCGCGTACAATATATCCTCCGCCTGCTTGTTTATTTGGAAAATGTATAACTGACCTTCCTCCGTAGGCCGAGATACAGTAAGTACCTTCCAATCCTGTGTCGGTATGTTCGGATTCTGATTCTGAAAAAGTCGCATTGTATCCTCCGACTTCATCACTCATATCCGCATCCATACCTTAACTTTTGGTACCTTGGGGATTTGCGCTTTATCCACCATCTCAAAACGCGCGTTCGTGCCCTGCCTTTGGGGTTTGGAACCACTTCCTCCAGCCACCGCAAGCTCGCGATGTTGTCGCACGCTATCATCTTCATACCATTATACCATCCCCCGAATCAAAGGTTGGAAGGAGCTTACTTGGTTATTCCCGCATCATCTTAAGCTCCTTTTCTACAGATCTCCACCTTTCACTAGTCATCTGTTCGAAAGGACTGCTACGATCAACCAGCGCCACAGTCAGTGACTGCTTTGCCACATCACTCATTTTCTCGGGAAAAGCCGGCGTCTTAGTGTTATTTCCCTTTGGCACCTCCGAGAAAGCCGGAGTCTTAGCTCCCTCTAGCACCTCCGAGAAAGTCGGAGTCTTAGCGTTATCTCCCTTTGGCTTATCTCCTACTTCCATAGTGGGAACTTCCCTCTGACTCGCAGCCTTCGAGGTAGTTGCTACCTCGCTATTGGGGCCCATCTGTCTTACAGCTTTGGGCCTACTTGTCTTGTCTATGGGACTGCCCTGTGTCGCGGCTCTGGGACTGGGCCCTTTCTGCCATTCGACGCTTCTTCCTCCTCATACCGGTTGCAGAACCGAGGGTTTCTCGCAGCAAACCCTTTGAACTGCCTTCGACCTACTTCTACCGCCTCATGAGCCCATGCCAAGCCCTCGATCTCCTCTTCTGTTGGGTCCACCACTGCTCCCAAACACGGTCGACATTTGGCATGTTTTAAATAAGGTCACCGATGATTTGGTTGATGAAAATATCAGGTTTCGCGAGGCGACAAAACTGGAGAGATTGGGGAGATAGCTGTTTATTTTATTACAAAGTTCATCGATGTAGGAAACAATAGCATAGGCGTAGAAGCAATAGTGACTCCTGGTGGTAAAGGTAGCTATTGATATGTAGAAGTTAAGCAGAAGTTTGAATATGAGTTTTTTTAAGTTATAGCAAAAAAAGCGTTGAGGATTTTTAATATCTTACCAGGTACCTTCGTACATGTTTCTAATAATGAAGAATAAAACCTATTCAAACTCAATTTTCACCAGGACAAAGCCGCTGAGACTTCGCTATACTTTAACATACAATACGTTACCCCATTTTAGCACAACTATCATTTTTTGATTTTATTAAATTTTATAAAATGTTTCTTCCTCTACAGTTCTATTTCGGTATTGGATGGTAAATATGGCTTTCGCATTTTCTCCATCAATAACTGTGAAAAGGTGGAAGAAATCTATGCGTGTAAATCTCACATATTATCTTGGTCGAGCGTTTCTTCAATAGCTCTCTAGTGGTGATGGTGACAGCAGAGAAACCCAACTGTTTATAAATGTTACACTTCAAAAAGAATCAAAATATCTTCCATTGCATCTACGGCTCAAATACCCACAGTATATGAATGAATCGGTTGCACGAACTGGGTCTGAATACTGAAACAGTACACATATTCAAAATCGATGAGGAGGCTGTGATGATGGTATAGGGTGAGTTGTTGAATAACATACGAAAACCACTTTAACCCATCTATATATTTGCATTACAGCTAAAGCTTTAAAAACAGCAAAATTGCTGGCGCCAAGCAATTGGAAAAGGCAGTGAAGCATTCATAACACTGTACGGATGGTGTAAAGTTAGAAACTGCTGTTGTAACAGCTACCACCGACACAACGGTCATCTCTACTTCGCCGAGTAGCGGCTGGTCCGACTATCTATCGAAGACAGTATAATCATATCTTTTGACAACACAGGTTAGCGATGTGCTTGCACAGGAAAAGATTTCAATTGGAAAGCAAAAACCAATTAAGAGAGTTTATTTATTGTTAAAGTATTTTCTTTTATTTATATCAACAGTATTAATTTAAGTTGCAATATCACGTACATATATAATAAGGGATGTGATACGAATGCTGTCGGAATTAGATTTGAAACCAATCAATACTCCTGCTAAGGGTTGTAGAATTATTGCTTGAATAATTAGATTTAGAACAATAATAAGTCTGACTTTATTACAAGTCGTACATTTTTAAGTTCATCAATTACGACAGCATTCGGATTCCACGACACCTTTGAATATTCTTGATTTGAAAAAAGAGTAAACGTAATCTGAATTTCTACTAAGCTTTAAGTTGTAGATTATTCAAATAATTGAAGTTTTTTCTGAAGCTTAAAATTATTTTCTACTCGCTTAGAAAAGATTTCAATTGGAAAACAAAAACCAATTAAAAGAGTTTATGTTATTATTAAAGTACTTACTTTTCTTTATATCAATTGTATTAATTTAAGGTGCAATATCACGTACATATATAATAAGGGATGTGATACGATTGCTGTCGGAATTAGATTTGAAACCAATCAATACTCCTGCTTTGGGTTGCAGAATTATTGCTTGAATGATTAGATTTAGAACAATAATAAGTCTGACTCAATTAATAGTCGTACATTTTTAAGTTCTTCAATTACGACAGCAATCGGATCCACGACACCTTTGAATATTCTTGATCTGAATTTCTACTAAGCTTTAAGTTGTAGATTATTCAAATAATTGGAGTTTTTTCTGAAGCTTAAAATTATTTTTTGCTCGCTTAGAAGAGATTTCAATTGGAAAACAAAAACCAATTAAGCGAGTTTATTTATTATTAAAGTTCTTCTGTTTTATATGAACTGGATTAATATAAGTTCCAAGTTCATGTACATATATAATAATATTGAAAATAATAAATATTGAAAATTCAATTTTTTTGGTTCATATTTTATTCATATGGCTGCTCCAGGTAAAGTAAATCTGCAGGTAAAATTCACGTTATATGGCGGTTATATAAATGGTAAAACCGCAGTAAAATTGATTGTAAAATGACTCGAAAATGTAGAGTGAAATGACGGAAAAATGACCGCCATTTGACGAGCATTGTGACGTGTGTGAGCAGCACAGTGCTATGCTCACATCCTATAAGTGGGAGCGGAATGCACGATCACATTAATAGGAACGAAACGGAAAATTTGGTCACAAAAGTTCATCACGCCCATGCAAACGTGACTATGAATATAACCGCTGCAGAAAGTCACAATGACCGTAAAATGACTAGTAAAATGACGTGGAGCGTTTTTGCAGGGCTTCGTTCAGTGTCAAACGCTTGTTCCACGCAGGTTCCACTGAGTTCCACAATAGTTTGACACTGACCAAAGTGTCAAACGGCAGTATGTTATAAAGAGAAAGGAATTGTTTCCTTCTCATACATATCATACTTGTAAACCTGTACTATGTTGTTAATGGCTAAGCATCTGTCTGAAAATGATTTATGATCACAAATCACACACACAAGATTGCGCATTCACGAGTTCAAAATTGCTTCGTTCTGCGCATCTACGTCACACTTGACTGCTTGAGCGAATAAAAGAAAGAGAGAAAAAACAAGAGGTAAAGAAAAACGACATAAAAATTACTCATAAAAAACAACCGATCTTTTGTTTACATGCGAGTGTATGTGATTTGTGATTTATTATCTCCTCTGCAGTTGGGCTTTAGAGCAAAGCATGGATGTTCAACTGCAATGGTTAAAATCATGGACGACTTGAGAATTTGCTTTAACAAGGGTGAATTATCTCTCTTATGTTTGCTCGATATTTCAAAAGCATTTGACTCAGTTGACCATCTTCTGCTTTGCTCTAAGCTCAAATCGTATTTCGGGTTTGAATCAGCTTTAATGTTTTTAAAGGACTATTTATCTGGTCGTTTTCAAAAGGTAAAAATTGGATCAGTAGCCTCGCAACTTAAACCCCTGAAGTGTGGTGTTCCCCGGGGGCCCTATTCAGTAACTGCGAGTTTTAAAGTGTACACTTTTTCTTCATATAATTTGTATGAAAGAAAAATCTACATTTCAAAACTCATAGTTACTGAATAGGGCCCCAGGGCTCTATTTTGGGTCCCTTGCTATTTAGTATATTTGTTAATGACGTATTTTTGACTTGCAAATACGTTACCATGCACGCGTATGCTGACGATATTCAGCTGTATCTTTCAGGTGGGGACCTGTTATTCTGCACTTTGTTATTAGTGTGGTTGTTGAAAATCTAAACAAAGATATAGACTCCATTTCTCGCTGGGCTACTCAGAATTATCTTAGCCTAAATGCAACAAAATGATATGTCCTGACCAGACATAGTCGCAAAGTGATGGGTGAAGATATTCCAGCTGTTACTCTGAACAATTCTGCACTAAAGCTGGTCAGTAAAGTTACCATCTTGGGATTCGTAATCAACTCTTCTCTTAGCTGCATAGATCATATCACCTCGACCCTGCGCAAAGTTTATGCCACTCTGAGGAACCTGAGACAATCTGCACACTTCACCCCGCTTACTATTGGGCGTAATCTGGCGCTACAGTTGATTTTGCCTATTATTACATACTCTGAGTTAGTATATAGTAGACTTGATTCTAGTTCTTCTCAAAAAATAGACGTTCAATTTAACCACGTGTCCCGATATGTTTATGGATTGCGAAAATTTGACCATATTTCTGCATGGAGAAACTCTCTTCTGGGATGTGAGATTTCCGAGTATATGAAATCCAGAAAATGCATTTTCTTATATCAGCTTATTCACTGCAAAACACCTCGGTATCTTTATGATAAACTCACATTCCCCAGATCGGAGCGCTCCTTGGAGCTAATACTACCCACATTTAAATTTAAAAATTCGGAAAGGCTGTTTTTCATTAACGCCGTTCGTCTTTGTAATTCAATTCCTTATTCTGTAAAAAGCCAGTTTAATAAAGGCAACTTCAAAAAACTAATCTACAGTCACTTCTCTGCTTGCCAATGAATCGTTATATTTTTTAGAAAGACTTAATATCAATCTGTAATGTTTGTCATACACATTTTATTCTTACTTAACATAATTATAATTATTTTATTTTATGAAATTTAATTTTATTTTTAATTATTTATTTTATCGGTCCTAGCATGCCAAGATTAGTGCTGATTTGCATTACTTTTAAGATATGATGTATCCGATATCTCTATTTTATTGTTTCCCCAAGCATTTATATTTTGATAATTTTGCTGGTGTACTATAAAAGACTAAGTGTTATTGTACTAATGTTTAATTACTAAATAAATACAAATACAAATACATGTATATTTGTAGTTTATGTCTATCTTATAGCCATATGCGGGTGTATGCGTGAGTAATACTTCGGCTGATGACTACATCTGTGTGTGAGTTATCTCTTCGTTGCCTTGTATGTATGTGGGTAAATGATGATTAAGGCTGGTTTTCATTATGTCAAATTTCACGTCAAACGTCGCCATTTTAATGAACGCAATAAAAGGCGGAAGCTGGATGAGAACTTGCTTACAATAGCACTGTTTATTTCTATAACAAATAAGACATTAGAAATAGCAATTACAAATTACAATAGTGACACTTACCCCAGTTTTCACTCCCGCTCGCAATGCGTGTTCAAATCTATAAATTAAAAATGGCTTCCCGAATCCTTGCAAGTTGGAATTGTATAGCATGTGAATATAGTGAATGATGACAAAGTGTGATCTCTTCTGCATAAACGTCAAAATTCCAAAGTGATTGGATCACCTGATTCGTATTTGACTATCGCTGTCTCATTCTGTATCTCTTTCTATCACCCGCTGAAGATAGACGCCGCCATATTGAACAGCCTGTCAAACGCTGAAAAGTAGCCATATTGAACAGCCTGTCAGGCAGTTGACAGATAAGAGATCACACTTTGTCATCATTCACAATGTTGTATAGATTTAATAATATATTTGGTACACCCCTTCGATTCATGAAATTCCTCATAGCTACGATACATGCATCCGTCGAAAGATTGTAGGCAAGCTCTAAGTGGCCCTTGTAGTTAAGCACGTAAATAGTGCTACCCATCGCTTTTCTGTTCGACGCCCAATCGCCACGTTTACCGGGCCGAAATAATCCAGTCCAGTATACGTGAATGGCCAGACATATGTTGTCGCACGGTCTTCTGGCAAGAGCCCCATTTTTGGCACAACAGGTCGCGAATTTCTTATTTTGCAAATGCTGCAGGTGCTGATAATGCTGCGTAACACCTTCCTCAGGTTGGGAATCCATTACCTCTGGCGAATTATGCTAATCGTAATCTCATTGTTCTGGTGAGCCATACGATTGTGCTCGTGCATTACCAGGAGCCTTGTGAATGTGTGTGATGATGGTAAGATGATTGGGCGCTTCGTATTATATGGTAGCCAACTGATAGCATCCAGGCGACCACTAGCACAGAGAATTCCTTCATCATCGACGAACGGTGTTAGCTTGTGCAACGGACTATCCCTTTGCAATGCAACCCCCTTATCTAGTCTATTCACATCGGCGCCGAATCCTTCCAGTTGAACGTAGCGATAAAGTGAGCGTTCGGTAGAGTTGATTTCACCAGCCGTTAATCCATAATCCACTGCGACGTCAGATTTTCTTTTCTGTGACCTACAATTATTTGCAAAACGCAGGGCCCAGGCAACCACTCTGCAAACTTTTTTAAATTATGAAAATCTGGCAATGTTGATTAAAGATGGTTTAGTTGCTAAAAGCGCGTATTTTGGGCGAAGCTCCTCTTGATTACCACTCAAATCATTTAAGTCTGGTGTATTATCAGTTGGCCAAATCTGTTCACTTGAGTATAAAAATTCGGGTCCTGCAAACAAGCGAGATGTCGGACCTAGATTCACATCCCTGTTAGCTCGAGTTGCTTCATCCGCAATATTTAACTTCTTTGGCATCCATCTCCAGTCCGACGGCTTCGAAACACTGAGGATTTCAGCTATACTGTGCGTAACAAATGTCTTGAAGCGACAATCTCACTCGAAATCCACTTTAGCACAGTTCTCGAGTCGCTCCAAAATATACATCGGTCGAATCTTACGTTATGTTCTTCAGCTATGGTCGTCGCCATTCGCGAACCCAACAATGCGGCTTGTAGTTCTAATCGAGGAATCTTGAGTAGCTTAAGTGGCGCGCTTCTTGTTTTCGCAAATATAAATGTGACGTCTACATTACCGACCGTGTTCTCTGACCTCCAATACGCTACTGCCCCAAATGCATCTTCGCTGGCATCGACGAATATATATAATTGCATAGACTCTGGTTTTCCCATGCGAAAGTAACGCCGAGGTATTTTACATTCTCCCACGTTGTGCAGCTGTCTCCGAAATCGATCCCATATTGCGTTTATTTCGCTTGTAACCGGCTCGTCCCAACCAAGGTTAAATTTCCAAATTTCGCGCGTTATTAACTTCGCTGCTATTGTGAAATCACATAGGAATCCCAAGGGGTAAAATACAGACATAACGACACTCAATAATATTCGTTTTGTGGGTACTCGTTCACCACTCATAATAGACGCGTCAACTTTGTAAAACTCTAGGCGGTAGGTAAAGTGATCAAATGACGGCTCCCACATCATTCCCAAAACTTTCCCGGATTCCATACTCTCCTTCGACTTAAATGGCAGCATATTTGTCTCTCCGTCCAATGTGGTAACTACTTCGGGGCGCTCGATCCAAATTCCCGAAGCTGGAAACCTGCGCTGTGAATGTTTTTCACTTGCTGCGATATCCTAATGGCTTCGGAAGCCGACGGGAAGCTATCCACATAATCGTCGACGTAATAGTAATCAGTGATGGCTCGTATTGGTCGAGGATCGCAGTCCGTATGTTCCACCGCATTTTTCACTTTGACATAGTGAGCTGAACACGGGGATCATGCTGCTCCAAAGGTCATGACGAGCATTTCGTGTACGTCAGGCGGCCCCTTGCTGGCGTGTTCGCGCCACAAAAACCTTTGTGCACATCGACCTTCTGGCTGGATCTTAATTTGGTGAAACATTTCCTGGATATCTGCACACACTGCCACGGCGTTTTGTCTAAAATGAAATAAAATAGATACTAACGGTCGATATTG
This sequence comes from Eurosta solidaginis, assembly GCF_040869045.1. Classification (NCBI taxonomy): domain Eukaryota; kingdom Metazoa; phylum Arthropoda; class Insecta; order Diptera; family Tephritidae; genus Eurosta; species Eurosta solidaginis. The sequence continues at coordinate 117,003,619 of NC_090322.1, read as the reverse complement.
TTGTGGGCCCTTGAGAAGTTGGGAATTCAATGACATTCCGTGTGACATTGCTGCGGCGTCAAACAGGAGTCTGAACTTATCTGGTTTGCGTGGATTCGAAACCGCAAAGTGAGGAAGATACCAGGTCCTTTGATTGCTTTTAACGATTTCGCTCGGCAATAGCTTGCGCGCGTATTTTTTATCGACGTAGCTATTTATGTTGTTTCGGTAAGCTTCGGCAAACCGCTGGTCCCGGACCATCCGCTTTTCGATGTTTATCAAACGATTTAGAGCTATATTATAACTTTCAGGTAACTCTACGATGTAATTTTTCCATAATAAGCCAGTTTGAAAACGCTCGCATATCCTCACTGTTGTAGACTCAATAATGCATTTAGCGCGTACGTCAGCTGAACTTTCGGAAGGTGGCGCCGCTTTCACATCGAATGATTCAACGCTGAAATAATCCTCTATCATATCACGCATCTAATGCTCGTATATGTTGACATGCAGACACGATGGCTTTCTAGGTGGCATGTTATATGAAGGTCCGAACACCACACAACCCAAATCCGTGAAAGCAGCAAATGATCCGTTGTGTTTAACTACGATTGGCTTGGTGGGCAATCCCAAGTGACAGTGGTCTAGCCCGATGAGAAGTTTCGGAGTGACGTTCTCGTACGGCTGCAAAGTTATCTTTCCTTTAAAGGTGCTGGGTTTGAGTATCTCTCTTGCACTGAGACTTTGTGTAGGTAAATTCAAATCAGTTACACCGTGTACGCTACGCAGTAAATGGCGCTTCTTCATACCTAGACCACTGACGCTGAGATTAACGATTGCCACCGTTTCATTAACCGCCTTTAACCACTGTATTTCCACCTGGCGTTGCTGACCCTTAAGTCCTAATGCCCGCACGAGTGAATCATCCAAGAGCGCATACGTATCAATATGCTTATTGGGAACGTATGGGGTAACAGGAAATATACGAAACAGCAGGTTTCCATGGGTTTGAGCGGAACAGTTGAGGACAGAACTCAACCCACGTGTTACAGAGGGAGAAGTACATGGGACCGAAAGACCTACCTCAGAATTGGTTGGAACAAACAAAACTTCTTCAGCATCATGCAGGAAACGATTATGATAACGTGAGCACCCTTCAACTGAACAGACTTTACGACGGCCGCATTTTTGGGTGGCGTGCCTAGGTTGAAGACAACTGAAGCATAGCCGTAGACGCTTGACGGTTTTCCATCGATCGGATACAGTGGCATCCAGTAGGCGGCGACATTCCGGAACCCTATGATCATTTTGGCATATGATGCATTTCAAGACGTTTTGGTTGCCCGCTGCATTAACATGCCCCGACGTTTTGTATCCCTACCTTCGTGATCTTGAACCATTTGAACAAAGCGTGCGACCTCTGACAGCCAGTTGCTAAAATCAACTATAGTTGGATATGGGCGTATCGAAACGGAATATTTTGCCCAATCCAACCGTTTACTAAAAGGCAATTTCGTTATTAGTTCTTCTAACAATGTGGAATTAGTTAAATGTTTGTCCTCTCCTATCGATTGCAAAAATACGGTTAAATTTTTTGTAATTGTAGCTAGCGAAATAAGTTTATAAGTGTTGGCCTCTGAAATACTTGAAAACTCGCGCACCGCCTTAAGCTGGCTATGGACTAGCTGTTCTGGCCGACCAAACCTACAACTTAACTGATCTATAATTGCACCGACATTATTAGGATGTGTCAACAGACACTTGACAGCTTCTTTTGCCTCACCCTTCAGACATTTGTTGAATCGCTGATTATTTTCGAAATTCGAGTAATTGTATACAGCAGTCGATTCGACGTACGACGCGTAAAATATAAGCCATTCCTCTGGCTGTCCAGAGAACTGTGGCAGATCTAGCATTTTTCGAGGGGTGTGGAAAGAATTAATTGATACTGCAGGACTTGACATTGTAGTTGTTGGTCCATTGGTCTGCGGACCGATTAGACCTGCGGTGGCGGTAAACGCGTTGCTATGCTGATAGGCTTGTGCCCATGTTGACTGTCCATAATCTTGTCGACCAATTTGCGAAGTAATGGGTGGATTATTATTTACATGAGAATTAGGTACGGAAGAATAATTGTACGTTGGGTTAGTAGCGAGGGATGTTGGCTGCCCATTACGTGACCCGTTGTACAAAATGTCACTTGCATGCATTGACCCAATATTGGCGCTAAGCGGCATGGCCGTAGTTGGCTGTGTACCTAAAGGCTCGGTAAACGTAACGGAAAATGTTTGCGGTATACTCTGAGCAGAATTATTTGTCGAAGTTGACTGAAACGGCGCTGCATAAGGCAACGTCGAAACTATGCTTAACCGTTGGCGCCCACTTTGGGCAATTTTGGCATGAGCATCTCTTAACTGAAATTATAACCTAGAAATTTGTTGTTGCATATCCAGCAGCAAATTTATATTTTAAGTGTCACCATTAGACGCCCTCGAAGAAATGGCGGTTGGCGAGGTAAAGCCGACGGAGGTGGAGTTGGCGATATCGACGTTGGCAGAGGCGTAAGTTACGTCGACGTCGGCAGAGGAATAGGCATCGGCGGCACTGACAGAGGCATCTAAAATCTCAGCGGTGGCAGAGGCACTGGCTGAGGTGGCGCCAATAGTGGCGGTGGTTTCATTACTGATTGGAGTGGTGTTGGCAGAAACTAGTATCTCCGGATCAGCACTAGCAAGGGCACTTGTATGTGTTGTATAAATATCGCTTACCTGATGGGGTTGGCTGACTATGTTAAGTTCTGCAATAGTTGGTAATGTAAAGGCAGAGCTAATTGTTGGGACTGTGGCGACGTTAGTGGTAGCAGCGCGGGTGATAGCAATTGGAGTGTTGAGTTGGACTGTTGGCGGTAGTGCACTAGGCATTTTGTTGGCATTTTGCTTTATTGCCGCTGATTTTGTTGTTGTTTGAGTGGCGAGCGTTGCAAGTTCTGTCTGTAATCGTTGGCTTCGACGTACCGGAGAACGTTGCATTTTATACGCCAGTTGTTGACAAATTCACTTTGGCGTGCGGCCCACCAAATTGGGAAATAAAAATTTTGTACACGCAATAAAAGGCGGAAGCTGTATGAGAACTTGCTTACAATAGCACTGTTTATTTCTATAACAAATAAGACATTAGAAATAGCAATTACAAATTACAATAGTGACACTTACCCCAGCTTTCGATCCCCTCGCAATGCGTGTTCAAATCTATAAATTAAAAATGGCTCCCGAATCCTTGCAAGTTGGAATTTTATAGATTTAATAACGGAACAGGCAAACAAAGAAGCAAGCGAGATGAAAAAGGGTTGCAATACATTTAGCATTGTGAATGATAACAAAGTGTGATATCTTCTGCATAGACGTCAAAATTCCAAAGTGATTGGATCACCTGATTTGTAATTGACTATCGCTGTCTCATTCTGTATCTCTTTCTATCAACCGCTGAAGATAGGCGCCGCCATATTGAACACCCTGTCAAAACGCTAAAAAGTAGCCATATTGAACATCCTGTCAGGCAGTTGACACCCTGCAAAAATCGTGTGACCAAAAACGCACACAGCCACACGAATTTTTGACAGGGGTGACGATTTGGAATGAAAAATTCTCCAAATGAAATAGCATGTTGACAAATTTAGCTTTGCCACAATGTATCGTGCTCTCTCTCACCTATTAAATTCATAGGTATTGTGAAATATGTCATTTTTGTGTTGAAAAAAATTTTCAGCGAGTCCGCCATTTTCCGCGAATTGAGCTGTAGGCCTGTGCTAATTTTTGAGCATTAAATTAAATTAAATTAAAATAACTTAGCGATGTTGGATGTAAGTGTTTGGAAAGTGAATTTAATATGTATTTATGTTTGTAGTTGTACAATATTACAAATTCTGATATTTTTCCAGAAAACAATTGTTGCACTTCGTGCACGTCTCCAACAAATGGAATCAATAACACAATACGCTTCTTTGCCTGGAAATCGAGCACAAATGGAAAACCTCAACAGCCAGGTTATCCTCTACAACAACCAGTTGCACCACGTGGTTACATGGGTCAAATGATGACACCAACACAACCTGGACAGGCGCCGATGCCCAGTCAACCACCCAAGCCGGGTTAACCCCCAATACCCGGACACGTCCGGACGTCCTGGTTATAATGTAAGCTAATAGAACTAATATATTTAAAAATTTGCTGATGATTATTTTTGTGATATTTTCTTTAGCAACCACCTGCATCTGTTACTGGTAAATATCAACAGCCGCAACAGTATGATCAAACCCAAGGCCGTTTAGATCCCTATCAGATGCCAAATCCGATAATAAAATAGCGCTGGTGGTGCTTTTATTACTAATGAACAGGGTTTATTACCATCATTGGTGACTACAAAATATGTGGTAGAAGATCAGGGTAACTCCTCGCCACGTTACGTTAGGTATCGCTATTCGAAATTAATGTTTTGTTTGGCAATTACATTGATCTTTCTTCTTTGCAGGTCCTCTTTGTATTGCATACCTGCAACAGCTGATTTATTAAAATCAACAGCTTTGTTCATTACACTTACCGTCTAACCAATGGCACGAACGGTTGAGGGTGAATATGAGCCACCCATTGTAAATTTTGGTGAATTGGGTACAATTAGATGTAAACGTTGCAAGGCTCATATGCAATTTGTAGATGCTGGTCGTCGTTACCAATATCTTATGTGTAAAGTAACAACAGATGGTAAAAAAAATCTTTCACTTTTACTTGTTTTCATTGATCCATATTTTTTCTCAACAGTGCCAACGGTATATTTGCAACATTTGGGCCACCACGGACGGCGTGTCGATAAATATGAACGTCCTGAACTTGTATTGGGTACATATGAGTTTTTGTGTAAAAAATGTGTGCTCTCCCGATAGCTCTCAAGGTAAACCTCAACTCATATCCAACATCAATGCCTCGCAATCAATTATGGAGGCTGTACGCACTACATTGGGTCAACGCAGTATGAACAAGCATATTGTTGATTCCAGTGGTAAGGCCACAATTTCAAATGATGGTGCAACCATTATGAAACTATTCGACATCGCCAAATCTCAAGATGCTGAGGTAAGTTTTTTGTTATATTAGAATGTGTAGAATAAAAATGTTTCTCCTATCAGGTCGGCGATGGTACCACTTCAGTAGTACTTTAGCAGGTGAAATTTTAAAAGAAGTTAAACCATATGTTAAGGAAGTCGTGCATGCACGTATCATCATTAAAGCTATACGTAAAGCATTATACTTAATTATGCATGACCAAAATATGACATGGATGTACATGTCGAAGCGCGAATCAAAGGAACAACAACGTGCTTTATTGGAAAACACGCTGCCACAGCAATGTACTCCAAACTTATTCATCAACAAAAAAGTTATTTTGTAAAATTGTTGTGGACGCTGTACTTTCCTTTGATGGTACGTGTTGATAATGTTCAAGAGTATCAGAAAATTGTTGATGCTGAATGATGTATTCTGTACAATGAACTAGCTAAGTAAGGCGTCAATGTTGTGTTATCTAAACTACCAATTGGTGATGTTGGTACGCACTATTTCGCAGATTGTGATATGTTCTGTGCTGTTCGTGTACCAGAAGAAGATTTAAAACGCACAATGAAAGCTTGTGGTGGTGCTGTTATGACTACAGCTAATGATATTAATTCAAGTGTTTTGGGTCAATGTGATTACTTTGAAGAACGTCAAGTTGGTGGTGAACGTTTTAACGTTTTCCAAGGTTTGATAGTGGGTTTGACATTGATTTTATTTTCATAGTTTATAATTATTTAAAGGTTGCGTTAATGCTAGAACATGTACATTGATTTTACGTGGCGGTGCCGAACAATTTTTGGAAGAAACTGAGCTTAGTTACATGATGCTATAATGATTGTGCGGCGTACAATTAAAAATGATTCTGTTGTTGCTGGTAAGTCAAAATACAAATTGTAAAAAGTCTAATCATAGGGCCTCATTCTCTATTACGAAACGAACTTTCGTTGCGGATCAGAGATGAATCGCTAGTGTATTTGCACTATGTTAAACGATGGCACTTATCACTTGACAATTACTTTTGCCTTCCTGTTAGAAACGTAAAGACCGAACAAAAATGATAGATAATACCATTGCATTGTAAACTTACTGCAGTTTAACATGCAGTCAATCCATCTGGGTAAGGCTGGATGTACTTTAACGTAATTAAGACCACCCATAATCGCCCATTTAGAAACACTGTTGAAAGCCCCGGCAATGGTTAAGAAGACTTCTAGAGCATATTCCTTATATTCCAGGGCTTTTTCTATGCTTATTACCACCCTATGCAATGCGGTGTCTACTGACTTGCCTTTGGTGTACGCCTATTGTGTTGTGGAGAGCAGCTTTAAACCACGTTGGACTTTATGTACACATCTATCAGCCTCTCAAAGGTTTTGAGCAGAAATGATGTTTAGCTATTGGGTCTATAATCTTTGGGATACATGTGACCGATCTCCCACGCCTTTGGTAGGAAAGCTACACGAGCAGTTCTCCAAGAGGGCGGTACATGATTCAGTTTTATGCACCCATCGAATCACTCATCTTCTCGGGAAAAGCCGGCGTGCACCTCCGAGAAGTCGGAGTCTTAGCATTATCTCCCTTTGGCTTATCTCCTACTTCCGTAGTTGGAACTTCCCTCTGTCTCGCAGCCTTCGAGGTAGTTGCTACCTCGCTATTGGGCCCATCTGTCTTACAGCTTTGGGCCTACTTGTCTTGTCTATGCGACTGCCCTGCCTCGCGGCTCTGGGACTGGGTCCTTTCTGCTTCTTGAAAGCAGGCTTGTCGCCTTCCGCCGAACGTTGCCTCTTCATTCTACGATTCGACGCTTCTTCCTTGTACCGGTTGAAGAACCGAGGGTTTCTAGCAGCAAACCTTTTGAACTGCCTTCGACCTACTTCTACCGCCTCATGGGCCGATTCCAAGCGCTCGCTCTCCACTTCTGTTGGGTCGACCACTGCTCCCAGACGTTGGAAAATTCTTAGTGCTGCACGGTACTGCGAGAGAGCTCTTTTACTTCCCCTGCTCCGTACCATTCTCCACTAATCTACTCATTTGTATGCTTTTCCAACACGGAGTTCATTGAGTCAGCACTACTCTCGCTCGCCGAGTCCGACGCATCGCTTAAGGCGTATTCGGCGTCCTTGGCTTGCAACTCAGTCCTCTTATCATCCTCCTTATTACAATTTGGTAAAGAGTCGTTCATCTTGGTCGTACGACCACCAGCCCGACAAGGCGGGCTCAGCGGTCCAGTATTATATACGTGGAAGGAACCGTCAGCCACAGCAGCGCCCCTTACTGTGGTAAGGCCATCAATACTTCCCGAGGTGGTCCGGTATCGGGAAGGCTCCGTTCGAATACAGCCGAATTTATCCCCTGGCTGCAAATTGTCCAATAGGCACGGTCCGCATAACACGCTGGATTAGGGGGTTGGCAGTTCTTGGTCACCGACATCCCGCCGCCCTCCTATGAGGCAAAACGGCGTAGATGCCAGTCCTAAACAGCTCCGCCTCATAGTCGGGCGCTATGGAGATCGGCTAAGCCCTCACACCAACGACGAGGTGCCTACCCTAGTGAGGAGAGATTGGGGAGATAGCTGTTTATTTTATTACAAAGCTCATCGATGTAGGAAACAATTGCATAGGTGTAGAAGCAATAGTGACTCCATCTGGTAGTAAAGGTAGCTATTGATATGCAGAAGTTAAACAGAAATTTGATGAATATGAGGTTTTTTTAAGTTATTGCAAAAAAAGCGTTGTGGATTTTTAATATCTTACGAGGTACCTTCGTACATGTTTCTAATACAATACTTTACCCCATTTTAACACAACTATCATTTTTTGATTTTATTAAATTTTATAAAATGTTACTTCCTCTACAGTTCCATTTCCGTATTGGAAGGTAAATATGGCTTTCGCATTTTCTCCATCAATAACTGTGACAAGGTGGAAGAAATCTATGCGCGTAAATCGCAACATATTATCTTGGACGAGCGTTTCTTCAATAGCTCTCTAGTGGTGATGGTGACAGCAGAGAAGCCCTAAAAAGAAACTGTTTACAAATGTTACACTTCAAAAAGAATCAAAATATCTGCGTCTACGGCTCAAATATCCACAGTATTTGAATGAATCGAACGCACCTAATTGTCTTCCTAACGGATAGTATACATATTCATCAACGAACTGGGTCTGAATACTGAAACAGTACACATATTCAAATTCGATGAGAAGGCTGTGATGATGGTATAGGGTGTGTTGTTGAATAACATACGAAAACCACTTTAACCCATCTATATATTTGCATTACAGCTCAAGCTTTACAAACAAAAATTGCTGGCGCCAAGCAATTGGAAAAGGCAGTGAAGCATTCATCACACTGTACGGATGGTGCAAAGTTAGAAACTGCTGTTGTAACTGCTGCCACCGACACAACGGTCATCTCTACTTCGCCGAGTAGCGGCTCGTCCGACTATCTATCGAATACAGTATAATCATATCTTTTGCCAACACAGGTTAGCGATGTGCTTGCACAGGAAAATATTTCAATTGGAAAGGAAAAACCAATTAAGAGAGTTTATTTATTATTAAAGTACTTACTTTTCTTTACATCAACTGTATTAATTTAAGTTACAATTTCATGGGCATATATAATAAGGGATGTCGCGATACGATTGCTGTCGGAATTAGATTTGAAACCAATCAATACTCCTGCTAAGGGTTGCAGAATTATTGCTTGAATGATTAGATTTAGAACAATAATAAGTCTGACTCAATTACTAGTCGTACATTTTTATGTTCATCAATTACGACAGCAATCGGATTCCACGACACCTTTGAATATTCTTGATCTGAAAAAAAGAGTAAACCTAATCTGAATTTCTACTAAGCTTTAAGTTGTAGATTATTCAAATAAATTGAGTTTTTTCTAAAGCTTAAAATTATTCTCTGCTCGCTTAGAAAAGACTTCAATCGGAAAAGAAAAACCAATTAAGCGAGTTTATTTATTATTAAAGTACTTACTTCTTTTTTATATGAACTGTATTAATATAAGTTCCAATTTCATGTACATATATAATAATATTGAATATAATAAATATTGTAAATTCGAATTTTTTGGTTCATATTTTATTCATATGGCTGCTCCAGGTAAAGTAAATCTGCAGGTAAAATTCATGTTATATGGCGGTTATATAAATGGTAAAACCGCAATAAAATTGATTGTCGAATGACTCGAAAATTTAGAGTGAAATGACGAAGAATATGACCGCCATTTGACGAACATTGTGACGTGTGTGAGCAGCACAGTACTATGCTCACATCCTATAGGTGGGACCGGAATGCACGATCACATTAGTAGGAACGAAACGGAAAATTTCGTCACAAAACCTAATCACGCCCATACAAATGTGACTATGAATATAACCGCTGGGAAAAGTCACAATGACCGTAAAATTACTAGTCAAATGACGTGGAGCGTTTTTGCAGGGCAGATAAGACAACACACCCAGCAAAAATGTGCACGTAAATTGACTAACAGCTGTGTCGATAGAACACGTAAATCGCTAAGTAGCATTTGTACAGGGCAGCAGTAACATTTGTGACCAGTCCTTTCCGTCGTACCTATTTATGTGATTGTCCATACTGCTCACACATATACGGTTTTAGGTTATCGAAAAGTAAACAAACTATAGTGCTGTACTGTTCTTACATTCACGTTCTGGCAATCATTTTTTGAGTTATATACCTGTAACTTTACGAGTATTTTTACGTTAATATGACCGTCTTTTTACTAGTGTTATGACCGTTTTTTTACTTGGATTATACTGCTATATAAATAAAATATTTCTTTAATTCAAATCTATTAACATTTCTTTTATTAAACATTTTTACAATATATTACATTATTTATAATAGTTGTAAATTATTAACTATAAGTCTTAAGGAATAGTTTTTCAGTCTTGTTGGTGACCCATAAATACAAATTTTATTGTATGCGATTGTATGCATACAAAGTTAAGGGAAACTTAAATAAATTAATTAATGATATAGAAAACAAAAGAAAAGAACTAACAGAACTATTTGTTGCAGTAAACCATCAAATCGTGAGTAGGCAATTCACAATTTGGGTAAGTTGACTTGTAATTCGCCAATTTTAATGCTATAACTTTTTTATTTTAGTTCAGAAAGCTGCAATTGAGGTTCGAAAGTTACAATTGAAGTTCAAAAATTTCAATTCAAGTTCAGAAAATTAAATTCAAGCTCAGAATTTCAATTTGTAGTTCAGAAAATTAAAATTGAAGTTCAGAATTTCTGTTTGTAGTTCAGAAAATTATAATTGAACTTAAATTGTTATTTTCTGAACTTCAGTTGTAATTTGTTGAACTGCAGTTGAAATTCCTGAGCTTCAATTATAATTTACTGAACTTCTATTGAAAATTTTGAACTTCAATTGTAATTATTTGAACTTCAATTGAAATTTCCGAGCTTTCAGAACTTCAATTGCAACTTTCAAATTTTTTTTACATAAAATGAACAATTTAACATTTTTTTGACAGTTAAATTGGTGAATTGCCTACCAGTGGTTTGAAACCACTTCGTATTGGCGCTTCTCTATATCATTAATATAACAATATCTTTTTAATAATTCAATTAATACACAAATATAAATTTTTTCCCTTTACATTTTAGAACTGTGTACAAAAATATGTAATTTTACATATCACAACCTAAACCAAAAAGTATTTCAACTCATAATCAGAGAAGATTTGTGTTGAATGTTGATTTATACCACGAAAATAACAGAATTGGTAACAAAACCAGTCTAAACGATAACGTTAACTACCAAAAAAAAAGTTATTTCACGATGCTTTCATGCATCAATTTACACTTAAATACCGATCTGAAATTTTTTTAAGTTTTCATATTTTTTAGTTTAAAATGCGATATATGCATTCTGTGGCATAATTTTAGATTGAATGTACTTCATGCAATTTTCTTTCTTCGTGATTTTGCAATAATAAACGTAGGTACTCATAGTAATTTTTTTTTTTGAATTATGTGATTACAATATTTATAAGGAATATTTAGTTGATGGTATTGGTACTGTCAGTTAAATTCATCAGCAATTATTTATATTCAAAATATTTTTTTGTTATACATCTATTTTATAAATTTTGGTTAAAAATTATTGACAAATTCGTTGCAATTAGATTGCTTTAAAAATCTTTGCAAACTTTGTGCGATTGTTGAATATTCAGGTAGGTTCTGAAATTCGAGTATTATTTTAATTAGAGCATAAAAAGCTTAGTAACGTAGGAAAAAACTTAGAATTATTTCAGTTAAGTTCATCACAAATATTTATAGTCAAAATACTTTTTTCTTATACATTGCATTTAAATTGCTTTAAAAATCTTCGCAAACTTTGTGCGATTGTTGAATTTTATTTTAATTAGAGCATAAAAAGCTTAGTAACGTAGGAAAAAACTTAGAATTATTTCAGTTAAGTTCATCACAAATATTTATATTCAAAATACTTTTTTCTTATACATCTAGTTTATAAATTTTTGGTTAAAAATTATTGACAAATTCGTTGCAATTAAATTGCTTTAAAATTCTTAGCAAACTTTGTGCGATTGTTGAATATTATTTTAATTAGAGCATAAAAAGCTTAGTAACGTAGGAAAAAACTTAGAATTATTTCAGTTAAGTTCATCACAAATATTTATAGTCAAAATACTTTTTTCTTATACATTGCATTTAAATTGCTTTAAAAATCTTCGCAAACTTTGTGCGATTGTTAAATTTTATTTTAATTAGAGCATAAACAGCTTAGTAACGTAGGAAAAAACTTAGAATTATTTCAGTTAAGTTCATCACAAATATTTATAGTCAAAATACTTTTTTCTTATACATTGCATTTAAATTGCTTTAAAAATCTTTGCAAACTTTGTGCGATTGTTGAATTTTATTTTAATTAGAGCATAAAAAGCTTAGTAACGTAGGAAAAAAACTTAGAATTATTTCATTTAAGTTCATCACAAATATGTATATTAAAAATACTTATTTCTTATACATCTAGTTTATAAATTTTTGGTTAAAAATTATTGACAAATTCGTTGCAATTAAATTGCTTTAAAATTCTCTGCAAACTTTGGGCGATTGTTGAATATTATTTTAATTAGGCATAAAAACCTTAGAATAGGAACGTAGGAAAAAACTTAGAATTATTAGGTTCTTATATAGTTTTTAATCAAGATTATTTCAGTGTGTCTTGTTCGTTTGTTGTATGTAGGCTTATGCTGTTGCAGAGCTGGATTTATTGCTCAGATACCGCCTTTGTTTATGCCGGTTGTGGCTCAGCGTTAAACACCGTCTCATGCTGTCTTCGAAGTCGATCCTGCCTTGCAGTTTGAAAACGTCTAAATTAATAGGAATGGACAATGAAAATAATGACATTTTAAAACAATTTAAATTACACTACCAAAAAGTACGCTGTTCACGAGTTTCAGTTTAGATAAAGATCGTTTGCCATGTACTCCGTCCCAGTTAAAATTGAAAAGAACGTTGTCAGAGAGAAGTTTTCTCATTACTCCAATAATGTCTGATGATGCATCTTACAGCATAAAGATATATGATTTCTAAATGAAAACCACCAATTTAAGTTATGAGATACAATTAAAAATATTCAAAAATACCATTGATTCTTGATAATCATCTGAGTCCAACTTTTTCTCAATGTCATAAACTGAATCCAACGATGTTAGTGGCATAACGATAGAGAGCTCGGTGTGAGTATCATTTTCCATTTCTCCGCTGATACGGCATACTATTTTGTGCGTTTTCTTCCAATGTTGAGCCATGACTTCTGCCAATTCTGGAAGCTGCCATTATAGCATAAATAATAATTAAAGAGAATCAAGGTATTGCGGCTACAATTACTAGGGTTTCACAAATAACAGTTCAATATTTCACTATGCACCTTTTCTTCAATCTTAGTCAATCTAAATTCCAGGTCGATATGCTTCTGTAATATTGTTTGTAGTATCGCCATTATATTTTCGTTTGTTGTAGGGAATGTTCCTTCGTTGGTTAAGGAAGTAGCCGCATTATTCAAAACGGTACTCGTTGTATTAAGGAGGAGTGAAAGGACGCGCTGTGTTGGGCTACATCGATGATGTAGTCGTATCCCTAACGTAATCAGCTGTTTATTGTTACGACGGTAAACCAAAAACCAATTGGTTGGCTACGATATGTTTACGACCTTAGCGGCACCAATAATTGATTGCATTGATTCTCATAAGGTTGGTCGAATCAGCTGTTATAAGGTTACCGATAAAGCACCAATGTCTGCAGCTTTAGTGACGCGATAAACGTAAAAAGCCAAAGCAAAGAGGATAAATTATGAAGAGACGTATGCTCAATGTTTTCTAAGAGGAAGTCGCTGTTTTTTTGGGCGAGATGTGCATAAAATGTCTTCTAACCATTTTCGTGGGGTACTTGCGTTTATTTTTCCGCCTGTATTTAATTAACTAATTAATTCTCTTTCCAAAAATCACAGTTGCATAAAGTATCTACGCTGTAGGAATAAATGCGAGACAATTCAAAAATGTCCCTCTTTGAATAAATTCGGCATATATTTTTTGATTTCTGGGAGTTACTCGCCACTCGTAGCAGACTGGTGGCTCTTATTTTATTTATCTTCTTTGCATTGTTGCTCAACACAAGTTTCCTGAAAGCGCCGTATTTTTGCGCAAAACACCTTTCTGCGTTGGCAACCTTCGGCTTATAAAAAATAACCCTGGACTACGCCATGCCAAGTCCGGGTGTGTGGTATAACCGTGGCTACCCCCACGGTGATGCACAATTTTTTTTGTGGGCACGAACACAACAACAACCACATGAAAATCACCAACTTCAACTGCAAATATCTCCGGACATAGATACAATTTTTACTTTCCGCCTTCGGATTATTGTTCTCGAAATTAATACGCGTCTTCTGATACCTCTCTCTCGTTATTTTTGGTAGCGTATTAGAAGTCGACCCCTCAACTAGACTAAAACCATAGGGAAAAATATTCGCAACGACCACCTTCATCAAAGCAGCGATAGTCACATTTGTCGCAATGTTCATTTATATACAAAAACAATTACCCCACCTGATGCTGAGCGACTATTTTTTCTTGGCTTTCCAATAAACATGCATTAAAAGACAACATAAATCGAAACATTTTCTCCACAGCATCTTTTCACACAATCACAAAAGAAATTGCATGCACGAATTGAATTATTCACTCTACGCAGATGCTACCAAAAATGCAATAACCTACATCCATTAAAAATCACTTGATTTTGGTTCCTTTGTGGAAAATATAAATGCAAATGCCGTAGCGCACACAACACTTAATTTAAATTTAGTTTTTATTATATCCTAAATTATTTGTAAATAAATTTTTCTTACTCTGCTGTTGCGTTTCAAGCTGAAAATAACAAATGGCGGATTCGCATAAAATTTTTGTGACGTATTTGAGGGTACATAGCATGTAAGAAAAGGCAAGCATATATGTATCGGGCATTTCAATTAGGCCATCTCATTCTGCCATACTAACAATTGTGGAACAATGTGGGATATTTTGTTGTTGGTCGCCATCTTTGGTCACTAGATTTTTGCTGGGTAGTTATCATTCACAATGACATTTAGTTTTAATTGACAAGTTCCCTACAAGACAGGTACCCGTTACCTAATCGATTACTTAATCGTTACGACCCTGCAAAAACGCTCCACGTCATTTTACTAGTCATTTTACGGTCATTGTGACTTTCTGCAGCGGTTATATTCATAGTCATTTTTGCATGGGCGGATTAGGTTTTGTGACCAAATTTACCGTTTCGTTCCTATTAATGTGATAGTGCATTCCGCTCCCACCTATAGGATGTGAGCATAGTACTGTGCTGCTCACACACGTCACAATGCTCGTCAAATGGCGGTCATTTTTCCGTCATTTCACTCTACATTTTCGAGTCATTTGACAATCAATTTTACTGCGGTTTTACCATTTATATAACCGCCATATAACGTGAATTTTACCTGCAGATTTACTCTACCTGGAGCAGCCATATGAATAAAATATAAACTAAAAAAATTGAATTTTCAATATTTATTATTTTCAATATTATTATATATGTACATGAAATTGGAACTTATATTAATCCAGTTCATATAAAACAGAAGAATTTTAATAATAAATAAACTCGCTTAATTGGTTTTTGTTTTCCAATTGAAATCTCTTCTAAGCGAGCAAAAAAATAATATTAAGCTTTAGAAAAAACTCCAATTATTTGAATGATCTACAACTTAAAGCTTAGTATAAATTCAGATCAAAAATATTCAAAGGTGTCGTGGAATCCGATTGCTCTCGTAATTGAAGAACTTAAAAATGTACGACTATTAATTGAGTCAGACTTATTATTGTTCTAAATCTAATCATTCAAGCAATAATTCTGCAACCCTTAGCAGGAGTATTGATTTGTTTCAAATCTAATTCCGACAGCAATCGTATCACGACATCCCTTATTATATATGCACATGAAATTGTAACTCACTTCTTTTTCTGACGTCGTCGCGTCAAGTTCGGTTTTCCCCACAACTCAACCGCGTGTTATCAAGGGGCTTTACTCACGCGGTTTGAGAATAAAATGGCGGATAGTGCGGGAATCGAAATGACAATATTAATTAAAAATACTTACGAATTGTGCGCTGTATCATAAAAATATGCTAATTGTGCAAAAAATAACAATTATTTGCTATCGGGCAAAAATCCAAAAAAACTTTAAAATAAAACATGCAATTTGTGCAAAAACATACATATAATTGCTATCGTGCAAAATCAAATTTAACACTAAAGTGTTAATAAATATATCAAAAATACAAACAAATTTAAAATTAAAATTAAAAGAAATTAAAACACAAGTAAAACTTTCGTTTTACACATATACATACATTACTTCATGATACTATCATCAAGTGCAACAAACGGAACATGTAACGGGAATTGATAACCTGGCGTGGGCCACATAATACCAAATTGAATTACGTATAACTGTCGTAACGGGAAAATTCCCCTCCATTAAACCATATTTCAAAAAAAAAAAAAAATAGTTCAAAAACTTAAAATTTATTGTACTTGGAGTAAACCATTAAATCCAATTGAATATAACATGGCGTGGTGCCAAGAAAAAACCAACCCTAATTGAAAATACGAACAATTATAATAATACCAAATTGCAAGCTGCTACACATGGTTCTGGCCACCTTGGTACTACCATTGTGTATTAGTGGAGCAAAAATTACATATACAACAATCTGAAAAAAGAACAATCCGACATACAACCTGGCGTTATGGACTAGCGTCCGTGCCATTCAACCAAACCCAAAAAAAAAAAAAAAAAAAAAAATTGTAACTTAAATTAATACAGTTCATATAAAGAAAAGTAAGTATTTTAATAACAAATAAACTCGCTTAATTGGTTTTCGTTTTCCAATTGAAATCTTTTCCAAGCGAACAGAAAATAATTTTAAGCTTTAGAAAAAACTGCAATTATTTGAATCAATTTAAATCTACAACTTAAAGCTAATTAGAAATTCAGATTAGATTTACTCTTTTTTTCAGATGAAGAATATTCAAAGGTGTCGTGGAATCCGATTGCTGTCGTAATTGATGAACTTAAAAATGTATGACTAGTAATTGAGTCAGACTTATTATTGTTCTAAATCTAATCATTCAAGCAATAATTCTGCAACCCTTAGCAGGAGTATTGATTGGTTTCAAATCTAATTCCGACAGCAATCGTATCACATCCCTTATTATATATGTACGTGATATTGCAACTTAAATTAATACAATTGATATAAAGAAAAGTAAGTACGCGGGTTCGAATCGAGCTCAAGGCCTAACAATAATTTTTTATCATTATTATTGTTATGATAAAATTTTTTCTTAATTGAAAAAATTTTTAAATTAGAATAGAAGAAAGAAAAAATTTTAGACAACTGCCAAAGCTCGTTGTATAGATCCATTTCGGGAACTGCTAAATTCCTTCATCGGCAACGTTTAGGCGCCGCTGCTATAACCATTCAGCCATCACAGCGGTTTTTTGTTTGTCTTCATTAATCCTACTTCTATTCTGTTTCGTGCC
Source organism: Eurosta solidaginis (assembly GCF_040869045.1). Classification (NCBI taxonomy): domain Eukaryota; kingdom Metazoa; phylum Arthropoda; class Insecta; order Diptera; family Tephritidae; genus Eurosta; species Eurosta solidaginis. The sequence continues at coordinate 116,986,368 of NC_090322.1, read as the reverse complement.
AATTGATATTCACAACACTGCGACATCTGTTGCAGAATGGCTGTGAAAATTCAGTAGGCCGATATAACAACAAAAATTGTTAATACATCCCAGAGCACGGGGAAAAAAAGTGTCAATAAATTATGACACTATGGCGGCATTGCCAACAAACAAGTCCAATTTTCACAGCCATTCTGCAACAGATGTCGCAGTGTTGTGAATATCAATTGGCACGAAACAGAATAGAAGTAGGATTAATGAAGACAAACAAAAAACCGCTGTGATGGCTGAATGGTTATAGCAGCGGCGCCTAAACGTTGCCGATGAAGGAATTTAGCAGTTCCCGAAATGGATCTATACAACGAGCTTTGGCAGTTGTCTAAAATTTTTTCTTTCTTCTATTCTAATTTAAAAATTTTTTCAATTAAGAAAAAATTTTATCATAACAATAATAATGATAAAAAATTATTGTTAGGCCTTGAGCTCGATTCGAACCCGCGATCTTAAAATCAGTAGGCCGATATAACAACAAAAATTGTTAATACATCCCAGAGCACGGGGAAAAAAAGTGTCAATAAATTATGACACTATGGCGGCATTGCCAACAAACAAGTCCAATTTTCACAGCCATTCTGCAACAGATGTCGCAGTGTTGTGAATATCAATTGGCACGAAACAGAATAGAAGTAGGATTAATGAAGACAAACAAAAAACCGCTGTGATGGCTGAATGGTTATAGCAGCGGCGCCTAAACGTTGCCGATGAAGGAATTTAGCAGTTCCCGAAATGGATCTATACAACGAGCTTTGGCAGTTGTCTAAAATTTTTTCTTTCTTCTATTCTAATTTAAAAATTTTTTCAATTAAGAAAAAATTTTATCATAACAATAATAATGATAAAAAATTATTGTTAGGCCTTGAGCTCGATTCGAACCCGCGATCTTAAAATCAGTAGGCCGATATAACAACAAAAATTGTTAATACATCCCAGAGCACGGGGAAAAAAAGTGTCAATAAATTATGACACTATGGCGGCATTGCCAACAAACAAGTCCAATTTTCACAGCCATTCTGCAACAGATGTCGCAGTGTTGTGAATATCAATTGGCACGAAACAGAATAGAAGTAGGATTAATGAAGACAAACAAAAAACCGCTGTGATGGCTGAATGGTTATAGCAGCGGCGCCTAAACGTTGCCGATGAAGGAATTTAGCAGTTCCCGAAATGGATCTATACAACGAGCTTTGGCAGTTGTCTAAAATTTTTTCTTTCTTCTATTCTAATTTAAAAATTTTTTCAATTAAGAAAAAATTTTATCATAACAATAATAATGATAAAAAATTATTGTTAGGCCTTGAGCTCGATTCGAACCCGCGATCTTAAAATCAGTAGGCCGATATAACAACAAAAATTGTTAATACATCCCAGAGCACGGGGAAAAAAAGTGTCAATAAATTATGACACTATGGCGGCATTGCCAACAAACAAGTCCAATTTTCACAGCCATTCTGCAACAGATGTCGCAGTGTTGTGAATATCAATTGGCACGAAACAGAATAGAAGTAGGATTAATGAAGACAAACAAAAAACCGCTGTGATGGCTGAATGGTTATAGCAGCGGCGCCTAAACGTTGCCGATGAAGGAATTTAGCAGTTCCCGAAATGGATCTATACAACGAGCTTTGGCAGTTGTCTAAAATTTTTTCTTTCTTCTATTCTAATTTAAAAATTTTTTCAATTAAGAAAAAATTTTATCATAACAATAATAATGATAAAAAATTATTGTTAGGCCTTGAGCTCGATTCGAACCCGCGATCTTAAAATCAGTAGGCCGATATAACAACAAAAATTGTTAATACATCCCAGAGCACGGGGAAAAAAAGTGTCAATAAATTATGACACTATGGCGGCATTGCCAACAAACAAGTCCAATTTTCACAGCCATTCTGCAACAGATGTCGCAGTGTTGTGAATATCAATTGGCACGAAACAGAATAGAAGTAGGATTAATGAAGACAAACAAAAAACCGCTGTGATGGCTGAATGGTTATAGCAGCGGCGCCTAAACGTTGCCGATGAAGGAATTTAGCAGTTCCCGAAATGGATCTATACAACGAGCTTTGGCAGTTGTCTAAAATTTTTTCTTTCTTCTATTCTAATTTAAAAATTTTTTCAATTAAGAAAAAATTTTATCATAACAATAATAATGATAAAAAATTATTGTTAGGCCTTGAGCTCGATTCGAACCCGCGATCTTAAAATCAGTAGGCCGATATAACAACAAAAATTGAAAAGTAAGTACTTTAATAATAACATAAACTCTCTTAATTGGTTTTTGTTTTCCAATTGAAATCTTTTCTAAGCGAGCAGAAAATAATTTTAAGCTTTAGAAAAAACTCCAATTATTTGAATAATCTACAACTTAAAGCTTAGTAGAAATTCAGATTAGGTTTACTCTTTTTTCAGATCAAGAATATTCAAAGGTGTCGTGGAATCCGATTGCTGTCATAATTGATGAACTTAAAAATGTACGACTTGTAATTAAGTCAGACTTATTATTGTTCTAAATCTAATTATTCAAACAATAATTCTACAACCCATAGCAGGAGTATTGATTGGTTTCAAATCTAATTCCGACAGCAATCGTATCACATCCCTTATTATATATGTACGTGATATTGCAACTTAAATTAATACTGTTGATATAAAGAAAAGTAAATACTTTAATAATAAATCAACTCTCTTAATTGATTTTTGTTTTCCAATTGAAATCATTTCCTGTGCATGCACATCGCTAACCTGTGTTGGCAAAAGATATGATTATACTGTCTTCGATAGATGTCGGACGAGCCGCTACTCGGCGAAGTAGAGATGACCGTTGTGTCGGTGGCAGCTGTTACAACAGCAGTTTCTAACTTTACACCATCCGTACGGTGTGATGAAAGCTTCACTGCCTTTTCCAATTGCTTGGCGCCAGCAATTTTTGCTGTTTGTAACGCTTTAGCTGTAATGCAAATATATAGATGGGTTAAAGTGGTTTTCGTATGTTATTCAACAACTCACCCTATACCATCATCACAGCCTCCTCATCGATTTTGAATATGTGTACTGTTTCAGTATTCAGACCTAGTTCGTTTGGTGCAATATTTTCGATATACTATCCGTTAGGCATACAATTAGGTGCAATCGATTCATTCATATACTGTGGGTATTTGAGCCGTAGAAGCAATGGCAGATATTTTGATTCTTTTTGAAGTGTAACATTTGTAAACAGTTGGGTTTCTCTGCTGTCACCATCACCACTAGAGAGCTATTGAAGAAACGCTCGACCAAGATAATATGTGAGATTTACACGCATAGATTTCTTCCACCTTTTCACAGTTATTGATGGAGAAAATGCGAAAGCCATATTTACCATCCAATACCGAAATAGAACTGTAGAGGAAGAAACATTTTATAAAATTTAATAAAATCAAAAAATGATAGTTGTGCTAAAATGGGGTAACGTATTGTATGTTAAAGTATAGCGAAGTCTCAGCGGCTTTGTCCTGGTGAAAATTGAGTTTGAATAGGTTTTATTCTTCATTCTTAGAAACATGTACGAAGGTACCTGGTAAGATATTAAAAATCCTCAACGCTTTTTTTGCTATAACTTAAAAAACTCATATTCAAACTTCTGCTTAACTTCTACATATCAATAGCTACCTTTACCACCAGGAGTCACTATTGCTTCTACGCCTATGCTATTGTTTCCTACATCGATGGGCTTTGTAATAAAATACACAGCTATCTCCCCAATCTCTCCAGTTTTGTCGCCTCGCGAAACCTGATATTGTCACCAACCAAATCATCGGTGACCTTATTTAAAACATGACCGCGCCAAATGTCGACCATATGGCATTACCCTACCGACTGTCTTACACCCTAAAATTTTGGGTGTGACTTTCGATCAGGATCTACATCTTGGAGAGCATGCACTAGCAATTGTAACGAAAATCGTCGTCGGTGTGAGGTCTTAGCCGATCTCCAGATCTGTAGAAAAGGAGCTTATTAGCTTAATGCTTAAGATGATGCGGGAATAACCAAGTAAGCTCCTTCCAACCTTTGATTCGGGGTATGGTATAATGGTATGAAGATGATAGCGTGCGGCAACATCGCGAGCTTGCGATGGCTGGAGGAAGTGGTTCCAAACCTCCAAAGCCAGGGCACGAACGCTCGTTTTGAGATGGTGGATAAAGCGCAAATCCCAAGGTAACAAAAGTTAAGGTATGGATACCATGCGTGATGAAGTCGGAGGATACACTGCGACTTTTGCAGAATCAGAATCCGAACATACCGACACAGGATTCGAAGGTCCCTACTGTATCTCGGCCTACGGACGAAGGTTAGTTATACATCTTCCAAATAAACAAGCAGGCGGAGGATATATTGTACGCGCAGCTTGGAAAAATGTCCTTAGGTACAGGCAAAATGTATATGCGACTCAGGAAAAGAAGTCGCGGGTATTAAAGTCCTAACACGGTGGACGTCGAAAAGGACCTCAAAAGCCTAAGGGAAAAAAGACAGGTGGAGGTAGCCCACGTCACCCCGAATGTGTTAGAAGGGGACCAACAGCCAGATGGTGCTGTGAGTCGCACAGAGGAACACTCGGCACAACAGGTACAAGAGGCTGAAGGGGGCTTCGAACACTCTAAACCAAAAGGGCTAGAGGAGGACGACGACGTCACGATAAAGGTGCTGGAGGGGGACAAGCAGCCCATTGGTACTGCGAGTCATACAGATAAACCTCCAACACAGTAAAGTGGCGTCGAGCGAACTCCTCCTCCTAACGCGCTGATCCAGGAGCCGTGGCTTCCATCGGGAGGAAAGGTTTCTGGACTTAGCGCGCGCGGATTTGGCGTTTACTATGCGCAAACGGAAGGACGGGTGCGAGCTGTAGTAATGGTAAGGAAACAGCTGCATTCATATATGCTGCCTAATTACACTACTGAGGACCTCGTAGTGGTGGTGAAATCCCGGGCTCAGATGGTACATGTCCGGCCATGCTACAAGTTTCAAGTAGGGCGGTAGTGGGATGGCTTAAAATAATATTCCATGGGTGCATAAACTGAATCATGTACCGCACTCTTGGAGAACTGCTCGTGTAGCTTTCCTACCAAAGGCGGGGAAGATCGGTCACGTGTATCCCAAAGATTATAGATCCATAATTTCTGCTCAAAACCTTTGAGAGGCTGATAGATGTGTACATAAAGTCCAACGTGGATGAAAAGCTGCTCTCCACAACACAACAGGCGTACACCAAAGGCAAGTCAGTAGACACCGCATTGCATAGGGTGGTAATAAGCATAGAAAAAGCCCTGGAATATAAGGAATATGCTCTAGAAGTCTTCTTAAGCATTGCTTTCTAAATGGGCGATTATTGATGGTCTTAATTACGTTAAAGTACATCCAGCTTTACCCAGATGGATCGACTGCATGTTAAACTGCAGTAAGATTACATCGCAATGGGGATTGTACGCGGCCACGAAATTAGTGGACAGGGGCACTCCGGGTGCTATCACCTCTGCTGTGGACGCTGGTCATTAACCAACTGCTTAGGGGATTCTACGAGGGACGAGAAAAACTTACGGTTTACGCAGATGACGTTGCATATGGTATTGTTTACAAAGAGGTACAAGGTCCCTAATTGGACCAGGCCTAAGTTAGGAGGGGCGACCCTACGGGGAAAACTTGCACAAAATATCTAGGAATGATCCTAGACAGTAAGCTGTCATGGAAGCTCAACGTGGAGGAGAGGGTGAGGAAGGCTTAAACGGCACTTTATGCATGTAAAAGAATGCAAAAGAACCGGCATATACGATCAGAAGGAACTCGATGACGATGCCTCAAAACTAACAACCAAAAGCAATAATTATCATTTCACTGACACAAATTTTATAGTTTTTTCTTCCGGAGTTGGACACAATCTTTTCATAATTTTACTTAACAATTTAAGATTAGAAATTTTTTTCAATTTGTATTTTGACTTTCCAGCAACAACAGAATCATGTTTAATTGTACGCCGCACAATCATTATAGCATCATGTAACGAAGCTCAGTTTCTTTCAAAAATTGTTCGGCACCGCCACGTAAAATCAATGTATATGTTCTAGCATTAACGCAACCTTTAAATAATTATAAACTATAAAAATGAAGTTAATGTCAAACCCACTATCAAACCTTGGAAAATGTTGAAATGTTCACCACCAACTTGACGTTCTTCAAAGTAATCACATTGACCCAAAACACTTGAATTAATATCATTAGCTGTAGTCATAACAGCGCCACCACAAGCTTTCATTGTACGTTTCAAATCTTCTTCTGGTATACTAACAGAACATTTCACGATCTGCAAAATACTGTGTACCAACATCACCAATTGGTAGTTTAGAAAACACAACATTGACGCCTTACTTACCTATTTTATTGTACAGGAGACGCCATTCAGCATTAACAATTTTCTGATACTCTTGGACATTGGAGACCATTGCTGTGGCAGAGCATTTTTCAAATAAAGCACTTTGTTGTTCCTTTGATTGGCGCTTCCACATGTACAGCCATGTCATATTTTGGTCATGCATAATTATAATGCTTTACGTATAGCTTTAATGATGATACGTGCATGCATACCTTCCTCAACATATGGTTTAACTTGTTTTAAGATTTCACCTGCTTAAAGTACTACTGAAGTGGTGCCATCGCCGACCTGATAAGAGAAACATTTTTATTCTACACATTCTAATATAACAAAAAACTTACCTCAGCATTTTGAATTTTGGCGATGTCTACTAGAGTTTTACGGCTGGATTCACAATATCCAATAGTTTCATAATGGTTGCCCCATCATTTGAAATTGTGGCCTTACCACTGGAATCAACAATATGCTTGTCCATACTACGTGAACCCAATTGAATGCGAGGCATTGATGTGGATATGAGTTGAGGTTTACCATGAGAGCTATCGGTACCCAAGCATTTTTTACACAAATACTCATGTATCCAATACAAGTTCAGGACGTTCATATTTATCGACACGCTGTCCGGTATGGCCCAAATGTTGGAAATATGCAATTGGCACTGTTGACAAAAAATATGGATCAATGAACACAAGTAAAAGTGAAAGAATTTTTTTACCATCTCTTGTTACTTTACACATTTGACATTGGAAACGACGACCAGCATCTACAAGTTGCTATTCCTCATGGAACTTGGGGGTGGGGAGGGAGGGATGGCCTGAAGGTTTAATGTGGCCATATAAATCGTTCCCGAGATGGTCGGGCCAGCACCTTAATGGTGCTGTGTTACCGGAGCGTATCGGATCTGTATCCGACAAAGGACCATCACATCGATAACACTCCCCAAAACCTTCGGGGAGTAACTAATCGCTACAACAACAACAACCAGTAACAGGTGCAGGTGGTTGCTAAAGAAAATAACACAAAAATAATCATCAGCAAATTTGTAAATTATTAGTTGTATTAGCATACATTATAACCAGGACGTCCGGACGTGTCCGGGTATTGGGGGTTGACACGGCTTGGGTGGTTGACTGAGCATTGGCGTCTGTCCAGGTTGTGTTGGTGGCATCATAAAAGCCACCAATAACAAGTGCCAAGAATATATCCGCGGCATACCTGCCGACCAAAATGATTCAAGGGGTTGTGATTGCCAACCTCACCTACCCGTGGCGAATCCTGTACCTAACAATTTGGTGTGAACAATTGGTGCCAGTTAACCCTCTGAAATAATCGGCGCAATTGTACGCCATTGTGTTGGCATTAATTAGGCAAAATGCAAAAACTTTTCATCCTCCTCGCGTGACCATTCTGTCTTCTTTAAGCTAGGATCAAGCCATTCGTACCAGCGTGCCTTACATTACTTGGCAGATTTGCGGTGCAGCAGTGATACAATACGTGACCACTGGTTTTTGCCATATTTCATTACAGCTACTTTGAGGATTTCATCCTGAAAGTTATCAATTTAGTTAATAAACGGCCAAGAGTAACCAGTCACGTCAAATGCTTACCTCAGTGTTTCTCCACACACCACCTTTTATCATTATTCGCGGCATGGTGCTATATAATTGTGAATTCTTTCGATGAGCACAAAAATCAAATCAAAAATTTTTGTCGAAATAAACAGCAAAAATCATTGTATATTAAAGACTTTGGGAAAATTTTAGAATAGCACCCCCGAGTTCGGGGTAAAACTTGGTATCAAATGAAAGAGGGAGTTCTCCCGATCACAAATATATATATTTTACAGTGCGCAAACTTATAATTTAAAAGTTATTTGTTGTTAAAGTTTGCAAATTTAACAAATTTCTATAGAACTTTAAATTACAATTTACACATCTTTCAAAACCTTAATCCACATACATATCTATATAAATTGGCAACGATAAACTTAAATTGCATTTTAGTATATTTCACATTTCATTATTGCATTGTTTTCACTTATTATAAATGTTTTTATTAAATCAATCGCGCTTTTGTAGCAACATGCACATATATATATATACATATATTTTATTGATGACATTACAAAGCTGTGCTGCCACATATATATACGTATACACATATAAAATTTGTATAGAAATTTGCAAACTTTAACACCAAATTACTTTTAAATTATAAGTTTGCGAGCTTTAAAATATATATATATGTGATCTGGAGAACTCCCTGTTAATTTTAAATATTTCCGGAGATATTCCATTTAAAACTCAAAATTGAAAGAATTTTCGACCATCAAATGTTTTGCTGTCTCTGCTGAATTAGAAATGGCGAATTTTTTTGCACGCAAAAATTACGTATTTTGCTATCCCTATAAAAATATTAGGTGCGAGAGAGCACGATACATTGTGGGAAAGCTAAATTTGTCAACATGCTATTTCATTTGAAGAATTTTTCATTCCAAATCGTCACCCCTGTCAAAAATTCGTGTGTTTGTGTGCGTTTTTGGTCTCACGATTTTTGCAGGGCAATAACTTGGTCACCAATTATCGTCTTAATGACTTTTACATTGCTGTCGTGAAAAAGGTAACGCATGCGCGCTCTCAAAATAGTGTACGTGTGACTCGCTTTCTCGCTCTTACCTGTTGTGTTTTCGACATTCCTTCTCGCTCGATGTTATTTACATTTTTAAGTTACTTCCTCAGTTATGTTTTCGTTATCGCTAACCAAAACATATGCAACAACAACAACACGGCTAACTGGCCTATCGGTTACCCGTATCGGTTACCTTCTGTCAAATCGTTTTTTCCATGAATGAAACGCGTCCTTTAAGTTCAGATAATATTTAATTATAAATAATTCGTATATACAATGTTTTTGTACAATTTAAATTATTCCCTTATTACTCTAGTGTACTTTACATATGTGTATATTGATATGTACAAGCTAATTAAGTACAATAACGTCTGTTAATAGATGTGCCCTCTCTGAAACTTTCGAAGCTCAGTGATGAGGCCCAATTTTTCCTGCGCTGGTGGTGTTGTTCAACATCAGTTTGCAGTCGATTTATAGGTGATATTGATCCTTTGGTCTTGACCCTTTCCCATAGTATGCTTGTTAGCGCCTTATCTGTGGTACTAAAAAGGCGGGGGGATAGTTGTCGCCGTTTTCTTATAATTTGAGCTAATTTATGTTCTTCCTTCAGCTACAGCTGGAATATTTGGAATATTGCTATGCGCACATCGTCAAAATCAAATTACCTAGAATGAGAAAGAAACTAATATCAGTAAGGATAGATTAAAATTTTTAGTATAATTAACCCGAAAAGTGTTCTATAAATAGGGCTCCACAATTAGCTCTTTTCTGAGAGGCCAAAGGCACAAGGGACTCAAGGAGATTTCAGATAACTAGAATCAGGGGTACCCGAAGATACTTCGCTGTTGCATTCATAGAGAACACAACATTATAACAAGGGATAATTGATTGATGTTACGAAGGAAATTAGACGTGCTACAAAAACAAACAAATGCAGATGACTGTTTAATTCAACAACAACAACTGTTTAATTCATTATACGAAGTTCTTGTATGGACGTGCAGTATGAAAAGTGCAAAGTACTGCTAAAACTGATTTCCCCGAGTAACCCGGGAACGAATTGATGTGACTACGCCTATCCTTATTTAGCAGCAGGGTCTAGAACCTGTTCCCTGTTGGACAGGAAAGTAAACGTTTGGTTATCTCCAAGTTGATCATATGCTATTACACAATATACTCGTTTGCTGCATCCGACCAGTACATCCAACTTTCCCAGATTTTCTGGGCTCAGCAAGGGTATCCTCTTGAATGGTGCATTTGTTGCACGCTGCTGCCTGGCCGCTCACCCAACAACACAAGACACGACGGAACTTTCCTTGGGACACCCAAGGTCACTAAGGCTTCTCATGGCTCCAGCGGGTTAGGGGGTTTAAAATATAACCGCGGTAGGCATGCCTGCGTAAGAGGCGATTAAAATACCATATTGGTTCAGGGGGCTGTGTAGCGCAACCCGTTCATTGAGTTGCTAGCGCAATATATAGCTTCTCCAACCCAATTGTGAACCTCACCTACCCGTGGCGAATCCTGTTTCTTTAACAGCCGAGGCTCTGGCGACCCCATGTTCTTTATGGATCTACATTTGAAGGCGCTTAGTTAGCTGACATCGCTTACTTAAACGGTTGATTCTAAAGTAAAAACCAAAACAAAATATAGGTTAGGTTGAACTGGCGGGTTCATGGCGACCTCACATAGACTGAAAGAGTCCGTAGTGTTACCAGAAGTTTGTTTTAACGACCAAGCTAAAAACCCTATCAACAACCAGGACATGTTATAAAATAACTCCGTCCTCTTGACAAATACCAGAAGGTTCCTAGAACTTAAGCCACTTGCTGCTTCTAGATCTGACAGCTGTCAGCTGGAGTCTTAGCCTGGCAAGCGCAGGGCACGAGCACAGAACGTAATCGATCGTTTCCTCCTCCAACCCGCACTTCCTACATCTGCTATCACTGACCAAGCTTAATTTAAAGGCATGTGACGCCAGAAGGCAGTGTCCAGTAAGAATACCCGTCATGAGTCTACAGTCTACAGTTTAATTATAATGAAAATATAAGAATCAGTGTTTATGAATAACATATTTTAATTAATCTCTTACAACAACGCGATCGTTGGCTAAATCGCCATGTAGATAGTGTGGTGTTCCACCTTGTATAAACGTAGGTACCGTATGTGCTCAACCGTGCAAATGGGCATAAGCAGTAACATTATTCACATAAACATAGCTTGGTATTTGTGCAGGCATCAATATAGCATACATTGGTCCAGTTCGGTGTGCACCAGCCACTGGTACAAACACTTTTGAATGCATAGCTTTCATATAGATTGGATGTACAGCAGTGCTCCGGTTGTGCCAAAATGTAATGGGCTGCTCAGTCTCTTGGTACGGCTGTATAGGTATGGGCGGGTGCAATGTATTACTAGTCTGCTCAAGATCGTATGGTACATAGATGGCTCGAAGACGCCAGAGGGGATTGGAGCCAGAGTTTTCGGACCCAGAGCCAAAATATCAGTAACCCTGAAAGCACATCCGAGCATTTTCAAGCGGAAGTATTCGCCATAAGTTAGTGCGCTAAGCTGAACCTTCAGCGCCTGATACCCCAATAAAACAATTGCCATACTCAGTCAGGCAGTCAGGCCCCACTAAAGGCATTTGCGGCGTTCGAATAAAGTCAGCACTGGTCCTTCAGTGCGTAGAAAAGCTAAATCAATTAGGAGCACACAACGTAGTACTGTTGGCCTGGGTCCTAGGCCACAGGGGAGTAGAGGGTAATGAGCAGGCGGACTCAGTGTTTAAGTTATTGCGTCGCTCCCACAAATTGTCATCCTCCCAGCAGATCCTTGCAGCGGGTCTGCGCCATACTCTCCTCTTCCGGGAAGGTATCGACCCCAATCCGGTTCCTTCTCCTGACCCCGGTCCTGAGAAATGAGTTTGCTGCGTTTGCTGGAAAAGAATCTTTTTAGGACGGTCATATATATAAGGGCCTGAAATATTTCAATGAACTTAATTATCACATAAAAAGTAGTAATAACTTCAATACTTTTAAAAAAAGTTTATTGGAGCATTGTAAAACCCTTCCAATAAGATAACGTTTTTCTCCTCTTATTTTTTACATGATATATCCGATACTGGAGCGCGAAAAGGGAATGGTAATATTGGAAGCAGCAAAATACAATGCATCCGGCCCTAAGGAAAAGAAAATCGGTCGCCACCTGTAACTCCAGACATTTCCAACAACTAATTTCGCTGGAATTCGGTATTTCCAGCTGGTATTTACTGTTGCTGATCGGAATCACTCGCATTCCGACAGCATTAATATAACAATAAAATTATATAATGTGTAACAAAAATAACGAAAATTATATAACGAAAATAAGGCCAAATAAAAGTTGGAGCAGGGGGGATTGGAAACATGTCCTTTTCAACCTCCCATTATATGTTGAGCTGTGCTAATCGGAATCTTCATGCATTCCGACAGCGTATTTACTAAACAAAGTTGAGGGGTGATTGGATACACGTTATTATCAACTTCCAGCATCCAAAGACATGTTTAGCTGTGTTGATCGGAGACTAATACATTCCGACAGCTTAAAATACACATATAATTGAAAAATATAAGTTCCAAATTTTGTTGCCTTAAGCTGGGAGCACTGGAGGATTGGAAACGCGTCCTTTCCAACCTTCCTAAAATGAGTGGCTCCCAGACTCGTCCCTTTGTCACGCTAGTAAATATGCTGATCGGAATCAAATGGCATTCCAACAGCATATTCAATAGAAATAAGTGATTATAACAATGAATTGTACTTAGTAGTTTAAGTTTTAGGCCTAAACAGCCGTAATAATAAATAAATTAAATCAAAAAAATAAATACTCTTGTCAGTGTTTCAAGTGCAAGGGATGGTTGCATCGGACAGGTTGCTCTGGGCTAGATTCCAAAATCCAGCGTCCTCGTAACTTTTATAAATCTTTTGTGGCTCTTTTTGTTCACGGCCTCATTACATCATGAGGAAATACGGCACCTGAGAACACAGCCGTATGAAGCTTAAAAACACAAGCATGTCTTCAGTGAACTCCACAAACAGGCGTCGGACCTCTATGCCGGTGATTCCTGTACTCAAAGAACAAAACTAGCAGAGGAGGAACGCACTCTCCCTAGGGAAACGAGAGTAGTCACTCTAGCTCAACTTCGAGCTGGATAACGTAACAGGTTAAACTCTTACCTATCCAGAATCAACCGACATACAAAACATTGTCCTGCTTGTAATGTGTCCCCACATGACACCAACCATCTCTTTAACTGTATTGTGGAACCAACGCCTCTAGCACTCCTCTCATTATGGTCCACCCCTGTTGAAACAGAAAGTTTCTTTGGACTCCCGTTAGAGAATATTGATGACAATTTGTGATCGGTCGCACCTATTGGATGGGGGCGAAGCACTGCTACAACAACAACAGCAGGCGGACAACACGGAAAGAGAGGCAGCAACTGCATGACCCATCGATCTCGAGCCGTTACTGCCAGTTGGCCCACAGGGGCATTTATTAGCAGAAGGGTGGGAAAAGAGAGAACACTGGCGCAATATGCCAGGCCTGAGTCAATCTAAGTTCATGTTAGGGGGTTACAGCACAACTCGATATAGGGCATTAATAGGCCTCTCAAAAAGATAACCTAAGAACCCTAACGGCTATTCTTACAAGACACAATAGGCTGAACAGTCACATGCAAAAGCTGGGTATACTATCGAACAACACATACCGATTTTGTGATGGATCAGCAGACGGTGGACCATATCCTTCTAGATTGCGGCGCAATTTCAAGACGTAGGGCTAAGTTTATGGGCTCACCTTGGCCAGAGCATTCCCACATTTAATCCCTCAAGCCAAGAACACTGCTGGGGTTCATCAAGGAAGTCGGCTAGGATGAGGTGCTGTGAAGGAGATGTGCAAGTCACTGTGCAATCCTCAATAAATTATCTATCTATCTACGTTCCGGTAACAAGCACCATTGTGGCACTAGCCCCACCATCTCGGGAACTATTGATATGACTACATTAAACCTTCTAGGGATTGAATATTAATAATGCCGGCAATGCGAAAGTCTGCAAAAATGTACCATTCTCCATGGAATGCTCGATATATAACTTTCCACGTTTTGAAACAGTGATGAAAAGAGCAAAATTTACTAAAATTTTAACTGGCTGTGGGTAGTAAGGTGTTGATGTCCTCTCTTAACGCAATGTAATGACAACTGCGATTCACGGAAGATGACAAAAATCTTGCAAATCTACTGATAATAATTAATTTTTCCTCCCCTTCCTTTCTATGCAGTTCTATGCATACATACATATATGTTTTTCTCCCAAACGCTAATTAAAAAAATTAATTGGTTTTCACATGAACTTCGAACTCTGTCGTATTTGCATTCTTCAGTTGATTATCAACAAAAGCATGACAAATTATCACTAAAAAATTCATACATGTTCCTTATATATTTAATATGGTAGCCAATTTACTTACCCTTTCTGGTGCGATGATTCCTGCACAATCGGGCCTGACTAGACGCGATTTTTTTTTCCTTAAGAGAGCGTGCTTAACGCGAGCCATATCATGTTATGGCACACCTTTGGTGATTCAAAAAATCAAAGACATTTCTGCTTCTAATGCTTCTAGGATAGCAGCAGCAGCTCCCGGTGGCGCCACATAAATACCAGTTGCATGCCGATCAGTTGCCTTTTTTGCTCCGGCTACCTATTCAATTTTAATTCACATTAAATTATCTACTATTGCAATTTTAATCACTACAAATCAATATAAATTACCGAAGCAAATACTGGCAAACCAAGATGCGTAGTTCCACTCTTTTTTAGGGAAATACATCCAACCAGTTTGGTACCGTATTCCAAAGCATGTTGCTTGTAAAGTACCTTGTATCCTTGCCAAATGGCACGTGAACCTGCATTTAATTGTAGATTTCCTCTGATTTTGCCATATTCTGAGCTGAATCGCAACCCGGCGGAGATGATATCTATTAGAATAATATAACATTTTTTTATTATTTTAAAATGCACATATGTACGTATGAATGAAAATCAGAAAGTAAATAATGTTGTTGTTGTTGTAGCGATAAGGACACTCCCCGTTATCGACTTTGTTGGTCCTTTACCGGATGCAGATCGGGTACGTTCCGGGAACCATTAAGGTACTAGCCCGATCATATCGGGAGCGATTTAGTTGACATGAAACCTTGTAGGCCATCCCGTCGATTCTATACAACTTAATATGGTAACGATTTAAAAGACGGTGCACCACCTAATTTTTATCAAAAGTTATCAAACGTGGAATCAGAAGACGCGCCTCGAGCTCCGTTTTTATTATTATTTGATATTTTTAAATTGGTGGTGTACCGTCTTGTAAAACGTTACCCTTAATATTATTTTGGGCGAAGGCCGCCAACGCAAAAAGATGGTCTCTGCAGCAAAATGTTTAATTTCCGTCACATGTCACAACTAAAATTAACTTAATGTTATTTTGGGCGAAGGCCGCCAACGCAAAAAGGTGTTCTCTGCAACAAAATTTTTAATTTCCGTCACATGTCACAACTAAAAGCACAAGATATTTTTCGTTGTAAACAAATATATTTTTTTTGCGTTTCAATGTTTTCCGGAATAATTAATGAACTGTCATTTTGATGACAGCATGAAACGTCGATGCGTTAGTGGAGAGCGAAAAAAGCTTTGAATGGGTGGGTGAACTGGTTACCTCCGTTGTTGTTGTTGTTGTTGTAGCAATGCTCGCCCACCTAAATAGCCGCGACCGATCACAAATTGTCATCAATATCCTCTAACGGGAGTCCAAGGAAACTTGCCGTTTCAACAGGGGTGGACCATAAGGAAAGGGGTGTTAGAGGCGTTGGTTCCACATTACAATTAAAGAGATGGTTGGTGTCATGTGGGGACACATTGCAAGCAGGGCATACATTTTGTATGTCGGGGTTGATTCTGGATAGGTAAGAGTTTAACCTGTTACAGTATCCAGAACGAAGTTGAGCAAGAGTGACACGCGTTTCCCTGGGGAGTATGCGTTCCTCTTCTGCGAGTTCTGGATATTTTTCTTCAGGTACTGGATTCACCGGGCAATTCCCGACATAAAGGTCCGACGCCTGTCTATGGAGTTCACCAAGGACCTGCTTGTGTTTTTCCGCTTCATACGGCTGGGTTCTCAGGTGCCGTATTTCCTCAAAATGCTTACGGAGATGACTCCTTAGGCCCCTAGGCGGTGCTGGTTCGTCAATCAGATGTCTGTTGGGATGCCCAGGTTTCTGGGTATTCAACAGAAACTGTTTGGTCAGCATCTCATTTCTCTCCCTGATGGGGAGTATTCTCGCCTCATTATGCAGATGGTGTTCTGGGGACATAAGAAGGCAGCCCGTGGCGATTCTGAGAGCAGTTACCTCCGTCTTGTAGGGTAGTGAGTTGCCATACATTCACAAATAACAAATATTATGCCATGGCTACACTAAACGATATTAGAACTAATCTACACTATATGTAGTCAATTGTGCTTGTCGTCACTTTTGACTACGCTGTGTCAATTTAAATGTCAGCTAAATGAAAACGGCCCCATTTCTGTTAGCCAGTTGATATGGCAACACTTGACTGTCAAAATGCATTTGGCAGCATGTTGGCATTTTTCTCTACGTTTATATTTACACAGCTGATTTCTTGAATAAACTGCACCAAAATCGACTTGCAAATTTTAGGTAAGTAAAGAAATTACACTACTCAACAAATTTTCATCAACTTTAGTCTCCAAGAATAAAATAGGCCTTTCCTAAAGTGAAATTATGAAAATTCCCATTTTTGCAGAACACTACTTCAAAATAGGTACGGCAAAAATTTTTATTTTTCATTTTTTCGTTTTAAACTGTTGAATTATGCATTATACTAATTCCCATACAAATTTCTTGCCTTCACCTCCCTTAAGTATCTTCAGTAGTTTGGCCACTATGCCAAAAAACCTTCAAAAAATTTTGAAAAAAAAACGAAATTTTTTACAAAATTTCAGATTTAACCACTTTAAAATCGGAAAAATTCTATTGACGAAAAAAAGTTAGCCTCCTATGTTGTAGGTCATTTAATTACGAAAGTTTTAAGCATACCAGTACAACAATCAGACGTGCCGTTGAGACTATAGCCCCGTTAACTTCTTCGGCTTTCTTTGGTTACACCCTTTATTTTTCAAAGCTCGTAGCGATGTCACCAAACAAAGAGCAGAAGTAGCTATATTAATTTTTATATTTTTACGCATTTTATTTGTTTATATTATTTTATTTTCAAATATTCTTTTTATTTATATAAAGCTGATCAGCTGCCAAGAAATGACGTTTAAGCTTTTACATGAAATATGAAAATGGACTGTCAATCAACTGACACGTAAGGTTTGACATCAGAAATGAAAACAGAAGGTCAATCAATTGACACGTGGTTTTGACGAAAGCGTTTGACACTCATACTTTGTGCCAGTTAAGGAGATGTAATGAAAACGATTTTGACACCAAATGACCAGCTGTCACTTGATGTCAATATTTGATGTCATTAATTTTGACATAATGGAAACCAGCCTTTAATGTGTTTATGTAGCTTGCTTTAATGTTTTTGTTGTTTGTGCATTTATTTATAGCTGCGACATATAAGCAGTTTTTCATATATATGAGTTTAACTCAAGCTTTTGCATTATGAATACATTGCACGTATTTTTATGGAGAATGGTAGAATGAGCGACACTGGCGCCATCTGATATTGAAAAGTAGCCAACTCCCCAATTTTGTTCCAAGAAAATCATTAGAAAGAGAATTTGGCATTTGCTCCACTCGTTGGTAAATTTTATAACATTTTTCGTAAGTAAAAACCCAGCAAAAATCTAGTGACCAAAGATGGCGACCACCAACAAAATATCCCACATTGTTCCACAATTATTAGTATGGCAGAATGAGATGGCCTAATTGAAATGCCCGACACATATATGCTTGCCTTTTCTTACATGCTATGTACCCTCAAATACGTCACAAAAATTTTATGCGAATCCACCATTTGTTATTTTCAGCTTGAAACGCAACAGCAGAGTAAGAAAAATTTATTTACAAATAATTTAGGATATAATAAAAACTAAATTTAAATTAAGTGTTGTGTGCGCTACGGTATTTGCATTTATATTTTCCACAAAGGAACCAAAATCAAGTGATTTTTAATGGATGTAGGTTATTGCATTTTTGGTAGCATCTGCGTACAGTGAATAATTCAATTCGTGCATATAAAAAACGTTTATACATAAATTAATATGAGCTATGGAATTTTCAATGAAACTAGGTGCCGTACTATTGGTGTCCTGTGAAAATTATAGATGTAAATGGTGAAGAAAAAGAATTTCCATTGACAAAAAGAGATTTATCAACATATTTTCCCAATCGCTTAGCGCTGAGTTTTGAAGCAGAAGAGGTACGTCATTGCATTTTAGAGCACAAAACACAAAGTGATTTACTTGATCATAAAGAAAGTTTGGCATTGTAATATATTGAGGATCAAATTCGTAGACAATTGGGCGTTACTTACGCAGAGGATAAAACAAATTTGTGCAAATTGTTCGAATAAGAAATTCACATCGGAATTTTAAAACAATTGTTTTTTTTTTTTTAATTAAATTAATATATGTAACATGTAACTAACAAAAATATCTACGAGCTTTTCAATGCTTTTTATACCCGCGTACTAGCTGCATATCCTCATCTTCGTATTCAGCATCCTGTTTTCGTTTCAATTCCCGTGCGTACAAGTCTTTAAATGCTTCAAATTCTGCAAGTGTAACATGGCACACCTTAGTTGCAAATGCATTGTCCGATTTATTGGTTATTTGATATAAAAGTGGATTCTTAGTTGGCTCATCTGGATCTACTTTAAGTGGTCTTGGTTTGAATAGACCCAGTCTTTCAAGAAAGTCATGGCGGCAACGTATCTCCTCTAATGGCTTAGATAACGCTTCTGATTTTATTTTTTCAGGTATTTCCGCACGCATTACCTCTTTCAAGTACGTCACCTTTTCTTCGGCACGTCGCTCCGACTGTTCAAGTAAATCCGGACAATTCATTAACAATTTCCAAACATTTTTGCTAGTGCCAGCAAATGATTTCAAATAACCAATATGTTTACGTAAACGTATGTTTTCGTTCACGTCTAAAAGTTCTGAATATTTTGTTAGCAGTAAAAACATTAGCTTCTAGGTGAATTGAAAGCTGCGCCAAAATTCCATTGCATCAACTAGACGTTGTGTCGGACGTGCAAACACCTCCGGATTACCGGTTGCAATGCGCAGGAAATTGCTCGTATTGAGACCGTGATTCATGAGTGTTTCATGTGCATTACGCCATTGTGCCGGGACACTCTAGCCAACAAAGGATTCACTCTCACAGCTTCGTCTATGTGCGCTTGATCCAATGGTGTTTCATCATCGAGCACTGTGCTCACCGTACTTGGTGTTGATAGCTGTTGGTCATGTATGAACTAAATTAAAAATATTCATTAACTCATTAATTTTAATCTTACTTGCTGTCTTCTGTGAAGCAACGGCACATATTTATTGGAATTTGTTAAAAATTTCCGCAACATTACGAAAGCTATAGGAACCTCGGTTCAAAACAAATAGAACAGCAGATTGCGGTGATGTGATGCCGTACTGTAAATGGCCTCGTCAAAATGGCTGCGTCACAATCGGCGCTTTCAGGAAACTTGTGTTGAGCAACAATGCAAAGAGGATAAATAAAATAAGAGCCACCAGTCTGCTACGAGTGGCGAGTAACTCCCAGAAATCAAAAAATATATGCCGAATTTTTTCAAAGAGGGACATTTTTGAATTTTCTCGCATTTATTCCTACAGTGTAGATACTTTATGCAACTGTGATTTTTGGAAAGAGAATTAATTAGTTAATTAAATACAGGCGGAAAAATAAACGCAAGTACCCCACGAAAATGGTTAGAAGACATTTTATGCACATCTCGCCCAAAAAAACAGCGACTTCCTCTTAGAAAACATTGAGCATACGTCTCTTCATAATTTATCTTCTTTGCTTTGGCTTTTTACGTTTATCGCGTCACTAAAGCTGCAGACATTGGTGCTTTATCGGTAACCTTATAACAGCTGATTCGACCAACCTTATGAGAATCAATGCAATCAATTATTGGTGCCGCTAAGGTCGTAAACATATCGTAGCCAACCAATTGGTTTTTGGTTTACCGTCGTAACAATAAACAGCTGATTACGTTAGGGATACGACTACATCATCGATGTAGCACAACACAGCGCGTCCTTTCACTCCTCCTTAATACAACGAGTACTGTTTTGAATAATGCGGCTACTTCCTTAACCAACGAAGGAACATTCCCTACAACAAACGAAAATATAATGGCGATACTACAAACAATATTACAGAAGCATATCGACCTGGAATTTAGATTGACTAAGATTGAAGAAAAGGTGCATAGTGAAATATTGAACTGTCATTTGTGAAACCCTAGTAATTGTAGCCGCAATACCTTGATTCTCTTTAATTATTATTTATGCTATAATTGCAGCTTCCAGAATTGGCAGAAGTCATGGCTCAACATTGGAAGAAAACGCACAAAATAGTATGCCGTATCAGCGGAGAAATGGAAAATGATACTCACACCGAGCTCTCTATCGTTATGCCACTAACATCGTTGGATTCAGTTTATGACATTGAGAAAAAGTTGGACTCAGATGATTATCAAGAATCAATGGTATTTTTGAATATTTTTAATTGTATTTCATAACTTAAATTGGTGGTTTTCATTTAGAAATCATATATCTTTATGCTGAAAGATGCATCATCAGACATTATTGGAGTAATGAGAAAACTTTTCTCTGACAACGTTCTTTTCAATTTTAACTGGGACGGAGTACATGGCAAACGATCTTTATCTACACTGAAACTCGTGAACAGCGTACTTTTTGGTAGTGTAATTTAAATTGTTTTAAAATGTCATTATTTTCATTGTCCATTCCTATTAATTTAGACGTTTTCAAACTGCAAGGCAGGATCGACTTCGAAGACAGCATTAGACGGTGTTTAACGCTGAGCCACAACCGGCATAAACAAAGGCGGTATCTGAGCAATAAATCCAGCTCTGCAACAGCATAAGCCTACATACAACAAACGAACAAGACACACTGAAATAATCTTGTTTAAAAACTATATAAGAACCTAATAATTCTAAGTTTTTTCCTACGTTCCTATTCTAAGGTTTTTATGCCTAATTAAAATAATATTCAACAATCGCCCAAAGTTTGCAGAGAATTTTAAAGCAATTTAATTGCAACGAATTTGTCAATAATTTTTAACCAAAAATTTATAAACTAGATGTATAAGAAATAAGTATTTTGAATATACATATTTGTGATGAACTTAACTGAAATAATTCTAAGTTTTTTCCTACGTTACTAATCTAAGCTTTTTATGCTCTAATTAAAATAATATTCAACAATCGCACAAAATTTGCAAAGATCTTTAAAGCAATCTAATTGCAACGAATTTGTCAATAATTTTTAACCAAAATTTATAAAATAGATGTATAACAAAAAATATTTTGAATATAAATGATTGCTGATGAATTTAACTGACAGTACCAATACCATCAACTAAATAGTCCTTATAAATATTGTAATCACATAATTCAAAACAAAAAATTACTATGAGTACCTACGTTTATTATTGCAAAATCACGAAGAAAAAAAATTGCATGAAGTACATTCAATCTAAAATTATTCCACTGAATGCATATATCGCATTTTAAACTAAAAAATGTGAAAACTTAAAAAAAATTCAGATCGGTACTTAAGTGTAAATCGATCCATGAAAGCATCGTGAAATAACTTTTTTTTGGTATTTAACGTTATCGTTTAGCCTGGTTTTGTTACCCATTTTGTTATTTTCGTGGTATAAATCAACATTCAACACAAAGTTACTCTGATTATGAGTTGAAATACTTTAAGGGTTAGGTTGCGATATGTAAAATTACATATTTTTGTACAAAGTTCTAAAATGTAAAGGAAAAAAATGTATATTTGTGTATTAATTAAATTATTCAAAAGATATTGTTATATTAATGATATAGAGAAGCGCCAACACGAATGCAAGTGGTTTCAAACCACTGGTAGGCAATTCACCACTTTAACTGTCAGAAAAAATTTTAAATTGTTTATTTTATGTAAAAAAAATTTGAAAGTTGCAATTGAAGTTCTGAAAGCTCAGGAATTTCAATTTAAGTTCAAAAAATTACAATTGAAGTTCACAATTTTCAATAGAAGTTCAGTAAATTATAATTGAAGCTCAGGAATTTCAACTGCAGTTCAGCAAATTACAACTGAAGTTCAGAAAATTACAATTTAAGTTCAAATATAATTTTCTGAACTACAAACAGAAATTCTGAACTTCCATTTTAATTTTCTGAACTACAAATAGAAATTTTGAGCTTGAATTTAAATTTTCTGAACTTGAATTGAAATTTTTGAACTTAAATTGTAACTTTCGAACCTCAATTGCAGCTTTCTGAACTAAAATAAAAAAGGTATAGCATTCAAATTGGCGAATTACAAGTCAATTGACTCAAATTGTGAATTGCCTACTCGCGATTTGATGGTTTATTGCAACCAATAGTTTTATTAGTTCTTCTCTTTTGTTTTCTATATCATTAATTAATTTATTTAAGTTTCCCTTAACTTTGTTTGCATACAATCGCATACAATAAAATTTGTATTTATGGGTCACCAACAAGACTGAAAAACTATTCCTTAAGACTTATAGTTAATAATTTACAACTATTATAAATAATGTAATATATTGTAAAAATGTTTAATAAAATAAATGTTAATAGATTTGAATTAAAGAAATATTTTATTAATATAGCAGTATAATCCAAGTAAAAAAACGGTCATAACACTAGTAAAAAGACGGTCATATTAACGTAAAAATACTCGTAAAGTTACAGGTATATAACTCAAAAAATGATTGCCAGAACGTGAATGTAAGAACAGTACAGCACTATAGTTTGTTTACTTTTCGATAACCTAAAACCGTATATGTGTGAGCAGTATGGACAATCACATAAATAGGTACGACGGAATGGACTGGTCACAAATGTTACTGCTGCCCTGTACAAATGCTACTTAGCGATTTACGTGTTCCATCGACACAGCTGTTAGTCATTTTCCTAGTCAATTTACGGGCACATTTTTGCTGGGTGGCTGCTCCAGGTAAAGTAAATCTGCAGGTAACATTCACGTTATATGGCGGTTATATAAATGGTAAAACCGCAGTAAAATTGATTGTCAAATGGCTCGAAAACGTAGAGTTAAATGACGGAAAAATGACGGCCATTTGACGAGCATTGTGACGTGTGTGAGCAGCACAGTGCTATGCTCACATCCTATAAGTGGGAGCGGAATGCACGATCACATTAATAGGAACGAAACGGAAAATTTGGTCACAAAACCTAATCACGCCATGCAAAAATGACTATGAATATAACCGCTGCAGAAAGTCACAATGACCGTAAAATGACTAGTAAAATGACGTGGAGCGTTTTTGCAGGGAACTGCAATATAAGAAATGAATACGACACAAAATATGTTAGCAAGTATTTTTGTTGTATAGGGAGAATGTTTATACCAGTGCTTGGCGAAACTTTGTATGTGAATAGGCAAGGCGAAATAAACTTAAATAGCCAAGTCTGAAATTCTCTCATATTTACAAACGCAACATCTTGGTTGATTGTGGCGATATTATTGGAATGCATAAGCTTGTGTTAAACGCATCTATATGAAAAATGTCATTGTGTCACGGCCTTTAGTGACACAAATCACAAACAGAAAATCGCGCATTCACGAGTTCAAAATTGCTTCGATCTGCGCAGCTACGTCACACTTGAATGCTTGAGCGAATGAAAGAGAGAAAAAAACAAGAGCTAAAGGAATATGACGTAAAAATTTCCCATAAAAAACAGCTGATCTCTTGTTTACATGCGCCATGCGCAATCTTGTGTGTGTGATTTGTGATTTAGTGATGTGAAAATTCGCCACAATAGTATTAAGATTAAGATTAAAAGACAACAGCTGACTGTTACGTACCGAAAGTGCTCGTCGATTGGTATTCTGTATCACGAAAAGTTGCTACCAAAAAGTAAATTTCCACGGCCCACCTCAAAGAAGAGCGAGTGAATGGAGTAAGGTATTATATGTACATACATATGTATACCCAAATATTATTATTTTATAGATTTTTGCCGACCTCAAATGCCGCACCAAAAAAAAATTGCGGAAAACGCGGCTCATGTGAGTGCTACAGGTGGCGGACCATTTCAGCCGTCTCCACTCAACGAAGTGGAGGAGGTTATAGACAGAATGCTGCTGATGACGAAAGAAGCAGCGTCAAGCGGAATGACACTTGGTGTGTCGAGGCCATCGAGGGCAACGTCTTCCACAGCTGCAGCGCTAGTTGAATTCGCAGGAGTGAGTGCTATAGCAGGCCCAGTATCTCCGACGCCACCATCTGCTTGTGAAACGCCAAATTCCACAGAGGAAGTTAATACCAGCACGACCGCTCTAGTGACACCGAGCAGAGCGCAGCGCAGAACCACACAGACTCAAACCTTCCAACACCGCATTGCCGATTCGGCGAAAATTCAAGCCGATGCAACCAAAGCACTAGTTGACGTGGGTGAGGCACAGGCCAAGGCAATGCAAAATTTAGCTGAAGCAGCTATGCTAGAAGCAGATGCTGCAAATTCCATCGTCAAGTCGTTAGAGCAGCTAGTTGCTATTTTTTCTCGGCAGTCTGAGGCATTAGAAGCTATAGTAGCAAATATGACTACAGAGTTTGTACGTGAGTCCTAAACTTAATTGTTGTAAACTTTATTGTTTCTAGGTACCGGAGCGGTTCCTCGAACGACGAGTAACAGAAGCTTAATAATAAGCAGCAACAAAAAAGGGTATAGTATTGAAAAGGGACAATAGTTTTAGTGAATCGCGAGGATTTTTGCTAATTCAGTGCACTTTTCAGAACCACTTAACTATGCATTGTTTGAAGAACGCCCTGTTTCAGATTATATTTTGAGCTGATCCTTGCGATTCACTAAAACTATTGTCCCTCTTCATTTGGAAATTTCGACTTTTACTTCTTTGGAATATCCACTATTGATTTCTTCGACTAATTTTCGTTTTTCTTCCGCTTTTAGTGTTGATACTCTTTTTGTTGCTGCTTCTATTTATGCTTCTGTTACTCGTACGTCGAGGAACTGATTCGGGACCTAGAAACAATGGTTCTGCCTTTCCAGACATAAGTATTCAACCAGAAGTACCTAAAAAGTTAAAACGAAGCTTAATGAAAGCATAAGTACCTTAATAAGATAGATAAAAAGTTTTTTCCCACTAATTTATTTTTTGTGATAGTAAATGAATAAAAGTCTTGAACAATTTCGATATACAGATGTGAAAACAAAAATATCAGTGGTACTTTTAACAAGTTTCGGTTCCAGTGCCAATTTTTATCAAATTTCAGCAAGTTTCGCTTCAGTTAAAATATTTTTGCAATTTTTTTTATAAAAATATAGGTCAATATATAATTAGACGAATATAAGTTGGAGCTTAAAACTTTACTCAAAAATCGGGAAAATCCAGCGGTCTCATGAAAATTTGCAACTTTTTACCAAGAATTTTTAGAAATTTTCTGAGAATTCAGTTTTGTAGCTCGTTCTATTTTAGTACAATAATGTGCTAATCTTATTTCGGTAAAAAGACTTCCTCATTTTTGGAAATTTTTTTCTAACGGACCTTCGAATTTTTTCCATACAAATTTTAGAAGGGAATTTTTTTATAAAAGGAAAAAAATACGATGGTCCGTTAGAAAAAAAATTGCCAATACTAAAATAGAATGAGCTACAAAACTGAATTCTCAGAAAATTTCTAAAAATTCTTGGTAAAAAGTTGCAAATTTTCATGAGACTCCGCTGGATTTTCCCGATTTTTGAGTAAAGGCGGTGACACAATGACATTTTTCATATAGATGCGTTTAACGCAAGCTTATGCATTCCAATAACATCGCCACAATCAGCCAAGATGTTGCATTTGTAAATATGAAGAAACTTCAGACTTGGCAATTGAAGTTTATTACGCCTTGCCCGTTCACAAACAAAATTTCGCGAAGCACTGTTGTAAACATTCTCCCTATACAACAAAAATACTTGCTAACATATTTTGTGTCGTATTCGATTGTTATATTGCAGTTTTTAATTGTGAAAAATGTTAGAAAATTTACCAACCAGTGGGAAAAGTAATTTCACTTGCAAAGTGTGCCAACACCCTTAGCCAAAGCAAATGTCAAATTCTTCTTCTTATGATTTGCTTGGAACAAAATTGGGGAGTTGGCTACTTTTCAATATCAGATGGCGCCAGTGTCGCTCATTCTACCATTCTCCATAAAAATACATGCAATCTACTCATAATGCATAAGCATGTGTTAAACTCATCTATATGAAAAACTGCTTATGTGTCGGAGCTGTAAAGTTTTAAACTCCAACTTATATTCGTCTAATTGTATATTGACCTATATTTTTATAAAAAAAATTGCAAAAATATTTTAACTGAAGCGAAACTTGCTGAAATTTGATAAAAATTGGCACTGGTATTTTTGTGTTCGCAACTATATAGTAAATATGTACTATAAAACATAGATCTCACAACATATTTATTTTATATAAAGTATATATGTTATACTCCTATATTGCTACAAAAGGCTAGGTACAATCCCAAACATCAGAGTGCCGATATATTGCTGTTTAAACGTTTTTGCTTTTGTATTCAATAATGGAATGTACCTAAATTTTATTTTTTTTTTGTCACACTTATGCTGCTACAATCACAAAAATTGTATATGCTATCTTGTTTTGATTTCGAATTCAAAACACATTGCGAGCATTTTCTATTAGCAATAAAGGAGTATTACATATATGATATAAAGTATAGATATAAAGATTTAGATATAAGTAATACTACAAACATGGATTTAAAGCTGATGCAAATAAAACAATAAAACAATGAAATTTGTAGAAATTCATTGTCAATCATAACTATTCATATTTCCACCTAGGTTTTATTCGAGATTTAGGCCTCTGAAAAGCTTTAACGTTGAATCTTGCAAGTTTTATCATCAACGTCGATATAAATGCTCTTGTTTTTATGAAATGAATTTTATGAATTGATACAAGCTATCAATATTATATTTGAGTTCTGCCACCACATTGCCTTTGACGCCCCAATCTTTAAACTTTTTATGAATGTAGTCATTATATATGGAGTTAAGAAAAAAACAAAACTAACCTAACGCGCTCAAGCATTTCTTCTTCATAGCTGAAGCGATTTAAATCCATAATCTGAAGATTGGATAGCTTTTAAGCACATTCGTATAGACATTTTATAGAAACGGCAAACAAAATCGTTAAGCACTTGCAACCATTTTGGGCGTGTTGCAGTTACTTTTGCTGAGCGATAATCACCCTACAAGAAACGCTGATAGTTTTACTAATACACTCACACTTGTAATTGACAATGCTGATCCTGCGATGACGTAAACATTGATACTTAAATTTATGTATGTTCCTTTGACCGCTCACGCATGTCCGCATGTTCCCAACAACAGCCTATAATCATGAAAAAGGACTCAAACTGGGAAAGCTTCGGACACCTGGTACAGAACAAAAGAACATACAGCAGATACCATTATGCATGTGAGACAGATACATAATTCTCAACGGAATTTTATGTATGCGAGAACAGTTTATCCGATTTAATCATGTTGTCACTACTGACTCTCATATGACAATCAAATGATTATCACGGTTGTTTTGTTATTTTTTAAATTCTGCCATTTCAACCGACGAAAACCATATAAAAAATAAGTTTAAAAAATGAAAAAGAGAGCATTTCAAAGCTCCATGCTAAAAGAAAAAAAATCAGAAATAATATTAGAAAATACCAAAAGCTGTCGGAATGTATGGGGCTCACTCAAACAATTGATACGCGAAAAATAATAGTGGTTAGTGGTGATTTATTTTTAAATGTGTTTCCGCTTGAGGAAAGCGCTATTCTGTTGTTTGGTTATTTTCTGAATTTAAATTGAACATTCTGAAGTCGAATTCTTATAAAACTATTTATTTTAAACAAATAAGAAACGCGTATGCCTTTATCACGTACAAAATTAAAAACGTAATGAAATAAAGTAAATAAAAAGCAAAAAGCATTGTTTCATTTTTGGCGGAATATAACAATTGTCATTTATGATAGTATAACAATCAAACCTGATATCTACAGTAAACTATCATTTATGGCACTTTTTATAGTTAGAGTGTCAGCACTGATCGAGGAAAAGGAATGAGAGTGAGCAGTACGGCTATATACTTAATCAGTAGGCGATGTTGGTGTATAAGAAGGAGACAAAATCTCACACGTACACAGTTGTTTACATCACATTTGCGCAAGTCCCCTTAAGTTTGTGATAGAAAGTTTGTATGAGGCGCTGATCGTTAGGTTGACATTGCTGACAATCAGATGATAGACATATGATAGTCAGTATTCTTGTAGGGCAATTAGTTTGAGTACGGATGAATCAGAACGCCTCTGCAACACCCCAGCAAAAATGTGCCCGTAAATTGACTAGGAAAATGACTAACAGCTGTGTCGATGGAACACGTAAATCGCCAAGTAGCATTTGTACAGGGCAGCAGTAACATTTGTGACCAGTCCATTCCGTCGTACCTATTTATGTGATTGTCCATACTGCTCACACATATACGGTTTTAGGTTATCGAAAAGTAAACAAACTATAGTGCTGTACTGTTCTTACATTCACGTTCTGGCAATCATTTTTTGAGTTATATACCTGTAACTTTACGAGTATTTTTACGTTAATATGACCGTCTTTTGACTAGTGTTATGACCGTTTTTTTACTTGGATTATACTGCTATATAAATAAAAAATTTCTTTAATTCAAATCTATTAACATTTCTTTTATTAAACATTTTTACAATATATTACATTATTTATAATAGTTGTAAATTATTAACTATAAGTCTTAAGGAATAGTTTTTCAGTCTTGTTGGTGACCCATAAATACAAATTTTATTGTATGCGATTGTATGCAAACAAAGTTAAGGGAAACTTAAATAAATTAATGATATAGAAAACAAAAGAGAATAACTAACAGAACTATTGGTTGCAATAAACCATCAAATCGCGAGTAGGCAATTCACAATTTGAGTAAGTTGACTTGTAATTCGTCAATTTTAATGTTATACCTTTTTTTTTTTAGTTCAGAAAGCTGCAATTGAGGTTCGAAAGTTACAATTTAAGTTCAAAAATTTCAATTCAAGTTCAGAAAATTTAAATTCAAGCTCAGAATTTCTATTTGTAGTTCAGAAAATTAAAATTGAAGTTCAGAATTTCTGTTTGTAGTTCAGAAAATTATATTTGAACTTAAATTTTAATTTTCTGAACTTCAGTTGTAATTTGCTGAACTGCAGTTGAAATTCGTGAGCTTCAATTATAATTTACTGAACTTCTATTGAAAATTGTGAACTTCAATTGTAATTTTTTGAACTTAAATTGAAATTCCTGAGCTTTCAGAACTTCAATTGCAACTTTCAAATTTTTTTTACATAAAATAAACAATTTAAAATTTTTTCTGACAGTTAAAGTGGTGAATTGCCTACCAGTGGTTTGAAACCACTTGCATTCGTGTTGGCGCTTCTCTATATCATTAATATAATAATATCTTTTGAATAATTTAATTAATACACAAATATACATTTTTTTCCTTTACATTTTAGAACTGTGTACAAAAATATGTAATTTTACATATCGCAACCTAACCCTTAAAGTATTTCAACTCGTAATCAGAGTAACTTTGTGTTGAATGTTGATTTATACCACGAAAATAACAAAATTGGTAACAAAACCAGGCTAAACGATAACGTTAACTACCAAAAAGTTATTTCACGATGCTTTCATGGATCGATTTACACTTAACTACCGATCTGAAATTTTTTTAAGTTTTCACATTTTTGAGTTTAAAATGCGATATATGCATTCAGTGGAATAATTTTAGATTGAATGTACTTCATGCAATTTTCTTTCTTCGTGATTTTGCAATAATAAA
Organism: Eurosta solidaginis; assembly: GCF_040869045.1. Classification (NCBI taxonomy): domain Eukaryota; kingdom Metazoa; phylum Arthropoda; class Insecta; order Diptera; family Tephritidae; genus Eurosta; species Eurosta solidaginis. Next base: position 116,956,037 of record NC_090322.1, on the reverse strand, counting down.
CGTAGGTACTCATAGTAATTTTTTGTTTTGAATTATGTGATTACAATATTTATAAGGACTATTTAGTTGATGGTATTGGTACTGTCAGTTAAATTCATCAGCAATTATTTATATTCAAAATATTTTTTTGTTATACATCTATTTTATAAATTTTGGTTAAAAATTATTGGCAAATTCGTTGCATTTAAATTGCTTTAAAAATCTTTGCAAACTTTGTGCGATTGTTGAATATTATTTTAATTAGAGCATAAAAAGATTAGATTAGTAACGTACGAAAAAACTTAGAATTATTTCAGTTAAGTTCATCACAAATATTTATATTCAAAATACTTATTTCTTATACATCTAGTTTATACATTTTTGGTTAAAAATTATTGACAAATTCGTTGCAATTAAATTGCTTTAAAATTCTTTGCAAACTTTGTGCGATTGTTGAATATTATTTTAATTAGGCATAAAAACCTTAGAATAGGAACGTAGGAAAAAACTTAGAATTATTAGGTTCTTATATAGTTTTTAATCAAGATTATTTCAGTGTATCTTGTTCGTTTGTTGTATGTAGGTTTATGCTGTTGCAGAGCTGGATTTATTGGTCAGATACCGCCTTTGTTTATGCCGGTTGTGGCTCAGCGTTAAACACCGTCTCATGCTGTCTTCGAAGTCGATCCTGCATTGCAGTTTGAAAACGTCTAAATTAATAGGAATGGACAATGAAAATAATGACATTTTAAAACAATATAAATTACACTACCAAAAAGTACGCTGTTCACGAGTTTCAGTTTAGATAAAGATCGTTTGCCATGTACTCCGTCCCAGTTAAAATTGAAGAGAACGTTGTCAGAGAAAAGTTTTCTCATTACTCCAATAATGTCTGATGATGCATCTTTCAGCATAAAGATATATGATTTCTAAATGAAAACCACCAAATTAAGTTATGAAATACAATTAAAAATATTCAAAAATACCATTGATTCTTGATAATCATCTGAGTCCAACTTTTTCTCAATGTCATAAACTGAATCCAACGATGTTAGTGGCATAACGATAGAGAGCTCGGTGTGAGTATCATTTTCCGTTTCTCCGCTGATACGGCATACTATTTTGTGCGTTTTCTTAATCAGAACTTTTGAGTCACGCATAACTTTATGTTGAGCCAATTCTGGAAGCTGAAATTATAGCATAAATAATAATTAAAGAGAATCAAGTTATTGCGGCTACAATTACTAGGGTTTCACAAATAACAGTTCAATATTTCACTATGCACCTTTTCAACAATCTTAGTCAATCTAAATTCCAGGTCGATATGCTTCTGTAATATTGTTTGTAGTATCGCCATTATATTTTCGTTTGTTGTAGGGAATGTTCCTTCGTTGGTTAAGGAAGTAGCCGCATTATTCAAAACGGTACTCGTTGTATTTAAGGAGAAGTGAAAGGACGCGCTGTGTTGTGCTACATCGATGATGTAAGCTGGAGACATTGGTGCTTTATCGGTAACCGTATCGGTAACCTTTTAACAGTTGATTCGACCAACCTTATGAGAATCAATGCAATCGATTATTGGTGCCGCTAAGGTCGTAACCGTATCGCAGCCAACCAATTGGGTTTTGGCTTACCGTCGTAACGATAAACAGCTGATTACGTTAGGGATACGGATACAGCGATACGACATACGGCACCAATGACTCCGGCTGTAGTCGTATCCCTAACGTAATCAGCTGTTTATTGTTACGACGGTAAACCAAAAACCAATTGGTTGGCTACGATACGGTTACGAACTTAGCGGCACCAATAATTGATTGCATTGATTCTCATAAGGTTGGTCGAATCAGCTGTTATAAGGTTACCGATATGGTTACCGATAAAGCACCAATGTCTGCAGCTTTAGTTGACGCGATAAACGTAAAAAGCCAAAGCAAAGAGGATAAATTAAGCTGGAGACAATGGTGCTTTATCGGTAACCGTATCGGTAACCTTTTAACAGCTGATTCGACCAACCTTATGAGAATCAGTGCAATCGATTATTGGTGCCGCTAAGGTCGTAACCGTATCGTAGCCAACCAACTGGGTTTTGGTTTACCGTCGTAACGATAAACAGCTGATTACGTTAGGGATACGGATACAGCGATACGACATACGGCACCAATGACTCCAGCTTTATGAAGAGACGTCACTCGTTACTCGCAGCCATATGCTCAATGTTTTCTAAGAGGTAGTCGCTGGTTTTTTTGGGCGAGATGTGCATAAAATCTCTTCTAACCATTTTCGTGGAGTACTTGCGTTTATTTTTCCGCCTGTATTTAATTAACTAATTAATTCTCTTTCCAAAAACAACAGTTGCATAAAGTGCATACACTGTAGGAATAAATGCGAGACAATTCAAAAATGTCCCTCTTAGAAAAAATTCGGCATATATTTTTTGATTTCTGGGAGTTCCTGGCCACTCGTAGCAGACTGGTGGCTCTTATTTTATTTATGCTCTTTGCATTGTTGCTCAACACAAGTTTCCTGAAAGCGCCGATTGTGACGCAGCCATTTTGACGAGGCCATTTACAGTACGGCATCACATCACCGCAATCAGCTGTTCTATTTGTTTTGAACCGAGGTTCCTATTGCTTTCGTAATGTTGCGGAAATTTTCAACAAATTCGAATAAATATGTGCCGTTGCTTCACAGAAGACAGCAAGTAAGATTAAAATTAACGAGTTACTGAATATTTTTAATTTAGTTCATACATTACCAACAGCTATCAACACCAAGTATGGTGAGCACAGTGCTCGATGATGAAACACCATTGGATCAAGCGCACATAGACGAAGCTGTGAGAGTGAATCCTTTGTTGGCTAGAGTGTCCCCGGCACAATGGCGTAATGTACATGAAACACTCATGAATCACGGTCTCAATACGAGCAATTTCCTGCGCATTGCAACCGGTAATCCGGAGGTGTTTGCACGTCCGACACAACGCCTAGTTGATGCAATGGAATTTTGGCGCAGCTTTCAATTCACCGAGAAGCTCATGTTTTTACTGCTAACAAAATATCCAGAACTTTTAGATGTGAACGAAAACATGCGTTTACGTAAACATATTGGTTATTTGAAATCATTTGCTGGCACTAGCAAAAATGTTTGGAAATTGTTAATGAATTGTCCGGATTTACTTGAACAGTCGGAGCGACGTGTCGAAGAAAAGGTGACGTACTTGAAAGAGGTAATGCGTGTGGAAATACCTGAAATAATAAAATCAGAAGCGTTATCTAAGCCATTAGAGGAGATACGTTGCCGCCATGTCTTTCTTGAAAGACTGGGTCTATTCAAACCAAGACCACTTAAAGTAGATCCAGATGAGCCAACTAAGAATCCACTTTTATATCAAATAACCAATAAATCGGACAATGCATTTGCAACTAAGGTGTGCTATGTTACACTTGTTGAATTTGAAGCATTTAAAGAGTCTGAATACGAGGAATGGGAGAAGGGAAAAAAACTCGCACGGAATTTTTGTATAGAATTGGGCTGAATACGAAAAATTTAAACATTATTTTATGTCTATAGTTAAAATTTTAAGAGGTTTGAGCGAATATATTTTTTAAATTGGATAGCTTGGTTTATTAATCACATTTATAATTATTGTACATACATTTGACTATCGGCCCAAAAGTAGGTATAATAGAGACCCTTTATTTTAGGCTTCGTGTAAATATGGAGTTTTTGGTTCCATTACCTTATTTTCTATATTTTAAAGACTTGTAGACCTACATTGACACCCTATACACCTCTATATTAGTATTATGTCTAATAAATTTTGTTCGGTCACGTTCTACTGTCTATGAGGAACTTGGGGTCGCCAATGCCTCGGATGCTAAAGAAACGTGGTTCGCCACGGGTAGGTGAGGCCCGAAGGCCTTGGGGAGTGTTATCGATGTTGATGATCCTTTGCCGGATGCAGATCCGGTACGTTCTGGTACCAGGCCCAACCATCTCGGGAACGATTTGTTATGGCCACATGCGACCTTCTAGGCCATCCCACCCCCTAGATCCATGAGGAGTTTGGGGTCGCAGAGCCTCTGCTGTTAATGAAACAGGACTCGCCACGGATAGGTGAGGTTGACAATTGGGTTTGGAGAAGCTATGGTAATTCTTTACTTTAGCTCACAACTGCTAAAACTCGTCCAAAAATATTGCGAGGTGTCAAAAACGCGTTATGAACCCAGGACCACGAATCCGAAAGCGGAAATTAAATAATTAGTTTCTGTCAAAAGATATTTCAAAAACCGAAAAATGGCCCTGGGGAGTTCCGAAACCGGGGGTGGGATCCAAAGTAATTTTGCGCAGAATACCTTTCCTGGGTGAGTCCAACACCGGTTTGGAGACCAAAACTATATCTGCGCAAAACACTTTTACCCAGCTTTTCTTGTTGGTTCAACAAAATAATCAAAATTACAACAACCACATGAAAATTTTCTAATTTGTGATCCCGGGCCCAAAGCACGTCTTTTGACACACCTCCCAAGAATTTTGCACGAGTTTTAGCAGTTGTGAGCTAAAGTAAAGAATTACCCTATGATTTAAACAAATTATATATTTGAAACAATGGAAACAACTGAAAATGTTACACGAATACCACTCTTATGATTTGCCCAAGTGAATCTGATTCTCAGGCTCCAAATAGTATTTTTTTTAATATACTTGTGCATTATTTTTTTTACAATGTAGCTATTGGTTACTGTTAATTATACTTACCAACAAAGGCTTTTAACTCATAGTCAACGCCACAAGATTTACCCGTATCGCCAGGCGCGGGTTGTAGTGACACAGAAACTGGACAATAAGGAGGAACTTCAAACGTTCAGTTTGTTGTGGCAGATATATTTGCTCATGCGCTAAATACAAGTCTTTACGAAATGTCAGACCAAGCACGTCCAAATCCTCACGTCCATATCTGAATGCAACAAGTACTTGTCCAAACACCTTGCGATCTTTTTTCGGGATCGATTAAAACTACCCCGTCGATAGGATCAACATGTGAAATGTGGTCGACGAAATCACGATGGGACTTTTTGGTGGTAAAGTTCCTTTAAGCTTAATTCCTTTTTTGGAATTCTTAGAAATATTGCAATCACCACCTTGATTGACCCACGGGTACCTCCGTAACAGGGGGTGGAATCCATAGTATTTTTGCGCAAAACGCCTTTCTGCGTTGGCGGCCTTCGGCCGCGCTTATAAAAAATAACCCTGGGCTACGCCATGCCACGACCGTTTTTTTTGTGGGCACGAACACAACAACAACCACATGAAAATCACCAACTTCAACTGCAAATATCTCCGGACAGAGATAAAATTTTTACTTTCCGCCTTCGGATTATTGTTCTCGATTAATTAATACGCGTCTTCTGACACCCCTCTCGTTATTTTTGGTAGCGTATTAGAAGTCGACCCCTCAACTAGACTATTACCATAGGGAAAAATATTCACAACGACCACCTTCATCAAAGCAGCGATAGTCACATTTTTCGAAATGTTCATTTATATACAAAAACCATTACCCCACCTGATGCTGAGCGACTAATTTTTCTTGGCTTTCCAATAAACATGCATTAAAAGACAACATAAATTGAAACATTTTCTCCACAACATCTTTTCCACAATCACAAAAGAAATTGCATGCACGAATTGAATTATTCACTGTACGCAGATGTTACCAAAAATGCAATAACCTACATCCATTAAAACTCACTTGATTTTGGTTCCTTTGTGGAAAATATAAATGCAAATACCGTAGCGCACACAACACTTAATTTAAATTTAGTTTTTATTATATCCGAAATTATTTGTAAATAAATTTTTTTTACTCTGCTGTTGTGTTTCAAGCTGAAAATAACAAATGGCGGATTCGCAGAAAATTTTTGTGACGTATTTGAGGGTACATAGCATGTAAGAAAAGGCAAGCATATATGTATCGGGCATTTCAATTAGGCCATCTCATTCTGCCATACTAATAATTGTGGAACAATGTGGGATATTTTGTTGTTGGTCGCCATCTTTGGTCACTAGATTTTTGCTGGGACGTTCAATTAAGCTTATACCAGTTTGAACAAAACACATATCGATACCACTGTTCTGTTGTACAATATTGAACCTGTACCGATGCTGTACCCAAAAGCGCTGGATCTATAACGCCCACACCACCAGTTAATGTAAATGAATACGCATCGGATCTTACTTGTGAGCACCTAATTGAGCACATTTTAGCGCCCATACACACACAAATAACATATTGTTCATTGGCAATTTGTCGCATACCTTTACCCCAATTGAATTTTGTAACGAGTTGGCTGCTGAATAATAGTCAAAACTCGATACTGTGCCACTTGTATCCATGTAGTATTGCAGCATCCAGTGGGAGCTTGTGTAGCTTGGTACATTCACTGAATGTGGTATATCCTTCATCACAAATTACTGTAATAGTTATAGTTTTTTATTATATCTGTTGTCGAATTTCTGCCGATTTGGCAGGTCTTAACTTACCGCTTGTTCAAAGAAATCATCATAACCATAGGCACGCACCATCAATGAATTGGTCAAGTCCGTCAATTTTTGTAGAATAGTTTTAGTTTTCTTGGCATAATCTTTCAAACTGTTTGACTGTTTGTTGTTTAAAGCAGTTAAACACACGAAAACACGCGGAATCTCTTTTAAATGAGGTTTTCAGCTATTTGCATTCTTACATTCAAAGCTGCACTCGACGCTTCTTCATCGGGTAGGAGATCGTGATGTACTTCCGAGACATTGCCGCTGTTCAAACTCAGAGGCAATACATGCTTAAACGAAATTCAAATATTGTGGATTGCGCAGCAAACATTTATTATTTTTTTTTTTGCTTTTTCAGCCGAATAATGAAGTCCCCTCGACCCTATGATATAGCGAAATCGGGTTTTCACCACTCCAAAGCAGCGTTCGATAAGGTTTCGAGCTTTACAATGTATCCCATTGTATCGAGTTTGAACCGCTTCTGAAGGGGTCCTAAATGGCGTCATTAAATAAGGTTGCAGAGGATATCCGGAATCTCCTGTCAAAAGTTTTTTGTTTGTTTTTTGTTGAATCATACAGAAATTAAAAACTATAATTACCTAGTAGCCAAAAATTCCTTTTTCCATTTTGATATTGTGTTCTCATATGCCGTTCTGCTTCACTATGCTTCCATATAAATGAGTCGTGGTTTGCCCCTGGATGCCTTGAATCCATAAACGTTATGACCATATTGTGGTCACATATCTATAGAAGGAAACAAAAAAGTGATGTCACCATAGTGAACGTAGCCTATCAGTATACATACTTACCACCAGCACATTTAAGCTATAAAAGCCTTTCCGGTTGTATTATAGGTGCTTCATATCTGCAGGAGGTGACTTGATCCGCACGTGAGTGCCATCCACGCAGCCAACAACACCCGGTATGCCGAATTTGGTAAAGAAGTGCTCTTTTACTGCACGTTCTTCTTCCTCACTCCTCTCAAAATTTACCCACTTTTGGCTGAAATGATTCTCAAAAATGGATAAGCATTCATCGATGACTTTCGCTATCGTAGGTTGGGCCATAGATGAAATGCTTTCATTTCCGACTTATTTCTGATAACTGCGTGCTATGAAATGTATCTTTGAAATATATTTGTATTTCGTCCAAGATATGTTGAAATATTTCTTTGTTAACGCGAAAATTTTGAACAAATCTACAAATAAAATTATTTTGTAAACAATGTCAACACAGGCGCAATTTGTTATTTTACTCAGCGTTCTGTAAGTGAAGAACGTTCGAGCGGTCTCTCAATATCCGCCTTTGGATTTTTAATTCTTCTTCTTGGGACACTAATAGAGCAATAGCTTGATACAATTTTATTATATTTATATCACTGTATTTATTTCACTAGCAACTTTATTTTTATTTCACTTATTTTGTAAATTTTAAGGACGTCCGCAAAAAGAAAACATATGTGCACAGAGTTGCAAGTTTGACACTTGATTATGGTGTAGTTGACGAACGACGCAAAGCTACACGATAAACGGCAACGTAAGATTCAGAATACCATACGCACACGATATCGTCCAAGCAGGTATCGTTCGTTGAGCGTATCGTTCGCCAAACAGAATGAGGCTATTAAGCTAGTAGTTAACCACTGCATTGCGGATAAGTACAAGTGTGTTAACTTCTTTCTGACAGGTACTCGCTTAAGTTAGTACAACGGGAAAATCTGGGTTGCCATCGCTGTTTCGGTTGAAAACGGTCAATTGGGGTTTTGTGAAGGGACGTAAAAGATTGAAACAGGCTTTATGTAGTCACAAAAGTGTTGCTCGTGTTACACTATTTAATTTTTTTCATGTCGAAAATTGTTCAGTTCAGAGTTATTGATTTTCATTAAAAAATTTAAGTTATTACATGAGGTTACTCCTGTAAGTGTAAAAAGCATAGAAAACATAGAGTTTTTCGAGTTATTGTGAAAAACTTTTTAAGCACAACTACAAAGTATATCGCTAAAATATTTTCTATGATTTCTGAATTTCTGTACCCAAGTTCATTTTATTTGTGTAATACAATAATATGGTAAGAGCATTTTTAAATTAAAAAACAACAATCTTACACATGTGGCGCTTTATATTTTGTGAATGACAGAACAAAGAAGAATTTAGAGCGAGACAATTGACGGCTTACTTCACCTGGTTATTCCACCATGGGTACAGTCATTGTTTACTATATAGTGTGGCAGCTTAAATTGAGGTTATGTTGCGAATAGAGTGGAAGGCAGTGAAATAGGCAGTCGAATGACATAATGAAGGAATGGTGTTCGGAGTTTTTGAAAGTTAAAAAAAAATGATGAAAGCTTTAATATAAATAAAAATATTGTTTTAAAAACAACAAAAACACCTTATATATTCTATATACATAAATTCGTAAGGATTATCCCACTTTAAAATTTGAGCTAAATAGTCCAAAGTTTTTTTTTTTTTGAAACTGAGTGGAGAACTGTGCGTGTGAATGTGCGAATTTTCACCGATCAGCTGTTAGTTGCGCTACTTGGTAAAATTTACAATGGGTACAGTGGTTCTTTACGACAGCATGACACTGCTAATAGCGAGGGAGGTGTAAAAAGACCCGTATTAATCTCGAGGACAATAATCCGAAGTTGAAGTTGGCGATTTTCATGTGGTTGTTGTAATGTTGTTGAACCCACCAAAAAAATTTTGAACATACGTGTTTTAAGTGCGTCCCGTAGTCTGCACCTTAAAGCTTTTGCCAGCACAGAATATATATGTTTGCGAAATCTGCCCAATGCAGCTCCTGTCTTGGACGGTGCCACTCTCCTAGGTTTTCTGGCCTCAGCGAGGGCAACCGAGTTTCATCGCGCCATTCTGCCAGGCCGCAAAAAAAAAGAATTTTGCAGGTCAACTGTAATGGGTTAACTGGGAAGAGCACGGAGATAGTTGATTTCATGAAGCGGTATAACATCCGCATTGCAGCGATCCAAGAGACCAAACTCACAGCAAGATCTGCCCTACAGACCTGCTCTGGATATAACGTCCACAGAAAAGATCGCGAGAGCGGAAATGTAGGCGGTCTCGCGTTTATCACCCACCACTCAGTGCAATATAATCTATTTGATCCCGACATCGGCCACAGGGAAAATGTCCTGTAACGTCAAGGCATATCTGCACTGTGAGGCGATGTGAACTTAGAAATCAGCAACATCTACATCCCTCCTGTCACCTGTTGCCCCAGTGGATACTGCCCTGACATCAGCACACTATTCACTGGCGACAATCACATCATCTTAGGCGATTTCAATACCCACCACGATCTATGCCATTCTAACCTACAGGCGAACAACAGGGGGAGATGTTGGCGGAACAAATAGAAAAAACGACGTTCTGCACAATAAACGGAGACGCCCCTACTCGTATGGTAGGAAGAAGCTGTCACAGTTCGCCAGATCTATCCATCGTGAGCGCAGGACTAGTAAACTGCGTCAACTGGCAACCGATGGTAACATTGGCATCTGACCACCATATTCCTTTCGTTCGAGCAATCTGCCGAATTTTTCACCACCGAAAAACACACTTTTATCAATTTTAAGAAAGGAAAGGGAGATGATTACAAATTGTATACTGACAATCGCTTTGCTGCCCTCCCTTCCCCGACTGATGCTTGTCAAGGGAGCGTGCTTTCCGCAAGATCATCGAATCCGATTCGGCTCATTTCATTCCCGCCGGAAGAATTCCACAAATCCGACCACAATTTCCGGCGGAGGCCGCAACTCTAGCGAGAGAACGTGACCTTATAAGACAGCATGACCCCGGCGTCCCCCAAATAAGGGTATAAAGTTTATACTATAAACCAACGCATCAGATTACTTGTAGATGAACATAAGCGGGATGCGAGGAGCACTTAAAGAATTGTAACCTCTCTGCCGGTGTAGGTAAGCTTTGGTCCACCGTAAAGTCCCTATCGAACTCGACTAAGTACAATGACAAAATCTCCATCGCCTTTGGCTCTTTGCCGACAATATGTAATGCATTCGACGGTTGACAAAGCCAGACGGCGGGCCAACAGACGCGCACACAAGCATAAATACCAAATTACCATCCCCGCCAAAGAAGTTGAAGATGCGCTTCCAAAGGCAGCCGGTTTAAGGGCTGCCATCTCAGTGTAACCCCATATAATTTGTTGCGTCCCTCCCACAAATTGTCATCATCCCAGCAACTCCTTGCAGCGGGACTGCGCCATATTCTCCTGCTCCGGGAAGGTATCGAACCCAATCCGAGTCCTTCTCCTGACCCCGGTCCTGAGAAATGGTTTTGCTGCGTTTGCCGGAAAATAATCTTTTTAGGACGGTCATACTCTTGTCAGCGTGTAACGTGCAAGGGATGGTTGCATCGGACAGGTTGCTCTGGGCTAGATCCAAAAACCCGACGTCCTCGTAACTTTTATAAATCTTTTGTGGCTCCTTGCTGTTCACGCCCAAGAGCGTCCCGTAGTCTACGCCTCAGCGCCCCCTCCCCTACCTTCCAGCAGCTCTGCTGCTCAGAAAGCCATAACAAGTAACCGCTGCTGCTCGCCACAAGCTCATACGGCCGTTTCCTCTCATAACTACAATCTACGTAGTAGAGTCGGTAGCAATGCCGAGCATCAGCCCCAGTCTTTTTCTCCCCCTTTTCCGGCAGCAATCGTGTAGGTCAGGGACACAGACTCTTAGTCCTACCATCTTTTGCACAGCTTTCCAGCACAGAATATATATGCAGTGTTTAAAAAACTGCAGTCGGAATAGTAAAAGTCACCAAAATTTCGATTTTCATAGACTTTACTGTTCGTCGACTTATTAATACGAATACTTGCTTGTGCTTGCGCTTTTAAGAAAAAAAACAGTCTCAGTTCTAGCACAAGCGAAGGAAGGAAAGCGAAAGAAATGAAATGCCGTAAACAGTCGCGCCTTTGTATATTTAATTATTGATATTACTGCGGCTTTCTTCAGTGGCCACGGTCGCTGTAAAATCAATAGTGTTGATTTTAACAGTCGCAAAAAGCAGCAGTCGTGAAATATGAAAATCAATGCTTTTTGCAAACTGCAAGCGACTGATATTTGGTTTTTGGCTATGATTATTGTTTACTAACATGCCAACCTAATATAAACGCACGCAATTCATTTTCTGTAAAAAATGTCTCATGCACATACAACTTGTATGAGAGTAACCCAAATTAAATTTGCTGCGTGAAAACCTAACTCGATTTCCAATTTTTGTTCTGCGTGACATTTATATTTGACATTTGTACACATGCTTTACATTGTCGCAACGCATGCATATTTGGGTTCGGCCAAAAACGCCGGTTGTTTGCGTGCGCTAAAAAAACGCAGTGCGCTGTACATATGTATATACAAACATGCATTGTTTTCTTGACACAGCCATAGAAAATTTACCCCTTTTTGACCATCACGATTTTTATCTATCGTTTTACTTTATTATTTATTTATTTATATTTTAATTAAAGACAATTACCTACATGAATTTAAATTTAAAATGTTGCAAAATAAAATATGTACACATGTACATATGTATGCAGAAATATCTCATATATTCTATCTTTTTAATATACTTACTTGAAATGGAAATGCATGTATGTACATATGTATATATGTACAGCGCATTACGTACAACGCTGTGGCGCCTTGTTTTAGTAAACCAAAATCATACCAAACGCAAAATATCAGTCGCTTGCAGTTTGCATAAAGCGTTAATTTTCATATTTCACGACTGCTGCTTTTTGCGACCCTACAAGACAGCCCTGCAAAAATTGCTGGATTACCCTGCAAAAATTGTTAGATTACGTGTTCCGTTTTCTTCATGTTGGAGTACTCTAACAATACTCCTTTGCAATGCGTTTGCGGACCACCATCAGCCGATCATTGCTCGTTTTTTAACGACAGTGATCACGACACGATGACGATCGAACAGAGTTGCCAAAAGTAAAATATTGCATGCAAATAACTGATAATAAAATTTTACTATGGCAACTCTGATAAAATGCAACAGCGCACTGGTTTTATGTATACATACTAAAGTATGTATAGAGAAATATTAGTTTCTTTATTCACGCAAATGCTAAATAACATAAGAATATTCGTAGGATAAAATATAAAAATTGTATTGCCCCTCGTCATTTACTTTCATTTTAAATTAAATTGACTCCGATAATTCTTTCCGACACAATTCCTCTTTAGTACTTTTGCATATGATCCACTGTGGGTGCCCCATGGAGTACTACAGTGAAAGTACTTTGGAAAGTACTCTCACGTATGTACTCTATGGAATACTCACAAACAAAGCGAGAGTGGGATCACCTACTCCTCTCCTAGGACATCGCAATGTTAATTGGAGCACATTTGTTGTATGAATACAGATTAGATTTGGAGCAGTCCTATACTCCCAAAGCAGTATTCCTTACATTATTTATAGAGTACTCGCGTTTTTTGAAGGGTACGTGTTCCATTTTCTTCATGTTGGAGTACTCTAACAATACTCCTTTGCAATGCGTTTGCGGATTACCATCAGCCGATCATTGCTCGTTTTTTAACGCCCGTGATCACGACACGATGACGATCAAACAGAGTTGCCAAAAGTAAAATATTACAAATAACTGATAATAAAATTTTACTATGGCAACTCTGATAAAATGCAATCGCTCACTGTTTTTATGTATACATACTATAGTATACAGAAATATTTAGGGGACTCATGTAACCGTATAAATGCCTTATAAAGTGTGTAAACATATAAGGGGGACTCATGATAGCATATAAACTTATAAGGTGTAAAATTATATCCATTTACACACGCGGTTATATAAACGCACCTAGTAATACTCTTGATAAACTTGATTGTTTTTCAGCTGTATTATTTCCAAAAAAATTTATTTGATTGTTATACAAATTAAAAAATACCAAGATTAAGTGAAAAATTTAAACTAAAACGCCTTTACTTGCTGATGTTGGAGATTTTTGATGAAAATGCCGTCTGTAAAGTCTGCAAGGTTGCATTCCTTTGAGTTTACCGCGTTTACACAATGAAATGTGCGCGTAAATTTATACAAATTGTGTAAATGATTTTTCATACAAAATTTGACAGCTCGTGCGTAAACTAGAAACTCAGAAATCTCCAACATCAGCAAGTAAAGGCGTTTTAGTTTTGATTTTTCACTTAATCTTGGCATTTTTTAATTTGTATAACAATCAAAAAAATTTTTTTTGGCAATAATACAGCTGATAAACAATCAAGTTTATCAAGGGTATTACTAGGTGCGTTCATATAACAGCGTGTGTAAATGGATATAATATTACACCTTATAAATTTATATGCTTTCATGAGTCCCCCTATTAGTTTCTTTATTCACGCAAATAATATAAGAATAAATAACATAAGAATATTCGTAGTATAAAATATAAAAGTTGTTTGCCCCTCTTCATTTACTTTCATTTTAAATTAAATTCACTCCGATTATTCTTTCCGACATAATTTCTCTTTAGTACTTTGGCATATGATCCTCTGTGGGTGCTCCATGGAGTACTACAGCGAAAGTACTTTGTAAATTACTCTCACGTATGTACTCTATGGACTATTCACAAACAAAGCGAGAGTGGGATCACCTACTCCTCTCCTAGCACATCGCAATGTTAATTGGAGCACATTTTTTGTATGAATACAGATTAGTTTTGGAACAATTCTATACTCCCAAAGGCGTATTCCTTACATTATTTATGGGGTACTCGCGTTTTTTTAAGGGAGGTACTCGTTACCTAATCGATTACTTAATCGTCTTCGATAACTTGGTCGCCAATTATCGTCTTAAAAACTTTTACATTGATGCCGTGAAAAAAGTAACGCACACGCCCTCTCAAAATAGTGTACGTGTGACTCGCTTTCTCGCTCTTACCTATTGTGTTTTCGACATTCCTTCTCGCTCGATGTTATTTACATTTTGAAGTTACTTCATTAGGTATGTTTTCGTTATCGCTAACCAAAACATATGTAACAACAACAACACGGGTAACTGGCTTGCCGGTTACCCGTACCGGTTACCTTCTGTCAATTCGCTTTTTCCATGAATGAAACGCGTCCTTTTTGTTTAAATAATATTTAATTAACAAATAATTCATATTTATAATGTTTTTTACAATTTAAGTTATTTCCTTATGACCCTAATAAACTTAACATATAAACAAATAAATAAAATATTGATATGTACAAGCTACATAAGAACTTTAACGTCCATCATAGTCGTGCCCATTCTGCAACCTTGTTTCGAAGCTCAGAGTGATGCTGCCCAATTTTTACTGTGCTGGTGTTGTTCAGCAGTTTGCAGAGTCATATGAGTTTTGTAGGTAAAATACCGGAATATATGCAGCCCAATTCGTGCTTTCAAAGTCGATTCACAGGTGATGTTGAGCATTTGGCCTTGACCCCTTCCCATAATATGCTTTGTAGGGCCATATATGTGGTAATAAAAAGGCGGAGGTATAGTTGTCGCAGTTTTCCTATTATTTGAGCAAATGTGTGTTCTTCTTACAGCCACAGCTAAATTTTTTGGAATATTGCTATGCGCACATCGTCAAAATTAAATTACCTAGAATGATCGCGGGTTCGAATCGAGCTCAAGGCCTAACAATAATTTTTTATCATTATTATTGTTATGATAATTTTTTTTCCTTAATTGAATATAACAACAAAAATTGTTAATACATCCCAGAGCACGGGGAAAAAGTGTCAATAAAATATGACACTATGGCAGCATTGCCATCAAACAAGTCCAATTTTCACATCCATTCTGCAACAGATGTCGCAGTGTTGTTAATATCAATTGGCACGAACCAGAATAGAAGTAGGATTAATGAAGACAAACAAAAAACCGCTGTGATGGCTGAATGGTTATAGCAGCGGCGCCTAAACGTTGCCGATGAAGGAATTTAGCAGTTCCCGAAATGGATCTATATCACGAGCTTTGGCAGTTGTCTAAATTTTTTCTTTCTTCTATTCTAATAAAAATTTTTTTTCAATTAAGAAGAGAAAGAAAAAAAAATTTATCATAACAATAATAATGATAAAAAATTATTGTTAGGCCTTGAGCTTGATTCGAACCCGCGATCTTACAAATCAGTAGGCCGATATAACAACAAAAATTGTTATTACCTGGAATGAAAAAGAAACTAATATCAGTAAGGATAGATTAAAAGTTTTTAATATAACCGGAAAAGTGCTCTATAAATAGGACTCCACGATTAGCTCTTTTCTGAGAGGCCAAAGGCTCAAGGGACTCAATGAGATTTCAGATAACCAGAAACAGGCCCTTGTAAAGTAACTTCAAGTGAACCTCCACCATGCCAAGGTATCTTCCGATGGCAGGGGTACCAGAAGATACTTCGCTTTGCATTTATAGGAAACATAAAATTATAACAAGGGTTAATTGATGTTACGAAGTAAATTAGGCTCGCTACAAACACAAAAACAAATAAATGCAGATGACTGTTTAATCCATTATGCGAAGTTCTTGGATGGATGTGCAAATTGAAAAGGGTAAAGTTCTGCTAAAATTGCTTTCCCCGAGTAACCCGGGAACGAATTGACATGACTACGCCTATCCTTCTTTAGCAGCAGTGCCTTGCACCAGTTCTGTGTTGGACAGGAAAATAAACGTTTGGTTGTCTCCAAGTTGATTATATGATACAGAATATACTCATTTGCTACATCTAATTTTCCCCGATTTTCTGGGCTCAGCAAGGGTATCCTACTGAAAGGTGAATTTGTTGCACCCTGCTGTATGGACGTTCACTCAACAACACCAGGCACTAAGGAACTTGTCTTGGGACACCCAAAGTGCACTCACGCTTCTCATGGCTCCAGCGGGTTAGGGGGCTTAGAGTATACCCGCGGTAGGTATGCCTGTCGTAAGAGGCGACTAAAATACCAAATTGGTTGCAGGGGTTGTGAAGCGCAACCCTTTCAATGGGTTCTAAAGTAAAACCAAAGCAAAATATAGGTTAGGTTGAACTGGCCGGCTCATAAGGACCTCACATAGACTGAATGAGTCCGTAGTGTTACCAGAAGTTTGTTTTAAAGGCCAAGCTGAAAACCCTATCAACAACCAGGACCTATGTTATAAAATAACTCCGTCCTCTTGACAAATACTGGAAGCTTCCTAGGACTTAAGCCACTTGCTGCTTCTAGATCTGACAGCTGTATCACTCCTAATAGCTGTAATCTTAGCCTGGAAAGCGCAGGGCACGAGCACAGAACGTGATCGATCGTTACCTCATCCAACCCGCACTTCCTACATCTGCTATCACTGACCAAGCCTAATTTAAAGGCATGTGACGCCAGAAGGCAGTGTCCAGTCAGAATACCCGTCATGAGTCTACAGTCTACAGTTTAATGATAATGAAAATATAAGAATCAGTGTTTATAAATAACATATTTAAATTAATCTTTTACAACAACCTGATCGGTGGCTACGTCGCCATGTAGGTAGTGTGGTGTTCCACCTTGTATAAACGTAGGTACTGTATGTGCTAAACCGTGCAAATTGACATTAGCAGTAACATTATTTACATAAACATTGCTTGGTATTTGTGCAGGCATCAATATAGCATACATTATTGGTCCAGTTCAGTGTGCACCAGCCACTGGTACAAACACTTTTGAATGCGTAGCTTTAATATAGATTGGATGTCCAGCACTGCTCCGGTTGTGCCCATATATGTAATGGGCTGCTCCGTCTCTTGGTACGGCTGTATAAGTATGAGAGGGTGCAATGTATTACTAGTCTGCTCAAGATTGTATGGTACATAGGTGGCTCTAAGACGCCAGAGGGGATCGGAGCCAGAGGTTTCGGACCCAGAGCCAAAATATCAGTACCTTTAAAAGCACATCCGAGCATTTTTCAAGCGGAAGTATTAGCCATAAGTTGAACTTTCAGCGCTGATACCCCAATGAAACAATTGCCATACTCAGTCAGACAGTCAGGCCCCACTAAAGGAAATTGCGGCGTTCGAAATAAAGTCAGCGCTGGTCTTTGAGTGCGTAGAAAAGCTGAATCAATTAGGAGCACACAACGGAGTTCTGTTGCCCTGTGTCCCAGGCTACAGGGGAGTAGAGAGTAATGAGCAGGCGGACTCAGTGTTTAATTTGTTGCGGTCCTCCCACAAATTGTCATCCTCCCAGCAGATCCCTGCAGCGGGTCTGCGCCATACTCTCCTCTTCCGGGAAGGTATCGACCCCATTCCGAGTCCTTCTCCTGACCCCGGTCCTGAGAAATGGGTTTGCTGCGTTTGTCGGAAAAGAATATTTTTAGGACGGTCATACTCTTGTCAGTGTTTCATGTGCAAGGGATGGTTGCATCGGATAGGTTGCCCTGGGCTAGATCCCAAAACCCGACGTCCTCGTAACTTTTATAAATCTTGTGTGGCTTCTTGTTGTTCACGCCCTCATTACATTATGAGGAAATATGGCACCTGAGAACACAGCCGTATGAAACTAAAAAACACAAGCATGTGTAATTACATTTTTAAAATATAACAATATCGCCTCAGTCATCCACCTCAGATTACTCAACTCATTTTCAGTGCAATACACTTTCGGTATTTCGATATTGGATACCTACTGACCTACTTAACGGTCAGCATATGCGAACTCAGATTACCCTTGTCCATTCACACCAATCATTGACTTAGTCATAAAAATTACATACCTTTTAGCTTTAAGTTATAAATAGAAGAAAATATTAATTAAAGTCAGTTTTTGATTTGCTACAAGCCAAAGCTACGTGTTTCTCTCCACATTGATATCTTCCCCAGTACCTGCTCTTAATTGTAACTTCCACGCTGTTCACAGTGCGATGATATTTCTGCATTTAATTTCCATGCCATATCATATATTTTATTTGATTCATAATGTTCGAAGGCTACATTATTTGTAATGCGCGTAGTTTGATCCACCCATAGTCTAACAATAGCATCGATATTTGCACCATTTTGTAATTGTAATTTTTCACACAGAATGCAAATGCGTCGGCTTTCTGACAAATGTTTTTGTACGTCACAAAATATATGAAAATGTTTTAATCATAATTAAGAAATCGGCACCTTACTGTTGTAAATGTATCATACGGCAAGGCATTTATAAGTTTAATACTAACTTTTGCTCTTTCAGTAATTTTTATACAATTTGCAATCATCATTTCTGCTCTAGACTTGCTTACAATGCTTAAAGTCGAATGAAAATTTAAATAGTCAATGCTTTTAAATGTTTTAAACTCTTTTATTTTGTGTAACGTCTTGTTTTTAGTGTTTTAGTTGAATACCACCGACTATTTCTAATTAAGAAAAAAAACTTGCACTAGCTTTCTATATTTTTTAGCGCAAGAACGAATGTCACGGTAGCCATGTGGAGAGAAACACGTTGCTTTGGCTTGTAGCAAATCAACAACTGACTTCATTTAATATTTTCTTCTATTTATAACTTAAAGCTAAAAGGTATGTAATTTTTATGACTAAGTCAATGATTGGTGTGAATGGAGAAGGGTAATCTGAGTTCGCATATGCTGACCGTTAAGTAGGTCAGTAGGTATCCAATATCGAAATACCGAAAGTGCATTGCACTGCAAATGAGTTGAGCAATCTGACGTGCATGACTCAGGCGATATTTTTATATTGTAAAAATGTAATTGCGCTGATTACCGTTGTCTGGCGATCATCGCCCTTCGTAAACGCTCGTGATGCATAAGCAACTGGTAGTTGTATAAACAATTTTTTAAAATCTGGGTACTGGAGCAAGGGCGGTTTTAAGAGTGAGCTTTTTAGATATTTTAATGCTTCGACACACTCCTTGGTCCATATGAAAACAGAATTTTTCCTTCTTAGTTTTGAGAGGTGCGTTGAATAGTGAGCAAAGTTTTTAATGAAGCGTCTAAAATAATTACAAAAGCCAATAAGATTGTTCACAAAAATATAATAGTAAAGATTAAATAAATAAGTGGATTGTAATTATGCTATGAAAAAAAAAAATTATAAAATAAAATTAAAATTATGTATATCTATTACTTGCGTTTAGGTTTATATATTTACATATCTTTAAAAGTATTGTGACGAATATGAGTGACACTAAGTGATACTCACATCCCTAGTCTGATGCTAAGTAAATGAAGTCACAACAACAATAAAGCAGACAGTCACTTGTATCTACATAAACGAATCAATCATTATGTCTACACATATGTACGTGCACGCAGCTGAGAAGCAACGCACAACCACATGCATATATCTGAGATACTCCCGAAAGTATGCAATGAGAGAAGCTATAAAATCGTGCAATTGTAGTTACAGCTGAGAAATTTGATAGCTGATGGCCAACTAGTAGATTCTGGAAATGGAAGCGCCTAGAAGATGCGAACGAGGAAATCAGAGAGTATAAAAGGCAACAACAGTCAAGGCGCAATAATTCAGTTTTGATTGAAACGCTATCTGGCGAGCAATAGCAGTATTATTTATTGTGAAGTAGTTTAATAAAGGCCATTTTTCCATTATTCAATATTGGAGTTATTTATTCAACAGTTTATAGATTCGAGCGATAGCAGAAGATTGCAAATAAGGGGAATTGCAGTAAATTCGTTTCAGTATTATTACTAAATTTTTTTTAATAAAACCGCTCATTTAAAACTGATTCTAAATTTTGCAATAAATTTTCCACATTTAAAATCAATCTTAACTTAACAAAAATATTAATTATTTACCTTTTAAATTTTCCAGGAAAATGTTGCACTGCGGTAAATGAACCAAAATAAAGCATGCAAATTCGTTCATTTACAACAGTTCAACTGAATTAGAAAGAGCAAAAGAAATACTAAAAATACATATATATATATTAATTTAATGATAAAATAAAGCGAATGACTTTTGTTTGTTTGTTTGTTTGAATTCTTGTTTTCCCCAAAAAGGGACGGTGTAATGGACAACGGTAATCAGCGCAATTACATTTTTACAATATAACAATATCGCCTGAGTCATCCACCTCAGATTGGTCACCTCATTTTCAGTGCAATACACTTTCGGTATTTCGATATTGGATACCTACTGACCTACTTAACGGTCAGCATATGCGAACTCAGATTACCCTTGTCCATTCACATCAATCATTGACTTAGTCATAAAAATTACATACCTTTTAGCTTTAAGTTATAAATACAAGAAAATATTAAATAAAGTCAGTTGTTGATTTTCTATAAGCCAAAGCAACGTGTTTCTCTCCACACATTTCTTCAGTGAACTCCACAAACCTGGCGTCGGACCTCTATGCCGGTGAATCCCGTACTCAAAAAACAAACCTAGCAGAGGAGGAACGCACTCTCCCTAGGGAAACGCGAGTCACTCTAGCTCAACTTCGATCTGGATACCGTAACATGTTAAAGTCTTACATATACAGAATCAACCTCGACATACAAAACATTGTCCTGCTTGTAATGTGTCCCCACATGACACCAACCATCTCTTAGCTGTATTGTGGAACCAACGCCTCTAACACTCCTCTCATTATGGTCCACCCCTGTTGAAACAGAAAGTTCCCTTAGACTCCCGTTAGAGGACATTGATGACAATTTGTTATCGGTCGCACCTATTGGATGGGGCGAATCACTGCTACAACAACAGCAGGCGGACAACCCGAAAAGAGAGGCAGAAACTGCATGACCCATCTATCCCGAACCGTTCCTGCCAGTTGGCTAACAGGGGCATTTATTAGTAGAAGGGAGGGAAAAGAGAGAACGCTGGCGCAATATGCCAGGCCTGAGATAATCTAAGCTACTCTTAGGGGGTTGCAGCACAACTCGATATAGGGAATTAATAGGCCTCTCGAAAGATAACCTAAGAATCCTAAAGGCTATTCTTACAGGACACTGTAGACTAAACTGTCACATGCAAAATCTGGGTATAATATCGAACAACACATGCCGATTTTGTGATAGATCAGCAGACGGCGGACCATATCCCCCTAGAATGCGACGCAATCTCAAGAGGTAGGGCTAAGTTTATGGGCTCATCATGGCCAGAGCATTCCCACATTTAATCCCTCAAGCCAAGAACACTGCTATGGTTCATCAAGGAAGTCGGCTTGGATGAGGTGCTGTGAAGGAGATGTGCAAGTCACTGTGCAATCCTCAATAAATTATCTATCTATCTACGTTCCGGTAACAAGCACCATTTAGGTACTAGCCCGACCATCTCGTGAACTATTGATATGACAACATTAAACCTTCTAGGGATTGAATATTGATAATGAACGCAATGCGAAAGTCTGCTAAAATTTACCATTCTCCATGGAATGCTCGATATATAACTTTCCACGTTTCGAATCAGTGATTGCATTCTTCAGTTGATTATCAACAAAAGCATGACAAATTATCACTAACAAATTCATACATGTTGTTTATATATTTAATATGGTAGGTAATTTACTTACCCTTTCTGGTGCGATGATTTCTGGGCAATCGGGCCTGACTAGACGCGATTTGTTTGCCTTAAGAGAGCGTGCATAACGCGAACCATATCATGTTATGTATGGCACACCTTTGGTGATGCAAATAATCAAAGAAATTTCTGCTTCTAATGCTTTTAGTATAGCAGCAGCAGCTCCCGGTGGCGCCACATAAATAACAGTTGCATGCGGATCAGTTGCTTTTTTTTGCTCCGGCTACCTATTCAATTTTAATTCACATTACATTATCTATTATTGCAATTTTTAATCAATACAAATCAATATAAATTACCGAAGCAAATACTGGCAGACCAAGATACGTAGTTCCACCCTTTTTTAAGAAAATACATCTAACCAGTTTGGTACCATATTCCAAAGCATGTTGGTTGTGTAAAGTACCTTGTTTACTGGTAAATCCTTGGCAAATGTGTTATGGTCCACTTGGGAGATTCACCCTTGGAACGTACCAGTTGGCTGGTGATGGGGAAAAAGGTAGGATTCACCCTCACTCATGTCTGCCTGGGGTAGTTAAAGCAAATTTTTGTTAATTTCGCGTAGGTGGCATCGCGAAATAATCCAATGGTGTGGGAAAATTCCCAATAATGGTAACCACCATGGCGTAACTATACAAGGTGACAGCTGACTTGTAGTTTTATACGATTTGACACATTAACTTTCAGCGCAGTACGATTTTGACATTAGTCCATCGGTCTACAAAAACAAAGTATATGGAACTTTTAATGATGGCTGCAGGAATGTCACAGCGACCACCACCTCGTATGGTTCCAACATGGCGACTACATTTAAATCATGCGATTTAACGGCGCGGTTCCACTGCGCAGTCGCAATAATGGTGGAATTTTGTTTTAACAAGTGACGGCGTGGGGGCGCCATTTGTAGAAATCATTCGCGAAATTGCAATCGTTGGCGGCGGTATGTTCCACCAAGTGAATTTTTCAATGTGAGTGGTAGTGAAAAAAAAAGAGAAATAAAAAGTGCGTTTTTGTTAAAATTAAACCCAATAAATTGGTAAGTTTAGACCATTATTAGTTTTAACTAATTTTGTTGTAAACCGGGAAGTAAAAACATGGCAATAATAAGCCTTGTTTAGGCCAGCAGGCTAACTCCAAAGGAAAAATTAAGGGCCGGACACCCTAATGCAATTTAATACAGAACCGCTTATTTATTACGGCCGTTAGCACATATACTAAAAGCAAAATTGACGTTTCGTTAAGTTACCCCGCCAAAGGCCTGTTAGCTTTGGGGGGTAAACGGAACGCGTGGAATGGAACTCTGTCACTTGGATTGAAGCAGCCACAGTTAAGCACGCTCGAACTTCTTGAAGCCGCAAGTTTTTAACCACCATTAAAACATCACCGCCAGAACGCAGAGTCCCTGAATATATTAAAGGTAACATTGTAGCAATCGCATGCTTGTTCCTTTAAACTCTACTTTCTGTTTTTATATTGCACATTCCCTTGAAATAAAACACTATTGTAAATTTTAATATTAATCACTGCCTTTTATTCCTAACACCCTCTCGAGAGAAACGAAGTCTGGAGATCGCCAGCTCAAGTTTTCATGGTCCATCAGCGCCAGTAAAGGAGTCAGAACTATATCGAGATATAGTCCACTAACAAAGCAATAAAATTTATCAAAAAAAAAAAAATAAAAAAAATTTATCAAATCAGCACAAATATAAGCGTTGACTACAAAGCTATTCCGGACACCAGCAACGGAATTTGTACAGCGTCAGAATTCATCACATCAATATTAAAAGCGTTGGTTAAAAGGTATGTGCTCAAATTAAAAGTGACACAAAGAAAAAAGTGGTTAAGTTTTTTTTTCATATAAATCACATGCGGTGATAAAAAATTTGCTAAAAAAGTGACACAAGAGAAAAGTGTAAAAAAATTTGGTTCATATAAATCACATGCGGTGATTAAAAAATACTGAATAAACAGTGGTATTACAAAGCCTTTTATCTATCCAATACTCTCCCCCACCCGTGGTAAGAGGTATTGGACACAGCCTAAGGCTAGCAGTCAGTGGCTTTAAACTTTCCTTGAAACGTTACACTGCACTGCACTTTCGGTTCTTGCAACCATCGCGGTTATAAATTATTATACAAATTTTGAGCTTATTCGTGACAAAAAGGTGCTTGTCCAAATTCTATATAACACCACTTTGGTCGTTATCTGAATATTGACAAACAATCGCTATCACAGTGCTTTCTGCTCGTTTAAAAATTTAAACGTGCACACACACACGTTTTATTGCAAAAGACCATTTATTGGCTCTAGCTACAAGCGTTGATTTTGTGGCAAGCAAATTTTCCTTGGACACTTAGCACCAGCAATATACATTTTATTAGAAGAGACTTAACCTCACTTCTCATATTGCACACCGGTCACACATACAGGCTCACTGTTTTGTCAATTTAAGTACAATATCTTCTTTTTTTTTAAAAGCAATATAAATTGGGTTTGAGTCGTTTAATCCTCACATTTATATTCGATTTTTTTCACAGTATCTTTATACCACATATTTATTATACTTAAATCACACACACGTATATAATTATTTTTCATAAAATCTGGTATTCATTGGCGAAGAGCTGAAAATAGCACTTTCTTGCATATACATATATATATATTTGGTTATAATAAATATTTAAAAAAATCATAAAGAGGTGACTCCAAAATTTTTCTTTTGCGTGAAAATTTTTTGAGCATCAAACTTATATTTTTTATTTAGGCCCTGCATAATAGCTATTCTCTGTTAAATATCAAACGATATGGAGAAATTCATTAAAGCAGCTGATGAGGTGGCACAGTTTGAGGCTGAGTTCAACAACAGACCTCAAGCTGAACACACAAAATATACTCTAGCCATTCACCAAGAAGAGTTAAAGAATAATTGGAGAAAGGCAAAGCTAGCTTATGAGGATCTCTTGTACTCTGAAACGGCAGAGAAAAAGGTGTTAGCGCAGGCCAAACCGAAATACTAAGCGACGTATTCCGCATATGTAAGCGGCAGTTCAACCATGGCTGAATTATTGGCAAAGCTAACTAAACGCGATAAGGAGGGAGAAGGGACACCTGACCCAGAACACAGCATGCGACTACCTCCGTGCGATACGGATGTATTCAAAGGTGACTACCTCTCCTGGCCAACGTTCCGTGACATGTTCACGGCAATATACATACGAAATAGGCGCCTCACCCCAGTTGAGAAGTTATTTCACCTCAACCAAAAAACGCAGGGTGGGGCAAGGGATATAATTAAAAAATGCCCCCTTACAAACGATGGGTTTGAAACAGCGTGGAAGAATTTAGGGGAAAGATATGAGAATAAACGAATTCTCGTCAATACCTAATTAAAAATATTACTCAATCTTGAAAGCGTAGAAAGTAAGTGTGGCACCGCGATTAAAACACTTCAGCGGGAAATAAATAACTGCATCTCAGCTCTAAAAGCTCATCAAATTGAGATAGGCAATTGGGATGTGATATTCACATATCTATTCTTCACCAAACTACCCGAAAGCACGCTAGCTTTATGGGAACAGACCATAGAGAATAAAAGTGAAATATCAAAATGGGAAGATATGGATAAATTTTTATCGAATAGGTTCCAGACCTTGGAAACAGTCTCGGGATTAACAGGTAGCAAAAATACCAAAGCTCCCAAACAACCACTACTCAAACATAATAATGATTCATCTCAAAAGAAAGTAGGCCCCTACCAAGCAAGTGTAGCTAGAAACACTTGCAGATGCTGTAAGAAAAACAACCACAAGCTGTAACAATGCCAAAGCTTCCAACGGCTCTCTGTCGTAGACAGAGTGGCCGTTTATAAAAGGCAGTAGGGGGTGTCTGAATTTCCTCTCGGCAAAACACACAGTATCCAAATGTACGTGCTCCTTTAATTGTAGAATTTGCCATCTAAGGCATCATACACTCCTGCATATTCAACAAAATGTGGGCACGAGTGCAAGACCAATCACAACCCAACAAACACAGTTAGATCAAAGACCATCTACTTCGGCACAGGCTCAGGCCCAACGTCAGTTTGCCACGGAAAATCAACCAACCAACTTCAATTCCTGTTTCGCGAATACAAGCAAGGGGGTGCTATTAGGTACTGCGCAAGTCAATATCTTTTATAACAACGAAAACTTTACGGCCCGCGCCCTAATAGACTCCGGATCAGAGTGCTCGTTCATTTCGGAGCGACTTAAAAGAAGAATAAATCTGCCCAGTCGGAAGCTAAATGCACAAGTGTCAGGGATAAACAACACGGTGTCAGCCCAAGTGAAAGAGGCATGCTTCATTCAGTTGCGGTCATCAATAAACCCAGCTCACTGGCAATCTGCCAACCTGTCAAATTGACCCCATGACACACCAAGTTTTCCCGGACTTGGTGCTAGCAGATCGGAGGTTCTTTGTAAATGAACAAGTAGATCTTATTCTGGGTGGGGATATTTACGCACAGGTAATGCTAGGCGGTATACGAAAAAATGTTCTAGGCACCCTCCTTGCGCAGGAAACAGTATTTGGCTGGATATTAACTGGCCAAACGGAAACGGCCAGCCCAGCCGGCAGGTGCGTGTAATTTTTTAATGAGGTATCGCTGGACAAACAAATAGCGTCATTTTGGGAGCTGGAAGACATTCCCAAAAACCATATTTTGTTATGGATACGCATTTTCAGTGGAAGCAGTAAGGAAGGCGGTCGGCATGATGTGGTGGTGCACAGTGGCTAGTCATTGTCGGCTGGGGCGGGTCCTTGCCAACCTTACTGTTCCTGCGCCATAAACAGAAAAAAAAGTCATATCATGCCTTTAAAAAAAACTGACAAAAGCGCGGAACTAATTCACAACGCTGAAATGGACTAAAACAACATCCGGCCGAACCTGATGTCACGGACAGACCGTTACAACATTCAAAAATTTAAATTCAAAAAAAAAACCGCAAAAAAAAGTTTCCGAACCGGACATGGCCGGTTACTAACGCTGAAAATGAAAAAAAAACGCTGAAAATAAAAAGGAAACAAAAAAGGCCGAATATACATAGGGGCGTCGCGGGTGGTGTTGCGACGCCCGGTGCATTATCCCACCCTCAAAAACCATGGCCACCGTCGCACCTAAAATTCCGGTGGCCCCTTACCTGTATGCCTATATGCCTTCTAAGTCAATTCGAATGCCAGCATTCCCATTATAATTACAACTTTATTTATAATTCATCATAAACAAAAACTGAAATAAAATTAAGTATGTCTATGTGTTTTAATCTTCGCAAGCTTCCAGCTCATAAGGCAATACAATCTGTTTTTTTATTTACTTTCGTGAAGTCTAAGTTAGAATTTTGGTTGGCTTACATAACTATTTTATAAATTCATAAACGTATATAGGTTGGCACCTATCGGTATAATAGATTTATTATAATAATGTGTTTGGTATCTTTGTTTCTAAATACCCTCTTTAAATGCTATTCTATTTTGCGTACATAAATTCTGTTATCTGTCTAATAGCAAGTTTTGGTTAAGTTAACTTACTATTGATGTGTTTATGTACATAGAGCAGCCTATTTAACTTATTGGGTAGGTAGGGATTAGTAAGATTTTTGAATCTGCACATCCGTGCATTTCTTTACATATGAATTGATTTCCTTATCTCTGCCAACAAGGTACCCAACAAAAAAAAATATCTAGTTCATGAACTACGGTACATGCATGTCTGTAGGTAGGTATGTTAGAAGTGAAGGAATCCAAATATATGCAGAAAAAAGAAATGGATATTCACTGGTAGGAGTGATTAACCATACCAAAAAAAAAATATATATATATATATATTACTTTATTCGTTTGGGTGAAACGTGCTTGAATCAAGGTAATATTCATTTTCGTATTAAATTCAAGAATGATTGCGCGAGCAGTTAGGGTATTTATACAATTTAAATGTATGCATATATGCATGTGTACTAAAAACTAGAAAATTATTGTACATATAAGATGTCATGAAATCAAATGATATACTAGACAAATGCTAAATACAATATTGGATAAGTTTTGATCGAGTGCTAAGTAGGGATGGTTGCATTAGTATAACAAATAAGTCACTAATTCACAAGTGAAACCGAAACAATATTGCCATTTAGTTTTTCTGTAACTTACAAAATTTATGATCAAATTTTCCAAGTGGCATTGAATGGCCTATGCGTGTATATGTATCCTATCTTAAATGAGTCTTACTGAATGCTATGTTATTTCAATTGTAGACAGTAAAAGTTAATAAATACGTGTATAACATTTAGGTATGTGTTCATGTTAATTATAAAATACTTTATGATTGTCCAGAATCAAAAAAAAGAAGTTGCAGGGAAAATGTTTCAACATTGGCATAATTGGTGCTTGCAAAGGGTTTGCACGTACGTACATACAAATAAACCATAATAGCATACGTTTAAAAGCTGATCGCATTACTATATAATTTGGTTGGATTTTGGTTGAAAATATATTACGATTTAGCGAAGTTTGTCGCCTTGACATGACAGTCTATTTTCTGGCAGATAATTCCAATGGTCTCTTTTAAATTGGCTTATACTAGTACAAAAGCATAGTAGTATATAGTTATGATAGGTACATCTGCGAGTAAAAAAAAGTAGCAAATTGGTTTGCAAGTTGCAGCATTTAATCTTCTATTTCCATTTCCATCAATTGTAAAACCGGATTTACTGATTTAAAAAACAACGACTGTCAACCAATTTCGAAACCGTTTTGGAGAGAGATGTAGTCTAATTTAAGACGAGTTTCAGGTTATATATATAATTTTGTTCCATACAACAATGAGGATTTTGCTTTGGAAATGATAAAAATTGCGTATCATTTTTGCTGCAATTTTATTGCTCGCAGGTGTATGTACGACATCCTACATTATACAAGCCTTTACACATTAAAATCTAATCCACTGTTCAAAACAATTTAACTAACTTTTTAACGCGGTAAAATATGTCGGATACAAAATCAAAACATTTACAAGTGAATTATCAAAATTTTGTACATAGTTTTGGCTGCTTTAGCTATATGACCATTTCATATAAGGTGGTGCGTATGCTTTGGTCATTCCTCATCGACCTGGTGCCGGTGGCGAACCTTCTTTTGTTTTGTTAAAAAAAACTTGCAGAGCTAATTATAAGTTCACTCGCGCGAAGGCAAAATATAAAGGAACGGACTCACCCAGTATGTGGTTCAGGTTGCGGTGGCCGGCGTTGGTGGTTGTTTCACTCTGGTCCGAGGTGATCGAGCTAACCTGGTGGCAATGAAATTCCGTGTAGACCTTTACTATCTGGATGACTGGGTGCTAATTCTGCCGTTCGTTGTATTACGCTTCAGCGTGCTGCTGGCCCTGGTGGCGGAATTGGTGTCGGACGTTTTTGCGGAGGTGGTATGGTACTTCGTACACGTAGAGAAAGGGGTTTATCTTCGGATTGCAATGGTTCTCGTCACCATTTAGCGCAGTGCCGTCCGAGTCGGAATCACTATAACTTTCCTCGCTAGTAGTGACTGTGAAACGCCGACTTACTGCATCACTAGTTTATTACCACCTGATTGTTCCTCTAGCAGTTGGGCTAGGGCACCGGCCTGCAATTCCTCGTTGCAGTCTTTTGGTTCTTCCCCAATGCCGCTTGAATACTTGCACAGCCGGCTAGGGTGTTTGGCGATCAGCTAAATATACGTGGTGATGTGCAGTTGAGGCAGCAATAGTGCTGATAAGGCAGTTGGCGCCTTGCTGGTGAAGTTGTGTTCACGGATGTTATACGATCCGTTTTTCTCTTTTTCTTTTTCGGCCCGCCTCAAAATTTTGCTGCCGCCAACATCACAATTCTCCGGAAACTCATGGCTTTTTTTCCTAGTGATGGCCGGTCTGTTTTTTCTTGTCTTTTTCGATACTTTTTATCGCCACTTTCGCCCCATCCCCAGTCACTAGGTGTGTCTGCGCGAACACACTCCCAAGTGAACCGTAACCGTAGACCATAACAGCAGACCGTAACAATTTATACCAAAGACGAAAATTACTGCGAGGATTTGTATCAAAAAACCACCAAAAGAAATGAGGATGGCAAATATATCGTGTCTTTGCCTTTTAAGCAGGATTTTAAAGAGGGTATCTGATTAGGACCGTCGCTTAAGAGCGCGTGCTCACAATTTTTCAGAAATGAAACCCGGTTAGCGAAAAATCCCGAATTTCAGACGGAATATAACCGAGTCTTATCAGAGTACGAAACGTTAGCTCATATGGCACGGGTAGAAGAGCATGTACCGGCAGATACATGCGATACCTATTTTTTACCCCATCACGCAGTAATTAAGGAAGAAAGCACCACCACTAAAGTGAGAGTTGTTTATAACGCCTCCTGTCCCACTGCTAATGGAATCAGTTTAAATGATGTCCTTCATTCAGGCCCAGTCCTTCAGAGTGATCTAACGATTCTCATACTCCGTTGGAGATTGTTCCGATACGTATTCAACAGTGACATTGGAAAGATGTACCGGCAGATATTGCTAGAGCCCAGGGATACCAGGTATCAACGCATCGTCTTCAGGTCATCCACCAGCGAACCCATCAGCATATACGAATTGAAGACGGTGACTTTCGGAGTAAACTGCGCGCCCTACCTGGCCATAAGGACCCTTATTCAACTAGCAGAGGACGTAGAGGAAACCTATCCCATCGCATCGGACATCCTACGACAGTTTATGTATGTCGACGACGTTTTAGCGGGCGGACACACCATTGCCACCGCCACCAAGGCACGGGGGACGAAATCCAAGCGGCATTACAATCAGCCGGCTTCTCCCTCAGGAAGTGGACTTCAAATTGCGATCAACTACTGGAAGATATTCCACGATCGCACTTATTAAATGAAAACTTTTTAAACTTTGAGGATGCTAGCATGGTTAAAGCCTTAGGGATCAGGTGGAATGCCCACTCTGACTATTTCTATTTTTTCTACGAAGCCCATAGATAACCAAGTCATGTTCACAAAGAGAACAATATTGTCTGCTATAGCAAAATTATTTGATCCACTAGGTTGGCTAGGGCCATTTATTATTACCTCGAAAATCATTATGCAAGGTATTTGGCTGGAAGGCGCAGGCTGGGACGAAGCCGTATCTCCCGCGATATTAGATAGATGGCATGATTTTTTAGAGAGCTACAGACATATTGAAAGCATTCGTATACCACGTTGGGTACAGTTTTCCCCGGTAGCGAGCAGCGAACTACATGGCTTCTGCGATGCTTCCGAGAAAGCATACGCAGCCGCAATATACCTGAGGGTACAAGTTGATAATCATGTGTTCGTAAATCTGCTCTTCGCAAAAACCCGTGTAGCCCCGGTGAAGACTATATCTCTGCCCCGCCTTGAACTATGTGGTGCGGTTCTGCTAGCAGAAATAGTGCAGTCAGTCGCGAAAAATCTTAATTTTAACAACCCTACAACCTATCTATGGACGGATTTGACAATCGTCCTTGCATGGATTCCAAGCCCCCATGCTCGTGGTCCACTTTCGTTGCCCATAGGGTGACAAAAATAATCGACAAAGTAGGGAAAGAAAACTGGCTTCATGTCGACTCGGCATCAAACCCGGCAGATCTCGCAAGTAGAGGTATACCCGCTGAAGATCTTATCAACAAAGCCCTGTGGTGGGAGGGCCCTTCTTGGCTTCATGAAGATAGCTCAAATTGGCCTACCCAAGAAACAGAATATACCACCGCGTCAGAAGAAAAACGGGTTCAGGTACACTCATCAATAGTAGATACAGACTCTGATATCCTCACAAGATTTTCTGACCTCCCGAGAGCTTTGAAAGTACTATCCTACGTCTGGAGATTCTTTCAAAGAACTAACCCAAAAACAAGAGCCTCATTTCAATCGAAGTCTTGCTCAATTTCGTCGAGCGAAATAAAAGCAACGACCCAACGTCTGATTATTATCTATCAAAAGAGGCATTATGGGGAGGAGTATTCAGCTTTGAAATCTAAAGAACTCATAGGAGCAAAGAGCGAGGTACTACCACTGAACCCATTCTTAGATGAAAGGGGGGTTATGAGGGCAGGCGGCCGCCTCGAAGCTTCCGAAGATATCCCGTACAACGAGCGACACCCAGTCATTTTGCCGTATAATTGCCAGTTGTCACGTCTTATTGTAAAGTTTACACATAGGATCTCACTCCATGGGGAAAACCAACTTATGCTACGCCTCATCCGTACGCAGTATTGGATACCACGGATCAAGAACATGATAAAATCGACAATCCACAATTGCAAGGAATGCACGATTTACCGAAAACATGTTCAAACCCAGGTAATGGGAATTTTACCCAAGGAAAGAACTACGTACTCACGGGCATTCACAAATACAGGAGTCGATTTTGCGGGACTTTTCGATATAAAGAACTGTCGGGGACGAGGTTGTAGAGTGTCGAAGGGGTACGTATGCTTGTTCGTTTGCTTTGCAACGAAAGCGATTCACCTGGAACCCACCTCCGACCTCAGCACTCAATCATTTTTAGCAGCATTTGCGAGGTTCGTTTCGCGAAGAGGCTGCCCTAGTAAGATGTTTTCCGACAATGGCACGAATTTTGTCGGGGCTTCTAGAGCACTTAAAGCGGAAATGAGGGAATTCCTACAAAATGCCCTATGCAAATACTCCCATCAATCCTTATCGTGGCACTTCACTCCCGCATCAGCTCCTCACATGAGGGGGACTGTGGGAGGCGGGAGTGAAAAGTTTTAAAAGCCACTTCACAAAAATCGCTTCAAGTTGCAAATTCACCTTTGAGGAGTTTGCGACTTTGCTATGCAGGATCGAAGCCTGGCTCAACTCCCGACCATTGAGCACTGCGTCAAACAATGCATCAGACCTGGAGCCACTAACCCCAGGTCACTTTCTGGTAGGAGGGCATCTCTTATCTCCACCAGAACCTGATGCCAGCGAAAACTCTGCCTCAATCATAAATCGATGGCAAAAGTTAAAATCCCTACATCACTCCTTCTGCAAGAGGTGGAAATCGGAATACCTCTCTGAACTGCAGAAGAGAAATAAATGGAGATATCCCAAAACGAACCTAAAAACCGGGGACCTGGTCGTAATCAAGGGGGATGATTTGTCTCCAAATGAATGGAGACTCGGACGGGTGGTCAAATTACACCCAGGACCTGACGATCGCGTCAGAGTGGTCGATATCATGACGATGAAAGGCCAGATAACTCGACCCTTGGTAAAGCTCATCATCTTACCCTACAATCGCGATGAGGCAGAAGAATCTGCGGCATCCAACTAAAAAGCCTTTCTATTGTCTTCCACTTCACGAAAGACCAAACCAATGAGTCTACGTCGTGAGCCACCCAACTTATAAATCTAGTGGAATTTCATCCAGTGAACTGACAACCTCATCGAAAGCAGACGGAGTAAAAGCACTTTTCGGTAGCATCAAGTTTGCCTTGAATGCATGT
This sequence comes from Eurosta solidaginis, assembly GCF_040869045.1. Taxonomy (NCBI): domain Eukaryota; kingdom Metazoa; phylum Arthropoda; class Insecta; order Diptera; family Tephritidae; genus Eurosta; species Eurosta solidaginis. The sequence goes on along the minus strand of NC_090322.1, from coordinate 116,922,462 downwards.
TCAAATATTAAAAAAAAAAGGAGAAAAATAACTGTCGGCTTTTACGCACCCCTTCACCTTTCAATGGTGATTTAATACCTGTAAAAAAACTATCCAAACCATCGAAATTCTCATATTCATTAAAGACGAAAGGGACATTCAATAAGACACTTTTGAAAAAGCGTCGATTTAGAAAAAACTCCTAAAAAAAATCACAGGCATGTCTAGCCAGCCCGGTACTTTTTTCTGCAACACTAACCTTTCAAAGCATTTGAAAGTCTCAATACGGTTCACTACATATGGCAATGCAAGTTTGGCCAACACTTTGTCAATAATACGTTCAACAATGTGCGTATGCTCCTTACACAGATCGGCAAGGGTGATAATTATTGTATTTACAATGGTGGACGATCAACATTTTTCAAAATTGAACCATACAGCGTACAACTGGTACTTGCCGACATAGCATCACGAATAAAATCCCCAACAGCAAGACCAGGCTCTACGCCATCAAATTCCACAAGGCCAATCTGTTCAACCACTTTTTAAACCCCCAAATACTGTATGCCCCACGTCAAAATTATTTCATTCAACGTTTGCCAGAAAATTTGAAAGGATTTTTTGTGCTATATATTTCAGCTTACGTGTTATTTTCAAAAAAAAATTATTTATAAAATATATTCACTCGCGATGGCTGTAGAGTTGTGCTTTTTCGTTCATTTCAGAGATTCGAATCTTTCGTTATTTTTCTGATGAACGAACAAGTTGTTCTTTTTGTTCATCTGTTCTTTTTCTTTTTCATGCAAATTTGATCCCTGCTACTCGCACCCGCGAAAAAAGCCAACAAGTATAGATGGGGGTGTGTATGCAGCAATGCTTTGTGTAGGTATATTGAAATGAGTAATGAATAAATAAGTTAATATATATATGTATAATTAACTTCAAAAAAAGTTAAAAATTTCGGAAGATCCAGGAAATTGAAAGAGTACAGACACAAATTGTAAATATCAACTTTTCAAGTTTAATAAATGTAATAATTAGTTTCTTACAAAGCATGTTTTTCATAAATAGTCCATACATATATTGTTGTAGCAGTGCCACACACAAAGATGACCACACATATCTTTAGTGTAAGTGGCATCATCGGCATTCGTGCTCACTGTGAATTTCTGCATATGTATGTATGAATTTACAATGTTCGCGAACGAGAAGAGAGAAAGAATAACATTAGATAAAACGAACTAAAAGAACAACTAAAAGAACAAATGAACTAAAAGAACAAAAAGAACCGAAATCGAAGATCTAGTTCAGTTGTTCAGTTGAGAGACCTGGTCAATTGAACAAGTTCAGAACGAAACGACCCAACTCTAGATGGCTGGATCCAGGCTGCGACTAGGCGCCACTCGGTGGAAATGTGGTGTGACGACGGCATGGGTCGCAATGCGTTTGTTGTCGCCGTGCTTCCCCCGCAGACACACCACACAGCCTGTCTGGCTACCCACTCGATTTTCGTCCAGCCGCAGATCCCGGACCAAGTCGGCCGATATGACGGTTGACGGCGAACAAACATCAATTAGCGCTCGAACCAGGTGAAGTCGTCCTCCAGCTTCAATTTTCACTATAGCAGTCGGCGGAATCGATATCATGGGCCGCAGTACCGGTCCAGCGACGGGGTCCAGCCCTGTACGTCCACTGCGGAACGTTAGCGGCGTCCTTAGCTGGCGAGTGGCAATGACTCCTCGAGAATCGGCGGCGGTCGACGTAGAGCGAGGCAGGCTAGTCGTGATAGCTTCGTGACGACGATTTGTGTTGTTGTTGGCCAGCTGGGGGCGTTGTCGTTGTCGGCGGCGACGGTGAGGGGTTCTGGTTGACTGTTGGCGCTCATGTTGTAGCGGGGTCGGAAGAGCCGTGGTTCCGATCCCACTGAGAGTCGGAAGGGCAGTGTTTCCGATACTTATACTTTTGAATTCATGCGTACAGTCCGTCCATCCACAAATCTCTCATCTTTCTCCCTCTAGATATTGTCTACTCTAGCAGCAGGGCGAGGTTGCGTACCGCAAGGGGGCCGGCATGTTTAGGCCAGCAGGCTAACCCCAAAGGAAAAATTAAGGGCCGACCACCCTAATGCGATTTAATACAGAACCGCTTATTTATTACGGCCGTTAGCACATATACTAAAAGCAAAATTGACGTTTCGTTAAGTTACCCCGCCAAAGGCCTGTTAGCTTTGGGGGGTAAACGGAACGCGTGGAATGGAACTCGGTCACTTGGATTGAAGCAGCCACAGTTTACGCACGCTCGAACGTCTTGAAGCCGCAAGTTTTTAACCACCATTAAAACATCACCGCCAGAACGCAGAGTCCCTGAATATATTAAAGGTAACATTGTAGCAATCGCATGCTTGCTCCTTTAAACTCTACTTTCTGTTTTTATATTGCACATTCCCTTAAAATAAAACACTATTGTAAATTTTAATATTAATCACTGCCTTTTATTCCTAATACCCTCTCGACAGAAACGAAGTCTGGAGATCGCCAGCTCAAGTTTTCAAGCCTAATTCGTGATCCTAAAAGTCGCTCAGCGCTTTTCTTGGCACTGTCATAAGAAATTCGAGCATTTTCATACTACTCAAAATTATATGTGAGGGCATATGCGAGCGCATGAAATTTTTTTTTATTAAAGTATGAATTTGTATCTGCGCATATGATTCGGAGCAAAACAAAACAAACGTGCTACAAGTGCATAGGGGTTGGGCAGCCCTGTTCTTAACGAAAACGGATTATGACCAAATTGCCAACTAAAGCAATACATAATCCATGTAATATGTTGTACGTTTTTATCGCTTATAAAACATTAACAGCATTCTTTCTTATTTCATAGCTCCACCATCGCCACACCACGCACTACCACCGCCGACAGCACAACACCACACGCCAATACCACCTACAAACGTATACCCCAACCGCGCATGGACATCATCAGCGCGCCTCACCGTGCAACAAGAGAACAGTGTCATAAAAAAGGCAGAGGCCCACCTAAACGGCCTCCTGCACCACCTACAGTGACAATTAAAAGGCAGAGGCCCACCTAAACGGCCTCCTGCAACCACAACAGTATCATAAAAAAGGCAGAGGCCCATCTAAACGGCCTCCCGCAAAACCAACAGTTACAAATAAAAGGCAGAGGCCCACCTAAACGGCCTCCTGCACCACCTACAGTGACAATTAAAAGGCAGAAGCCCATCTAAACGGCCTCCTGCAGCATCGGCAGTGACAATTAAAAAGCAGAGGCCCATCTAAACGGCCTCCTGCAGCATCTGCAGTTACAAATAAAAGGCAGAGGCCCACCTAAACGGCCTCCTGCACCACCTACCGTGACATCTAAAAGGCAGAGGCCCATCTAAACGGCCTCCTGCAGCATCGGCAGTGACAATTAAAAGGCAGAGGCCCATCTAAACGGCCTCCTGCAGCATCCGTAGTGACATCATAAGGCAGAGGCCCACGTAAACGGCCTCCTGCAGCATCGGCAATGACATCATAAGGCAGAGGCCCCCCTAAACGGCCTCCTACACCACCGGCTCAGACAACGAGAACACCATATCATGGGTGAGTTCGTTCCATAATACGGACGATTTAGAAATTTAAACTTTTTTCCCTTTGAATTTATATTTATAATTGAATTTAAACATATTTAAGCCATTAAGCTGTCTTAGGATGACATTACAGAAGAAAAACGTTTTCATTAAGTTAATATCCAAATATGTAATAAGAATTACGCCTAATTGTATGTTACATTAAACGCAAAACTTGAGGCGTGTTTAATTGCTGCTCGCATTCAGCATATGCGCTAATTTTTTCTAAGGCTTAGGTTAGAATTTGTAAGTAAACTACTCGAAATTTATGTGCATATGTATCAGCAACATAGCCTATGTACGTGCATACACCTTTGTTAGTACTATGTTATATTCTTATCTAAGATGGCATTAAGACTTCAGAATAAGGAAATGGATTTTTTTTTTATTATTTCGAACCTAATTTCGAATTTTCAAACCCAATATTAGAAAGTTTAAAAATGTTTGAATAGTTGTTTGCATATTAGAGTGCAAAATTTCGGATGTACGAACCTAGTTTCGAAAGTTCAAAATTTGAAAACCATTTCTAAGTTAATTTCGAAATTGGCAATGGCATAATTTAAATTGTAAAACATTCGCGCGCATTGAATAATCAACTAACGCTTTTTGAACGTATCTTCGAGCAAGTTTTTGTACTAACTTATTAATAGTTAGCAAACGAAATTATAAAATAAGAAAATTGGGGTAGATAAGCATATTTGAGCGAATTAATTTAAATTTCCATGTCTTCAAAAACTAAGCCTGTTACGATGCCTAAAAGCGGTACTACATACATATATTTAGAATGTATATAAATATATATATATATAATATTTATTAAAATCAGAAAGAAAACAAAATTTTTTTTAAAGATCAAATAAAATGAATTAGAATAAAATACAATAAAATTGAGCTGAATCTTCAACAAAACATAAACTACCCTATATAAAATTAAGAGTAATGTTAAACTAAATAAAATGAAATAATTGATATTAGAGAAAAATTGTAAGTTTACAAACGGCGATGGTTACTAGGACATGTTTCTGAATTTCACTTCTTCATCAGCTAGCTTTTCGGGAGCTGAGCGTTGAACTCGAGTCTCCAACATTCATATCAGTGCAAGCCTTTTAGCTGCTACGCCATATGAATGTTCCGTTGTTCGCTGTACAATTGGTCTCTAAGAGTTGCCTTTTTTGTTTATATTCCTTTTGATCACCATGTAGGCACATACACTCTGTATGTAGTTTATTCCTAATGATGTGGATATGATTTTTAGGCGTGCTTTTGAAAGCTTAGTAACATTTGTTCGGATTTTTACAGTATTTGTTTTTAATACTTCCGCTGTTACTATTATATCAATATGATCATATGTATTTAATTAGCGAGCTTTGCTCATATTGCTTTATACAATGGTTTTTGTAATTGATATTAGAGAAAAATTGTAAGTTTACAAACGGCGATGGTTACTAGGACATGTTTCTGAATTTCACTTCTTCATCAGCTAGCTTTTCGGGAGCTGAGCGTTGAACTCGAGTCTCCAACATTCATATCAGTGCAAGCCTTTTAGCTGCTACGCCATATGAATGTTCCGTTGTTCGCTGTACAATTGGTCTCTAAGAGTTGAATTTTTTGTTTATATTCCTTTTGATCACCATGTAGGCACATACACTCTGTATGTAGTTTATTCCTAATGGTGTGGATATGATTTTTAGGCGTGCTTTTGAAAGCTTAGTAACATTTGTTCGGATTTTTACAGTATTTGTTTTTAATACTTCCGCTGTTACTATTATATCAATATGATCATATGTATTTAATTAGCGAGCTTTGCTCATATTGCTTTATACAATGGTTTTTGTAATTGATATTAGAGAAAAATTGTAAGTTTACAAACGGCGATGGTTACTAGGACATGTTTCTGAATTTCACTTCTTCATCAGCTAGCTTTTCGGGAGCTGAGCGTTGAACTCGAGTCTCCAACATTCATATCAGTGCAAGCCTTTTAGCTGCTACGCCATATGAATGTTCCATTGTTCGCTGTACAATTGGTCTCTAAGAGTTGCCTTTTTTGTTTATATTCCTTTTGATCACCATGTAGGCACATACACTCTGTATGTAGTTTATTCCTAATGGTGTGGATATGATTTTTAGGCGTGCTTTTGAAAGCTTAGTAACATTTGTTCGGATTTTTACAGTATTTGTTTTTAATACTTCCGCTGTTACTATTATATCAATATGATCATATGTATTTAATTAGCGAGCTTTGCTCATATTGCTTTATACAATGGTTTTTGTAATTGATATTAGAGAAAAATTGTAAGTTTACAAACGGCGACGGTTACTAGGACATGTTTCTGAATTTCACTTCTTCATCAGCTAGCTTTTCGGGAGCTGAGCGTTGAACTCGAGTCTCCAACATTCATATCAGTGCAAGCCTTTTAGCTGCTACGCCATATGAATGTTCCGTTGTTCGCTGTACAATTGGTCTCTAAGAGTTGCCTTTTTTGTTTATATTCCTTTTGATCACCATGTAGGCACATACACTCTGTATGTAGTTTATTCCTAATGGTGTGGATATGATTTTTAGACGTGCTTTTGAAAGCTTAGTAACATTTGTTCGGATTTTTACAGTATTTGTTTTTAATACTTCCGCTGTTACTATTATATCAATATGATCATATGTATTTAATTAGCGAGCTTTGCTCATATTGCTTTATACAATGGTTTTTGTAATTGATATTAGAGAAAAATTGTAAAATGAAATAAACTAAAATAAGATAAACAAAAATAAAATAAAGTAAATAAACTATAATAAAATAAAATAAAACAAAATAAATTAAAATACTGAAATTTTTTTTATATATACTCTTCCGCCCCCTACTTAATCATATCTATGGCCTTCCGCTAACTTTGCAACTAAAATCTTTTTTTTTTGAAAAGAATATGAGGTTGGCCTTGAGTTTTCTTTCTGCTTAGGTTTCCCTTATATTAGTATGAATAAGCCTTAGTAAAGGGTTAGTCGTATAACATGTATTGGCTATAACTACTGTCACGAATATTAGCATCACTAAGCTATACCATCACTAAGGCGATGCTAAGGCCATGCTAAGCGGTATTTACGTCAATAATCAAATCATGTATACACATATATAAGGCAGCCGAGAGATGTCACACACAGATGCATTTACTTATACGCCTATGTGTGTGCGAGAGACTTTAAACTACAAGCTCACATACATCTGAGAGACGCTGAAAAGTAAACAATTGTAAACAAGTAGAAACTATATGAGAACTATAAACACACGAAATAGTTGGTAAGTTCTGGAAATAGAAGAGCCTAGATGTATGCAGCGTAAACTATAAAAGCGGCGCAAGCGAGTAAGAAGAAATTCAGTTTGATTTGAGTTGTCAAGCAGTTTCGATTAAGACGATATCTAGCGAGCAATAGCAGTATTATTTTGAAAGTCAGTTTCATTTAAGCTATCAGTTTGGTTATTATGCCAGCTAGTTGCAAAGTATAAGTGTTATTGTGAAGTACTTTAATAAAGGCCATTTTTCCATTATTCAATATTGGAGTTATTTATTCAACAGTTTAGTGATACGAACTTAGCAAAAAGGCAAATAAGAGGATTTGCAAGCAAATTCGTTACAATTGGTGTCAGAAGAGGAATTGTTGAATAAATTCCAGAGGACAACAAGGACATGGCAAAGTTCAGTGAATTGAAGATCCAGCAACGGAAGGAGTTGGAGAGCCGTGAGAGAGGCAATGGAAGCAGAAGGAATTGATGTGGACGAGTATGTCTTTTATCCTGATGGGGACGAGACAACAACAAAAATTGAAGAGAAAAAAGAAACATCGCAGACAGTTACGAGAACAGACTTGAACATGATTTTGGCTGCAATATCTGCTCAAACATCGACAATGTCATCTCAACTAGAAGAACAGAAAACGTATATGTCATCTCAACTAGAAGAACAGAAAACGTATATGTCATCACAGATGGAATCCCAAGAGACACGAATAACATCGAAGATTGAAGCACAGGAAACACAAATTTCTTCACAACTGGAAGAACAGAAGACGTATATGGTATCCCAACTGGAATCGCAGGAAACCCGTATAACATCACAATTGGAAGAACAGAAGACATACTTGGCATCTCAACTGGAAGCGCAAGAGGCACGTATATCTGAAATGTCGGCACAAATTTCGGAACAGGTATCATCGCAGCTCTTTGTGAAACTGGAAGAGCAGGATGCAAAAATTTTACAAATCGAGGACAAAATTGATGCCGAAATAGAAGCGTTGAGAGGTCGTATACAGGAGTTGCAAATAAATCGCCCAACAGTTTCAGCGAGTAATCCAAAGGTAAAGACACCATCCTTTGACGGTTCTGTTCCTTTTCAGGTCTTTAAGCTACAGTTTGAGAAGACCGCAGCAGTGAACCAATGGAATGCTGAAGATAAAGTTGCTGCACTGTTCGTAGGATTGAAGGGGCCAGCAGCGGAAATCCTACAGACGATTCCCGAAGGAGAGCGGAACAATTATGAAGCACTGATGGCTGCTGTAGAACGACGTTATGGAAGCGAGCATAGAAAACATATATACCAAATGGAGTTGCTGAACCGCTTCCAGAGGCCTGGTGAAACATTGCAAGAGTTTGCGTCGGATATTGAAAGGCTAGCACATTTAGCGAATGCGGACGCACCCGTGGAGTACACTGAAAGGGTAAAGATTCAGAGCTTTATAAATGGCATACGGGACGTCGAAACAAAGCGAGCTACATACGCAAACCCAAAGCCAACATTCGCAGAAACGGTGTCACAAGCTCTGGTGCAGGAAACAGCGTCGCTTCTGTGTAAGCCAGTTTTCAAAGCACGCCGTGTGGAAGTAGAAAGGCCAGAGTGGGTAGACGCAATATTGGAGGCGCTGAAAGGATCGCAAAAGCGGAGTGAAAAAGTTACCAAATGCTTCAAATGCGGGAAGTCCAGTCACATTGCACGTCCTTGCGATCTTGGTCCTAATAGTTCCAACAATGGCGGTGGCCGTAAGCGCAAAGCTGGAGGAAATGAGAAAGAGCGTGTCGGATGTAAAGAACGAAAACTTGCGCCGGCTATTGAATGTCCTGTGATATCTGTGTCGCAAATTGGAAGGAAATCATGCAGTCTTACCGTCAGAGGGAATGTGGATGGCAAGGAGCGTGTACTGACTGTAGATACGAGCGCATCTCATTCCTTGATCCGATCTGACTTGGTCAACAGGAGAATAAAACCGTTACCTGGAGCGAGGTTGCGTACGGTCACTGGCGAGTATAACCAAGTCCGGGGAGAAGTGATCTGTTAAGTCTTAATTGGGAAGGTCATGGTTTTACACAAATTCGTTGTGGCGGAGATTGTTGATGAAGTTATATTGGGAGTGGATTTCTTGGTTGACCATGACATATGCAGAGAAGGGTGGTGCATTATGAGAACCAAGATGTGCCACTTAACTTCAGTTTGGAAAAGGGTTCAGCAGTAAGCGAGTGCTGGTGGAGGAGATTCGACAGAGGCCACGAAAGTCAAGGAAAGTAGCTCGAGCAAAGGTTGATGGATCGAATTGGCCAAATAAAGCGAAATCAAAAGTACCTGCGAGAAAAACACTGGCACTGACAAACCCTAATGGACGCACTAAAACGACTGAAATAATTTTCCAGAAAGAATGCAAGGGTGGTTTCAAGCCAGCGCGTACTACTGTTGTGAAACGTCAAGACGATACTGATGATGCAAAGTCAATCCGTCAAGATCAAGCTCTGCGAAGTAGTTCTTCATTGGCCAAGCAACAGAGTGCGAGGGAACGATCCAGGATAATGAGTAGTAAGATGAAATATAGGTACGGCAACTAGAATAATTCGGAAGGTTTCTTGGAGGGAGATTTGGTACTGTTGTACAACCCTCACCGGCGGAAAGGTGTTCCTTCCAAATTTTGGTGCAGTTGGGAAGACCCGTACAAAGTTGTAAAAAGGATCAGTGATGCCATCTACCGCATACAAACAATTGGGAAACCACGAAGTAGAAGGGTGGTTCATTTGGAGAGGCTAGTAGCGGTTAGATCGAGAGATTCGTCTGATCGGGACGATCAGACTTAGGTGGAGGGCAGTGTCACGGATATTAGCATCACTAAGGCGATGCTAAGGCCATGCTAAGCGGTATTTACGTCAATAATCAAATCATGTATACACATATATAAGGCAGCCGAGAGATGTCACACAGATGCATTTACTTATACGCCTATGTGTGTGCGAGAGACTGTAAACAACAAACTCACATACATCTGAGAGACGCTGAAAAGTAGACAATTGTAAACAAGTAGAAACTATATGAGAACTATAAACACACGAAATAGTTGGTAAGTTCTGGAAATAGAAGAGCCTAGATGTATGCAGCGTAAACTATAAAAGCGGCGCAAGCGAGTAAGAAGAAATTCAGTTTGATTTGAGTTGTCAAGCAGTTTCGATTAAGACGATATCTATCAAGCAATGGCAGTATTATTTTGAAAGTCAGTTTCATGTAAGCTATCAGTTTGGTTATTAAGCCAGCTAGTTGCAAAGTATAAGTGTTATTGTGAAGTACTTTAATAAAGGCCATTTTCCCATTATTCAATATTGGAGTTATTTATTCAACAGTTTAGTGATACGAACTTAGCAAAAAGGCAAATAAGAGGATTTGCAAGCAAATTCGTTACAGTACAGAATAAACTTTCATTGCATTTCGTTGGATAATGAATTATAAATAAATTGTAATATAAATGGAAATGATGACGTCTCCCTTTATTTAGAAGGCACTAGGTAACTCAGGTAAGGGGCCACCGAAATATAGGTGCGTCGGTGGCCATGGATTTGAAGGGTGGGCCAAGCACCGGGCGTCGCAACAACACCCGCGGCGCCCCTATGTATATTCGGCCTTTTTATTTTCAGCCGTTTTAGCTTTATTTGTTCCAGCGTTTGGTAACCGGTCATTTCCGGTTCGATTAAGCTTGTTTTTTTTTGCGTTTAGATTTTTTTTTTGAATTTTAAATTTTGAATGTGTTAACGGTCTGTCCGTGACATCCGGTACGGCCGGATGTTGTTTTAGTTTGAATTTCTAGCGTTTTGAATTAGTTTTGCGCTGTTTGACCATTTCAAATGCATGATAGGAACTTTTTCTGTTTATGGCGCAGGACAGTAAGGTTGGCAAGAACCCCGCCCAGCCGACATGACTAGCCACAGAGCACCACTAGATCATGCCGACTGCCTTCCTTACTGCTCCATTGTAGGTGCGAATCCATAACACCGCTGTTCGCGAGGGTCATTCCGGGTCAACTTGTGAAGTTGACCATCCCACCAGTCTGAGGTGAGCAGCCGCAGGAGCAGCCACCTGCGTTGCGGCGGGATGGTTGGGCGGATCAAGTTGTCCGGAGTGGTCATCGGGGGCAGTGGCTGAAGGAGCCACGGGACTTAACGTCAGTCCTCTGGATTTTGTATTCACCCGATGAGGCAGTGCTGAATGCACTTAGTTTTTTTGTAGATTTGGGGTTTTAGTTTTCCCGGATGTTGTCCGTTAGTCGGCTTTGGTACATATAGGTCCGCTAATTGGGTTTTAATTTTTTTTGTTTAAAATTTCATAATTTATAATTTTTATTATCTGCCGAATTTGTGTTGTCTAGTGTGAGAGTGCGTGTGTGTGAATAGTAGGACCCCAGCTCAGCCCACGTCTCACCGACCGAATACCACCTGGATTGTGACGGGGTGAGCTGGGATCCAAAGTGGCACCCTTTCCTGTCCCACCAGTCTGGGGAGCGGCCACTGAAGCCGCCCCACCCATGGCGGCGGAGGCAGGAGGGGTGTCCAGGGTGGATGGACAGAAGGCCCCAACACCCTAGTGATGGAAAACTATCGATGGCACTATCGATAGTATCGATAGTCGGGCACCATCGCCGCCATCGATAGTTTGGGAAAACCATCGATAGTTTTTCGACTTTTGTTACCATGCCTAAATTTTTTTAAAGCACGAAAAAATTAATAAATTTGTGATTAGAACCAACGAAGGTAAGTTAAATAAAGCATACAAATCTTGCGTTTTAATTTTATTTTAACACAATACCATTATTGTAGAAAATGAGTTCCCTGTTACAAATGCCGATTCGCCGAAGTTGAAGCCACTGACGACGCTGGCGGAAATGGGAGGATTAAGGGGCTATCTTTGGTAAATATTTATAATTCCTAACGTTTGCATGAAGATGTTAAAACGTTTATCTTGAAGGTGTGGAAATATTTTAAAAAGTCTACCGACAAGAAGTTGGCTAAATGTCTTATATGCCAAAAAGAATATAGGACAAGTGGCAACACGTCCAATTTGCGTGACCATTTGAAGAGAATGCATCCCAACATGGAAAATGAAAATGATCGTTGCTCAAGCGGCTCCAGTAGCATCCTATCATCAATGCGTTCAATAGACTCGCATTTCAAAAGAGGTGCAGAATATGATCCTACATCATCGCGAAAAAAAGAAATTGATAAGGCTTTGGCTAGACTAATTGGAGTTGACTTGCAGCCTTTCAGTATTGTTAATAATGAAGGATTTAGATCCTATACAAAAATACTAGATCCACGGTATGTGTTACCGAGCAAAACCACTTTAAAAAACGTACATATACAAAATATGTATGAGCAATGCCGGTCAAAGCTGCGTGATTTACTCTCAGCTGTTGAGTACCTCGCTATAACAACGGATTGCTGGACTTCGGCCGCCACGGAAAGTTACATAACAGTAACGTGTCAATTTATTGATCCAGACTTTAGTATGCGAACGGCAGTACTATCAACTATGCTATTACTTGAAGCCACTAATCACAACGCTGACAACATTGCCAAATCTTTGCATGATATTTTTATTAACTATGATATTTTGGATAAGGTTACATACATTGTTACTGATAATGCTTCTAATATAACTAAGGCGTGCGAAATTTTGAAAAAGAAGAATCTTCCATGTTTGGCCCACACTTTGAACTTGGTAGTACAAAATAGTCTATTGCAAGACAAGGACAACGTACATCTGGCTCCTCTGCTACAAAAGTGTAAAACGATTGTCACATTCTTTAAAAAAAGTTCAAATGCAACTGAACTGTTTAAGAAGGCTCAAAATACCGAGACCCCTCTGAAACTTATACAAGAAGTTGCAACACGCTGGAATAGCTCATACATGATGATCAAACGAATATTGGAAACAATAGATGCCATTTCATCGGTTTTAATGGCAAATAGAAAAGCACCTGAACCGTTTACCGAGGAAGAAATGGTTACGCTAAAGCAAGTCGAGAAAATACTCTCGCTTTTTTATACATTGACGGTTAGGTGTTCCGGAAACGGGCTAACAATATCGCTTATAATTCCTTTGGTCAATGGGCTTTACCGAAATCTTTGCGAAATGAAAACTAAAATAGGTATATATGTTTTAATTTTTTTGCCGTTTAAAAAACTAAAAATCGCTATTTTTACCCTAACCAGATAATGTTACCGCTTTACGTTTGTGTAAAAGTTTAATACTAGGTTCAAACACACACCAAATTGGCAATTTATACCATTTGGGCAATTTATTACGCAATTTGTCATATAATAAATTGTAATAATAAATTGCCAATTTAAAAAAAATTGCGTAATAAATTGTTTCAAACTGCAAATGCAAGATTGTAAAGTGTGTTTATTGAGTATATTTAAACGTCAATTACGCATGGCTGAACTATATTGTTGGCGCATCTCATCAGCTGATTTTATGTCTTTCATTTCACTGGAGTAGGGATTGTAAAAAGAAGATGGCAAACTCAAAATGAAACCAAAACATTGAACACATTTTCTTACAATGCACAAAAATTTCAAAGTGTTGTGTTTTCAGTCCATTCCATTCACCTAATATCATCACGCACATTTTGACAGTCTTAATAAAGATATGTTGTTACTGTAGAGATGAGCCAACCAGCTATCAAATTACTATTGTATAAGCTAAATAAAGTTGTATGAACACCACTCAATTTAAATCGAAATTGCCTCAATTTATTTTTCTGTTTGAACATAGTATAAAAGAAGTGGTTGTAGAAGGTCTCTTTCCATACGAGAAGAGAACCGCAACTAAAATTTCAACACTACTGGATCCTCGTTTCAAGAAAAAGGCTTTCATCTCAATCCTGAACGCAAACTCAGCTGCTATACTTCTTGAATCAGAAATGAACTGTATAACACCTTCAGTGAGCGAACGGCCGATCGAAAATATTTCCCAACCCGGAGGTGATCCACCATTTCAATTCTTAGAAGATGCAAGGAATGAAGAGGTGACATCCCGAAAAGTAGACAATATAATCACAAAAAGACAATACCTTGAAAGACCCAATTTAATTCAGAGTGCGAATATTTTAGATTTTTGGAAGGTATTTATTTTCTAAATATTGAGTAAATTTATACATAACATTTTCTTAAGACTTCAAAAGATGATTTTATACCTATGAAGACGGTTGCTTTGAAATATTTCTGTATTCCGGCAACTTCGACAGAATCAGAACGCACATTCAGCAAATGCGGAGTTGTAAGTTCCGAACGGCGAAACAGACTAAAGCCCAAAAATGTGGATAAAATAGTTTTTCTCAATAAAAACCATTGGCTTTCTTGAAATACAAATCAAAATAATTGGGGTGTTCACAAGGTATTGTAAATTATTATATCATTGTATAGTTTAAAACCGCTTTTACCAGCATTGTTGTTTATTGTACATACTTGATTATCGCCGTACAGCTGGCTTTCGTCGCTATTCAAATTTTTTACAGCAAACAACAATACTGATAAAAGCGTTTTTAAACTATACAACGATACAACACTTTACAACATATTGTGAACTCCCTAAATAGAAGTTGAGCGTTTATTTAAAAATACATACAGACATATGTATGCATGTAATGTACATATACGAAGTAAATGAAATGTAGATACATATGCATGTATGTACGTTGAAAACCTTTTTGAAAACCCCAATGTATATTTACCCTTCTCAAAATAGTTTTTAAAATAAAAACATACATACACTGTAATCCGCATTTATATTCATTCATTCATTCATATTTAGCCTGATTAATTGTAAAATTTGTAGACTAACAAATAAATAAATAAATAAATAAAATTAACAATAAGTGTTTATTAGCAATATTATTTCAGAAATCAACTTTATAATTTTTGCTATATTCTGTAGCGCACTACCCTAAGAATTTCCCACTGGGACATTCGAGTATCGAATGAGCACGGCAATCCGATGCTAGCCTCTAAAGGCAAGATGTTAATAAACATTTACAGACGTATGCACGTATATGTTCATAATGATACCGTTAAATCCAGCGAGCGAGTGAACTTTTTGCACATTTGCTTATGGCCTCGTATTTGTTTTTAAAATTGCATTCCGATGTCTAGCAACAACTTGCTTGTGGACCGCTACCTGGCACAGAATAAATCGATGCTAGACAATTAATGAAGCGTAATTTGAAGCTGACTTGAAAAAACAAGAGTCAGTTCCTGATAAGCAATGAAAGTTAAAAGTCGCTCGGGTTATGAATAACGCGGTAGAAAGCCCGAGCCATAAGGTGAAGTGTGCTTTTGCTGTTTTTTTTTTGCCGTGAGATGCACTGTTTAGTAGGATGATTGCTTGTGATTTGTCCATTTAATTGATTGACTTTTAAGTAAAAAAAATTTAAATGCGCTATCAAAAGGAACGTGCATATAAAAACATAAAAGCAATTACTGCAGTGTAAATACAATAAAATTATAAACTTGCACATTCACACAAACGTAGATAATGTGAAGTGTAGGCGGTTGCCCTTTACCGCGGAACCAAAAGCAATCCTTAATATTTAATTTATTGACCGGCCATAAATATAATTAAAACTTTAATCGAACTTTACTAAAAAGTGCAGTGCAACAACAGCTAACACAACTTTTTTTAAAAAGCGAAGCAATAGCTGAGAAATTGCAAAATATATATACGTTCATGTGCAGCATATGCACCAAATTATGGAAACAGAAATGTCCAATAAAAACTGTGAATAGAGATTGTGCATTTAAGCAGCCAAAAGGGCTGAAATCCAACCGTCTTGAAACAGCTAATCAAAACGTCGATCTGCGATAAGAATCTCCTTGAGTTTAAAATGAAACTTATTGGTGTTTCATCAACACGTCTGAGAGAGTAAAGGATAACCAGCTTTTCTATGTATACAGGCACACTTGCGATATGACCAAAACATCGGACTTTAAGTACCTATAATATCCCCGGAGGGATATCATTGATGTTGATTTGATAGATTATCTTAGGACCGTAGGCTTATTTTTCTTGCTAGTACATACATAAATATGATTAATGCTTCAGTGCAATTCTGTTAAGACGTACATAGCTATTAGTAATTATGTACTAACAATTGAAAGTTTGATTAGTTTCATTGAGCAGAAGTTTATTTGCTATGGCATTCTGTTATGGTGATTTCGATGATTTTAGGGTTCTTGCACCTAAATTGATATACAAAAAGGTCAAGTAATTGTGTTAAGCAATAGTGCATAAATCATAATGTGATAAAGAGTTTCAAATTTTATATATAAATTCATATGTAAAAATTATATCAATTTCTTGTATATTCGCGCGATATAGTTTCAGGCGCAATAAAGCGCATCCTCATACATCTCTAGTTATCAGGGTGTGTGCAAAACGTTTGCTGTGCATGCACATGTATGTATGTGACGTACACAGGCATAATTCGGGTCTACCTATTTAGCTATAGAACCTCTGGTTCTAATTGATTATGATTCTTCAACTGCACGCATGTTTGATTACAGCATAAACCTATCGCGTTTGCATCCTCGTCGTCGCTGGTACCAACGTCGCATCGATGGTGTAGCCGAGTAAGCATGTAAGTAAATCCGTTCACATTCTATTTTACATATGTATGCACATGTTTCATGTCATTCTTTTTGTTTTGTTTTTTTGTAAGTCAAGAGGCCATTATTTTCAATAGCCTCTTAAACTAAAATTTTCAATCCCTGGGTCACGATCTTCAGGATATTACCGTTACATTGATCTGCGCATTTGATCGCATGTGTAGGTCGATGTAAAAATCGCGTGGTTGCAACAATTTGCACACCCAAGTTAGCTAAATGTGTATTGAGGAAAATACTACAAGGATAATTACGGTAGTAACCTTAACCAACTTCGTCCTCATATTTAGCCTACGTTCTAAATACATTCTAGTAAGCCAAATACAATTATATTGAATTTCTGTTTGTTAATACGTATATCATCAGGGATATTTAGACTAATAGGCTATCTGTTTTGAACATGATGATAAAGTTGATTGAATCCAAAGTATTTCGTTTGGATAGATAACTATTAAATGCTAGTAATAAGGAAGCAGGGACATTTTGTTAAAGATTTTCTTATGAATAAAATGAGAAATTGTGAATTGCTAAAGATGGAATTCTAGGTTTTTATTGGCCGTTGACGAAATGTAGGTATATTGGTGGCTGAGATGAAGTAAGTATTAAGAGGGTTAACCGACGAACATAACTTTTTTTTTTGGTTAACAGGTCGGGTGGGTAGAGACATGGGGAGTTCTTCCAGCTTTTCTTCCCCATAAACGACGATTGGTGTAACGTTCCTCGTTCTTCTTTCTTGCCTTGTTCATTTTCCTAGTCACTTGGTTTTTTTCTTTGTTTGTTTTGCACTGTCAATTTGCTGGCGCAATTCCGCGTGGAATACCCCTTTGTTACCGTAGGCATATATTTAAATATTTTTTGTGCGACTTCGTTGCGTGAGGCTGAAGCACCCCCACCCCCAATTTCCCTGAGCTAAGCTGAAGCATAGCTAGATATGCCACCTCGCTTCAGTCCAACCGCACCTTTGTAAATTTTCCTTATATGAGCAACGTCGTGAGGAGAAGTTCGCTACAGAAAATAAATGGCGCCCAACGTGTGGGGCCCGAATGTAGGCATTTCGACAGTAGATAGAGTGTCTATATTGCGGATTAAGTCCCCATAAATTTTTTTATATTTTTACCGTTTTCTTATGTTATCGGCCGAAGAATGGGTAAGGAAGCAGGACCTACAGATTTCTGGACAGCTTCGGAATCTGACCGCTTGTTTTTCCATCTCTTTTAGTTCGCTGATAAACAAATAGCAGTCACTCCAATATTTTTTTTTGAGAGTTGTTGGAAAAGATCGGATTCTTAGCAAATTGAGTCATCTTGATTGCTTACCAGAAATCTAACTTCTTTCGATTGGATTACATTTTGGATCATAGTAATTGTTGGAATACAAGTTACCTATAATTTTTTTTGGGAAGGTAAACGAAGTAGACCTTTGCTCTTGGCTCATGTCGATGGCATATCCTTCGAAATCGTCCCGAAAACTGTTTTTTTACTTGATTTTTTTTATTTTTCGGAAGCTCTTATAGAGAAACGGCGTGAGGTGATACTTTGCCGTGATTAGAATATTTATACCAGCATTAGCTTCGGAATGTTACAACAACGCATCGTCAATTACTTAATTGTGTAGTTATATTAGCAAACTTCATCTTTAGCCGTTGATATGCCCTACAGAATAGTCGGCCATATTAAATTAACACTTAGATTGATTAATTTTGAAATTTTTTTTTGCGAAGTCTGAATTGTGTAAAGGAAGATATACCTTTGTCTACCGGTTGTGAATAACCAACCTTAGGAAATTCAAACATTTTTTTTTGAAAGTTTAGACTTTCGAGAAAACCCAAAAACGTTTACGTGACCCCGTGAAACACAGGAGTCATAGTTTTTTTTTATAATGCCAGTAACCCATAGCCCTGATAAAACTTCGAGTGAAGTTGCAGGAGATATCATGGACAGTAATATATGTGTGATTTGCAGCGAAGTTCTGCAAGCGGACGGTGAACAAATAGAAACAAGATGTAAGCATCATTTCCATACAAGCTGCCTTCGCGCGTGGTTGGACAATAACACCTCGTGTCCTGTATGCCGAACCATGTGTACTTTGGCAGATTTGAATAAAGCCACTAGTAGTGCGACCACAGAAATGGCGGAAAATGTTCGTTCCACAGGTGCCATACCGCGGGAAAGGCCCAACACTCGATTTTTCGCCCAAACACAACAACGGGTGATGACTGCAGCTCCTCAAAGATCTGATGGAAGCCCTAGAAATAGGTGAGCGTCTAGTAATTATCAGCCACAACGCTCGAACAACATTTCTGAGCAGAGAGTGCAACAGATAATAGCGGAGTCAATGAATGACTTTCGTACGCAAATCATGGCTTCTATTACGAACGACATTCAGAATTTGTTGCAAAATATGAATATTGACCGAAATTTAGGTAGAACACCACCACCTGCCCATGCACAACCAGAAGTCCCCCAGAATGGCCACGTGATGTACCTTTCCAGGAGCAACACCCCATTCGACCTCCCAACCCTAGAAGAGCAGATTCGATAGGAGGAGCGAGAATCTCCTTGGCCAATGAGAAATTGTCAAAACCTTGTTAGGAACTGGCAAATTAGATTTAAAGGATCAGCCGATGCGATAACGGTGGATCAATTTATTTACCGAATAAATACACTTACGTCCCTCCACCTGAACGGAAACTTTGACCTTTTATGTCAACATGTGCATTCCTTGTTCGATGGTAAGGCCCTACAATGGTTTTGGCGGTATCGTCAAAACAGTGAAGATCTTAACTGGGTTGAGCTTTGTGAGGCAATGCGGCGTCAGTTTAAAGATTTTTCCACTGACTCTGAGATAAAAGACGACATCAGGAAAAGAAAGCAAAAACCGAATGAGCCCTTTGATGAATTTTTAGATGCCATTATGAATATGTGTGATAGATTGAGATCCCCAATGAATGAGCCCGACTTAGTTGAAACGTTAATTAGAAATATTAAGCCTGACTTAAGATATGAGCTACTCCACTTGGACATTCATGACATTGCGACCTTGAGGAAAGAGGCTCGCAGACACGAAAAGTTCTTTCGGGATCTTCCTGGTTCCCTACCACGCCAAGCTCCAATTTGTCGTCAGATTTTTGAAGTTACTCACCATCCTCAAGATATAAATCACGGCGGCGAAAATGTTAATGACGAAGTTGGTGGAGAGATTGCTGCGGTAGACACAAGTCAACTAAAATGTTGGAACTGCGAGGAGGGTGGTCACCGGTATCACGACTGCTTAAAACCACGACGGATATTCTGTTATGGTTGTGGCGCTGTGGATACGTATAAGCCCACTTGTTCAAAGTACACTCAGGGAAACGCAAGGAGGGAGGTTCGTCAACTGACCGACGGACGCCCAACCCATTGCCCTCAGAAATAAAAACAAATCAAGTTAGGTTCTGTAGTCATAATGATCCTATTTCACCAGATGTACAAGAAAATGTATCCAGAACGCCCTATAAAATTAATCGCGTAAATCGACCAGAAGATAGTGGTGACGCTGGTGCATCAAATTCTCGTAGCTTGCACAACAACGTATATCGACCGTATCATATCCGCTTAGCGGAGTATAAGCTTGCTAGGGCCCGAATCTTTTCAGAACCGACCGAAATACTCCCGACATCCCGATCAACTAGGCGCATATGCTCGTATTGGCAACGGAGGAAAAATCTGCGAAAATTTGTCATATCGTCGATAGCATGTAATGGCTCAGACATTCGACCGTACGCGAACTTAGTTGTCCTTGGGAAAAATTATTTAGCCTTGCTAGACAGCGGAGCCAACAAAAGTTGTATCGGATCGCAATTAGCCCAATCAGTCCTGGATAGCCCCAGTATAGAGTATAGGAAATTTTCAGGTATCGTTAGAACCGCTGACGGGAAGAAACAGGAGGTTGCGGGATCTATTAACATGACTCTAACCTTCAATGACCGAACCCTTGCTGTGGAATTTTTGATTGTTCCCACAGTGACTAATAACATAATTTGTGGCATGGACTTCTGGGAGACATTCGGGTTGAAAGTGAGCATGGATGCAGGGTTAAATCAACTGACTGCGGAGGAAGAAATAGAGCAGGAAGCCCTACCATTATCGTCAACACAAAGGCGGCAGTTGGAAATCGCCATAGCGGCGTTTCCATCGTTTGAAAGCGAAGGTCTTGGCCTCACGAATCTAGTCGTCCATTCTATTGACACGGGAAATTCAACACCCGTCAAACAAAGATATTACCCCATTTCGCCGGCTAGGGAAATTATCCTATGTAAGGAAATAGACCGTAAGTTGGAATTGGGTGTGATTGAAGAAGCCGAAGACTCTCCATGGTCGTCGCCAGGGGTTTTGATTATGAAACCGGGAGAAGCCAGGTTCTGCCTAGACTCTAGAAAATTAAATGAATTAACGACTAAAGATGCTTATCCGATACCAAATATAGACGGACTCATATCGCGATTACCACCTGTGCACATCATATCAAAAATTGACCTGAAGGACGCCTTCTGGCAAATCCCTTTGTCACCCGATTCGAAACCAAAAACTGCGTTCACTATTCCTAATCGGCCGTTGTATCAGTTTACGCGAATGCCGTTTGGGCTATGCAATGCGCCGCAGACGATGTGCCGATTAATGGATAAAGTGATACCTTACCATTTAAAGTTACATGTTTTCGTATACCTGGACGACTTGCTGGTCGTGTCACAATCATTTGAAGAACATCTGACGCATCTGCTAGAAGTAGCTGCGCAAATTAGAAAAGCGGGGTTAACCATAAACGTAGGTAAACGCCATTTCGGGTTATGTAGGGTTAAGCATTTAGGATTTGTTGTGGGAAATGGGTCATTGTCCGTTGATTCAGCTAAGGTAGATGCGATTATTGACTATCCAGCTCCGAAGAATGTACGTCAGGTTCGTCAATTTTTAGGAATGACAGGATGGTATCGGCGCTTTATTCCCGAATACGCGAGTCTCACATACCATCTCACAGAACTACTAACCAAGAAGAAAAAGTTCGTCTGGGATGTAGATGCCCAATGTGCTTTTGATGCCGTGAAAGAGAAACTTACAACAGCTCCGTTTTTGCTACACCCTCCGTTTCCCTCACTAGGGTAGGCACCTTGTCGTTGGTGTGAGGTCTTAGCCGAACTCCATAGCGCCCGACTATCAGGCGGAGCTGTTTAGGACTGACATCTACGCCGTTTCGCCTCATAGGAGGGCGGCGGGATGTCGGTGACCAAGAACTGCCAACCCCCTAATCCAGGGTGTTATGCGGACCGTGCCTATTGGACGATTTGCAGCCAGGGGATAAATTCGGCTGTATTCGAACGGAGCCTTCCCGATACCGGGCCATCTCGGGAAGTATTTATGGCCTTACCGCAGTAAGGGGCGCTGCTGTGGCGGACGGTTCTTTCCCCGTATATAATACTGGACCGCTGAGCCCGCCTTGTCGGGCAGGTGGTCGTACGACCAAGATGAACAACTCATTACCTGAATGTAATAAGGAGGATGTAAAGAGGAGGACTGAGTCGCAATCCAAGGACGACAAATACGAATTAAGCGATGCGTCGGACTCGGGGAGCGAGAGTAGTGCTGATTCAATGAACTCCGTGTTGGAGAAGCACACAAATGAAAACGGAGTAGAAGAGTGGAGAAGGGTACGGAGCAGAGGAAGTAAAAGAGCTCTCTCGCAGTACCGTGCAGCACTAAGAATTGTACAACGCTTGGGAGCAGTGGTCGACCCAACAGAAGTGGAGATCGAGCGCTTGGAATGGGCCCATGAAGCGGTAGAAGTAGGTCGAAGGCAGTTCAAAAGGTTTGCTGCGAGAAACCCTCGGTTCTGCAACCGGTACGAGGAGGAAGAAGCGTCGAATGGCAGAATGAAGAGGCAACGTTCGGCAGAAGGCGACAAGCCTGCTTTCAAGAGGCAGAAAGGACCCAGTCCTAGAGCCGCGAGGCAGGGCAGTCGCATAGACAAGACAAGTAGGCCCAAAGCTGTAAGACAGATGGGTTCCAATAGCGAGGTAGCAACTACCTCGAAAGCTGCCAGTCAGAGGGAAGTTCCAACTACGGAAGTAGGAGATAAGCCAAAGGGAGATAACGCTAAGACTCCGGCTTTCTCGGAGGCGCTAAAGGGAGTTAACGCGAAGACTCCGGTGTTCTCGGAGGTTCCAAAGGGAGATAACACTAAGACTCCTGCTTTTCCCGAGAAGATGAGTGATGTGGCAAAGCAGTCACTGACTACTGAAAGGTGGAGATCTGTGGAAAGGGAGCTTATTAGCTTAATGCTTAAGATGATGCGGGAACAACCAAGTAAGCCCCTTCCAACCTTTGATTCGGGGGGATGGTATAATGGTGTGAAGATGATAGCGTGCGACAACATCGCGAGCTTGCGGTGGCTGGAGGAAGTCGTTCCAAACCTCCAAAGGCAAGGCACGAACGCGCGGTTTGAGGTGGTGGATAAAGCGCAAATCCCCACGGTACCAAAAGTTAAGGTATGGATACCATGCGTGATGAAGTCGGAGGATACACTGCGACTTCTGTAGAATCAGAATCCGAACATACCGACACAGGATTGGAAGGTACTTACTGTATCTCGGCCTACCGAGGATGGTCAGTTCTACATCTTCCAAATAAACAAGCAGGCGGAGGATATTTTGTACACGCAGCTTGGCAAAATGTCCTTTGGCACTGGCAAAATTTACATGCGACTCAGGAAAAGAAGTCCCGAGGATAAAAATCCTAGCACGCTGGAAGTGGGCGAAGTCGAAAAGGACCTCAGAAGCCTAAGGGAAAAAAGACAGGTGGAGGTCCCCGACGTCACCACGAACGTGCTAGAAGAGGACCAACCGCTAAATGGTGCTGTGACTCGCACAGAGGAACACACGGCACAACATTCACGAGGGGCTGAAGGGGGCCTCGAATACTCTAAACCAAAAGGGCAAGAGGAGGACGACGACGTCAAGACGAAGGTGCTGGAGGGGGACAAACAGCCCAATGGTGCTGCGAGTCCTACAGATAAACCTCCAACACAGTAAAGTGGCGTCGAGCGAACTCCTCCTAACCCTTGAGGAGGGTTCGTTTGACGTGGCGCTGATCCAGGAGCCGTGGCTCTCATCGGGAGGAAAGGTTTCTGGACTTAGCGCGCGCGGGTTTGGCGTTTACTACGCACAAACGGAAGGACGGGTGCGAGCTGTAGTAATGGTAAGGAAACAGCTGCATTCATATATGCTGCCTAATTACACCACCGAGGATCTCGTAGCGGTGGCCGTTGAGCAAAAGAATAAGCAGGCATTTATCCTGGTTTCCTGCTACATGGCCCATGCTGCGGAGGTTCCACCGATGGAGTGCAAAAGGCTAGTACAGGAGGAAGGGCGCAAAGGGCGGTTGGTCATAGGCGCAGATGCAAATGCGCACCACAATGCGTGGGGAGGAGCAGATATGAACGAGAGAGGCGAATCTCTATTTTGTTACATCCTAAAAACCAATTTGCAGATAGCCAACAGGGGAAATGTTCCTACATACATTGGTCCAACATCCAGCAATGTTCTGGATATTACATTGAGCTCCGAGCGTGATATATCAAGGTATGATTGGATGGTTCTCGATAGACCATCCTTCTCCGACCATGCGTATATAAGCTTCAGCATCCCACTAAAGAGGGTAGAGAAGGGAGGAACCTTTAGAAACCCTAGGGCAACGAATTGGACTAAATTCGAGAAACATGTAGAAACGAAACTGGGACAACCCAAAGTGGTTGCTAATGTAGAGGAACTGGAGGAGTCGAATGAATTCCTAACAAGGACTCTTATGACTGCGTATAACAACGCTTGCCCTCTAAGAAGATTCAGAGGAAAAGCAAAGCCGCCATGGTGGAGCAATGAGCTGAGTCTTCTAAGAAGACAGGTAAAAGAAATGTTTAAACTCGCAAAGACCGCGGAAAGCGAAGCGTGTCGGGACGAGTACAGGGATCTACTGAGGATCTACAAGCGTGAAATTACCAGGGCGAAGAGAAACTCATGGAAAAGTTTCTGTACGGACATAGAGTGCTCCAGTGAAACAGCACGGTTGAAAAAAGTCCTAGCAAAGGGAAACATAGTCCAGGGACTAATAAAGAAAGAGAACGGGGAATGGTCACGTGATAGTGAGGAATCCCTTGAGGTGCTTCTCGATACACATTTCCCATCGGGAGACGGTTTAGAAGAACCAGCAGACATCACTCACACTTCGATCACGGAGCTAGTGGTGCCGGGCTTGGTGACCGATACCAAGATCGAGTGGGCAGTGAAGACGTTTTCTAAGTTTAAATCGCCGGGCCCAGATGGTATATTCCCGGCCATGCTACAAGTCTCAAGTAGGGCGGTCGTGGAATGGCTTAAAATAATATTCGATGGGTGCATAAGACTGAATCATGTACCGCACTCTTGGAGAACTGCTCGTGTAGCTTTTCTACCAAAGGCGGGAAAGATCGGTCACGTGTATCCCAAAGACTATAGACCCATTAGCTTAACATCATTTCTGCTCAAAACCTTTGAGAGGCTGATAGATGTGTACATAAAGTCCAACGTGAATGAAAAGCTGCTCTCCACAACACAGCATGCGTACATCAAAGGCAAGTCGGTAGACACCGCATTGCATAGGGTGGTAATAAGCATAGAGAAATCCCTGGAATATAAGGAGTATGCTCGAGGAGTCTTCTTGGACATTGCCGGGGCTTTCAATAATGTTGCAAAATGGGCGATTATGGATGGTCTTAATTACATTAAATTACATCCTGCCTTAATCAGATGGATCGGCTGCATGTTAAATTGCAGAAAGATTACATCACAATGGGGATTGTACGAGGCCACGAAATCAGTGGACAGGGGCACGCCGCAGGGAGGGGTGCTATCACCTCTGCTGTGGACACTGGTCATCAACCAACTGCTCAGACAATTCGATGAGGGACCCGTAAAACTTACGGCTTACGCAGATGACGTTGCAATTGTCATAAGTGGAAAATGCCTTCCAACGATTAGTTCTTTGATGGATCGGGCGCTTCGGGATATTCATACCTGGGCATCTAATGTCGGGCTGAAAGTCAATGCGGAGAAGACGGATATGGTCTTGTTTACAAAGAGGTACAAGGTCCCAAATTGGACCAGGCCTAAGTTAGGAGCGGTGACCTTACAGGAGAAACCTTGCACAAAATATCTAGGAATCATCCTAGACAGTAAGGTGTCATGGAAGCTCAACGTGGAGGAGAGGGTCAAGAAGGCCTCAACGGCACTCTATGCATGTAAAAGAATGCTGGGGTGTACGTGGGGCCTATCGCCCTCTCTTTCTCATTGGGTTTTTACAGCGATTGTAAGCCCTATTCTATACTATGGAGTTCTTGTTTGGTGGAAAGCCACACAAAAAACAACATACCTCAAAAAATTAGAGGGGGTATGCAGACTATCGATGCTTTGCATTACGGGAGCCCTAAAAACAACCCCGACGGCTGCACTGTATGCCATTCTGCACATTCCACCTGTAGACCTGGTAGCAAAGAACAAAGCGTTAACGACCGCAACCAGGCTCGATGCTTCGGGGCAGCTTGAGCGCCGACCATATGGCCATAGTAGTATAGCGTCCTCAGTCACAAGACGAACAGACTACATGATTCCCTACCTGCACTTTGAGGGAGATCTTAAGGCCACAATAGAGGTGGACGGTTAGCGCAAGGGTGCGCAAATGGCGGACGAGGCGATACATGTGTACACCGATGGTTCCAAAATAGTGGAAGGAGTACGGTCTGCGGTATACTGCGCTGATCCGGCATTAAGCAGATCCTACAGGCTGCCGGATTACTGTAGCGTTTTCCAAGCGGAAATATTAGCCGTAACCAAAGCAGTAGAAACCCTGGAAGAGAATAGCTTAAGCTGCAACCGTGTTAACTTTTATATTGACAGTCAAGCAGCAATTAAGGCAATAAAAAAAAGGGCGCATCCCTTGAAGCTTGCTCCGTAGACGTCCCAATTAGATTGGGCGAGATTAAGCGAAGGCGAGAGGTGCACATGATCGACCAAGCAGAAAAGGCGTGGGTTCAAGCGCGGGGCTGTAAAGTGTCGAAGATTATGTGTAGGTCTTACAACCTTAGACTAACACAGTTGCTTTTATCATTAAAAAGAGAGGACTGTAGACTCATGACGGGTATTCTGACTGGACACTGCCTTCTGGCGTCACATGCCTTTAAATTAGGCTTGGTCAATGATAGCAGGTGTAGGAAGTGCGGGTTGGAGGAGGAAACGATCGAGCACGTTCTGTACTCGTGCCCTGCACTTGCCAGGCTAAGACTCCAGCTATTAGGAGTGATACAGCTGTCAGATCTAGAAGCAGCAAGTGGCTTAAGTCCTAGGAAGCTTCTAGTATTTGCCAAGAGGACGGAGTTATTTTATAACATAGGTCCTGGTTTTTGATAGGGTTTTTCAGTTTGGTCGTTAAAACAAACTTCTGGTAACACTACGGACTCAATCAGTCTATGTGAGGTCCTCATGGACCGGCCAGTTCAACCTACCTACCTACACCCTAATTATGCGAAACCTTTTATAGTCCAATGCGATGCAAGCCAGTGCGGCGTCGGTGAACTTTTGGCCCAATGTGATGACAATGGAGACGAAAGACCTATTGCTCATAAGCTGAATAAGGCCCAAAGAAACTACACCGTCACAGAACTGGAGTGCCTCGCTGTCGTTTTGGCCATCAAAAAGTTCAGACCATATATTGAAGGTCACGAGTTTAAAGTAGTAACAGACCATGCAAGTCTGAAATGGCTGATGCGACAAAAGGACCTAAATGGACGCCTAGCAAGATGGGCTCTAAAGCTTCAGGGTTTCAACTTCACAATTGAGCATAGAAAAGGTAGTGAGAATAAGGTAGCAGATGCTTTATCGCGCATACACGAAGTAGAAGGGTATGTTGAGGCGGTAGAATTAGAAACGTTGCCAGAAATAGATTTAGAGTCCGAAATGTTTGAAGCTAGTGATTATAAAGAACTGAGGGAAAAATTCGCGAGTTCAGATTTACACGATTATAGAGTTATAGATAAATATATTTATCATCGAACTACCTGCGATAGTGACGAACATCAACCAACCGATTCTTGGAAACTGTTAGTCCCGATGGGTCTGAGAAAAGAAGTGTTGTACAGTGCTCACAATACTCCCTTGGCAGCACACGGAGGAGTAGCTAAGACCCTAGAGCGCGTTAGAAGATATTTTTTTTGGCCGCGAATGGTAGTAGATGTGCGGGATTACGTCTCGTCTTGTGAACTGTGCCAGACGTCTAAAACGCCCACGCATGCCTTACGTCCTCACATGGGACAACCTTCAATTAGTGAACGACCATTCCAAAAGCTATACGTAGATCTAATCGGACCACTACCTAGGTCCAAAAAAGGAAATATTGGAATCTTTATCGCATTAGACCATTTCTCGAAGTTCACCTTTCTGAAGCCACTCAGAAAGTTCACGGCTAACTTAATAATACAGTTTCTGAAAGAGGACGTATTTGACTGTTTCGGAGTACCGGAAACTATCGTTTCTGATAACGGCATCCAGTTCGTTAGTAAAGAATTTTCATCATTCTTGACCAAACACGGAATTTCCCATACTAAGACGGCAGTTTACTCGCCTCAAGCAAACGCATCAGAGGGAGTGAATCGAACCATTGTCGAGGCCTTGCGGTCATTTCTTCGAAAGGATCAGCGGGACTGGGACTGCTATCTTAGCAGCATAAATAGCTCCCTACGAAATAGCCTGCATCACACCATCGGAAAGTCTCCGTACTTAATTGTTTTCGGCCAAAACATGATGACCAACGGTAGGGATTATGAAATATTGAGAAACCTCGATTTATTGAACGACAGTTCGACAAAACTGGAAAAACAGGACGAATTTACCCTACTACGCGAGGATATCAACAACAAAATTCGGACTGCCTTCGAGAAGAATGCTCATGCCTACAATCTCCGCACCCGAACGAGAGAATTCAAACCTGGCCAGATAGTAGTTAGACGAAATTTTGCGCAAAGCGACCTGGCGAAACACTTCAGTGCCAAACTAGCTCCAAAGGGAATAAATGCCCGAGTAATAAAGAAGGTGAGTAACGCTTATTACCTGCTGGAAGATGTGACTGGTAAAAGCAAAGGAACGTACCATGCTAAGGATATTTGGTGACCTGTTGCAGACGCTAACTTCCGCGTTCGCGTCGTGTAGCATCTGTCTGGTGGGGAGGGTTTGTAGCGCACTACCCTAAGAATTTCCCACTGGGACATTCGAGTATCGAATGAGCACGGTAATCCGATGCTAGCCTCTAAAGGCAAGATGTTAATAAACATTTTCAGACGTATGCACGTATATGTTCATAATGATACCGTTAAATCCAGCGAGCGAGTGAACTTTTTGCACATTTGCTTATGGCCTCTATTTCTTTTTAAAATTGCATTCCGATATCTAGCAACAACTTGCTTGTGGACCGCTACCTGGCACAGAATAAATCGATGCTAGACAATTAATGAAGCCTAATTTGAAGCTGACTAGAAAAAACAAGAGTCAGTTCCTGATAAGCAATGAAAGTTAAAAGTCGCTCGCGTTATGAATAACGCGGTAGAAAGCCCGAGTCATAAGGTGAAGTGTGCTTTTGCTATTTTTTTTTTTTGCCGTGAGATGCACTGTTTAGTAGGATGATTGCTTGTGATTTGTCCATTTAATTGATTGACTTTTAAGTAAAAAAAATTTAAATGCGCTATCAAAAGGAACGTGCATATAAAAACATAAAAGCAATTACTCCAGTGTAAATACAATAAAATTATAAACTTGCACATTCACACAAACGTAGATAATGTGAAGTGTAGGCAGTTGCCCTTTACCGCGGAACCAAAAGCAATCCTTAATATTTAATTTATTGACCGGCCATAAATATAATTAAAACTTTAATCGAACTTTAATAAAAAGTGCAGTGCAACAACAGCTAACGCAACTTCTTTTTTTAAAAAGCGAAGCAATAGCTGAGAAATTGCAAAATATATACGTTCATGTGCAGCATATGCACCAAATTATGGAAGCACAAATGTCCAATAAAAACTGTGAATAGAGATCGTGCATTTAAGCAGCCAAAAGGGCTGAAATCCAACCGTCTTTAAACAGCTAATCAAAACGTCGATCGTCGTCAACACGTCTGAGAGGGTAAAGGATAACCAGCTTTTCTATGGATACAGGCAGACTTGCGATATGACCAAAACATCGGACTTTAAGTACCTATAATATCCCCGGAGGGATATCATTGATGTTGATTTGATAGATTATCTTAGGACCGTAGGCGTATTTTTCTTGCTAGTACATACATTAATATGATTAATGCTTCAGTGCAATTCTGTTAAGACGTACATAGCTATTAGTAATTATGTACTAACAATTGAAAGTTTGATTAGTTTCATTGAGCAGAAGTTTATTTGCTATAGCATTCTGTTATGGTGATTTCGATGATTTTAGGGTTCTTGCACCTAAATTGATATATAAAAAGGTCAAGTAATTGTGTTAAGCAATAGTGCATAAATCATAATGTGATAAAGAGTTTCAAATTTTATATATAAATTCATATGTAAAAATTATATCAATTTCTTGTATATTCGCGCGATATAGTTTCAGGCGCAATAAAGCGCATCCTCATACATCTCTAGTTATCAGGGTGTGTGCAAAACGTTTGCTGTGCATGCACATGTATGTATGTGACGTACACAGGCATAATTCGGGTCTACCTATTTAGCTATAGAACCTCTGGTTCTAATTGATTATGATTCTTCAACTACACGCATGTTTGATTACAGCATAAACCTATCGCGTTTGCATCCTCGTCGTCGGTGGTACCAACGTCGCATCGATGGTGTAGCCGAGTAAGCATGTAAGTAAATCCGTTCACATTCTATTTTACATATGTATGCACATGTTTTATGTCATTCTTTTTTTTTTTTTTTGTAAGTCAAGAGGGCATTATTTTCAATAGCCTCTTAAACTAAAATTTTCAATCCTTGGGTTTTAACCACGATCTCCAGGATATTACCGTTACATTGATATGCGCATTTGATCGCATGTGTAGGTCGATGTAAAAATCGCGTGGTTGCAACAATTTGCACACCCAAGTTAGCTAAATGTGTATTGAGGAAAATACTACAAGGATAATTACGGTAGTAACCTTAACCAACTTCGTCCTCAATTTAGCCTACGTTCTAAATACATTCTAGTAAGCCAAATACAATTATATTGAATTTCTGTTTGTTAATACGTATATCTTCAGGGATATTTAGACTAATAGGCTATCTGTTTTGAACATGATGATAAAGTTGATTGAATCCAAAGTATTTCGTTTGGATAGATAACTATTAAATGCTAGTAATAAGGAAGCAGGGACATTTTGTTAAAGATTTTCTTATGAATAAAATGAGAAATTGTGAATTGCTAAATATGGAATTCTAGGGTTTTATTGGCCGTTGACGAAATGTAGGTATATTGGTGGCTGAGATGAAGTAAGTATTAAGAGGGTTAACCGACGAACATAACTTTTTTTTTTGGTTAACAGGTCGGGTGGGTAGAGACATGGGGAGTTCTTCCAGCTTTTCTTCCCCATAAACGACGATTGGTGTAACGTTCCTCGTTCTTCTTTCCTGCCTTGTTCATTTTCCTAGTCACTTGGTTTTTTTCTTTGTTTGTTTTGCACTGTCAATTTGCTGGCGCAATTCCGCGTGGAATACCCCTTTGTTACCGTAGGCATATATTTAAATATTTTTTGTGCGACTTCGTTGCGTGAGGCTGAAGCACCCCCACCCCCAATTTCCCTGAGCTAAGCTGAAGCATAGCTAGATATGCCACCTCGCTTCAGTCCAACCGCACCTTTGTAAATTTTCCTTATATGAGCAACGTCGTGAGGAGAAGTTCGCTACAATTCATACATGAACTCCGCATAGTCAACTTAAGAAAACTATCGCAAACTATCGATAGGTCTGACTATCGATAGTTTTCCAACACTACAACACCCCCAATCAGTCCCAGGGGTGAGCCCCTGGAGACCGCCCCTGCGTTGCGGCTGGGTGTGTTGGGACCAAACTGTGTGTGTCTGGGGCTGACCCTAGTGGCCCCAACCAGTCTCAGAGGTGGGCCCTTAAGACCCCCTTGACTGCAGTTGGGAGCACTAGGGACCAGTGTGAGTGAATCTTTTTTTTTATGTAACAAACATTTTTTTTTTATATACCATATGCCTTCGAATGATAGGATGTCAGCATTCCCATTGCATCTAAATACACAAGTAGTTTTGCGAAACCTATCCTGTTTTTTATTGATTATATAAGACGTATGTTTAAATAATAACTTTCCTTCCAGCTTTTTTCATTATTCGATACGATTATCGAATAAATATTGATCGTATTTTTGTATTTATTCCCGCGATTTTTTCTGATTTGCTCGCGCAGGCAATATGGAGATCCCGCGGGGACGAATGCAGGCTCGGACCTAAATGACCAGCACGAAAAAATGGATAGACCGGGAAGCACCAGTAACCCGAACGCGCCACTGATGAACGCGCATAATGTCTCGGGGCTAATGACCAATGTGTCGACATACGCACTGGACGGAGCTAGTGCTTTACCACTAAATCATGGAAATTTTGGAGAAGCTGCAAGCGATAGGGCGCACACCCCAGGGATCCCTACCGAAGCCCCTCGTGGAGACTCGTGGGTAGAAATGTTACACCCTATATTCTAGACGATGATCGGTTAAAAAAAATGTATATATATATTTTTATATATATATACATTTTTTTTAACCGATCATCGTCTAGAATATAGGGTGTAACATTTCTACCCATTATTCGATACGATTATCGAATAAATATTGATCGTATTTTTGTATTTATTCCCGCGATTTTTTCTGATTTGCTCGCGCAGGCAATATGGAGATCCCGCGGGGACGAATGCAGGCTCGGACCTAAATGACCAGCACGAAAAAATGGATAGACCGGGAAGCACCAGTAACCCGAACGCGCCACTGATGAACGCGCATAATGTCTCGGGGCTAATGACCAATGTGTCGACATACGCACTGGACGGAGCTAGTGCTTTACCACTAAATCATGGAAATTTTGGAGAAGCTGCAAGCGATAGGGCGCACACCCCAGGGATCCCTACCGAAGCCCCTCGTGGAGACTCGTGGGTAGAAATGTTACACCCTATATTCTAGACGATGATCGGTTAAAAAAAATGTATATATATATTTTTATATATATATACATTTTTTTTAACCGATCATCGTCTAGAATATAGGGTGAAGGGGGGTGAATTCTGACCTTTTTCTTAACCCCTAACTGCTTTACGTTTTGTTTTAAACAGAAGTTTTTTCTGAGATTCCAATACTAAGATTTAACAATTTATAAATTTTTTCTTGATTATAATGTCGCGTGACCAGTCATTTGGGCAACCGGGCTGGAATACTCCGTTCGGGAGTGCTGGAAGCTTTAGAGGGAACCAGCACCGGGGTGGCAATAATAGGGGGGCTTTTTCGAAGACTAAGCATCCCCTGGTGATGCATACGCCAGTAGGTAGGCAATATGGAGATCCCGCGGGGACGAATGCAGGCTCGGACCTAAATGACCAGCACGAAAAAATGGATAGACCGGGAAGCACCAGTAACCCGAACGCGCCACTGATGAACGCGCATAATGTCTCGGGGCTAATGACCAATGTGTCGACATACGCACTGGACGGAGCTAGTGCTTTACCACTAAATCATGGAAATTTTGGAGAAGCTGCAAGCGATAGGGCGCACACCCCAGAGATCCCTACCGAAGCCCCTCGTGGAGACTCGTGGGTGGAAGTGTTACACCAGCTTTTCCGGACCTCGCAGGAAGAAATGCGTAGGAAGATGGGGACAATTCGAAACAACATGGACCAACTCAACGCGGCTCTCGAGTCTGCGCTGCAATCCATAAATTTTCACATGAACGCGAATAGAATGGAACGTAACCCACTTCCAGCAGTTGCAACTCCAATGAATCCTGCTCCGAACAGCATAGTAGTAAAACCCCAGGAGTGGAAAATATCGTTCGACGGCACTGGAAGCGTTGCGGACTTCCTATTTAAGCTAAACACCCTGTGTGAGCGTACACAATGCACTGACGACCAAACAATGGCTAGTTTCCACCTATTCCTTTCTGGGCGGGCCGAAGAGTGGTACTGGCTGTTCGCGAAACAAAACCCAAATGCGACATATGCTTTTTTGTGCTATTCCTTAAAGAGAGAGTTCGGTACTCTAAAGAGTGACCACGAGATCATGATGGAGATCTCCATGCGGAAGCAGAAGCTGAGTGAGTGCTATGACGTGTTCTGCACGGACATAGTCTCCTTAAACGCGCGCTTAAGAGAACCAATGTCAGAGGTTTTACTGATTGACATCATAAAAGGGAACGTCAACAGTAGCCTTAAGCTGATGCTTTTCAACGCGGAAGTGAGAACCCTTCATGATGTACACTATGTAGCCCGCAGAGGAGAACAAGTGCTGAAAGAAAGCGAGTTGTTGGGAGCCACTTACCCAGGGCGGCACGTGAACGAAGCCCGCACGATAACCCCGGACATGAGGATGGAAAGCGAGGACAGCGAAGCTGACCCACAGGTAGAGGCGCTGGAGTATCGACGCAACAGGAAACCGGACTATTCAGGAATCCAATGCTGGAATTGTCAGGCAATGGGACATTCATATATATACTGCGAGGAACCCATTAGGAATTAATTTTGTTTTAAATGTGGGTATAAGGGAGTACTTACTCCTAAATGCCCTAGAGACCATCGCAGGCAGGGAAACCAGTACCCGAGCGAGAAGGCGGGGGAACCTCGTTCGGCGTCATAGCTCCCACACCAGCTAGTGCTCGAGGCGTCGTCCCGTGCGCTGAACCAGAGGGTGGATCTCTCGCAGGTACTGGGTTGCATGGAGGTGGTGAGCTTCCGAGTTGCAGTAGTACCCTGGCGAAAGAATACCCAAATGTAATAATAACTTTCCCTGACAGTACGGACAATTCCAATGGTTCTGAATCCGATAGTCAAACGTCCTCATCCGCGATGGGCGAACCGACCAGAATTCTGCAACGCCAGCATAGGGATGCCGCGTGCCAGACGCATTTCTCGCTTAATCTAGAAGAAAGGGAACATAGGTATGAGCAAATAAGAATGCAATTTTTGGACAACAACCGGTATCAGAAAATATTTTAAAGTGCAGGAAAAGATATCACAGGAGGGTACAGGAGCGTAGATTGCTGCAAACCACCACGTTAATGCTTACGGATGAAAGGCCTCTCGTGAAAGCAAAAATAAAAGATAGTTTTATTGCAGGGTTGTTGGACTCGGGAGCCAACGTCTCCATCTTGGGGAAGAATGGTGTAGGATTCCTAAAGGATAACGTCTTCGATTATCAACCCCTACATGCGTTCATATACACCGCGGGTGGCAACAAGCAAAAAATCTTAGGTTCGATATCATTGCCGGTCACCTTCAAGAATATCACAAAGATTATTCGTTTTTACCTTGTTCCTTCACTTCTCCAAGAAGCGTACTTCGGGGTTGTGTTTTGGAGAGCATTTGCGTTAGCTCCCGAAATATTCCCAAGCGTAGAGTGCATAGAGGTTAGCAATGAAAAGGACGAAGAACTTAATCTCCACGATTTGTCACCAACCC
The DNA here is from genome assembly GCF_040869045.1 of Eurosta solidaginis. Taxonomy (NCBI): domain Eukaryota; kingdom Metazoa; phylum Arthropoda; class Insecta; order Diptera; family Tephritidae; genus Eurosta; species Eurosta solidaginis. Next base: position 116,887,149 of record NC_090322.1, on the reverse strand, counting down.
GGAGAAGAGATTTACAGAAGGTCATAGAGGCGTTTCCTTCATTCGAAAAGTTAGGTCTGGGGCAAACGGAGTTAGTGGAGCGCCACATTGACACCGGCGATGCTGTTCCTATAAAAAAGCAAACATTTCCCTCTTTCGCCCCCGAGACAAGCCGAAGCTTTTAGCGAAATAGACAGGCTACACGAGTTGGGAGTTATAGAAGAATCGAACTCTCCGTGGTGTAGTCCTGTAGTACTGGTCCGGAAACCAGGTAAAGTTAGGTTGTGCATAGATTCCAGGAAGGTCAACGCGGTAACTAAGAATGACTCATACCCCCTGCCTCATATTAACGGCCTATTGAGCAGACTGAAAGATGCACACTTTATTAGTGGCACTGATCTGAAAGACGCGTTCTTTCAGATCAAATTGACGGAGTCCTCCAAGGAAAAAACAGCATTCGCGGTTCCGGCGAGGCCCCTATACCACTTCAAGGTAATGCCCTTTGGTCTGTGCAATGGACCGCAGACTATGAGTAGGCTGATGGACAAGGCAATCCCTTCGCGTCTGCGAGAGAATGTTTTTGTTAGAGTCGGGTCGTTTCGTTCTGAACTTGTTCAATTGACCGGGTCTCTCAACTGAACAAGTGAAATAGATCTTCGATTTCGGTTCTTTTTGTTCTTTTAGTTCATTTGTTCTTTTAGTTCGTTTTATCTAATGTTATTCTTTCTCTCTTCTCGTTCGCGAACATTGTAAATTCATACATACATACGCAGAAATTCACAGTGAGCACGAATGTCGATGATGCCACTTACACTAAAGATATGTGTGGTCAGCTTTGTGTGTGGCACTGCTAGAACAATATATGTATGGACTATTTATGAAAAACATGCTTTCTAAGAAACTAATTATTACATTTATTAAACTTGAAAAGTTCATATTTACAATTTGTGTCTGTACTCTTTCAATTTCCTGGATCTTCCGAAATTTGTAACTTTTTTTGAAGTTAATTATACATATATATTAACTTATTTATTCATTACTCATTTAAATATACCTACGCAAAGCATTGCTGCATACACACCCCCATCTATACTTGTTGGCTTTTTTCGCGGGTGCGAGCAGCAGTGATCAAATTTGCTTGAAAAAAAAAAAGAACAGATGAACAAAAAGAATAACTTGTTCGTTCATCAGAAAAAGAACTAAAGATTCGAATCTCCGAAATGAACGAAAAAGCACAACTCTAGTTTTTGATTACCTGGACGGCCTGATGGTATGCAGCACGAACTTTGAGGACCACCTAAAATTGCTGGCGGAAGTGGCAAAGTGTTTGACCGACGCAGGTCTAACAATTCGATATTTAGGGTACTTGATAGGCAGCGGGTGCTTGAAAGTGGATCCAGGAAAAATAGAAGCGATGCAAAACTTTCCGATCCCTAAATCCCCTCGGCAGGTGCGTAGGTTTGTGGGCATGGCAAATTGGTACAGGGCATTTATCACCAACTTTGCCGACTTGGAAGGTCCCTTGACCGACTGCCTCCGTAAGTCATCAGGCCCTTTCAAACTTACTGCTGAAACCATATAGGCCTTCGAAAAACTTAAAGGAGCCTTGAGTTCCGTTCCTGTCTTGGCCCAACCCGATTTTTCCAAAGAGTTTGTAATTCAATGCGACGCTTCCAAAATAGGGGTTGGCGGAGTGTTGTTCCAGGTCGATGATGAGGGCGCTGAGCATCCAATCACGTTCGTTTCTAAAAAGTTGAATAATGCTCAACGCAACTATACGGTAAGCGAGCTGGAATGTCTCACCGCCATAGTCAGCGTGAAGCGTTTCCGACCCTATGTTGAAGGATTACCGTTCGGATTAGCACGGACCACTCCAGTCTCAAGTGGTTACTGACGCAAAAGGACTTGAGCGGGAGGTTGGCGAGGTGGTCGCTCCTGCTGCAAAGATACTACTTTAAATAGGAACATCGCAAAGGCACCCTGAATGTAGTACCCGATGCGCTTTCGCGGTTTGATGCCGACGAGTTGACTTTCACTACCACACCCGGGGAAATAGACTTAGTTTCTCCCGAATTTAGCAGTAACGAATATCTAGATTTGATTAGGACCGTCACCGAAAACGAGGAGTCACTTTCGGACTTACGAGTGGTAGATGGGGTAATTTTCAAAAGAGTTAAATTTCGGGTGGAAGGGGAAGAAGACTCGCTGTGGCGTTTGTGGTTGCCGAAAGGGTTGACTGAGGAAGCAGTGAGATTAGCACATGACGCTAACCGGAGTTACCATGGCGGGTGGCAGAAAACTTTAGAACGTGTCCGGCAAAAGTATTTCTGGCCACAGGATGCTAAGGACGTCAGGGACTACGTCCAGCGTTGTGACACTTACAAAGCAGTAAAACCCACTAATCAGCAGTCGAGACCGCCTATAGAGAATACCTTTGCATCCGAGAGGCCATTTCAGCGATTATATTACGATTTTCTAGGGCCTTATCCGAGATCTAAGCGGCGAAATCAATTTCTTTTTATAGTATTGGACCATCTTTCAAAATATGTCTGGCTAAAGCCCATGCAGAGAACCACAACTGTTAACGTTACAAATTATTTCGCTTCAGAAATGTTTCCAGCTGTAGGGGTCCCAGAGTTTATTCATAGTGACAATGGTAAACAGTTTATCTCGAAGGAAATGAACCAATTTTTAGAAAATTATGGGGTGACACACGTGAGGACGGGGTTATGTTCTCCTCAAGCGAACGCCTCAGAACGAGCCAATAGAGAAATTGTGTCTAAAATTTGAATTTCCTCGAAGGATAAACCCGACCATACCGATTGGGATAAACATATACCCGAGATTCTATCAGTATTGAGAAGCGACTTCCATACGGCGATTCAGTGCTCTCCATACTTTGCACTATATGGCCAGAACATGGTTCAGCATGCCTCAACGTACCATATTTTAGAGAAACTCGGCAGCCTTAGGAAAGACCAGATTACGATAGTGAGCAGAGCTGACAAGTTAACTAAACTAATATTCGTGAGCAGATCCGTAGAAATTTAGATCAGGCAAAAGATATGGGAATAACCACCTATAACAAGCGCTCTAGGCAAGTCAACTACAGGGAAGGTCAGGAAGTTTTCCGGAGAAACTTTGCTTTGAGTAACTTCAAACAGGGTATTAACGCCAAATTCCTGCCAAAATATCTCAAATGTCGAGTGCTCCGGAAATTATGCAAAGCATTGTATAATCTCGAGGACCTAAACGGGAAATTGATAGGTCGCTTCCATGCTTCGGATATTCGTCCACAATAAACCCTCAAGAACGTTTTTGCTAACTTACAAATTGACTTTTTTTATATAAACCTACCAATTGGACCTTTTTTTTCTGTCTGGGCGTTTTGGCGGTCGGGGACATCTCGCCCAGTATTCTCCCGAGAAACGATCTCATAGGGTGTTCACGGGCGTTCTCACCGAGAACCGTGAACAGCCTGGCAGTCCACGCTGGGATGGGACTAGCCTTAAGGAGTTTGGACGAGTTCTCCTTTACCAAAATGTCTACACCCATATATTTTTTTTGGCCTTTCTGTGGGGTCGATAACCACTAGAACCATACGGAGTTTTGACGAGTCCTCCATAACAAATTTCTAATTGCCGCATAGCCTTTTAACTGAGAAACAAAAATTATTTACTATTTGACTTGATTTTTTTTTTGGTGGATCTTTTGTGGCCCGACTGGCTTCGCAGTAGGACTTTGAGACTCTTATCTTAGGGGTGAGTCGTGCCCCATGTTGCTTGGCATCGGAGGTTCCTGGTAGTGGCTTCCCACATATGAACCGGTTTCCTGTTCGCTTCATCGTCAGGTCTTCAAAGCGAAGCGGGTTTGTTATGGTCCACTTGGGAGATTCACCTTTGGAACGTACCAGTTGGCTGGTGATGGGGAAAAAGGTAGGATTCATCCTCACTCATGTCTGCCTGGGCTGGTTAAAGCAAATTTTTGTTAATTTCGCGCAGGTGGCATCGCGAAATAATCCAATGGTGTGGGAAAATTCCCAATAACGGGAACCATCTTGGCGTAACTATACAAGGGACAGCTTACTTGTAGTTTTATACGATTTGACACATTAACTTTCAGCGCAGTATGATTTTGACATTAGTCCATCGGTCCACAAAAACAAAGTATATGGAACCTTTAATGATGGCTGCAGGAATGTCACAGCGACCACCACCTCGTATGGTTCCAACATGGCAACTACAGTTAAATCATGCGATTTAACGGCGCCGTTCCACTGCGCAGTCGCAATAATGGTGGAATTTTGTTTTAACAAGTGACGGAGTGGGGCGCCATTTGTAGAAATCATTCGCGAAATTGCAATCGTTGGCGCGGGTATGTTCCACCAAGTGAATTTTTCAATGTGAGTGGTAGTGAAGAAAAAGAGAAATAAAAAGAGCGTTTTTGTTAAAATTAAACCCAATAAATTGGTAAGCTTAGACCATTATTAGTTTTAACTAATTTTGTTGTAAACCGGGAAGTAAAAACATGGCAATAATAAGCCTAATTCGTGGTCCTAAAATTCGCTCAAGGGTCTATTGGCGGAAGTATTGAAATTAAACGCACATAACTGCGTAAAAATATATATTCATTCATATTAAGCTTGCTCCAAGAAATCTCTCAAAAGCTTGCTAAATTTTAGATCTACCGACTTAACGTTCTTAAAGCAAGAAGAGATTTCACTAACGTTCTTCGACCAAGGATAAAAATAACCAGTGCAAAGAGGCACCTATTCTTTTGGGTACAGTTTTGCCTATATTCTTTGGTCATATGCCCCATATACTCAGCTACGCGGCTAGCTATCTATCTTTCTAATTATCAATACTATAATTTTATTTATGAACCAATTTTAATTACCATTTTTTTCAGTGCTATTTATTTTTGAATACATTTTTGCTGTCAAATTGCAAGTGTAAAATTTTTTTTATCTTACACAAGTGCCTAAGCTTCATACGGAAGCGCTTTTCTTGGCACTGTCATAAGAAATTCGAGCATTTTCATACTACTCAAAATTATATGTGAGGGCATATGCGAGCGCATGAAATTTTTTTTTATTAAAGTATGAATTTGTATCTGCGCATATGATTCGGAGCAAAACAAAACAAACGTGCTACAAGTGCATAGGGGTTGGGCAGCCCTGTTCTTAACGAAAACGGATTATGACCAAATTGCCAACGAAAGCAATACATAATCCATGTAATATGTTGTACGTTTTTATCGCTTATAAAACATTAACAGCATTATTTCTTATTTCATAGCTCCACCACCGCCGACAGCACAACACCACACGCCAATACCACCTACAAACGTATACCCCAACCGCGCATGAACATCATCAGCGCGCCGCACCGTGCAACAGGAGAACAGTGTCATAAAAAAGGCAGAGGCCCACCTAAACGGCCTCCTGCAACAACAACAGTGTCATAAAAAAGGCAGAGGCCCATCTAAACGGCCTCCTGCAACCACAACAGTGACAAATAAAAGGCAGAGGCCCACCTAAATGGCCTCCCGCACCACCTACAGTGACAATTAAAAGGCAGAGGCCCATCTAAATGGCATCCTGCAGCATCGGCAGTGACAAATAAAAGGCAGAGGCCCACCTAAACGGCCTCCTGCACCACCAACAGTGACAACTAAAAGGCAGAAGCCCATCTAAACGGCCTCCTGCAGCATCGGCAGTGAAAATTAATAGGCAGAGGCCCATCTAAACGGCCTCCTGCAGCATCGGCAGTGACAATTAAAAGGCAGAGGCCCATCTAAACGGCCTCTCGCAGCATCGGCAGTGACAATTAAAAGGCAGAGACCCATCTAAACTGCCTCCTGCAGCATAGGCAGTGACAACTAAAAGGCAGAGGCCCACCTAAACGGCCCCTGCAGCATCGGCAGTGACAACTAAAAGGCAGAGGCCCACCTAAACGTCCTCCTGCAGCATCGGCAGTGACATCATAAGGCAGGAGCCCAACTAAACGGCCTCCTGCAAAACCAGCAGTGACAAATAAAAGGCAGAGGCCCACCTAAACGGCCTCCTGCACCATCTACAGTGACAATTAAAAGGCAGAGGCCCATCTAAACGGCCTCCTGCAGCATCGGCAGTGACAATTAAAAGGCAGAGGCCCATCTAAACGGCCTCCTGCAGCATCGGCAGTGACAAATAAAAGGCGGATGCCCATCCAAACGGCGTCCTGCACCACCTACAGTGACAATTAAAAGGCAGAGGCCCATCTAAACGGCCTCCTGCAGCATCGGCAGTGACAACTAAAAGACAGAGGCCCATCTAAACGGCCTCCTGCAGCATCGGAAGTGACAATTAAAAGGCAGAGGCCCACCTAAACGGCCTCTTGTGAACTCTACTTACGATTTGTAGAGTTCGTAATGTGGATCTTGGAGGGCTTCCAATAAAGCGCATCCAACAATTAATAACTGTCACTGCGGAGGCAGAAGACATTGACCGATTTCAATAAAAAAAGAGGGTATTTTTTGTTATTATAAGGCACCTATCCCCCCTATTAGAACTTTGAAACTTGAAAAAAAAATTTGTCCATATATTGTCGCTCCAGCCTAGTGGATAGTCCTCCTCGGCCAAACCAAGGCTGGTGGACTTGAACACCCCAGCTCACCGATTGGTACCAACTTGTTGGGCCGAAAATCAACGGACATTGATCTGTGTTTTACACCGGAGGTAGGTCTACCAAGACAGGGACTCCTGTAAGCACTCATCGACTGTGTCAATTACTAGTATATCAAATGGTTTACAAGGAGTTGGTGTTAAAATAAGTTTTTCTTTTGTTTTAGGTTTAACCTTGTTTAAAAGACAATCTTTACAATTTTTAATATATTTCGATATATCACGAGTCATGTTCTTCCAATAAAATTTTGTTCGCAGTTTTGCGTAAAGTCTTTTAATTCCACAATGTCCACCAGAAATGGGATCATTATGGTAAATTTGCATTAGTTTTAATTTTGTATCTTCATCTGTTACTGTCTCCACTGGATCTATTAGTATAATTTCTAATGATTTTAAAATTTTATTTCCAATATTTTTGAAATTTGTAATCGTATAATGTTCGAACATAATATCGTTTTTAGGCCATTCAATCTGCTTAATTTTGCGTTTGCCGGCTTCTTATTCAAGCCTCGAAAGTAATTTCTCTAAAGTCATTATTTCGTTAACAAGCTCAAAACTAAGTAACTCGAGTTTCTTATGTTTAATATGCGCAAAAATTCTTAAACTTGTTTTATTATTTTTATCATACGTAATTGCAGATCTTATTCGTGGAATCTTTTTCGAAAAATTAAATGAAAATTTGTCGTAGACATGTAAATTAAGTTGTTTTTCGTAATTTTTCTCTGTTTTGCTAGGAAGGTTGTTATCGTTTTGCTGTTTTGTCATTGATCTTGTCTGTACCGCTAAAATTTGTTTGTTCGATTCTTTAATCTCATCGATTTGTAATGCGCGATAGTGCATCAGCGCCAACGTTTGATTTACCCTTGATATATACAATAGTGAAATTATATTCAGCTAGTTCTAGTCTTATTCTTGAAAGTTTTGAAGATGGGTCTTTCATATTGAATAAGTATACTAGAGGTCTATGATCTCACTTTACAATAAAATGGGCGCAAAAAACGTATGGTCGAAATTGCTTGATTACAAAGTAAACAGCTAAACGCTCTAATTCTATAATGGGGTTTTTCTGTTCGTCTTTATTAAATGCTTTAGAAACGAAACAAATTGGTAAATCACTACATTGCTGTTCTTGACTTAAAATAACGCCACATCCAGTTGTGTAGGCATCAACGGTTATAATGAATTGTTTAGTAAAATCTGGATATTGAAGTAATTTTGGTGAAAGTAACGCTAAGATAAAAATGTTCTTTCGCACTCTACATCCCATACAAATTCAACTCTTTTCCTCAGGGATGCACCTTAACGTTAAGCTAATCGTTTATCAAAAAATTTCCACCGTTTCCGTTGAAACACTTCGAAATATTATCGATAAAGAAATTATCAAGATAAATTGTATCTCGTTTTTAACCGAAACGAAAAGCTTTCGTTAACGTTAAAAACGTTAACAAAACCGTGATACTTTGTGTTTGAATTGTGCTGGCAATGCTATAGCCATGGTGAAGCCGTAAGGTGGTAACAGCGAGCGGACATACACAAACAAACTCCATGTAATTTGTTTGTGTAATTCGTTGGTGGTAATGTCAAAAATACTCTGAGAAATGTTCGCACTGTCAAAATTCATGAGAGAAGTTGCATCAGCTTGGCTAATGCTTTCACCTTTAATGACTACGCCATCAATCAGCTTTGCCAGCATAGTTTGAAATTAATAATCAACATAAACGATTTGATTTCGTTTTGATATGGCAGAAAACGAAACAAAATCATTTCGTTAAGTTGACGTTCTTAACGTTAATAAACGAAACGAAATGACTTTGTTTCGTTTATTAACGTTAAATATCGTAACGAAATGATATCGGTTCGTTGGTTAAGCATGCCTGCTTTTCCTGCTTAATCGATTTAGAGGCGCTGCCAGAGACCCAAAATTAGGTATAAACCGTCTGTAATAGTTTGCAAACGCGACGAATCGCCGTACCGCGTCTTTATCAGTTGGTTTTGTATACTTTTTAATTGCGTTTATTTTGGAGTCGTCTGGCAACAAACCTTTGGCTGAACATTTGTGACCCAAAAATATAACTTCTGGTCGTAAAAAGTTGCATTTATTTGGGTTAAGTTTGAAATTGAAAGACCTTAAAGTATTGAAAACTTTTGAAAGATTTTTAATGTGGTGTGCTTCTCTACAACCTATGACGATGATATCGTCGACGTACAGAAATGCGACATTGGGTGGTATACCCGAAAAAGCTATTGTCATCATTCGTGAGAATGAATTAGGTGCTACATTTAAACCGAATGGAAGCACTTTCCATCTAAATGCGCCGACCGAGGTGCTGAAAGAAGTAATGTCACGTGAGTCAGGATGCAAGGGGATTTGATGAAATCCTGAAAAAAGATCTAATGTGGAAAAATACTTTGCTCTACCGAGATTGTCTAAAATATCGTCAACTCTAGCGAGTGGGAATTTATCAGCAATGAGTTTTTTGTTTACTGCGCGAAAATCTACGCACATACGATAAGCTTTGTGACCATTAGTATCTTTCTTTGGGAATAACAATCAAGGGACTATTGTAATTGGAATAACTGGGTTCAATCAAATCGTTGTCTAACAGTTTATTTACTTGGCGATTTATTTATTCGCGTTGGGAGTATGGCAATCGATAGTTTTTAACATATACCGGTTCGTTGTCTGTCAATCTTAATTTTTGCTCGTAGAAGTTATTTAGTCATTTTGTCCGTGTCAAGAGCGAAAATGTCGGCATAATCTATGCAAAGGTCAATTAGTTTACTATGAGCATGTTGAGGTATTTGATTTTTTAAAATTGAAATAAGTTTTTTGTTCGTTTCTCTTCTGTTTCTGTCTTGTTAATTGTATAAACATTATAATTTGAAGGTTTTTCTGTCCGAATACTTTTTCTTTTGACATACTTTATATATCCGTGGTATTTATGACTTTAAGTATTGGATTACTGGAATTAACAATGCACCTAGCTGTGAAAACACCTTTTTAAATTTCCTGCGAGTCCACGAAAAGTGGTAAAAGTGGTTCGGGTGAATCTCCTAAATCAAAAAGTCTGAATATTTCACATCTTGGAGGAATGATACAACTGTCGCTTTCTGTTTCGTGCAGGATTGGTATCGCAACTTTTTCATTACCTACCCAAAAGGAAATACTATTTCCTACATAATTAATAAAGCATTTGTTAATTTTCAGAAAATCTTTACCCAGTAAGCCATCGGATGGAATATTAAAGTCTTCATCTACTACATGTAAAGTATGTTTAATAGAAAAGTTTGAAAAATTTAAATTTGCGGTAATTTTACCTAAAGTGGACATTGAATTGGAAGTAACACCGGTAATGTTGATAATGTCATTTGTATTTAAGGAAATGTTACTGTTTATACATGATATTTTTATTAAAGAAATGTCTGCTTGAGTGTCTACTAGGAAAGAACAAAATTTTTGTGACTCGTTAAGTTGTAATTCAATGAAATCAGAGTAATTTAAATTTAAACAATAGATGCCTATTGGTTAGGGATGTTCGCTTACTGGCTTAGTTCGTCCTCCCCCAGTGTTCGCTCCTGAGGGGCGCTGGCGTTTAAAGCGCGAACGTTTGCGTTTCGACCTCTACCGTTTGACGATCTTGAATTGTTGCTTCTATTGTTACTATTATTTGTATTTGAATTGGAATTTGTATTTGGACGCGTATTATTATTGTTGTTATTCTGGTATCTATTTCCGTTATAATTCCTATATCTTTGATTATTATTGCCGTTATAGTTGCTGTTGTATGCAAATGAATTATTGTTTCTATAACCAGTATAGCCGCGATTTGGGTAAAAACCTCGATAACTACCACGTGAATTTCTAAATGTGTTGTTACCACGTGATCGGAAAGCTAAAACCTGACGTTCAGTTACTTCGTTGTTTTGTTCTACAATTAATTTCGCTACTACGTCTTTCGGATCAGTAAATGCCGTTGAGGCTAAAATGGTTTTTACTAAATTTGATTTTGCATTCAAACGACACACGTTAACAGTTTGTTCGACTGCCATTTCATGAGCTTTCGCCTGAGACCGCTCAAGTGAGTCAGCTAAATCTTCAATTTTTTTGCAAAATCTGTGTAATTGTTATTGCTAACGTGCAACGCTGCAATTCTCCCTGCTACAACTTTGTCTGTTTGATCCTACTACGTAGAGCTGTTTTAATTTCATTGACTGAAGTTACTTGTGTTGGTATTGCTTCACGGGCTTTACCCTCAAGTTTTGATTTTAAGAATGCTATAAAAGTATCAGCTAAATCTGCAGTAGCGAATAGTTCAAGTAATGCAATTTTGTCTATAAAGGAATCAAGTGCTAGAGGATCACCACTGTAGTTTTCTCTAATAGAATTAGCACATGTGTTAATGAAAATTCTCTTTTCCTCAGGTGTTGCCATGATTTGATCGTTAAGATCTGAAGCCGAATTAGCAGAAGGTGAGGCCACGTTTGTATTATTTGGATCGTTAAGATCTTGGTTTAAGTTAGTATAAGGGTTAACTAAGGTTGTACTATTTGTGTCGTTAAGCTCTGATTTTAAAGTAGAAAAAGTTAAGGTTAATTGTGCGCTATTTGAATCGTTAAGATTTGAAGCTAAATTAGAAGTTAAATTTTTAATGGAAGAATTTTCGAAGCCTGGAAAATCTGTTGACAAAGAAAATTTATTTTCCTGGTTTGTGACTTCTTTGGTCGAGGATGAAGCTAAACTTTCGTAGCTTGAGGCTGACTTATCGGAATCGGATTCTGAGTCTGAATTTTTTTGCACTTGCTTACCACTTCTAAGGTTGTACATATGTATGTAGTTACCAGAATAGCAAAAATAATTCAGTTCAAACCATGCAATTAATGAAGCACTTGTTTGAATGTCTGAATTTATATTTGAAGCTGAAATGTTGAGGAAAAAGAAAAAAAAATGTTTGTATAAGAGAACTGATTTGCAGTTGAATAGGCACTGAAGAATATTTAACAATTTATTGGAAGAATAAATGAAAACTGCATTATACTTGAATAGAAAAATCTTTAAGAAGTAATTGAATTTAAACTTTGCACAAAACTATATAGGTATTAATTGGTAAAAATTTCAAAATTGTTGTAACTTGTTCAAAAAAATCCATTTATATTCACAGACGCACCGCTTTGTAAAAAAAATTCGTATATTTTCACGGACGCACCGCTTTATAAAAAAAATCTCACTTGGCTTTTCACGGAACCACCGTTTATATCAAAAAAAAAATTTTTAATTGGTTTTTAACGGAAGCACCCCATATTAAAAAATTTTTAATTGGTTTTTAACGGAACCACCGCATATTTCAAAAAAAAATCTGAATTGGTTTTCCACCAACCACAGTTTATATAAAAATTCCAAAATTTACCGATTAAAAAAAAAAATAAATGTAAGGCGCGATAACCTCCGAAGAGATCTAAGGCCGAGCTTCTCTTCCAATTTGCGTCGTGCTCCTCTTGATTTTTCCCTACAAATTGGCCGGACGGGACCTACATGTTTTATGCCGACTCCGAACGGCATCTGCAAGGCAGATGAGTTTTCACTGAGAGCTTTTCATGGCAGAAATACAATCGGAGCGCTTGCCAGACACTGCCGAGGGGCGACCCCGCTTAGAAAAATTTTCTTCTAATTGAAAAATCTTTTTTCTAAAATTTTGATGTTGCTTTGCCCGGGAGTTGAACCCAGGGCATACGGTGTGATAGGCGGAGCACGCTACCATCACACCACGGCGATTACACATAAACTATTATCTAGTTCACTCAGTTTTATATGGTGATATTTCGTTGGAAAATGAATGTATTGAAGAAATTCTACCTGGAATAAGAGAAATCTTTAAATGGAAGATTAGTGAGAAGATGATGGAAGCTTGAAAATATGAGAATTTGTAAAATGAATTGATAAATTTTTAAATTAGAAATTTGAAAATATGAAAAATTTGAAGAAAATGTAAATTTGTAAAAATGAGTTGAAAAATTTGAGGCAAAATAAAAAATTGCAGACTTGAAAATGTTGATACTTATAAAATGGTTTGAAAATTTTAGAACTTGTTGAAAACTGCGGAAGTATTAGTGGTTAAGTTTAGATTTTATACGCACCGTTGTAATCCAAAATATATTATGCCAACGCACCGCATTTAATTAAGATGGCAATATTTCGTATACATACATATGTGTCTAATAAAAACGTAAGTAAAAAAAATGTAATACATACATACATATTATATACATATTTCCTGCTGCTGGTCTTTGCTGGTTCCTACTGGTGCTTGTGCCTTTAAAATATGCCACTTATATCCGGAAAATGTTTGGTAGAATGAATGTAGCATGAATTTGAGTTAAAGTTTATGAAAATGTTATATTCCGCGTGTTAATGATATTGTGAAGTGGTGTCGCGACTGACTATACCACGTAAAACTTATTGGCAAATTTGGATTAATCCTTTGCCAGCCAATCTAATTTTGGTTACTCTTTATAACCAAGAAAATCATGTAATGCCACCATTTTGTATTTCCCGTGGCGTGGTTTCGATGTCACGGTCGCCATGTGAACTCTACTTACGATTTGTAGAGTTCGTAATGTGGATCTTGGAGGGCTTCCAATAAAGCGCATCCAACAATTAATAAATTATAAAACTTTATGGTTTCTTTTAATTAATAGATTTTATTCGGCCTCCTGCAGCATCAACAGTGACAACTAAAGGGCAGAGGCCCATCTAAACGGCCTCCTGCAGCATCGGCAATAACATCATAAGGCAGAGGCCCCCCTAAACGGCCTCCTGCACCACCGGCTCAGACAACGAGAACACCATATAATGGGTGAGTTCGTTCCATAATATGGACGATTTAGAAATTTAAACTTTTTCCCTTTGAATTTAAATTTATAATTGAATTTAAACATATTTATTTTTATTTTTGATGTTTACGGTCTTTGAATTATAACTTTTTAAATATAAACGAGCTCTAGGCCAAATATTTGTATATTCTTAATAAAACACAATACGTGAATTTTTGATATACAATTATATTATTTAATTTGTCGATATTTCGACTTCAGTCTGATGTCATCATCAGGACTAGGTACGGAAAGAACAAACATACATATTAAAATCATAAAAATACACATTTGCTCAAGTACAGAACTTACATTGTTGAATGCAGTATGTCGACTAGTGTAACAAAAATATAAGTTTACGAACAGTGCAAAGCAAATAACAATAAAATGTAAATAACACAAAGCCGTTATCATAAACAAAAAATGAACATAAGCAGAAAGTTATCTAATGAGTAGTGAGCGCCGCTCAAGTGATATCAGCTGCAGCCTGCACATTGTAAACTTTACCAAGTAGCGCAACTAACAGCTGATCGCTCAAAATTTGCACACACACACAAACATCACTAATGGCACGGAAATCTTAGGGAAATTGAAGTTAAATTTTTAAACAGACATAAAATGTTATAATTTTGGAATATATAGCATCTAGGACACCTTAATTGCAGTAATTGAAAGAAAATGTTTGGTTATACTCAAGTATTTAATTATTTTTTCTAAATTTATCTTTAATATTGATACAATGATTGATCCAATGCAACTCTGGTCTTCCTACTGTTCTTCATTCCACTCTATTCGAGTGCCTATTTTCACGGCCTGCGAGTGCCTTCCACTCTATTCGCAACATAACCTCGAATTTAGCTGCCAAACTATATAGTAAACAATGAGCCTGCAGGTGAACTTTTTGGTAAACAGTGGGAGTTGCTCTTATATATTATTGTGGTTGATCAGCTGCCTAAAGGCAGAGGCAATACCAATTGTATCAGATTTGAATTTCATGCGTTTGTCTCTGGGTGTATTTATGATGTGCAGCATCTCTAATATGTAGCGTTTGTTGTAATTCCTCTCTTGCTGTAGAATTTCTACATTTTCTAAATTGGGAGAGTGTCCAGTTTCTCTGCAATGCTGTGTTAGCGGCTTTTTGCCATCATTAGGTTTGTTGCGATTTTTAATATTCGTTTTATGCCCGGAACTCCTCGTTTTTAGTTTCGATTTAGTAGTCCCCACATATACTTTGACGCATACGTGGGACACGTCACCACTACATAGAATTTTATATATCATATATATTTCTCATATTTATCTATTCTACTCTTGGTTTACTGAAAGTTTGCCGCAACGTATTATTGTAGGTAAAGGCTAAATTACATTTCTCTTTGTCATAAATATTTGAATATTTTATTCTGTTGGACAGGCCTGACACATATGTAGTCGATTTATATATTTTATTATTTTCGGCATTTTTCCTCGCAGTGGGTTTCTTATAATAATCTCTTATAAAGTTTTTTATTTTGCGTGTGGGAAATTCATTATTTTCTAGAACATTTATTATTATTTTAATGTTTTCTTTATGATAAACTTCATCGCTGATCGAGAGAACTCTGTTGATAAAATTTCTGACCGTATTGACTATTGTAGATTTGTCATGTTTAGAATTAAAGTTAATTAATCTACCTGACACGGTAGGTTTTTTATACCAATCAAAACATAATTGGTTATTCTTTTTTATAACAAGAGTATCGAGAAACGGTAGTTTTCCATCCTTCTCCACCTCAATTGTAAATTTAATACTCCTGTTGTATCCATTTAGAATATTTAGCAATTCTGCCACCGTATCAGTTTTCACAATGGCGAAAAGGTCATCGACGTATTTGGTAAGCAAACGTGGCTTATAAGGGGAGTCATCTTCAAATTTCTCCAGTAATTCTTCCATTACAATGTCTGCTATGACGGGGGATGCTGGGGACCCCATGGGCATACCGCAACGTTGCTCATAAATTTTATTGTTTAATTTAAAATATCTATTATCTCTAATGCAGAAACGAACTACTTCTAGAAAAAGTTCTTTTGTGAGTTGGTGTGGTTCTTTATCTGGTTCCACTTGGATGCTATAATTTCTAAGGCATGATCTACGGGAATGCTGGGAAAAAGTGAGATGACATCAATTGACACGAGACTCTCATCATCATATATGTATGTATCTTTTATTTTGTTTTTAAATTCAATTGAGTCTTTTACGTTATATTTGGACGATTTAGTTATGTTTGTGAGAATATTAACCACATACCTGCATAAATTGTACGAAGGCGAGTTGACAGATGAACAAATAGGTCTCAATGGGACATCTGCTTTATGAATTTTGGGCAGGCCATATAATCTAGGCGCATTGGACGTTTTGCTTATTAGTTTGTATTTCTCTTTTAAATCTATAACTTTTTTTTTTTAAATTTTTTCTACAATCTCGTTATTTTTGTCTTGTAATTTATTAGTGGGATCTCGTTGGGAGATGCTCTTATCTATTATTGTTGTTGTTGTTGATCAGCTGCCTAAAGACAGGGGCAATACCAATTGTATCAGATTTGAAGTTCATGCGCTTGTCGCTGGGTGTATTTATGATGTGCAGCATCTCTAATATGTAGCGTTTGTTGCAATTCCTCTCTTGCTGTAGAATTTCTACATTTTCTAAATTGGGAGAGTGTCCAGTTTCTCTGCAATGCTGTGTTAGCGCCGTTTTGCCATCATTAGGGTTGTTGCGATTTTTAATATTCGTTTTATGCCCGGAAATCCTCGTTTTTAGTTTCGATTTATTAGTCCCCACATATACTTTGTCGCATACGTGGGACCCGTCACCATTACATAGAATTTTATATATCAAGTCCGATTTCTCATATTTATCTATTCTACTCTTGGTATTACTGAAAATTTGTCGCGACGTATTATTGTAGGTAAAGGCTAAATTACATTTCTCTTTGTCATAAATATTTGAATATTTTATTCTGTTAGACAGGCCTGACATATGTAGTCGATTTATATATTTTATTATTTTCGGCATTTTTCCTCGCAGTGGGTTTCTTATAATAATCTCTTATAAAGTTTTTTATTTTGCGTGTGGGAAACTCATTATTTTCTAGAACATTTATTATTATTTTAATGTTTTCTTTATGATAAACTTCATCGCTGATCGAGAGAACTCTGTTGATAAAATTTCTAGCCGTATTGACTATTGTAGATTTGTCATGTTTAGAATTAAAGTTAATTAATCTACCTGACGCGGTAGGTTTTTTATACCAATCAAAACATAATTGGTTATTCTTTTTTATAACAAGAGTATTGAGAGGGTCCCACGTATGCGACAAAGTATATGTGGGGACTACTAAATCGAAACTAAAAACGAGGATTTCCGGGCATAAAACGAATATTAAAAATCGCAACGACCCTAATGATGGCAAAACGGCGCTAACACAGCATTGCAGAGAAACTGGACACTCTCCCAATTTAGAAAATGTAGAAATTCTACAGCAAGAGAGGAATTGCAACAAACGCTACATATTAGAGATGCTGCACATCATAAATACACCCAGCGGCAAACGCATGAACTTCAAATCTGATACAATTGGTATCATTGTAAACTTTACCAAGTAGCGCAACTAACAGCTGATCGCTCAAAATTTGCACACACACACAAACACCACTAATGGCCATATTACGGAAATCTTAGGGAAATTGAAGTTAAATTTTTAAACAGACATAAAATGTTATAATTTTGGAATATATAGCATCTAGAACACTTTAATTGAAGTAATTGAAAGAAAATGTTTGCTTATACTCAAGTATTTAATTATTTTTTCTAAATTTATCTTTAATATTGATGCAATGATTGATCCAATGCAACTCTGGTCTTCCTGCTGTTCTTCATTCCACTCCATTCGAGTGCCTATTTTCACAGCCTGCGAGTGCCTTCCACTCTATTCGCAACATAACCTCGAATTAAGCTGCCAAACTATATAGTAAACAATGATTGGTATTGCCTCTGCCTTTAGGCAGCTGATCAACAACAACAACAATAATAGATAAGACCATCTCCCACTGTTTACCAAAGAGTTCACCTGCAGGCTGCAGCTGATATCACTTGAGCGGCGCTCACTACTCATTAGATAACTTTCTGCCTATGTTCATTTTTTGTTTATGATAATGGCTTTGTGTTATTTACATTTTATTGTTATTTGCTTTGCACTGTTCGTAAACTTATATTTTTGTTACACTAGTCGACATATTGCATTCAACAATGTAAGTTCTGTACTTGTGCAAATGTGTATTTTTATGATTTTAATATGTTTTTTTGTTCTTTTCGTACCTAGTCCTGATGATGACTTCATACTGAAGTCGAAATATCGACAAATTAAATAATATAATTGTATATCAAAAATTCACGTATTGTGTTTTATTAAGAATATACCAATATTTGGCCTAGAGCTCGTTCATATTTAAAAAGACATATATATTCTTAATTTATTTTTATTTTATTTTTAAGCCATTAAGCTGTCTTAGGATGACATTATAGAAGAAAAACGTTTTCATTAAGTTAATATCCAAATATGTAATAAGAATTACGCCTAATTGTATGTTACATTAAACGCAAAACTTGAGGCGTGTTTAATTGCTGCTCGCATTCAGCATATGCGCTAATTTTTTTTCTAAGGCTTAGGTTAGAATTTGTAAGTAAATTTTGCGGTTGACAGCAACAAACAAAATTTACTTCATTAATATTTCGGCTTTGATTGCATTTGCTTAATAAAATGTAATTTTACTATAATTTTGACTCAGCATATTCTATAAGCATACATATCTATTCATAGTTGCTAGTACAATCAACTCACCCTTACTTTATCATGCAGTTGCGTATATACATTGGCATAGACATACATTCACCTTTTAAATATGCTTATTCTCAAGTATACAACTACTTAAAATTTGTGTGCATATGTATCAGCAACACAACATACGCACATGTATACACAGAAATGTAAACTATTTTTTTTAATTTGTAAGTAAATTTTGCGGTTGCCAGTAACCAAACAAAATTTACCTCATTAATATTTCGGTTTTGATGGCATTTGTTTAATAAAATTCAATTTTTTTATAATGTTGCTTTAGCATATTTTATAAACATACCTATATATTTATAGCTGCTAGTAGAATAAAACCACACACTACCATACTATGCACTTACGTATGTACATCTGCCTAACGATACATTCATCTTTTAATCATAGCTAATATCAATTACAAAACTACTCGAAATTTATGTGCATATGTATCAGCAACATAGCCTATGTACACCTTTGTTATATTCTTATCTAAGATGGCATTAAGACTTCAGAATAAGGAAATGTTTTTTTTTTTATTATTTCGAACCTAATTTCGAATTTTCAAACCTAATATTAGAAAGTTTAAAAATATTTGAATAGTTGTTTGCATATTAGAATGCAAAATTTCGGATGTACGAACCTAGTTTCGAAAGTTCAAAATTTTGAAAACCATTTCTAAGTTAATTTCGAAATTGGCAATGGCATAATTTAAATTGTAAAACATTCGCGCATTGAATAATCTACTAGCACTTTTTGAACGTACCTTCGAGCAAGTTTTTGCACTAACTTATTAATAGTTAGCAGACGAAATTATAAAATAAGAAAGTTAGGGTAGATAAGCATATTTGACACAGCTGCTGACGTCTCATGCTCCTTTAAATGAGCGAATTAATTTAAATTTCCATGTCTTCAAAAACTAAGCCTGTTACGATGCCTAAAAGCGGTACTACATACATATATTTAGAATGTATATAAATATATATATATATAATATTTATTAAAATCAGAAAGAAAACAAATTTTTTTTAAAGATCAAATAAAATGAATTAGAATGAAATACAAAAAAATTGAGCTGAATCTTCAACAAAACATAAACTACCCTATATAAAATTAAGAGTAATGTTAAACTAAATAAAATGAAATAAACTAAAATAAGACAAACAAGAATAAAATAAAGTAAATAAACTATAATAAAATAAAATAAAACAAAATAAGTTAAAATACTGCAATTTTTTTTTTACTCTTCCGCCCCCTACTTAATCATATTGTAACGAATTTACTTGCAAATCCTCTTATTTGCAATCCTCTGCTAAGTTCGAATCACTAAACTGTTGAATAAATAACTCCAATATTGAATAATGGAAAAATGGCCTTTATTAAAGTACTTCACAATAACACTTATACTTTGCTACTCGCTGGCTTAATAACCAAACTGATTGATAACTCAAATTAAACTCTACTATTGTCCGCCAGATCGCGTGCTTAATCAATAACTGATTGAGTGCTCAACTCAAACTGAATTACTTCTTACTCGCCTGCCCCGCTTTTATAGTTTACGCTGCATACTTCTAGGCTCTTCGATTTCCAGAACTTACTAGTTAGTTTCGGCTACAAAATCGCCAGCCACAACTGCTTGTGACAACTCAGATAAGACATATGCATGTTTTTGTGCATTGCCGCTCCGCTGCTCGTATACGTACATATGTGTAGACGCAATTATTTATTCGTTTATTTAGATACATAATGATTGAATTATTGATGTGAATGTTTGTAGTTTACAGTCTCTCGCGCATACATAGGCGTATAAGTAAATGCATCTGTGTGTGACATCTTTCGGCTGTGTATACATGATTTGATTATTGACGTAAATACTGCTTATCGTGGCCTTAGCATCGCCTTAGTGATGGTATAACTTAGCGATGCTAATATCCGTGACACTGCCCTCCACCTAAGTCTGATCGTCCCGGTCAGACAAATCTCTCGATCTAAACGTTGCCAGCCTTTCCAAATGGACCACTTTCATTTTGGTTCGTGGTTTACCGATGGTTTGTATGCGGTACACTACATCGTTGATCCGTTTTACAACTTTGTATGGGCCTTTCCAATTACACTGCAATTTCGGGGACAAACCTTTTTTACGTTGCGGGTTGTATAACAGCACCAAATCTCCTTCCTGAAAACCTTCTGAATTAATTGCTTTATCATATCTGGCCTTCTTGTCACTCATATTCTTTGTTCGTTGCCTTATCAGATCACGTATTTCTCTTAGCTCTTCTTCCAAATCACTAGTGGATTTCCTGACATTTCTCTCCGCATTGGCATCTATCCCAAACTTCAAATCAGCTGGCAGTCTAAGGTCATTGCCAAAAATTACTTTTGCAGGGGTTTGGCCCGTTGTCTCATGCACTGCTGATCGGTAAGCCATCAAGAATAATGGTATGCGGGTATCCCATTCTTTATGGTACTTGTATACTACTTTCCTTAAGTGCTCCTCCAATGTTCTATTGAATCGTTCTACCATACCATCGGATTGAGGATGCAATGCAGTTGTCCGTGTTTTTCGAATGCCCAATGACTTACACATTTCCTGGAACACAGCTGATTCGAAATTCCTGCCTTGGTCAGAATGTAACTCCATTGGTACACCATACCTTGCAACCCAATTGTTTATAAACACTTCTGCTACCGTTTCCGCTTCTTGATTTGGGATTGGGTATACCTCTGGCCATTTGCTGAAATAATCCATAACTACCAGTACATATTTGTTTCCGCCGTTGCTAGTAGGAAATGGACCGGCGACATCCATAGCGATCCTTTCAAATGGCGCACCTGAGTTATATCTGTCATCTGGCCATGACTTCGTGTTCTGGGCCCTTTCGCTCTGCTGCAAACCTCGCAGTTCGCAATCCACTCAGTGACCGACTGACGGCAACCAACCCAATAGAATCTCTGTTTAATCTTCTCGAGCGTCTTCGTGATTCCAAAATGACCTCCGCTTGGACCATTATGCAGCTCGCTGAGCACGTCAGGAATCCTCTTTCTGGGAACAACTATCAGTTTATTCTTGTATTTACCATCCTCACGCTCCCATACTCGATGAAGGCAACCGGATATCAATTCTAAACTGTTCCACTGTGCCCAATATGACTTCGCAATGGGACTTTTTAACTGACATCTCTTCTCTGTTTGGTCTTTCATTTCGTTCGAGCCCTTGCATAACACGTGACAGATCTGCATCTTCTAGCTGGCACTTTATTAGCTGTTCCTTGTCTTATTCATCTGTGCATGTTATAGTCATTAGCCGGACATCTATAATGTCTTCTTTAGCCTCGGCTTTTGAACAGTGCTTGCATTCCAAACTACATGGTCTTCGTGACATTGCATCAGCATTTCCATGGGTACTACCTTTTCGATGCTCAATGGAAAATTCATAGCTTTGGAGTCGCTCGATCCACCGTGCCAATTGTCCTTCCGGATTACGGAACTGCAGAAGCCATTTTAAAGCTGCGTGATCTGTCCTGACACGGAATCGCTGGCCGTAGAGGTATTTGTGAAAATGTTTAATGCACTCTACCAATGCCAACAGTTCTCTCCGCGTAACGCAGTAGTTCCTCTCTGGTTTTCCAATCGAACGGCTGTAATATGCAACTACCTTCTCCTGTCCATCGACCAGTTGTGATAAAACGCCTCCTATAGCATATCCGCTCGCATCTGTATCTAGAATAAATGTTGCTCCTGGAATCGGATATGCCAACATTGGGGCAGTGCACAAACGCTCTTTCAATGTTTGGAAAACTACTTCTTGCTCCTTCTTCCATTCAAAAGCTTTATTTTTTCTTGTTAGCTCGTGGAGACTATGGGCTACGCTGGCAAAATTTGGTACAAATCGGCGGTAATATGTGCACAGCCCAAGGAATCTTCTCAATTCATGCAGATTCTGTGGTCTTGGCCAATCCTTTACTGCCTCTATCTTTTCATTCGCTGTACGGATACCTTCTGTCGTTACCTTGTGACCCAAATAATTTACTTCCTTTTTAAACAGCACACACTTTTTGGGACCTAACTTCAGACCAGCGCCAGCTATTCTCTGGAAAACTTCATCTAAGTTTTTAAGATGTTCATCAAAGTTCTTGCCCAATACGATGATGTCGTCCAGGTACACCAAGCATGTTTTCCAATGTAGTCCTTTCAATACCTGGTCCATGAGTCTCTCAAAAGTAGCTGGTGCATTACAAAGTCCAAAAGACATCACTGTAAATTGCCAAAGACCATCACCCACACTGAAGGCTGTTTTCTCTTTATCTTCCTCCTTCACTTCAACTTGCCAGTAGCCGCTTTTCAAATCCAGCGTGGAAAACCATTTCGTACCAGATAGCGAGTCCAGAGTGTCGTCAATTCTTGGCAATTGGTAGGTATCCTTTTTCGTTACGTCATTCAACTTCTGGTAGTCCACGAAAAACCTCATTTTTCCATCCTTCTTCTTTACAAGTACTACCGGTGAGCTCCATGGACTAGCTGATGGTTCGATGACGCCGCTGTCGCTCATTTCTTGTATGATTTGACTCACAACTTCCCGCTTCGCCAGTGGAACACTACGTGGAGCTTGACGGATCGGCCTCGCATCTTCAGTGTCAATTTGATGTTTCACAACATTGGTGCGGCCTGGTTTGGAACCATCCTGGTCAAATATGTTCGCGTACTTTAGGAGCAGTTGTTTTGCTTTACTCTGATATGCTTCCTCTAGCCCCTGTGTCCATGCCGTGATGTCATTTGAAAGATCAGTATTACTAGCTGAAACGTGTTCCTGGAGCTGTTCACAGTTAATAACTACTTCAGCCTCTTGGCATCTTCCCAAAATAGCTCCTTTAGTCAGTTTGAGTTGTGACTTGAACTCATTGAGTACTCTTACCGGAATACGTCCATCTTGTTTTGCCATAGCCAGGGTTTTTCCTACAAGTATGTTCAGTGCTCATTTGTTTGCTGCTTCGACAACCCACAATTTGTTTGTCCCACAATCTCCATCAACCTTTGCCCAGATGACTACTTCGGATTTTGGTGGTATTCGCTGACTCTCTTCCAATAGCACTCGTTTACTGCTGTAGCCTCTCTCGTAGCCGAAATTAAGTGGTACATCCATGTTCTTATATCGCATCGTCTTGCTTTGCATGTCAATCTTGATGCCCTGGTCGATTAAGAAGTCCACTCCAATTATGATTTCATCAACAATCTCTGCCACTATAAAATTGTGTACTACCGTGACGTTCCCAATTGCGACTTCACATGATACTTCTCCTAGAACCGTGCTGTCTTCTCCAGTGGCTGTACGCAAACTTGCTCCATGCAATGGTCTTATCTTCTTGTTGACTAAATCCGCTCGAATGGTGGAATGAGATGCACCCGTATCTACAGTCAGTAAACGTTCCTTTCCATCCACATGTCCTCCGACAGTAAGATTGTTTGACCTTCTTCCAATTTGTCAGATAGAGATTATGGGGCATTCAGTTGAGGGAGCCAGCTGTCGCCCCTTGCGGCTGACTCGCTTTAGTTTAACGATTGAGTGGACTTGGAGATTTGCTCATCTCCTTCAGCTCTGTGTTTACGGCCACCCACATTATTGGAGCTATTGGAACTGGTGCTGCAATGTCGTGCAATATGACCTGGGTTGCCGCACTTGAAACATTTAATCACTCCGGCATTTTTCTGTTGTGATCCCTTCAGTGCTTCCAAAATTGTGTCTACCCAATCTGGTCTTTCCACTTCCACACGATGAGCTTTGTATGCTGGTTTACTCAATAGTGAGGCCGTTTCCTGAGTCAATGCATGTGATACCGTTTCAGCAAATGTCAGTTTTGGGTTTGCGTATGTAGCTCGCTTCGTTTCCACGTCTCGTATGCCATTTATAAAACTCTGGATTTTTACCCTCTCGGTGTATTCCACGGGTGCGTCTACTCTACTATTGGCCGCCAGATCGCGTGCTTAATCAATAACTGATTGAGTGCTCAACTCAAACTGAATTACTTCTTACTCGCCTGCCCCCCTTTTATAGTTTACGCTGCATACTTCTAGGCTCTTCGATTTCCAGAACTTAATAGTTAGTTTCGGCTACAAAAAAGCCAGCCACAACTGCGTGCACAAATTATTGCTCTCTCTTGTGACAACTCAGATAAGGCATATGCATGTTTTTTGTGCATTGCCGCTCCGCTGCTCGTATACGTAAATATGTGTAGACGCAATTATTTATTCGTTTATGTAGATACATAATGATTGAATTATTGATGTGAATGTTTGTAGTTTACAGTCTCTCGCGCATACATAGGCGTATAAGTAAATGCATCTGTGTGTGACATCTTTCGGCTGCCTTATATATGTGTATACATGATTTGATTATTGACGTAAATACTGCTTATCGTGGCCTTAGCATCGCCTTAGTGATGGTATAACTTAGCGATGCTAATATCCGTGACAATATCTATGGCTTTCCGCTAACTTTGCAACTAAAATCTTGTTTTTTTTAAAATAATATGAGATTAGCCTTGAGTTTTTTTTCTGCTTAGGTTTCCCTTATATTAGTTTGCATAAGCCTTAGTATAGGGTTAGTCGTATAACATGTATTGGCTATAAGTACAGAATAAGCTTTCATTGCATTTTGTTGGATAATGAATTATAAATAAATTGTAATATAAATGGGAATGCTGACGTCTCCCTTTATTTAGAAGGCACTAGGCAACTCAGGTAAGGGGCCACCGAAATATAGGTGCGTCGGTGGCCATGGATTTGAGGGTGGGCCAAGTACCGGGCGTCGCAACAACACCCGCGGCGCCCCTATGTATATTCGGCCTTTTTATTTTTATTTTTATTTTCAGCCGTTTTAGTTTTCTTTTGTTCCAGCGTTTGGTAACCGGTCATTTTCGGTTCGATTAAGCTTGTTTTTTTTTTGCGTTTAGATTTTTTTTTTAATTTTAAATTTTGAATGTGTTAACGGTCTGTCCGTGACATCCGGTACGGCCGGATGTTGTTTTAGTTTGAATTTCCAGCCTTTTGAATTAGTTCTGCGCTGTTTGACCTTTTCAAAGGCATGATAGGAATTTTTTCTGTTTATGGCGCAGGACAGTAAGGTTGGCAAGAACCCCGCCCAGCCAACATGACTAGCCACAGAGCACCACTAGATCATGCCCACGGCCTTCCTTACTGCTCCATTGCAGGTGCGAATCCATAACAAATGACACGTGAATTTGCATTTAATTTTAGATTTCCTCTGGTTTTGGCATATTCTGAGCTGAATCGCACCCCGGTAGAGATGCTATCTATTAGAATAATATAAGGTTGTTTTTAATGATTTAAAAATACACATACGTATGAATGAAAAGCAGAAAGTAAATAATGTTGTTGTTGTTGGAGCGATAAGGACACTCCCCGTTATCGACTTTGTTGGTCCTTTGCGGATGCAGATCGGGTACCTTCCGGGAGTGGTCGGGCTACCATCTCGGGAGCGATTAAGTATGACATTAAACCTTCTAGGTTATCCCGTCGATTCTATACAACTTAATATTGTAACGTTTTACAAGACGGTGCACCACCTAATTTTTATCAAAAATTATCAAAGGTGGAATCATAAGACGCGCCTCGAGCTCCGTTTTTAGAATCCGAAAACGAAAATATAAATTTTTATTTGTGTCAAAACAAAATTTTGATAATTTTTAAATTAGGTGGTGCACCGTCTTGTATAGTGATGGAACGATATTTCGCTATTGGTGATTGCATCGCCGCTATTGATAAATCGCTAATATCTATAGCTGTTGAAATCCAAATATATCAGTGATTGGCGATTTTCCTTCATTCGATTCTTTTGAATGGCAATCACCTCTGGCAGAATATCGCCAATAGCGATTATAGCGATTGGCGATTTTCCTTCGGCATGAAATTCTAATACTAGGGGGACTCATGAAAGCATATAAACTTATAAGGTGTAAAATTATATCCATTTACACACACTGTTATATGAACGCACCTAGCAATATTCTTGATAAACTTGATTGTTTATCAGTTGTATTATTGCCAAACAAAAATTGTTTGATTGTTATACAAATTAAAAAATGCTAAGAGTAAGTGAAAAATCAAAACTAAAACGTCTTTACTTGCTGATGTTGGAGATTTCTGATGAAAATGCCTGCTGTAATGTCTGCAAGGTTGCATTCCTTTGAGTTTACCGCGTTTACACAATGAAATGTGCGCGTAAATTTATACAAATTGTGTAAATGATTTTTCATACCAAATTTGACAGCTCGTTTACGCACTAGATAAATTTATACGTTTACACACTATATAAGGCATTTATAAGGTTAATTGAGTCCCCCTACTAATAGTGATAGCGGCGATACAATCATTGATAGTGAAATATCGTTTATCAATACTCATCTGTGTGCTTTACTTTCCGACTGAGTAAAAAAGTTTATTGGATACAAAATGGAATAATTGTCTCGAAAATTGGAAAAAATATCCTTTTTTTTTTTCTTTATTGACAACAAAATTTGATTTGCTTTACAACAATTTTCTCAAAAAAAAGCAATGTTTTTGTGCGAGAAGATAGCTTATCTCTTATGTAAAACTATATGCCATCAATATTAATGAGGATACATAGAGAGTGCAGCAGTAAGAAAAATAAAATAAAATAAATTAAAAGAAAAGAAATTAGTTTAGCTGTGAAATAACGTATTATAAGTAATGTTTGATTTAAATTTGTATGATTTAAATAAATAAATAAATAACTTATTACAATTAATGTATGATTTAAATACCATTTCCGTATATCAGTAAAATAAGAGGAAAATTAACAATTACATTTTACAGCTGAATATTAAAATTATAGTTTGCAAGAAGTAGGCGTTTGACATCAGTTTTAAAGCTTTGCAGATTTCTTGCATTTTTAACTTCATCTGGAAGTTTGTTGAATAATTTTACACCATAGTGTTTTATTGATTTTGCACATCTTTCTGTTCGAAAAAGACGTGGTTTGAAATTTGTTCGAGTTCTAAGGGCATATTCTGGGGTTTGTTCTTCTTGTATGTTCAAATTATGTTTAATTAAATTATTTTTTATTTTGTAGAACGCTATTAGCGTCTTAGAGATGCAATATTTGCGAATATCTAGCCTATTACAATATAACAGCTCACTTGATGTTCTCCGCGGTAAATTTAAAATGTTTTTAATTACTTCATTTTGTGTTCTTTGTAATTCATTTATAAGTTGCTCTGAGAAAACATTCCATATTGGATTCAAATAGTTAATATATGACATGAACAAAGAGTTGTATAGAAGCCATAGTTGTCTTTTTGGAATTAATTTCCGATTTCTATATATCGAGAAATTCAGTGGTATTAATTTCATTTTCGGCTTGTTTATGTGTTCTCGCCAATTTAGATTTGCATCAAACCAAATGCCAAGGTATTTTAGACCCTCGTAATAAAACTACCATCTAGATGAAATCCCTTCAGATCATTCATACCGGGAATATTTTTATAGTTGTTAAATATTATACAATTTGTTTTCGAGATATTCATTTTCAGCAAATTACGTTCAAACCATTTCGAAAGTTTCTTTATATCCGTTTGGATATTGACTAATAGTTCGTCTAGCGTATCAGTAGCATACAAGAATGTCCCGTCATCGGCATAAAATTGCGGTTTTCCATTTAACTCGAGTTTAAATATGTTGTTGATGTATATTACAAATAGAGTTGCAGCTAATTTTGATCCTTGTGGAACACCAGTTTTAATAGTTTTAGTTAGACTCTTTGTATCTTTTATTTGGACAAATTGCTTTCTATCAATTAAAAAACTTTCGAAGAGTTTACTAGCAGTGCCACTAACTCCCAACTCTCTAAGCTTTTGTATCATGATGTAAAGATTTACTGAGTCAAACGCTTTGCTAAGATCAATCGCCAGCATAGCAACGTATTTTTTTCTATCCAAATTTTCATATAGAAATTCTGTACAAGTGATGCATGCGGACAAGGTACTTGAGTTTTCTGTAAATCCAAACTGATTATCGCTAATTATGTTATTACTTTTAATGAATTCTTTCAATCTGTTTAATAAAATACTTTCAAATACTTTGTCAATTGTACTTAACTTCGTTATAGGTCTATAATCTGAACAGACTTCCTTGCTTCCACTTTTGTGAATTGGAACTACTGATCCAATTTTTAACTCCTCTGGATACTGACCACTTATAAAACATTCATTAATAAATTTTGCTAATGGACCAGACAGTTCGTCTTTATATTTCTGTACCAGTCGCGCAGAGATTCCGTTAGGTCCGTTGGCCGACTTTGGGTTAAGACTACCAATTGCTAAACGTACTTCTTCGGTATGACACTGAGATAATATAAAAGGGTGTATTATTCCATTTACCGGTTCAGGAGAGTACTCAAAACTGTCTGGCGTATTTATAATGTTTAGCAAGTAATTATTAAAAGCATCATCTATCTCTGAAGGGTCTGTAATATTAAAAAAATAAATGTAAGGCGCGATAACCTCCGAAGAGATCTAAGGCCGAGCTTCTCTTCCAATTTGCGTCGTGCTCCTCTTGATTTTTCCCTACAAATTGGCCGGACGGGACCTACATGTTTTATGCCGACTCCGAACGGCATCTGCAAGGCAGATGAGTTTTCACTGAGAGCTTTTCATGGCAGAAATACAATCGGAGCGCTTGCCAGACACTGCCGAGGGGCGACCCCGCTTAGAAAAATTTCGTCTAATTGAAAAATCTTATTTCTAAAATTTTGATGTTGCTTTGCCCGGGAGTTGAACCCAGGGCATACGGTGTGATAGGCGGAGCACGCTACCATCACACCACGGTGGCGCGTCTGTAATATTGGTTTCATTATATTCTATCTGCGTGATATCTGAGGACGAGGTATTATTCTGTCCATAAACAAGCTGATTTAAGATCTTCCACGTTTTAGTGCTAGATACAATATTTTCTTCTATCTGCCTTCCATAGAACTCTTTTCGTGCATTGTTCATTTTGTTGCGCGTTTGGGTCTTGAAAATCCTAAATTGGTTTTCGAAATACAAGTTATTGATGTATTTCCTCTTTAATTTGTAAAATTTGTTTCTCTCCTTGATTAGAGATAATATTTCGTTATTCATCCACGGCTTCTTAACACCTTTATTTGTTTTTTTAATACTTTTTGGGCATTTTTCAATACTATTACATAGCTGTTTATGAAATCCCGAAAAGGTAGATTGGGTTATTATATTATTTATATGTTTATTTTGTTCAAAGAAGTAGTAATCAAAAACTTTTATTTCGGTTTCCTGATTTTCAATGTTTTTTATATTGTTATTTACAGTCAAAGCTAGGAGTCTATGATCAGATATCACATTATCATCTAACGA
Source organism: Eurosta solidaginis (assembly GCF_040869045.1). Taxonomy (NCBI): domain Eukaryota; kingdom Metazoa; phylum Arthropoda; class Insecta; order Diptera; family Tephritidae; genus Eurosta; species Eurosta solidaginis. Next base: position 116,857,375 of record NC_090322.1, on the reverse strand, counting down.
CAAAGTATATCTGTAATCAACTAAATCAGTTAGGGCATGATCAATGATGGTTTTAGAGCCGAATGATGGTTTACAAAAGTTTGCCAATTATTATCGAGAAATCGGGGGTAAATTTTTACGACAGCATGACACTGCTAATACGCGTCCAAAAATATCGAGAGACGTGTCAAAAGACGGGTATTGACATCAGTATTAATAATCCGAAACCGGAAAAGAAAAATTTTATCTCTGTTATTTGCAGCTGAAGTTGGCGATTTTCATGTGGTTGTTGTAATGCTGTGTACCCACAAAAAAAATTGTGAACATAAGTGTTTTGCGCGGATAGAGTTTTGGTCTCCAAACCGGTGTTGGACCCACCCAGGGTAATTTGTAATAAGCGCGGTCGAAGGCCGCCAATGCAGATAGTTGTTCTGCGCAAAAATACTGTGGATCCCACCCCCGGTTTGGGAGGGACCCGTGGGTCATTTTTCGGTTTTTCGTTAATATCTTTTGAACGAATTAAAATTTCTCCGGTTTCGGATTATTAATACTGATGTCAAGACGCGTCGTTTGACACCTCTCTTGATATTTTTGGACGCGTATTAGCAGTGTCATGCACAACGAAACAAATTTCTCGTCAACAGATAGTGGTAAATAAGGGCTGCTTTTTGTGCAGAGAAATTAAGCAAACGGCGAACGGAACAAAGCAAACTGTGCAACAACAATTTCGACGACGAGTGATATGCAATAATTGCAAAAAATGGTTTTGCAATGGGCGTGGAAGCACATCTGGATCCCAAATTTTTAATCATTCGGTGAGGGCTAAACATAGGGAAGTCACCCTACATTCTGAAGGTCCACTTGGAGAAACAGTACTAAAATGTTACTCGTGTGGCGTACGTAATGTATTTGTATTAGGATTCATTCCAGCACAGGCTGATTCTGTTGTAGTGTTGTTATGCAGGTAAGCTGAAAATGGAGTAAATATTAAAAAGTGCATCTATTTAAACGAATAAATTGAAATTTTAATCAACCATGTGCAGCGCAAAACTCTTTGAAAGATATGAATTGGGATCAAGAACAACGGAAGCCACTTATAACTGATCGTTTGTTTTGCCGTGGTTGGTTAAGGTGCCTACCGAGCAAGAGCAGTTGCGTGCACGACAAATATCAGTAGCACAAATAAACAAATTGGAGGAATTATGGAAGGAAAATATTGATGCAACATTTCAGGATTTAGAGAAGCCGGGTATAGATACTGAATCATCACAAGTGCTATTGCGTTATGAAGATGGTTATCAATACGAGAAAGTTTTTGGTCCTCTTGTGCGCCTAGAAACAGAATACGATAAAAATTTAAAAGAAGCGCAAACACAGGAGGGTATAGAAATAAGAAGGGGCGTTGGCTTAAACAAAAAACAATATCAAACTAAGGTGACGTTTTACAGGACGGTGCACTACCTAATTTTTATCTAAATTTCCCAAAGGTGGTATCAAAAGACGCGTCAAGACTTCCGTTTTAAGAATCCGAAAGCGAAAATGAAAAATTTTATTTCAGTCAAAAGATATTTACAAAAAACCGTAAAACGACCCCGGGAGGGTCCGAAATATGGGGCCCGATCAACAATTTTATTGCATAGAACACCTTTCTGGCTTATAAAAAATTTGGTTTGGGGATCAAAGAAAAAAATGCGCACAGAACTCCTTTATGCATTAGTGTGTGTGTGTATGTACATCAAATGTGGCAAAAAACAACACCCACAAGGAAATTTGAACCGATTTTTGCTTATATCTTTTGACAGAAATAAAAATTTAATATTCGCTTTCGGATTCTTAAAACGGAGGTCTAGACGTGCCTTTTCATACGACCTTTGATAAATTTCGATAAAAATTGGGTGGTGCACCGTCTGGTAAAACGTTACCGAAACTAATGCATGTGTTATTCATAAGTTAATACTTCTAGGCTGTAGCCGTTAACAGTTTTATAAAATTTGTGTTTTTGGTGGAAAAATAAAAGAATTATAGAAACATATATCACTCGTCTTATTGAAACAGATTAACTCAAAATTTAAGTTTTTTGGGAGAATGCAATTCAAGCTTTGTCATATGGTTGAATTCTCCGGCTAATTTCTAGGGCACTGAAGTGGGTGGCTAATTTTCTGCTAAAGAATATTTTTATAATAGTTTGAAGAATTTGCTATATTTTTCCTCTGTATTTTTCAATAAAAATTAATTCACTTTACTATACAAATATTATGCAGCCAGATACAATTTTCAGAATAAATTCATACGGAGTATTTCCGAAAACATCGGTGTAGTATAATATAGTAAATAAATCATGTTTTTATGGTGTTACATATACAGATTTATTTCGGGTTGATTCATCTTACATTTAAAAATCAAAGCATTTTTAATTAGCAAAATTTATAAAACAAAGATGCATAGACATCTATTTCCGCTAGTTTCATCTCATTGAGTGTAATACCAGTCTGATCATATTGTAGTCAGCCAGTTAATAATATTGTTACGAATGTTGGCGGCACTCAAAACCTTTGAGAGGCTGATAGATGTGTACATAAAGTCCAACGTGGATGAAAAGCTGCTCTCCACAACACAGCATGCGTACACCAAAGGCAAGTCGGTAGACACCGCATTGCATAGGGTGGTAATAAGCATAGAGAAATCCCTGGAATATAAGGAGTATGCTCTAGGAGTCTTCTTGAACATTGCCGGAGCTTTCAATAATGTTGCAAAATGGGTGATTATGGATGGTCTTAATTACATTAAAGTACATCCTGCCTTAATCAGATGGATCGGCTGCATGTTAAATTGCAGAAAGATTACATCACAATGGGGATTGTACGAGGCCACGAAATCAGTGGACAGGCCACGCCGCAGGGAGGGGTGCTATCACCTCTGCTGTGGACGCTGGTCATCAACCAACTGCTGTTGTTGTTGTTGTTGTAGCGATTAGGTTGCTCCCCGAAGGCTTTGGGTAGTGTTATCGATGTGATGGTCCTTTGCCGGATACAGATCCGGTACGCTCCGGTACCACAGCACCATTAAGGTGCTAGCCCGACCATCTAGGGAACGATTTATGTGGCCACATTAAACCTTGAGGCCATTCCCTCCCTCTCCAACCCCAAGTTCCATGAGGAGCTTGGGGTCGGCAGAGCCTCTTCTGTTAGTGAAACAGGATTCGCCGCGGATAGGGGAGGTTGACAATTGGGTTTGGAGAAGCTATATATTGCGCTGGCGACCTGAAGGGTTGTGCTACCCAGCCCCTTGAATCTGGTATTTTAGTCGCCTCTTACGACAGGCATACCTACCGCGGGGTAATGAAATCAACCAACTGCTCAGGCAATTGGATGAGGGACCCGTAAAACTTACGGCTTACGCAGATGACGTTGCAATTGTCACAAGTGGAAAGTGCCTTCCAACGATTAGTTCTTTGATGGATCGGGCGCTTCGGGATATTCATACCTGGGCATCTAATGTCGGGTTGAAAGTCAACGCGGAGAAGACGGATATGGTCTTATTTACAAAGAGGTACAAAGTCCCAAATTGGACCAGGCCTAAGTTAGGTGGGGTGACCTTACAGGAGAAACCTTGCACAAAATATCTAGGAATCATCCTAGACAGTAAGCTGTCATGGAAGCTCAACGTGGAGGAGAGGGTCAAGAAGGCCTCAACGGAACTCTATGCATGTAAAAGAATGCTGGGGTGTACGTGGGGCCAATCGCCCTCTCTTTCTCATTGGGTTTTTACAGCGATTGTAAGCCCTATTCTATATTATGGAGTTCTTGTTTGGTGGAAAGCCACACAAAAAAAACATACCTCAAAAAATTAGAGGGGGTATGCAGACTATCGATGCTTAGCATTACGGGAGCCCTGAAAACAACCCCGACGGCTGCACTGTATGCCATTCTGCACATCACACCTGTAGACCTGGTAGCAACGAACAAAGCGTTAACGACCGCAACCAGGCTCGGTGCTTCGGGGCAGCTTGAGCGCCGACCATATGGCCATAGTAGTATAGCGTCATCAATCACAAGACGAACAGACTACATGATTCCCTATCTGCGCTTCGAGGGAGATCTTAAGGCCACAATAGAGGTGGAAGATTGGCGCAAGGGTGCGCAAATGGCGGACGAGGCGATACATGTGTACACCGATGGTTCCAAATTAGTGGAAGGAGTAGGGTCTGCGGTATACTGCGCTGATCCGGAAATAAGCAGATCCTTCAGGCTGCCGGATTACTGTAACGTTTTCCAAGCGGAAATATTAGCCGTAACCAAAGCAGTAGAAACCCTGGAGGAGAATAGCTTAAGCTGCAACTGTGTTAACTTTTATATTGACAGTCAAGCAGCAATTAAGGCAATAATCTCGCATAGCACAGCATCTAAATGCGTGTTAAAGTGTAAGCAGTCTCTGGAGAGAATCGGGACAGGGAGAAGCATACATCTATATTGGGTCCCAGGGCATATGGGAATAGATGGGAATGAAAAAGCGGACGAACTAGCTAAAAAGGGCGCATCCCTTGAAGCTTGCTTCGTAGATGTCCTAATTAGATTGGGCGACATTAAGCGAAGGCGAGAGGTGCACATGATCGACCAAGCGGGAAAGGCGTGGGTTCAAGCGCGGGGCTGTAAAGTGTCGAAGATTATGTGTAGGTCTTACAACCTTAGACTAACACAGTTGCTTCTATCATTAAAAACAGAGGACTGTAGACTCATGACGGGTATTCTGACTGGACACTGCCTTCTGGCGTCACATGCCTTTAAATTAGACTTGGTCAGTGATAGCAGATGTAGGAAGTGCGGGTTGGAGGAGGAAACGATCGAGCACGTTCTGTGCTCGTGCCCTGCACCTGCCAGGCTAAGACTCCAGCTATTAGGAGAGATACAGCTGCCAGATCTAGAAGCAGCAAGTGGTTTAAGTCCTAGGAAGCTTCTAGTATTTGCCAAGAGGACGGAGTTATTTTATAACATAGGTCCTGGTTTTTGATAGGGTTTTTCAGTTTGGTCGTTAAAACAAACTTCTGGTAACACTACGAACTCAATCAGTCTATGTGGGGTCCTCATGGACCGGCCAGCTCAACCTACCTACCTGGCGGCACTAAGGGGTACTGCCATCTCTAGGCCGATGCTAAGCAGTGACGTGAATTCACATCAATAATTCAATCATTATGTCTACACATACGCGTGCACGCGGCGGAGAAGCAACGCACAAGCACATGCAGATATCTTATCTGAAATGCTCCTAAAGGTATGCAATTGTGATTGTGGAAGTGTCGCTCACACATCCAAGCGCATGGGGTGTGAGAGAAGCTATAAAAATTATACATCTGTAGTTGTAGCTGAGAAATTTATAACTAACTAGTAAGTTCTGGAATTAGAAAAGCCTAGAAATATGCAACGAGGAGGTCGGACAGTATAAAAGGGCGACAAGTGGCGGCGAGTAATCAGTTTCATTTGAGCTATCTATCAGTTTGGTTTAATTAAGCAAGCTATTCGTTGCAAAGTATAAGTGTTATTGTGAAGTACTTTAATAAAGGCCATTTTTCCATTACTAAATAGTGGAGTTATTCAACAGTTTAGTGATTCGAACGTTAGCAGAAGATTGCAAATAAGGGAAATTGCAAGTAAGTTCGTTACAATTGGTGTCAGAAGAGGAATTGTTGAATAAATTCCGAAGACTTCGAATACAACTTGGACATGCCAAAGTTAAGTGAATTGAAGTTTCAGCAACTGAAGAAGGAGTTGGAGAGCCGTAGATTGAATACAACCGGCATTAAACTAGAACTTCAGGAACGACTACGACAGGCAATGGAATTAGAAGGAATTGACGTGGAAGAGTATGTCTTTCATCTTGATGGCGAGGAAACAACAAAAATGGAAGAGACAGTTACGCAGACAGTTACGAGCACAGACTTGAAAATGATTTTGGCTGCAATATCTGCACAAACATCGACAGTAACATCAATGTCGTCGCAAATTGCATCTCAACTGGAATCGCAGGAGACACGCATAACGTCCAAGATGGAAGAATAGAAGACATATATGGCCTCCAAGATGGAATCACAGGAGACACGTATTGCAGAAATGTCATCTGAAATAACAGCGAAGATTGAAGCACAAGAGACACGAATATCCGAATTGTCGGCGCAAATTTCAGCACAGATATCATCGCAGATATCTACACAACTTGAAGGGCAGGAAGTCCGTATATCATCAAAGCTAGAAGCACAGGATACAAAAATCGCTCAATTTCAGGCAGAAGTCGAGGATTTAAAAGGTCATATGGAGCAATTGAAATTAAATCGCCCGGCAGTTTCAGCAAGCACTCCAAAGGTAAAAACACCATCCTTTGACGGTTCTGTTCCTTTCCAGGTCTTTAAGCTACAGTTTGAGAAGACCGCAGCAGTGAACAACTGGAATGCTGAAGATAAAGTTGCAGCTCTATTCGTAGCACTGAAGGGACCAGCAGCCGAAATCCTACAGACGATTCCCGAAGGAGAGCGGAACAACTATGAAGCATTGGTGGCCGCTGTCGAGAGATGTTATGGAAGCGAGCATAGAAAACAGATATTCCAAATTGAGTTGCAAAACCGTTACCAAAAAGCAAATGAGACATTGCAGGAGTTTGCTTCAGATGTTGAAAGATTGGCTCATCTTGCAAATGCGGACGCACCCGTGGAATATACTGAAAGGGTAAAGATTCAGAGCTTTATAAACGGCATACGGGACGTCGAAACAAAGCGAGCTACATACGCAAGCCCAAAGCAAACATTTGCTGAAACGGTATTCTATGCACTGACTCAGGAAACAGCGTCACTTTTAAGTAAGCCAGCGTACAAAACCCATCGTGTGGAAGTAGAAAGGCCAGATTGGGTGGATACAATTTTGGAAGCACTGAAGGGATCACAACAGAAAAACTCTGGAGTTATGAAATGTTTCAAGTGCGGCAACCCAGGGCATATTGCGCGTTATTGCAAAACCAACCCCAACAGTTCCAACAATGTGGGTGGTCGTAAACGCAGAGCAGAAGGAGATGAGCAAATCTCCAAGACCACTCAATCGTTAAACTAAATCGAGTCAGCCGCAAGGGGCGACAGCTGGCTCCCGCAATTGAATGCCCCATAATCTCTATCTCGCAGATTGGAAGAAGATCGAGCAATCTTACTGTTGGAGGACATGTGGATGGAAAGGAACGTTTACTGGTTGTAGATACGGGTGCATCTCATTCCATCATTCGAGCGGATTTAGTCAACAAAAAGATAAGACCATTGCTTGGAGCAAGATTACGTACAGCCACGGGAGAGGACACCCAGGTAATTGGAGAAGTAGAATGTGAAGTAGCAATTGGGAACGTCACGGTACTATGCAATTTTATAGTGGCAAATATTGTTGATGAAATCATAATTTGAGTGGACTTCTTAATGAACCAAGGCATCAAGATCGATATGCAAAGCAAGACGAGAGAGGCTACAGCAGTAAACGAGTGCTGGTGGAAGAGAGTCAGCAAATACCACCAAAATCCGAAGCAGTCATCTGGGCAAAGGTTGATGGAGATTGTGGGACAAACAAATTGTTGGTTGTCGAAGCAGCAAACAAATCAGCACTGAACATACTTGTAGAAAAACCCTGGCTTTGACAAAACAAGATGGACGTATTCCGGTAAGAGTACTCAATGAGTTCAAGTCACCACTCAAACTGACCAAAGGAGCTATTTTGGGAAGATGTCAAGAGGCTGAAGTAGTTATTAACTGTGAACAGCTCCAGGAACACGTTTCATCTAGTAATATTGATATTTCAAATGACATCACGGCATGGACGCAGGGGATAGAGGAAGCCTATCAGAGTAAAACAAAACAACTGCTCCTAAAGTACGCGAACATATTTGACCAGGATGGTTCCAAACCAGGCCGCACCAATGTTGTGAAACATCTAATTGACACTGGAGACGCGAGGCCGATACGTCAAGCTCCTCGTAGTGTTCCACTGGCGAAACAGGAAGTTGTGTGTCAAATCGTACAAGAAATGAGCAACAGCCGCGTCATCGAACCATCAGCTAGTCCATGGAGCTCACCGGTAGTACTTGTAAAGAAGAAGGATGGGAAAATGAGGTTTTGCGTGGACTACCGAAAGTGGAATGACGTTACGAAAAAGGATAGCTACCCATTGCCAAGAATTGACGACACTCTGGACTCGCTATCTGGTACGAAATGGTTTTCCACACTGGACTTGAAAAGCGGCTACTGGAAAGTTGAGGTGAAGGAGGAAGATAAAGAGAAAACAGCCTTCAGTGTCGGCGATGGTCTTTGGCAATTTACAGTGATGCCTTTTGGACTTTGTAATGCACCAGCTACTTTTGAGAGACTCATGGACCAGGTGCTGAAAGGTCTACATTGGAAAACATGCTTGGTGTACCTGGACGACATCATCGTATTGGGCAAGAACTTTGATGAACATCTTAAGAACTTGGAGGAAGTTTTCCAGAGAATAGCTGGCGCTGGTCTGAAGTTAAGTCCCAAAAAGTGTGCGCTGTTTAAAAAGGAAGTAAATTATTTGGGTCACAAGGTAACGACAAAGGGCATCTGCACTGCAAACGAAAAGATAGAGGCTGTAAAGGATTGGCCAAGACCACAGAACCTACATGAATTGAGAAGTTTCCTTGGGCTGTGCACATATTACCGCCGATTTGTACCAAATTTTTCCAGCGTAGCCCATAGCCTCCATGAGCCACTCATCTCAGATCGCTATTTAAAATGAACGATATCGGACAATAACCACGCCCACTTTTTCGATATCGAAAATTTCGAAAAATCGAAGAAGTGCGTTAATTCATTACCAAATACGGATTAAGCGATGAAACTAGGTAAGTTAGTTGAAATTATGACGCAAAAAGAAAAATAGTAAAATTTTGGACAATGGGCGTTGCACCGCCCACTTCTAAAAGAAGGTAATTTAGAAGTTTTGCAAGCTGTTATTTGGCAGTCGTTGAAGATATAATGATGAAATTTGGCAGGAACGTTACTCTTATTACTATATGTCTGCCTACTATAAATTAGCAAAATCGGAGAACGACCACGTCCACTTTTTAAACAAAAATTTTTTTTAAATTCAAATTTTAAAAGAAAAGTTAATATCTTTACAGTATATAAGTAAATTATGCCAACATTCAACTCCAGTAATGATATGGTGCAACAAAATACAAAAATAAAAGAAAATTGGAAAATGAGCGTGGCTCCGCCCTTTTTCATTTAATTTGTCTAGGATACTTTTAATGCCATAAGTCGATCAAAAATTTACCAATCCTTGTGAAATTTGGTAGAGGCTTAGATTCTAGGACAGTAACTGTTTTCTGTGAAAAAGGGCGAAATCGGTTGAAGCCGCGCCCAGTTTTTATACACAGTCGACCGTCTGACCTTCCGCTCGGCCTTTAACACGATAACTTGAGCAAAAATCGATATATCTTTACTAAACTCAGTTCACGTACTTATCTGAACTGACTTTGTATTGGTGTAAAAAATGGCCGAAATCCGACTATGACCACGCCCACTTTTTCGATATCGAAAATTACGAAAAATGAAAAAAATGCCATAATTATATACCAAATACGAAAAAAGGGATGAAACATGGTAATTGTATTGGTCTATTGACGCAAAATATAACTTTAGAAAAAAACTTGGTAAAATGGGTGTGACACCTACCATATTAAGTAGAAGAAAATGAAAAAGTTTTGCAGGGCGAAATCAAAAGCCCTTGGAATCTTGGAAAGAATACTGTTCGTGGTATTACGTATATAAATAAATTAGCGGTACCCGACAGAGGAAGTTCTGGATCACTCTGGTCCACATTTTGGTCGATATCTCGAAAATGCCTTCACATATACAACTAAGGGCCACTCCCTTTTAAAACGCTCATTAATACCTTTAATTTGATACCCATATCGTACAAACACATTCTAGAGTCACCCCTGATCCACGTTTATGGCGATATCTTGAAAAGGCGTCCACATATAGAATTAAGGCCCACTCCTTTTTAAAATACTCATTAACACCTTTCATTTGATACCCACATCGTACAAACAAATTCTAGAGTCACGCCTGGTCCACCTTTATGGCGATATCTCGAAAAGGCGTCCATCTATAGAATTAAGACCCACGCCCTTTTAAAATACTCACTAACACCTTTCATTTGATACCCATATCGTACAAACAAATTCTACAGTCACCCCTGGTCCACCTTTATGGCGATATCTCGAAAAGGCGTCCACCTATAGAACTAAGGCCCACGCCCTTTTAAAATACTCATTAACACCTTTCATTTGATACCCATATCGTACAAACAAATTCTAGAGTTACCCCTGGTCCACCTTTATGGCGATATCTCGAAAATGCGTCCACCTATAGAACTAAGACCCACGCCCTTTTAAAATACTCACTAACACCTTTCATTTGATACCCATATCGTACAAACAAATTCTAGAGTCACCCCTGGCCCCCCTTTATGGCGATATCTCGAAAAGGCATCCACCTATGGAACTAAGGCCCACTCCCTTTTAAAATACTCATTAACACCTTTCATTTGATACCCATATCGTACAAACAAATTCTAGAGTCACCCCTGGTCCACCTTTATGGCGATATCTCGAAAAGGCGTCCACCTATAGAACTAAGGCCCACGCCCTTTTGAAATACTCATTAACACCTTTCATTTGATACCCATATCGTACAAACAAATTCTAGAGTCACCCCTGGCCCACCTTTATGGCGATATCTCGAAAAGGCGTCCACCTATAGAACTAAGACCCACGCCCTTTTAAGATACTCACTAACACCTTTCTTTTGATACCCATATCGTACAAACAAATTCTAGAGTCACCCCTGGTCCACCTTTTTGGCGATATCTCGAAAAAGCGTCCACCTATAGAACTAAGGCCCACGCCCTTTTAAAATACTCATTAACACCTTTCATTTGATACCCATATTGTACAAACGCATTCTAGAGTCACCCCTGGTCCACGTTTATGGCGATATCCCGAAAAGGCGTCCACCCATAGAACTAAGGCCCACTCCCTTTTAAAACACTTATTAACACCTTTCGTTTGATACCCATATTGTACAAACGCATTCTAGAGTCAAACCTGGTCCACTTTTATAACGATATTCCGAAAAGGCGTCCACCTATAGAACTAAGGCCCACTCCCTTTTAAAATACTCATTAACACCTTTCATTTGATACCCATATCGTACAAAAAAATTCTAGAGTCACCCCTGGTCCACCTTTATGGCGATATTTCGAAAAGGCGTCCACATATAGAACTAAGGCCCACACCCTCTTAAAATACACATTAATACCTTTCGTTTTACACCCATATTGTAGAAACGCATTCTAGAGTCACCCCTGGTCCCCTTTATGGCAATATCACGAAACGGCGTCCACCTATGGAAATAAGGATCACTCCCTTTTAAAATACTCATTAACACCTTTTATTTGATACCCATATCGTACAAACAAATTCTAGAGTCAACCCTGATCCACCTTTTTGGCGATATCCCTAAATGGCGTCCACCTATAGAACTATGGCCCACTCCCTATTAAAATACTCTTTAATACCTTTCATTTGATACACATGTCATACAAACACATTCCAGGGTTACCCTCGGTTCATTTTCCTACATGGTTTTTTTCCCTTATGTTGCCAACATAGTTCTCAACTGAGTATGTAATGTTCGGTTACACCCGAACTTAACCTTCCTTACTTGTTTACTCTAAATTTTATCCTGGAAGAAGAAAAGCAAAAAGGAGCTGATCAAACCAAATCTACTGAAAGCTAATTTGAATAAATTTGGAGCACTCAAAAATGACGCCATTTAGGAATTTTTATGATAATTTACGGGCTTTATAATCGAACTGATGCAGAAGCAGTGGATATGACCAATTTGGAGCACTCAAAAATTACGCCATTTAGAAGTTTTTATGATAATTTACGGGCTTTATAATCGAAATGATGCAGGAGCAGTAGATATGACCAGTAAAAATATTGATATTACCTTGGAAGGAACAAAAGAACCACATTCGGAATAAACAACAAGACTGGCAGCATAATAAGTATAAATATAATTACCTTAATTTTTTAACATTTTAGACATAATTTCTAAGCAGGAAAAATATTCGGGCAACCTAACGGCTGCCTATTGACAAGCAAAAATTCAAATTTCTGCTGTAAAACCCTTTTTTTTTGCTAAATTTTGAGATATGTTTCAAGAAGAGGACATACAAAGTCAAAGCCAATTTGATCAAATTTTTTGAAAGATTAGTTAAACTAAATCTGAAGTTCCAAGAAGGTGAAAACAAAACACCTGAATTACCCAAACAAGGCCCTAAGCCAATAAGAATCGAAGAATATAGACAGAGAAATAAGATTCAAAAAATTGAGGAACCTAAAGTTCCAAAACCGATAAAATTGAAAAGAAAAACAGGAGGAAAGCAATTTGCCATTAGAAAAACAATAGCCAGGGTTTATGAAAAAATTAATTTAAGCACAAATCAGGCAGAAAAAATTTAACTAAAACAAGAAATCAAGGAATTAAGGAAAAATAATTATCAAAATAAAAACCAAACCCAGCAATGTAAACATTAGGGTGTTGAAAAAAAAATAAATAAAAATAAAATACAATTTTGTAAAACTATTGATTTTAAAATTATGGAAAGATCAAGAAAAAGTAAAAGTTATGTAAAAGGCCCACTTGAGGACCTTAAAAATGAAATTAAAATTGTAGATGACGGAAAAAATCTAGTATGGTTGAAAAAATGGTGGAAACTTATTGATATGACTGGGGACGAACAATAGGGAATGTAAGAAACCCAAGCAACAACACCCGAACAATTATATAGGTACGAAGTCAGATTTATGGGAAGAACAGATTAATATATTGAAAAAAAGAAACATTTTTTAATAAAAGAAAAAAAAAACAAAAAAAAAAATTTTTTTTGTCTTCATATTTTTTTACGATGGGAAGCCAATAATCAAAAATAGAAAAAACAAAGGCAAACGTTATAAACTCAGTCCAAGTAGTAGATCATACTGAGGCACTAGATACTATCAAAATCATGCTTCGAATAATCCGCGTAGTCAGTTGCATCAGTTTGTTTCTGAAACTCTACTCAACCCATAATAAATTCCTAAAAAAGCGATATACCAGCCGCGCAGACGGTTTAGATAAGGTTTAACTAAATTTTAACTACCATCCCCAATGGGCAAATGGGAAGATATCGTTAAACTACTTATAGAAGAAAAAACGATAGGAGAAAAATCTTACAAATGTATTAATAAAAATACTGTAACAGAGCCTTAATAAATAATAAAATGTCACCCTGTGTTCAAGTTGCTGCAACATCCGTTGTCTACCCACGGGTGTGGAACAACTTGAACACAGAGCAAATCGGCTGGTAGGATGAAAAATTACTGTGTGTGGCAATTTGGTGTTTTATATGGAGTGCGTTGCGCGTGCAAAGCGGACATCATCAATTTGGCAGAGGTTCCAGGAATGGAACCTTACATGGCGACCGTGACGGCTGGAGCCCGGTCATTTCTTTTACATTTTGGGCGAGAATGGTGGTATGAAGTGGCAGTGGCGGTGAAGATGTAACATTGAAGTATGGGAAAACCTTTAATACAACAAAAGTAATACTACGACTAAATTTAACAGAGGTAACACAAAATCTTTAATATAATAAAATTAACTAAAAACTATACTAAATACAACGGAAGTAATTGGAGGAGAAAAATTGGAAATTATAGTATAATATAATATGCCATAACGGGATATAAACCCACGCCACTAGCCAACGGCATATCATCGCCATTTTTTTTAACCACCACCACCACGACCAGCATTAACATCGATACCAGCAGCGGCAGCGCCGGCGAAGACCGCCAGAAACAACTCCGGCATCAGCAGCATTGGCGACGACAGCGGCAGCGTTTACGGCAGCGGCAGCATTTACGGTTGGAGCAGCAGCAGTCATAAGTATAATATATATATGTATTTAACAAAATTTTGTCTACGGTTTTTTATAACACATATATGTATGTATAGAAAACAGAAAATTTCTTTTATGCGGTGCGTTATAATATATATATACATTTTGGATTTTTTTAAAGTGGTGCGTTCTACATTTAACTACTTCGGTTTCAAGCATAATATTAATTTTCACCTTATAAGACTGTTGAACTTGATAAGCAGTTTGTAACGTGTAAATTTTGGAATTTTGATATAAACGGTGTTTGAAAAAAAAAAAAAAAAAATCAATTAAACATTTTTTTTTGAAATATGCGGTGGTTCCGTTAAAAACCAATAATTTTTTTTTTTTTGAAATATGCGATGGTTCCGTTAAAAACCAATTAAAATTTTTTATACAAACGGTGGTTCCGTGAAAAGCCAAGTCAGATTTTTTTTATATAAAGCGGTGCGTCCGTGAAAATATACGAATTTTTTTTACAAAGCGGTGCGTCTGTGAATATAAATGGATTTTTTGAACAAGTTGCAACAATTTTGAAATTTTTACCAATTAATACCTATATACTTTTGTGCAAAGTTTAAATTCAATTACTTCTTAAAGATTTTTCTATACAAGTATAATGCAGTTTTCATTAATTCTTCAAATAAATTGCTAAATATTTCTTTAGCGACTATTCACCTGTAAATCAGTTCAATTTTACAATTTTTTTTTTTTTGCTTTTTCCTCAATATTTGAGCTTAAATATAAATTCAGACATTCAACTAAGTACTTCATTAATTTCATAGTTTGAACTGAATTATTTTTGCTATTCTGGTAACTACATACATATGTACAACCTTAGAAGTGGTAAGCAAGTGCAAAAAAATTCAGACTCAGAATCCGATTCCGATAATTCAGCCTCAAGCTACGAAAGTTTAGCTTCATCCTCGACCAAAGAAGTCACAAACCAGGAAAATAGATTTTCTTTGTCAACAGATTTTCCAGGTTTCGAAAATTCTTCCATTAAAAATTAACTTCTAATTTAGATTCAAATCTTAACGATTCAAATAGTGCAAAACTAACTTCAACTTCTTTTACTTTAAAATCAGATCTTAACGATCCAAATAGTACAAACGTGGCCTCACCTTCTGCTAATTCAGCTCCAGATCTTAACGATCAAATCATGGCGTCACCTGAGGAAAAGAGAATTTTCATTAACACATGTGCTAATTCTATTAGAGAAAACTACAGTGGTGATCCTCTAGCACTTGATTCTTTTATAGACAAAATCGCATTACTTGAACAATTCGCTACTGCAGATTTAACTGATACTTTTATAGCGTTCTTAAAATCAAAATTAGAGGATAAAGCCCGTGAAGCAATACCCACACAAGTAACTTCAGTCAATGAAATTAAAACAGCTCTACGTAATAGGATCAAACCAGACAACTTGAAAGTTGTAGCAGGGAGAATCGCAGCGTTGCACGTTAACGGAAACAATTATACAGATTTTGCCAAAAAAGTTGAAGATTTAGCTGACTCACTTGAGCGGTCTCTTATTATTGAAGGGATCACTCAAGCGAAAGCTCATGGAATGGCAGTCGAACAAACTGTTAACGTGTGTCGTTTAATTGCAAATCAAATTTAGTAAAAACCATTTTAGCCTCAACAGCATTTACTGATCCGAAAGACGTAGTAGCAAAATTAATTGTAGAACAAAGTAACGAAGTAACTGAACGTCAGGTTCTAGCTTTCCGATCACGTGGTAACAGTACATTCAGAAATTCACGTGGTAGTTATCGAGGTTTTTACCCAAACCGCGGCTATACTGGTTATAGAAATAACAATAGTTCATTTTCATACAATAGTAACTGCAACAATAATCAAAGGTATAGGAATTATAACGGAAATAGATATCAGAATAATAACAATAATAATACGCGTCCAAATACAAATCCTAATCCAAACAATAGTAACAATAGAGGTAACAATTCAAGATCGTCCAACGGTAGAGGTAGAAACGCAAACGTTCGCGCTTTAAACGCCAGTGCCCCTCAGGAGCGAACACTGAGGGACGACGAACTAAGCGAGTAAGCGAACTTCCCTCACCAGTAGCCATCTATTGTTTAAATTTAAATTACTCTAATTTCATAGAATTACAACTTAACGAGTCACAAAAATTTTGTTCTTTCCTAGTAGACACTCAAGCCGACATTTCTTTAATAAAGCTATTATGTTTACACAGTAATATTTCCTTAAATACAAATGACATTATCAACATTACCGGTGTTACTTCCAATTCAGTTTCCACTTTAAGTAAAATTACAGCAAATTTAAATTTTTCAAACTTTTCTATTAAACATACTTTACATGTAGTAAATGAAGACTTTAATATTCCATCCGAAGGCATACTGGGTAAAGATTTTCTGAAAATTAACAAATGCATTATTAATTATGAAAGAAATAGTATTTCCTTTTGGGTAGGCAATGAAAAAGTCGCGATACCAATCCTGCACGAAACAGAAATCGACAGTTGTATCATTCCTCCCAGATGTGAAATATTCAGACTTTTTGATTTAGGAGATTCACCCGAGCCACTTTTCGTGGACTCGCAGGAAATTGAAAAAGGTGTTTTCACAGCTAGGTGCATTGTTAATTCCAGTAACCCAATACTTAAAGTCATAAATACCACGGATGATATAAAGTATGTCAAAAGAAAAAGTATTCGGACAGAAAAACTTTCAAATTATAATGTTTATACAATTAACAAGATGGAAACAGAAGACAAACGTACGAAAAAACTTATTTCGATTTTAAAAAATCAAATACCTCAACATGCTCATAGTAAATTAATTGACCTTTGTACTGATTATGCTGACATTTTCGCTCTTAACACGGACAAAATGACTTTAAATAACTTCTACGAGCAAAAATTAAGATTGACAGACAATGAACAGGTATACATATGTTAAAAACTATAGATTGCCATACTCTCAACGTGAAGAAATAAATCGCCAAGTAAATAAATTGTTAGACAACGATTTGATTGAACCCAGTTATTCCAATTACAATAGTCCCTTGATTGTAGTCCCAAAGAAAGATACTAATGGTCAAAAAGCTTATCGTATGTGCGTATATTTTCGCGCAGTAAACAAAAAACTCATTGCTGATAAATTCCCACTCGCTAGAGTTGACGATATTTTAGACAATCTCGGTAGAGCAAAGTATTTTTCCACATTAGATCTTTTTTCAGGATTTCATCAAATCCCCTTGCATCCTGACTCACGTGACATTACTTCTTTCAGCACCTCGGTCGGCGCATTTAGATGGAAAGTGCTTCCATTCGGTTTAAACATAGCACCAAATTCATTCTCACGAATGATGACAATAGCTTTTTCGGGTTACCACCCAACGTCGCATTTTTGTACGTCGACGATATTATCGTCATAGGTTGTAGTGAAGCACACCACATTAAAAATACTTCAAAAGTTTTCAATACTTGTAGGTCTTTCAATCTCAAACTTAACCCAAATAAATGCAACTTTTTACGACCAGAAGTTACATTTTTAGGTCATAAATGTTCAGCCAAAGGTTTGTTGCCAGACGACTCTAAAATAAACGCAATTAAAAACTATACAAAACCGACTGACAAAGACGCGGTACGGCGATTCGTCGCGTTTGCAAACTATTACAGACGGTTTAGACCTAATTTTGCGTCTCTGGCAGTGCCTCTAAACCGATTAAGCCGAAAAAGAGTTGAATTTGTATGGGATGTTGAGTGCGAAAGAGCACTTTTATCTTTGAAAGCAGCGTTACTTTCACCAAAATTACTTCAATATCCAGATTTTACTAAACAATTCATTATTACCGTTGATGCTTCCACAACTGGATGTGGCGCTATTTTGAGTCAAGAACAACAAGGTAGTGATTTACCAATTTGTTTCGCTTCTAAAGCATTTAATAACGCAGAGCAGAAAAAGCCAATTATAGAATTGGAACTCTTAGCTATTTACTTTGCAATGAAGTAATTTCGACCATACGTTTATGGCACCCATTTCATTGTAAAATCAGACCATAGACCTCTAGTATACTTATTCAATATGAAAGACCCATCTTCAAAACTTTCAAGAATAAGATTAGAATTAGCAGAATATAACTTTACTATAGTTTACATAAAGGGTAAATCAAACGTTGGTGCTGATGCACTATCGCGTATTACAATCGATGAGATTAAGGAATCGAACAAACAAATTTTAGGAGTTCAGACAAGATCAATGACAAAACGGCAAAACGACAATAATCTTCATATTAAAACAGATAAAAACGACGAAAGACAACTTACTTTACATGTCTACGACAAATTTTCATTTAATTTTACGAAAAAAGTTCCACGAATAAGATCTGCAATTACGTACGATAAAAATAATGAAACAACAAGTTTAAGAATTTTTGCGCATATTAGACATAAGAAACTCGAGATACTTAGTTTTGAGCTTGTTAACGAAATAATGACTTTAGAGAAATTACTTTCGAGGCTTGAATCAGAAGCCGGCAAACACAAAATTAAGCAAATTGAATGGCCTAAAAACGACATTTTGTTCGAACATTATACTATTACAAATTTCAAAAATATTGGAAATAAAATTTTAAAATCACTAGAAATTATTTTAACAGATCCAGTGTAGACAGTAACAGATGAAGATACAAAATTAAAACTAATGGAAATTTACCATAATGATCCCATTTCTGGTGGACATTGCGGAATGAAAAGACTTTACGCAAAACTGCGAACAAAATTTTATTGGAAGAACATGACTCGTGATATATCGAAATATATCAAAAATTGTAAAGATTGTCTTTTAAACAAGGTTAAACCTAAAACTAAAGAAAAACTTGTTTTAACACCAACTCCATGTAAACCATTCGACATACTAGTAATTTACACAATAGGACCCCTACCTGAGTCCAAATATGGTAACAAGTTCGCACTTACCATGATTTGCGACATGACTAAATACCTGGTAACAGTCGCTGTGCCAGACAAATTGGCAAAAACAATCGCTTCAGCAATCTTTGAAGGCTTCATTTTGACATACGGCACAATGAATGCCATAAACTTAGGTTTAGGTACTGAATTTAAAAATGAATTATTTGAAGAATTAACTAAATTTCTAAATATTGAACATAATTTTTCAACTGCATATCATCACGAAACTGTTGGCACGATTGAACGTAATCATAGAATTTTTAATGAATAGAATTTGAAAGATACTTTTTCTGATTGGGATGTTTAAAATACTTTACTTTCCTGCACAATACTACGAGTAGCACAGTTTTCGACAATCAATTTTCGCCTTTCGAGTTAGTCTTTGGAAAAAAGGCAACTTTGCCTAATGAATTGACAAAAGAAACAATTGACCCAATTTATAAGGTCGAAAACTATGCCAAAGAAGTTAAGTTTGGGATGCAGAAAACGCACAAAATGGCACAAAATCTAATTAGGAAAAATAAATTACAAAGTAAAAATATGTACGATAAAACGGCACGACCTTTAATTGTAAAGATCGGAGATAAAGTACTTTTACAGAAAGAACCACATCATAAACACGAAAATATTTATCAAGGTCCGTTTATTATAACTAAAATTAACGAACCTAGCGTAACTATTTTCGATGAAGTTAAAAACAAAGAAAAAGTAGTACATAAAAATCGCCTAAGTAAAGTAAATTAACGTTACTTTAATACTTCCATAAAACTTTAAATTTGATTGAAAAAATCCAAAATTTTTTTTTAAGTAGCGTTTAAGCAGCCACGAAGGCTCAAAACTGAAAAATTTTGTACATTCAAATGAGAAATGTAACCTATCAAAATTATAGTACAAGCAAAAAAAAAAAACGTTTAACAAAAGCTTAGCCTATTATCGAACAAATTGTATTTACCAAGCTACAAACAAAAACATATTCTACACGTAACAAATTAATATTTTATAAACAAAAAAAAACCTTAAGTTGATATTAAAATATACATATTGTACAAAGAAAAATTCAAACAAATAAAACACAAACAACAAACAATATTTTAAACAAAAATGTAACTAAAATTCAAGTATTTTAGTTCTAAGTTCTTTTTTTCAATTAATAATAAAAAATTCCGAACTAACGAATTAAAAAGGGGAGGTACACCCTAATATAAATATATATTCGTTTGTTCGCAACAATTTTTATAACTTTATGGCCAAAGAAGAATGTGACAAAACTGATCACTTTGTCAATTCTTCTTTTCCCCAAAAAGGATGATGTAACAGAGCCTTAATAAAAATAAAATTTCATCCTGTGTTCAAGTTGCTGCAACACCCGTTGTCTACCCACGGGTGTGGAACAACTTGAACACAGAGCAAATCGGCTGGTAGGATGATAATTAAAATGTTGAACTTGGTGTGTGCGTCGTGAAATTATTAAAAACTAAAATAATTAAGCTAAGCCTACAAACTAAACTAAGTGTAGGCAAATTATAAAACATCACTTTAATTTAATAAAACCTAATAAAGAAAGAACTAAACTAAAATTACTGTGTTGCAATTTGGTGTTTTATATGGAGTGCGTTGCGCGTGCAAAGCGCACATCATCAATTTGGCAGAGGTTCCAGGAATGGAACCTTACAATACAAAAGTAAAGGCAAAAACAGTAGTAAAGCATCTTAAAATAATAGTTGAAGTATTTAACAAAATAGGAAAAACACTTCAACAGTTGAATGGTAAACTAGACGGCAATCGAAAGGACCAAGCATATCAAAATTTTTCCAGCGTTAGAGACAAATTGGTGTCCTCACTGGCAAGATATGATATAGAATTCAAAGTACCAACAAGTTTCAAGAGGGAAATAGACTTTAGCACATTCCTTCTGGAGTCAGCCTCCGATTTAGAAGAGGAACCAGAAATAGAACAAAAAGTAGAAGAAGAAAAACAGGAAATTTTAACAGACATCAAACTCACAAACTGAAATCAACAAAATGTCACAAACAATAGTCGAATTTTTAAAGACTGCTTCATCAGTTTTGCCAGAATTCGATGGTAAAGCTAAAAACTTGAATAGCTTTCTGGATGCTTTAGATATCTTAGAACAAATTAAGGATACCCATGAAGCTATAGCGGTTTCAATAATAAAAACCAAGCTGAAAGGAACAACCAGAAACCTAATAAACACTGAAAGCATAATCGAAGCAATAAGACAAAAATTAAAAACAGCAATTAAAGGTGAATCAGTTGAAGTTTTGACAGCAAAACTCCTGAATATCCAACAGCGCTGTAAAACTGTAAATCAATACACTGCTGAAATTGAAAAGCTCACAAAATCGTTGGAAGGAGCATACATATCCGACGGACTAACACCAGAGTTAGCAACCAAGTATGCTACACAATCAGCTGTGAAAGCTATGTGTAAAAACTGCTCCAACGATAAAGTAAAAACAATTATACAAGCTGGAACGTTCACAACAATGAATGAAGCCATATCAAAATTTACTAACAGTTGCATAGAAGTAACTGGAAATACAAATTCACTACTACATATTCGCCAATAAAATTCCAATTTCCGAGGAAACTTCCACAGGAGTTACCAAAACAATAATTATAGAGGAAATTATAGACGTTCTTTCAATACGTATAATAATAGTAATAATAATAACAGACAAAATAACCAAAGAAATGTGCGAAATGTTACACAACAGGAAAACCAACAAACTCCACCTCAATAAATAACAAATTATATATTTTCAATTTACATCTTAATAGCTACATATCTTCCAGAACAACTCTGAATGATTCCATATCAACCCTCCTAATCGATACGGGAGCGAATATTTCAATAATAAAAAAGGGGCAGATTGACAGTAATGTCACGATAAATAATTCTCAAAAAACAGATCTAAGAGGAATTGGTCAAGGAATAACAAGCACTATTGGTACGGTTAAAGCAGATTTAAAAGATGATTACCTATTAATTAGACACAAATTTCACGTAGTAGAAGACACTTTCGCAATCCCATGTGATGGAATATTAGGATTAGATTTCATTAAAAAATATAATTGCATTTTGGATTACCCTGCAAAAATTGTTGGATTACGTGTTCCATTTTCTTCATGTTGGAGTACTCTAACAATACTCCTTTGCAATGCGTTTGCGGACCACCATCAGCCGATCATTGCTCGTTTTTTAAGGGCCGTGATCACAAAACGATGAAGATCGAACAGAGTTGCCAAAAGTAAAATATTGCATACAAATAACTGACAATAAAATTTTACTATGGCAACTCTGATAAATTGCAACCGCGCATTGGTTTTATGTATACATACTATAGTATAGAGAAATATTAATTTCTTTATTCACGCAAATGCTAAATAACAAGTATATTCGTAGTAAAAAATATAAAAGTTGTATTGCCCCTCTTCATTTACTTTCATTTTAAATTAAATTCACTCCGATAATTCTTTCCGACACAATTCCTCTATAGTACTTTGGCATATGATCCTCTGTGGGTGCTCCATGGAGTACTACAGTGAAAGTACTTTGGAAAGTACTCTCACGTATGTACTCTATGGAATACTCACAAACAAAGCGAGAGTGGGATCACCTACTTTTCTCCTAGGACATCGCAATGTTAATTGGAGCACATTTTTTGTATGAATACAGATTAGTTTTGGAACACTCCTATACTCCCAAAGGAGTATTCCTTACTTTATTTATGGAGTACTCGCGTTTTTTGAAGGGTATCAAACAGAAGGTGACACTCTAATACTGAGATCATATGACTACCCAGAAAACATAATAATGTCACGGATATTAGCATCACTAAGTTATCCCATCACTAAGGCGATGCTAAGGCCATGCCAAGCAGTATTTACGTTAATAATCAAATCAAGTATACACATATATAAGGCAGCCCAGAGAGATGTCACACACAGATGCATTTACTTATACGCCTATGTGCGCGCGAGAGACTGTAAACTACAAACATTTACATCAATAATTCAATCTTTATGTATCTACATAAACGAATAAATAATTGCGTCTACACATATGTACCATGTACGAATACGAGCAGCGGAGAGTCAATGCGCAAACACATGCATATATCTGAGAAGTTTGAGAGCTACTGGACTAGTAGATTCTGGAAGCGCCTAAAAGATGTATAAAATTGTGCAATTTTAGTTATAGCTGAGAAGTTTGAGAGCTCATGGACAATGCTAGTACATTCTGGAAAAATGCGAACGAGGAAACCAAAGGGTATAAAAGGCAACAGATGTAGAGGTGCTGTAATTTCAGTTTGAGTTGAGCTATCAATCAGTTTGATTAAGCACGCGATCTGGCGGCCAATAGTAGAGTTTCATTTGAGTTATCAATCAGTTTGGTTATTAAGCCAGCGAGTAGCAAAGTATACGTGTGATTGTGAAGTACTTTAATAAAGGCCATTTTTCCATTCTTCAATATTGGAGTTATTTATTCAACAGTTTAGTGATTCGAACTTAGCAAAAGGGCAAATAAGAGGATTTGCAGCAAATTCGTTACAATTGGTGTCAGAAGAGGAATTGTTGAATAAATTCCAGAGGACAACAAGGACATGGCAAAGTTCAGTGAATTGATGATCCAGCAACTGAAGAGGGAGTTGGAGAGCCGTGGATTGAATACAAGCGGCGTTAAACTTGAACTTCAGGCATGGCTACGAGAGGCAATGGAAGCAGAAGGAATTGATGTGGATGAGTATGTCTTTTATCCTGATGAGGACGAGACAACAAAAATTGAAGAGAAGAACGGAAGTCCGAGTCCAGTCGCAAGCAGCGAGAATAATGCGATATTGGCTTTGTTATCACAGATATCGGCAAAAATGGAAACCCAGGAAACACGCATAACAGAAATGTCATCACAAATATCCACAAATATGGCATCCCAACTGAAATCGCAAGAGACACGCATAACATCCAAGATGGAAGCACAGGAGGCACGTATTTCAGAAATGACGTCGCAAGTGTCATCTCAATTGGAAGATCAAAAGACATATATGGCATCTCAATTGGAAGCGCAAGAGGCACGTATATCTGAAATGTCGGCAGAAATTTTGGAACAGGTATCATCAAAACTGGAAGCGCAAGATGCAAAAATGGCTCAATTTCAGGCAGAAGTAGATGAATTAAAAGGTCGTATTGAGCAGTTGCAACTTAATCGGCCGGCTGCTTCAGCGAGTAATACGAAGGTAAAAACTCCATCTTTTGACGGCTCTGTTCCTTTCCAGGTCTTCAAGCTACAGTTTGAGAAGACCGCAGCAGTGAACCAATGGAATGCTGAAGATAAAGTTGCAGCTCTGTTCGTGGCACTGAAAGGGCCTGCCGCGGAAATCTTACAGAACATCCCAGAGTACGAGCGGAACCACTACGAAACATTGATGAGCGCTTTAGAGAGACGTTACGGAAGCGAGCATAGGAAACAGATATTCCAAATTGAGTTGCAAAACCGCTACCAAAAAGCAAATGAGACATTGCAGGAGTTTGCTTCAGATATTGAAAGATTGGCTCATCTTGCAAATGCAGACGCACCCGTGGAATACACTGAAAGGGTAAAAATCCAGAGCTTCATAAATGGCATACAAGATGTGGAAACGAAGCGGGCTACATATGCGAATCCAAAACTGCT
This sequence comes from Eurosta solidaginis, assembly GCF_040869045.1. NCBI lineage: Eukaryota > Metazoa > Arthropoda > Insecta > Diptera > Tephritidae > Eurosta > Eurosta solidaginis. The sequence continues at coordinate 116,832,702 of NC_090322.1, read as the reverse complement.
CATAAAACAAAACAACTGCTCATAAAATACGCGAACATATTTGACCAGGATGGTTCCAAACCAGGCCGCACCAATGTTGTGAAACATCAAATTGACACTGGAGATGCGAGGCCGATCCGTCAAGCTCCACGTAGTGTTCCACTAGCGAAGCGGGAAGTTGTGAGTAAAATCATACAAGAAATGAGTGACAGCGGCGTCATCGAACCATCAGCTAGTCCATGGAGCTCACCGGTAGTACTTGTAAAGAAGAAGAATGGAAAAATGAGGTTTTGCGTGGACTACCGGAAGTTGAATGACGTTACGAAAAAGGATAGCTACCCGTTGCCAAGAATTGACGACACTCTGGACTCGCTATCTGGTACGAAATGGTTTTCCACACTGGACTTGAAAAGCGGCTACTGGCAAGTTGAGGTGAAGGAGGAAGATAAAGAGAAAACAGCCTTCAGTGTCGGTGATGGTCTTTGGCAATTTACAGTGATGCCTTTTGGACTTTGTAATGCACCAGCTACTTTTGAGAGACTCATGGACCAGGTACTGAAAGGACTACATTGGAAAACATGCTTGTTGTACCTGGACGACATCATCGTATTGGGCAAGAAGTAAATTATTTGGGTCACAAGGTAACGACAGAGGGCATCTGCACTGCGAACGAAAAGATAGAGGCTGTAAAGGATTGGCCAAGACCACAGAACCTACATGAATTAAGAAGTTTCCTTGGGCTGTGCACATATTACCGCCGATTTGTACAAAATTTTTCCAGCGTAGCCCATAGCCTCCATGAGCTTACAAGAAAAAAACAAAGCTTTTGAATGGAAGAAGGAGCAAGAAGTGGCTTTCCAAACATTGAAGGAGCGTTTATGCACTGCCCCAATGTTAGCATATCCGATTCCAGGAGCAACATTTATTCTAGATACAGATGCGAGTGGATATGCTATAGGAGGCGTTTTATCACAACTGGTCGATGGACAGGAGAAGGTAGTTGCATATTACAGCCGTTCGATTGGAAAACCAGAGAGGAACTACTGTGTTACGCGGAGAGAGCTGTTGGCATTGGTAGAGTGCATTAAACATTTTCACAAATACCTCTACGGCCAGCGATTCCGTGTCACGACAGATCACGCAGCGTTGAAATGGCTTCTGCAGTTCCGTAATCCGGAAGGACAATTGGCACGGTGGATCGAGCGACTACAAAGCTACGACTTTTCCATTGAGCATCGAAAAGGTAGTACCCATGGAAATGCTGATGCAATGTCACGAAGACCATGTAGTTTGGAATGCAAGCACTGTTCAAAAGCCGAGGCTAAAGAAGACATTATAGATGTCCGGCTAATGAATATAACATGTACAGATGAATGGGACAAGGAACAGCTAAGAAAGTGCCAGCTAGAAGATGCAGATCTGTCACGTGTTATGCAAGGGCTCGAACGAAATGAAAGACCAAACAAAGAAGAGATGTCAGCAGAGAGTCCCATTGCGAAGTCATATTGGGCACAGTGGAACAATTTAGAATTGATATCCGGTTGCCTTCATCGAGTATGGGAGAGTGAGGATGGTAAATACAAGAATAAACTGATAGTTGTTCCCAGAAAGAGGATTCCTGACGTGCTCAGCGAGCTGCATAATGGTCCAAGCGGAGGTCATCTTGGAATCACGAAGACGCTCGAGAAGATTAAACAGAGATTCTATTGGGTTGGTTGCCGTCAGTCGGTCACTGAGTGGATTGCGAACTGCGAGGTTTGCAGCAGAGCGAAAGGGCCCAGAACACGAAGTCATGGCCAGATGAAGCAACATAACTCAGGTGCGCCATTTGAAAGGATCGCCATGGATGTGGCAGGTCCATTTCCTACTAGCAACCGCGGAAACAAATACGTACTGGTGGTTATGGATTATTTCAGTAAATGGCCAGAGGTATACCCAATCCCAAACCAAGAAGCAGAAACAGTAGCAGAAGTGGTTAAAAACGAATGGGTTGCAAGGTATGGTGTACCAATGGAGTTACATTCTGACCAAGGCAGGAATTTCGAATCAGCTGTGTTCCAGGAAATGTGTAAGTCATTCGGCATTCGAAAAACACGGACAACTGCATTGCATCCTCAATCCGATGGTATGGTAGAACGATTCAATAGAACATTGGAGGAGCACTTAAGGAAAGTAGTAGACAAGTACCATAAAGAATGGGATACCCGCATACCATTATTCTTGATGGCTTACCTATCAGCAGTGCATGAGACAACGGGCCAAACCCCTGCAAAAGTAATTTTTGGCAATGACCTTAGACTGCCAGCTGATTTGAAGTTTGGGATAGGTGCCAATGCGGAGAGAAATGTCAGGAAATCCACTAGTGATTTGGAAGAAGAAATACATGATCTGATAAGGCAACGAACAAAGATTATGAGTGACAAGATGAAAGCTAGATATGATAAAGCAATTAATTCAGAAGGTTTTCAGGAAGGAGATTTGGTGCTGTTATACAACCCACAACGAAAAAAAGGTGTGTCCCCGAAATTGCAGTGTAATTGGGAAGGCCCATACAAAGTTGTAAAACGGATCAACGATGTAGTGTACCGCATACAAACCATCGGTAAACCACGAACCAAAATGAAAGTGGTCCATTTGGAAAGGCTGGCAACGTTTAGATCGAGAGATTTGTCTGATCGGGACGATCAGACTTAGGTGGAGGGCAGTGTCACGGATATTAGCATCACTAAGTTATCCCATCACTAAGGCGATGCTAAGGCCATGCCAAGCAGTATTTACGTTAATAATCAAATCAAGTATACACATATATAAGGCAGCCCAGAGAGATGTCACACACAGATGCATTTACTTATACGCCTATGTGCGCGCGAGAGACTGTAAACTACAAACATTCACATCAATAATTCAATCTTTATGTATCTACATAAACGAATAAATAATTGCGTCTACACATATGTACCATGTACGAATACGAGCAGCGGAGAGTCAATGCGCAAACACATGCATATATCTGAGAAGTTTGAGAGCTACTGGACTAGTAGATTCTGCAAGCGCCTAAAAGTTGTATAAAATTGTGCAATTTTAGTTATAGCTGAGAAGTTTGAGAGCTCATGGACAATGCTAGTACATTCTGGAAAAATGCGAACGAGGAAACCAAAGGGTATAAAAGGCAACAGATGTAGAGGTGCTGTAATTACAGTTTGATTTGAGCTATCAATCAGTTTGATTAAGCACGCGATCTGGCGGCCAATAGTAAAGTTTCATTTGAGTTATCAATCAGTTTGGTTATTAAGCCAGCGAGTAGCAAAGTATACGTGTGATTGTGAAGTACTTTAATAAAGGCCATTTTTCCATTCTTCAATATTGGAGTTATTTATTCAACAGTTTAGTGATTCGAACTTAGCAAAAGGGCAAATAAGAGGATTTGCAGCAAATTCGTTACAATAATTCAGATGACTAACAAACCAACAATCAATTGTATTTCAATTCCCGCACGATCTGAAGTAGTTCGACAAATTCACATAGAAAATAAAAATTCAGATTTATTAATCCCACAACAAGAATTGTCTGAAGGTATTTTTATTGCAAACATACTAGCAAATTCACAACAAACATTTGTTAGAACTATAAATACAACAAATAAAAATGCAACACTGCAAGATTTTAATATACGTACAGGAAACTTGAATGATTATACAATAATTGAAAATAAAAAACTCGAAAATGAGGCCAACAATAAGGAAAAATTAGAAATATTAAATAAAAATTTTCCAAAATTTGTAAATAAATCACTTAATGCATTATGTGCAGAACTCATTGACATTTTTTCATTGGAAACAGAACCAATTACTAATAATAATTTTTACAAACAAAAACTTCATATGAAAGACAACAACCCAGTCTACGTAAAAAATTATAGAATACCAGAAGCTCATAAGAGTGAAATTAATAAACAAGTAAACAAATTAGTTAAAGATGACATAATAGAACCTTCAATTTCAGAATTCAATAGTCCAATTTTATTAGTACCGAAAAAATCACTACCGAATAACCAAGGAAAAAGATGGAGAATGGTTGTAGATTACAGACAGGTAAATCAAAAATTAACCCCAGATAAATTCCCTTTACCAAGAATTGATGACATACTAGATCAATTAGGAAGAGCTAAATATTTTTCGTGCTTAGATTTAATGTCTGGATTTCATCAGATTGAACTCAGCGAGGAGTAAAGAGATATCACATCCTTTACAGCGGATAATGGTACGTATCGTTTTAAAAGACTACCGTATGGCCTTAAAGTAGCACCGAACTCATTCCAAAGAATGATGACATTGGCATTTTCAGGCTTAAAACCTTCACAAGCATTCCTATACATGGACGATTTAGTCGTATTAGGATGCTCCGAAAATCATATGATTTTCGCAACTTGTAGAAAATATAATTTAAAATTACATCCGGATAAATGCTTATTTTTCAACCAAGAAGTAACTTACCTTGCTCATAAATGCACAAGCAAAGGAATTTTGCCAGACCTCAATAAATTCGAAATTGTTAAAAATTTCCCAACACCTAAAAATGCGGATGAGGCGAAAAGATTCGTCGCATTTTGCAATTATTACAGAAGATTTATCCCAAATTTTGCAGAATATTCTAGAATAATAACAAGACTTTGCAAAAAAAATGTAATTTTCGACTGGACAGAGGATTGCAAAAAATCCTATGACTATTTGAAAGCTGCGTTAATAAGCCCTAATATCCTATAATATCCCGAGTTCAATAACCAATTTTGTATAACAACTGACGCAAGTGGATATGCTTGCGGAGCAGTATTAAGCCAAGAGTATGAAGGAAAACAATTACCCATTGCCTATGCATCAAGATCATTTACTAAAGGAGAAATTAATAAAGCAACAATTGAGAAAGAATTAGCAGCAATTCGTTGGGCCATAACATATTTTAGACCATACGTTTACGGTAGAAAATGTTTGGTCAAAACAGACCCCAGACCCCTAACATTCCTATTTTCGATGAAAAATCCGTCATCAAAATTAACTCGAATCAGGAAAATTATGTTCCCGACGCATTATCACGCATAGATATTAAAGACCTAAAACAAATATCGGTAGAAGCGTGTAAAATATTAAAAGTTACGACTAGATCGGAAACTAAGAAAAATTATAACAATCAAGATTCCAGTAGTAAAAATGAAGAAATAAAAAGTCACAAAGAGACCCCAATAATATTTGAAGCGCTAAATAACTGTGAAGTAAAGAGACTAGTGCAGCTCGTTTTCGATCCTCCGAAATTACGTTTCAAAAAAGGAAAGAAAATTTGTAGCGAAATTAATATAAAAATCTAATTGTTGGGACGAAGATTGATTTAGGTCAATTATTGGCCAGACTTATAAAAGAAGCTGGCAATTTAGGAATTAGAAAAATACAGTTGTCCTTAGGAGACATATTGTTTAAAGATAATTATGCCCGGGTAGACACATTTAAAGAAATTGGTACCAACGTTCTCAAAAATCTAATTATAGCTTTAACTCGAGAAGTTATGCACGTGACAAATAATGAAAAAATTAAAGAAATTATTCACAAATTTCATAACGATCCTGTTTTTGGTGGCCACCCAGGAATAAATCGCATGACAAATAAAATAAAACAAAAATACTGTCACGGATATTAGCATCACTAAACTATACCATCACTAAGGCGATGCTAAGGCCATGCCAAGCAGTATTTACGTCAATAATCAAATCAAGTATATACATATATAAGGCAGCCCAGAGAGATGTCACACACAGATGCATTTACTTATACGCCTATGTGTACTCGAGAGACTGTAAACTACAAACATTCACATCAATAATTCAATCATTATGTATCTACATAAACGAATAAATAATTGCGTCTACACATATGTACGTATACGAGCAGTGGAGCGGCAATGCACAAACACATGCATATATCTTATCTGAGTTGTCACAAGATAGGGCAATAATTTGTGCACGTAGTTGTGGCTGGCGATTTTGTAGCCGAAACTAACTAGTAAGTTCTGGAATGGAAAAGCCTAGAAGTATGCAATTAGAAATCAAAAAGTATAAAAGGCGCGACAGTAAAGGCGAGGTGTTTGAGTTTGATTTGAGTTGTCAAGCAGTTACGACTAAGACGATATCTAGCGAGCAATAGCAGTATTATTTTGAATAGTGGAGTTTCATTTGAGCTATCAGTTTGGTTATTAAGCTATTCGTTGCACAGTTTGAGTGCTATTGTGAAGTATTTTAATAAAGGCCATTTTTCCATTATTCAATATTGGAGTTATTTATTCAACAGTTTAGCGATACGAACCTAACAAAAGGGCAAATAAGAGGAATTTGCAGTAAAATCGTTACAATTGGTGTCAGAAGAGGAATTGTTGAATAAATTCCAGACTACAAGGACATGGCAAAATTCAGTGAATTGAAGATCCAGCAACTGAAGAAGGAGTTGGAGAGCCGTGGATTGAATACAACCGGCAATCAGATCGAACTTCAAGCACGGTAATGGAGTTGGAAGGAATTGATGTGGACGAGTATGTCTTTTATCCCGATGTGGAAGAGCCAGCGACTAAACTGGAAGAGAAGATAGAGACTCCGAATCCATTGGCGAGTGTAGACACTAACGCGATACTAGCAGTGCTGAAGCAAATGTCGTCACAAATATCAACCGATATGTCAACACAGCTCGAAGTGCAAAAGACAGATATGACATCTCAACTGGAATCGCAGGAGACACGCATAACATCCAAGATGGAAAAACAACTAGAATCACAGGAGAACCGTATAACATCGAAGATTGAGGCACAAGAAACGCGTATGTCAGAAATGTCGACACAGATAACATCTAAGATGGAAACACAATTGGAAGAACAGCAGACATATTTGGCATCTCAACTGGAAGCGCAAGAGGCACGTATATCTGAAATGTCGGCACAAATTTCGGAACAGGTATCAGCGCAGCTCTTTGTGAAACTGGAAGAGCAGGATGCAAACATTTTACAACTCGAGCACAAAATTGATGTCGAAATAGAAGCGTTAAAAGGTCGTATGGAGCAGTTACAACTAAACCGCCCAGCTGTTTCAGCAAGCAATCCAAAGGTAAAAACACCATCATTTGACGGTTCTGTTCCTTTCCAGGTCTTCAAGCTACAGTTTGAGAAGACCGCATCAGTGAACAACTGGAATGCGGAAGATAAAGTGGCTGCACTGTTCGTGCCATTGAAAGGGCCTGCAGCGGAAATCTTACAGACGATTCCAGAGTACGAACGGAACAGTTATGAAACATTGATGGCTGCTGTAGAACGACGTTATGGAAGCGAGCATAGGAAACAGATATTCCAAATTGAGTTGCAAAACCGTCACCAAAGAGCGAATGAGACTTTGCAGGAGTTTGCCTCGGATGTTGAAAGGTTAGCTCATCTCGAAAATGCGGACGCACCCGTGGAATACACTGAAAGGGAAAAAATCCAGAGTCTCATAAATGGCATACGGGACGTGGAAACGAAGCGAGCTACATACGCAAACCCAAAGCTGACATTTGCTGAAACGGTATCACATGCATTGACTCAGGAAACGGCCTCACTATTGAGTAAACCCGGCTATTGAATGTCCTGTGATATCTGTGTCGCAGATTGGAAGGAAATCAAACAGTATTACCATCAGAGGGAATGTGGATGGTAAAGAGCGTGTACTGACTGTAGATACGGGGGCATCTCATTCCTTGATTCGATCTGATTTGGTCTACAGGAGAGTAAAGTCAGTACCTGGAGCAAGGTTGCTACGGTCACAGGGGAGTATAATCAAGTCCAAGGCGAAGTGGTATGTGAGGTATTAATTGGGAAAGTCATGGTTCTACACAAATTCGTTGTGGCGGAAATCGTTGCTGAAGTCATATTGGGAGTGAACTTCTTGGTTGACCATGACATCAGGATCGATATGCGGAGAAAAATTATGCACTATAAGAACCAGGACATACCACTTAACTTTAGTTTGGAAAAAGGGTTCAGCAGTAATCGGGTACTGGTGGAAAAGACTCGACAAAGACCACGAAAGTCAAAGGCAAAGGTTGATAGATCGAATGGGCCAAATAAATCAAAATCAAAAGTACCTGCGAGAGAAACACTGGCATTGAAAAAACCTAAACGACGCAAAAAAACGAAGCAACGAATTTCCGAGAAAGAATGCGAGGGTATTTTCAAGCCAGAGCGCACTACTGTTGTGAAATGTGGGAACGATACTGATTATGCGAAGCCAATCCGTGAAGCGCAAGCTCTACGAAGTAGTTCATTGGCCAAACAACAGAGTGTGAAGGAACGAACCAGGGTATTGAGTAGTACGATGAAACACAGGTACCATGAGAACAATAATTCGAAAGGTTTCTTGACGGGAGATTTGGTACTGTTATACAACCCTCACCGGCGGAAAAGTGTTCCATCCAAATTTCGGTGCAGTTGGGAAGGCCCGTACAAGGTTGTGAAGAAGATCAGTGATACCATCTACCGCATACAAAGCATTGAGAAACCACGGAGTAGAAGAGTGGTACATTTGGCGATGCTAGCAGCGTTTAGATCGAGAGATTTGTCTGATCGGGACGATCAGACTTAGGTGGAGGGCAGTGTCACGGATATTAGCATCACTAAGCTATACCATCACTAAGGCGATGCTAAGGCCATGCCAAGCAGTATTTACGTCAATAATCAAATCAAGTATACACATATATAAGGCAGCCCAGAGAGATGTCACACACAGATGCATTTACTTGTACGCCTATGTGTACTCGAGAGACTGTAAACTACAAACATTCACATCAATAATTCAATCATTATGTATCTACATAAACGAATAAATAATTGCGTCTACACATATGTACGTATACGAGCAGTGGAGCGGCAATGCACAAACACATGCATATATCTTATCTGAGTTGTCACAAGAGAGGGCAATAATTTGTGCACGTAGTTGTGGCTGGCGATTTTGTAGCCGAAACTAACTAGTAAGTTCTTGAATGGAAAAGCCTAGAAGTATGCAATTAGAAATCAAAAAGTATAAAAGGCGCGACAGTAAAGGCGAGGAGTTTGAGTTTGATTTGAGTTGTCAAGCAGTTACGACTAAGACGATATCTAGCGAGCAATAGCAGTATTATTTTGAATAGTGGAGTTTCATTTGAGCTATCAGTTTGGTTATTAAGCTATTCGTTGCACAGTTTGAGTGTTATTGTGAAGTATTTTAATAAAGGCCATTTTTCCATTATTCAATATTGGAGTTATTTATTCAACAGTTTAGCGATACGAACCTAGCAAAAGGGCAAATAAGAGGAATTTGCAGTAAAATCGTTACAATACTATTGGAAAGGAATGAAAAACGACATCAGAAAATATACCAAAAAATGCACTCATTGCAATAAAAGTAAAATAATAAAAAACTTGAAAAAACCTATGATTACTACCGAAACGCCCACAAAAGCGTTCGACACAGTACAAATAGATACGATGGGCCCTCTTCCCAATTCGGAAAATGAAAATGAATATGGAGTTACTATAGTATGTGACTTAACTAAGTATTTAGTTGCAATACCAATGCCCAGCAAACACGCAAAAACAATAGCCAACGCGATATTCGAAAATTTTATCCTAGTTTATGGTGGCATGAAGACAATTATAACAGATATGGGAAGCGAATATAAAAATAGCTTATTTGAAGAATTATGCAAACTTCTAAAAATAAAGCATAAAACGTCAACACCTTACCACCATCAAACTTTAGGCACAGTTGAACGTAGTCATAGAACATTCAATGAATACGTACGTTCCTACATATCCATTGACAAAAATGATTGGAATGAATATCTTAAATATTTTACGTATTGTTACAGTACTAACCCATCTACTGTTCATAATTATTGTCCATACGAATTAGTATTTGCCAAAAAACCCCAGACTTACGAATTTTTAAGAGAAAACCCAGTAAGCCCATTACACAATTAGGAGGCTTACGACAAAGAAATTAAGTATAGGTTACAAATAGCGCAAGATAGAGCATATAAATTAGTAAAACAGGCTAAAGAAAAACAATTAGTTTTGATAAAAATATTCATTATAAGGAAATAAATATAGGAGATGTAGTGTTAGTAAAAAATTAATCAGGACATAAGTTTGATAATAGATATAAAGGGCCCTTTAGAGTAGAAAAGATCGACAGAAACAATAATTTTACTCTAATTCCATATAAAGTAGAAAATATCGATAGTAAAAATAAAGACACTTTAATCCCATCTAGAACAGGAAATGAGGATAAGCAAATATTCCCCAGTAACATAGAGAATAGCAATATCATAAATAATAAGAAAATAATAATTCACAAAAATAGACTTAAATTAATAGAATAAGTAAATTTTCAACCTACAAACATAAAGTACAAAATATAGAATTAATTTAAATAAATAATTTTCTTGCCGGCTTGAGGTCCAATTTTGTAAATAAAATTTTCAAAAATTGTTAAGTTTTTTTCTTCAATATATTTCGGTTACCTACTGTAACAGTCTTCAGGATTAACTATAACAATATAAAGAAACATAAACAAAATAAAAATAACAATTGACATCAAAACAAACATTCATAAAAACAAAAAAAAAAAAAAACATTATTTACATACATTATTTTATGCGTCTTCACTGCTCAACGCGGAGTTTTGTACTGTCCGCCTGTTTCTTATCAAATGTCTGTAGGAGCTCGCGCAATTATCGATGTCCGTCTTGTAGTTCATTCTTATGCTGGTCGGTGTGTTAATTATATGCAGCATTTCCAGTGTAAATCTTTTGTTATAATTGGTTTCTTGTTGGAGTATCGTCGTTTTATCAAAGTCTGGGAAATGGTTCTTCGTTGCACAGTGTGTCATTAATGCTGTTTTTTTGGTTAATAGTTTCATGACAATATTTAAAATCGGATTTATGTTGCGCTAGTCGCGATTTTAATTTTGCTTTCGTTGTTCCCACATATATGTTATTACATGATTCTGTTTTGTTTCCATTACAAGGGATTTTATAGACAATATTACTTTTTTCTATTTTAGGAATTTCGGATTTTTGTTAAAAATATTTTTCAATGTGTTTATTGGTTTGTGAGCTATCTTCACTTTTAATCTATTGTAGCAATCTGATTTTGCTAGACGCTCTGACAATTTTGGTACATATGCTAGCGATTTGAATATTTTTGTTTTTTCGGATTCACTTCTTTTTATTAAGGTTTTGATAACACACAAGGAAGGAACACCACTTCGGCCGATTTGCTCTGGGATTGGATCACCATGACACGGCCTATGTAAATACATTGCCGACATATTAAAAAACGTCATGACGGACTCCATATATAATATTAAAAATTCGCTAGAGTTTAAAGAAAAGATAAATAACTCATATATTTATGACGATGAAAAACTTATATCTTTTGACGTAATTTCCCTATTCCCCAGTATACCCACACAGCTAGCACTTGACATTATACTAAGAAAATGGACGATAATAGAAAAACATACGAAAATGCCAAAGAAACTATTTATGGAAGTATTAAAATTCTGTATAGAAGAAAACAGATATTTTAAGTTTAAAGAGACAATATACACACAACTAAAAGGATTACCGATAGGATCGCCGACTTCACCAGTGATTGCAGATATCGTAATGGAGAAATTATTGGAAAATAAAACTGCAAAATTGACTAGAACACCAAGATGCATTACCAAATATGTGGACGATCTATTCGCTATTATAAATGAAAATGACGTAAAAAGTACACTTGACGCATTAAATTCATTTGACAAAAATATAAAATTCACAACAGAACTCGAAGACGGCGGAAAATTACCTTATGTCGACACAATTATTATTCGACGAGGAAACCAATTAAAGCTCAAGTGGTATAAGAAATCAACATCTACCGGACGTATCATCAATTTTTATTCAAAACATCCAAAAAAGATGATAATGAATACAGCAATGGGCTGTATACGACGTATGTTACAAATATCAGACGACACTTACCACAAGGAAATAAAAGAAGAAACTAAATTAATATTAAAAAGGAATGACTTTCCTGACAATGTTATAAAAACCTTAATAAAAAGAAGTTTATCACAGACGAGTCAACGTGAATCCGAAAAAACAAAAATATTCATATCGCTAGCATATGTACCAAAATGGTCAGAGCGTCTAGCAAAATCAGATTGCTATAATAGATTAAAAGTGAAGATAGCTCACAAACCAATAAACACATTGAAAAATATTTTTAACAGAACGAAATCCGAAATTCCTAAAACAGAAAAAAGTAATATTGTCTATAAAATCCCTTGTAATGGAAACGAAACAGAATCATGCAATAACATATATGTGGGAACAACGAAAGCAAAATTAAAAGCTCGACTAGCGCAACATAAATCCGATTTTAAATATTGTCATGAAACTATTAACCAAAAAACAGCATTAATGACACACTGTGCAACGAAGAACCATTTTCCAGACTTTGATAAAACGACGATACTCCAACAAGAAACCAATTATAACAAAAGATTTACACTGGAAATGCTGCATATAATTAGCACACCGACCAGCATAAGAATGAACTACAAGACGGACATCGATAATTGCGCGAGCTCCTACAGACATTTGATAAGAAACAGGCGGACAGTACAAAACTCCGCATTGAGCAGTGAAGACGCGTAAAATAATGTATGTAAAAAATGTTTTTTTTTTTTTTGTTTTTTTATGAATGTTTGTTTTGATGTCAATTGTTATTTTTATTTTGTTTATGTTTCTTTATATTGTTATAGTTAATCCTGAAGACGGTTACAGTAGGTAACCGAAAAATATTGAAGAGAAAAAAACTCAACAATTTTTGAAAATTTTATTTACAAAATTGGACCTCAAGCCGGCAAGAAAATTATTTATTTAAAAAGGAAAGGTCGCTAAAAACGTATAATGTACAATACGGAAGGCACGCCGAAGGCGTACAACAGTAAAATGGGATATGCAGAAATAAAGAGAAGCTATGGGAACGAGAAGGCAACTATAAACAAATTTCAATTAACAGCAAAAAAAGTAACAAAACTTAAATGTAGTATAAAATTTTTGTTAAAGTGGAGAAAATCCAAATTAGTTCCTAATTTTATAAGAAATTCAACTAGAAGTGATAAATTATTTGCATATGACGGTGACAGACACACAGATATAGATAAGACATTAGACAGACACACATACAACTACCACTTGAAAATTCTAAGCCTACTTATAAAACAGAAACACAACACATTAAAACGGCAACAAGAAAAAATGGAATATACAACAAAAAAGCTAAAGAAGAAGCTGAGCGAACATGATTTCGACGAATTTGTTAAAAGAGAAGAAAATGCCGCCAACCAAATTACCAAAACATTCAAGAAGAAACAGGAATCAAAGCACGAGAAACTAAGAAGCAAACAAAATAACATACTCGTCGACAACAACAAGAGCAAAGAGTGGTTTGTAAACAAAACAAACGTTGAATTCCCCCAGATATAAAAGCTCTGATAACAAAAGGTCCAAAGTTTGCGCTGCCGATAGAAAATGAGAGATTTCCATTATTCCAATATATCGCGGATGGTGAGGATCTCATACAAACTATTAAAACAAAGGAAGAACAAGAAGCGCGAACTAAATTCTCACAGCTAATAAAACATCATACAACAACAAATAAACCAAGTGCAATAGATCGTGCAATATCGGATACAGTGAAGCGGACGCGGAATTTTCTGAGCAAAAATAGTAATATTCGTATTTTAACATCGGACAAGGGAAACCAAACAGTAGCAATGTATATGTGTGATTATGAAAATAAAATGAAAGATATATTAAATGACTTGACAATGTATAGAATACAAAGACAGGACCCCACATCGAGGCTACAAAGCAAAAACAATATCTTAGTTGATAAGCTTTTCAAATTGGACCTGATTTCAAAGGCCGAAAGAAATAAGTTAACCACGACCACGGCACTATCCCCACGAATTTATGGACTTCCGAAAACACACAAGGAAGGAACACCACTTCGGCCGATTTGCTCTGGGATTGGATCACCATCACACAGCCTATGTAAATACATTGCCGACATATTAAAAAAAGTCATGACGAACTCCATATATAATATTAAAAATTCGCTAGAGTTTAAAGAAAAGATAAATAACTCATATATTTATGACGATGAAAAACTTATATCTTTTGACGTAATTTCCCTATTCCCCAGTATACCCACACAGCTAGCACTTGACATTATAATAAGAAAATGGACGATAATAGAAAAACATACGAAAATGCCAAAGAAACTATTTATGGAAGTATTAAAATTCTGTATAGAAGAAAACAGATATTTTAAGTTTAAAGAGACAATATACACACAACTAAAAGGATTAACGATGGGATCGCCGACTTCACCAGCGATTGCAGATATCGTAATGGAGGAATTATTGGAAAATACAACTGCAAAATTGACTAGAACACCAAGATGCATTACCAAATATGTGGACGATCTATTCGCTATTATAAATGAAAATGACGTAAAAAGTACACTTGACGCATTAAATTCATTTGACAAAAATATAAAATTCACAACAGAACGACGAGGAAACCAATTAAAGCTCAAGTGGTATAAGAAATCAACATCTACCGGACGAATCATCAATTTTTATTCAAAACATCCAAAAAAGATGATAATGAATACAGCAATGGGCTGTATACGACGCATGTTACAAATATCAGACGACACTTACCACAAGGAAATAAAAAAAGAAATTCAATTAATATTAAAAAGGAATGACTTTCCTGACAATGTTATCAAAACCTTAATAAAAAGAAGTTTATCACAGACGAGTCAACGTGAATCCGAAAAACCAAAAATATTCAAATCGCTAGCATATGTACCAAAATTGTCAGTGCGTCTAGCAAAATCAGATTGCTATAATAGATTAAAAGTGAAGATAGCTCACAAATCAATAAACACATTGAAAAATATTTTTAACAAAACGAAATCCGAAATTCCTAAAACAGAAAAAAGTAATATTTTCTATAAAATCCCTTGTAATGGAAACAAAACAGAATCATGCAATAACATATATGTGGGAACAACGAAAGCAAAATTAAAATGTCGACTAGCGCAACATAAATCCGATTTTAAATATTGTCATGAAACTATTAACCAAAAAACAGCATTACTGACACACTGTGCAACGAAAAACCATATTCCAGACTTTGATAAAACGACGATGCTCCAACAAGAAAGCAATTATAACAAAAGATTTACACTGGAAATGCTGCATATAATTAACACACCGACCAGCATAAGAATGAACTACAAGACGGACATCGATAATTGCGCGAACTCCTACAGACATTTGATAACAAACAGGCGGAAAGTACAAAACTCCGCGTTGAGCAGTGAAGGCGCGTAAAATAATGTATGTAAATAATGTTTTTTTTTTTTATGAATGTTTGTTTTGATGTCAATTGTTATTTTTATTTTAGCATCATTTTAGCACATCCAACAATTTAAGGCCAAATATTTAAATCAGCTACCCTGTAACAAAAATAGTCTAAATGTTCATCAACACATAAAAAAGGCATTTTCAATTCTTGCTGACATAGCCATTCACACGATTTAATACAGGTGTGTGTACAACACACAACCAAACAAATTTGCATTCAAGCAAATTTGCGAACGTTGCATTTCCCACAGAAGTCACAACTCAACGCAGGTGTGTAGGTACATATTTTGTATCAAGTTATATGTAGGTATGTAAGTATGTATGCTTAAGGTAAATATGTATGTAAGTATGTATGCTTAAATGTAAATATGTGTGTAACAATATGTTAGAATAATTTTGTATAAATAAGCTGACAAACATTTGAATAAAAGAGCAATTAAGCATTGAGCTTTGATCACTCACAACGCAGTCTATTTTATTTCAAACCTTTAACACAAGGCAGGAATTTCGAATCAGCTGTGTTCCAGGAAATTTGTAAATCATTGGGCATTCGAAAAACACGGACAACTGCATTGCATCCTCAATCCGATGGTATAGTAGAACGATTCAATAGAACACTGGAGGAGCACTTAAGGAAAGTAGTAGATAAGTACCATAAAGAGTGGGATATCCGCATACCATTATTCATGATGGCTTACCGATAAGCAGTGCATGAGACAACGGGCAAAACCCCTGCAAAAGTAATTTTTGGCAATGACCTTAGACTGCCAGCTGATTTGAAGTTTGGGATAGATGTCAATGCGGAGAGAAATGTCAAGAAATTCACTTGTGTTTTGGAAGAAGAGATGAGAGAAATACACGATTTGATAAGGCAACGATCAAAGATTATGAGTGACAAGATGAAAGCCAGATACGATAAAGCAATTAATTCGGAAGGTTTTCAGGAAAAATATTTGGTGCTGTTATACAACCGACAACGTAAAAAAGGTTTGTCTCCGAAATTGCAGTGTAATTGGGAAGGCCCATACAAAGTTGTAAAACGGATCAACGATGTAGTGTACCGCAAAATGAAAGTAGTCCATTTGGAAAGGCTGGCAACGTTTAGATCGAGAGATTTGTCTGATCGGGACGATCAGATTTAGGTGGAGGGCAGTGTTACGAATGTTGGCGGCACTAAGGGGTACTGCCATCTCTAGGCCGATGCTAAGCAGTGACGTGAATTCACATCAATAATTCAATCATTTTGTCTACACATACGCGTGCACGCGGCGGAGAAGTAACGCACAAGCGCATGCAGATATCTTATCTGAAATGCTCCTAAAGGTATGCAATTGTGATTGTGGAAGTGTCGCTCACACATACAAGCGCATGGGGTATGAGAGAAGCTATAAATATTATACATCTGTAGTTATAGCTGAGAAATTTATAACTAACTAGTAAGTTCTGGAATTAGAAAAGCCTAGAAATATGCAACGAGGAGGTCGGACAGTATAAAAGGGCGACAACAGTGGAGGCGAGTAATCAGTTTCATTTGAGCTATCAATCAGTTTGGTTTAATTAAGCAAGCTATTCGTTGCAAAGTATAAGTGTTATTGTGAAGTACTTTAATAAAGGCCAATTTTCCATTATTCAATATTGGAGTTATTTATTCAACAGATTAGTGATTCGAAGGTTAGGAGAAAATTGCAAATAATGGAAATTGCAAGTAAATTCGTTACAATATTGTATCATAACATCTCAGAAAATTAGAATTTCACATTACATCAATTTACAATAAAAGGTACATATTTTTTTCTTTTTATTCCAATTTTGGTTCATATATTCTGTATACTAAATTAAATTAATGTATAGCATTCAATCTACTCCGGTAAACAAACTTAAACATTCATTTTTTATATCCACGTATACAAATAATAGCAGATTCGCTTATTAAAGATAAATTAAAGCGATCGCCATAGCTGTAAAAAATAGCCATATCCATATTCACTGATAGCTCATAATCACTGTATCGCCCATCATATCTTCTGTATAGAATCGCTTGTTAAAATAAAGCGATCGCTATAGCTATAAAAAATAGCCATATCTATTTTCACTGATAGCTCAAAATCGCCATATCGTCCATCACTAGTCTTGTAAAAAGTTACCCTTAATATTATTTTGGGCGAAGGCCGCCTACGCAAAAAGGTCTTAAGCTGCCGGGCAACGCACAAATTTGCTTGATGGTTACCATAGCCACGGGTAGTTGGGTGCGTATCGGGCGATGTCGTGCTCACACGTGTTTGTTGTCGGCTTCGCGTTGATGAAAAGCAAAATTTTTAGATTGTTTCGCTTGACAGCTGGTCTATTTGATCGTGGCCGACGTGGTTGACAAGCATTAATGTGTTAGTTTTGTGGGAACGTGCAATGAGCAACTTCGCGGAAGAGAAAGATTTTACGTTGCATGATGCTTGTAACTCCTTTAAGAGGTTCTCATGCGTAAACTGTTCACGTTTTGCATACAAAGTTTTCATCCACAATTTTTTTTGTTTATTTTCTTTCTTTTTTCTTTTTTTCCGCCAAAACAACTGCAGTTACAAGCAATAAAAAATCCTCATCCGATGACATGTTTACGTCCGCACGCTACGAATTTTCAATGCAAATGGCGCTTGATGCTTGTGTGGTGGCCGGGCAAGCGACAATCACCCGATACGCACACAACTACCCGTTGCTATGGTAACCATCAAGCAAATTTGTGCGTTGCCCGGCAGCTTAATGTGCAACAAAATTTTTAATTTCCGCTTTCGAATTTTAAAAATGGAGCTCGACACGCGTCTTTTGATACCACCTTTGTTTATGCTGTGCACTGTCTTGTAAAACGTAACCTTTTTTTGATTTTGTAAATCGGATCTTCCAATTCCAATTGGTGGCAAGAGGACTTGGTTACCTCTAGTTAAAGCGCCAGGTTAATTTAGAAGTGCCTAAACAGCTAACACATGTCACAACTTAAAAGCGCGTAGCACATGAATTTTTTCTTTTTACACACCAGGCTAAGCGATAGCTTGTAAGAGTTCTATTATCACAATTATATTTTTTCTTCGTTTCAATGTTTTTCCGGAATAATTAATAAATTGTCATTAAAGATTAGTTTCGTTTCGTTCTGAACTTGTTCAATTGACCGGGTCTCTCAACTGAACAAGTGAACTAGATCTTCGATTTCGGCTCTATTTGTTCTTTTAGTTCATTTGTTCCTTTAGTTCGTTTTATCTAATGTTATTCTTTCTCTCTTCTCGTTCGCGAACATTGTAAATTCATTCATGCATACACAGAAATTCTGAGCACGAATGTCGATGATGCCACTTACACTAAAGATATGTATGGTCATCATTGTGTGTGGCACTACTACAACAATATATGTATGGCCTATTTATGAAAAACATCTTTTGTAAGAAACTAATTACATTTATTAAACTTGAAAAGCTCATATTTACAATTTGTGTCTGTACTCTTTCAATTTCCTGGATCTTCCGAAATTTTTAACTTTTTCGAAGTTAATTATATATATATATTAACTTATTTATTCACAAACATTTAAATATACCTACACAAAGCATTGCTGCACACACACCCCCATCTATACTGGTTGGCCGTTTTAGCGGGTGCAAGCAGCAGTGAACAAATTTGCTTGAAAAAAAAAGGAACAGATGAACAAAAACAACAATTTGTTCGTTCATCAGAAAAAGAACGAAAGAACCGAATCTCTGAAATGAACGAAAAAGCACAACTCTATTAAAGATGACACTGTCACTTCGATGACAGCATTAAACGTCGATGTGTTAGTGGAGAGCGAAAACAGCTTTGAATGTGTGGGTGAACTTGTCGCCTTCGTCTTGAACGGGGCTGTTGAAATCAACACTATTGATTTTACAGCGACTGTGGGCACTGAGGAAAGCCGCAGTAATATCAATAATTAAATATACGAAGGCGCGACTGTTTACGGCATTTCATTTCTTTCGCTTTTCGTTTTTTGCTTGTGCTAGAACTGAGACTGTTGTTTTTCTCAAAAGCGCAAGCACATGCAAAATCAAATAACATGACAGCTCACACAGTTTTTCAAACACTGTATATAAGTTTGCGTCATCCGCCCAATGCAGCTCCTGCCTTGGACGGTGCCAATTTCCTAGATGCTCTGGTCTCCGCGAACGCAACCCCCTGACGGGCTTCACTTACAATAAATTTGTAATTCGGGACACCTTGCAAATCGTTTTCATATAAACTTCACTTTATTTCTTTAACTCTATATATTTGATAACTATAATGAAAATAATGTAATAAAAGAAAGATGTATGTCACTTCGCTTTGTGCTTGCTCTATGGTTAGTGGTGGGCTAACGGTCCTCGTGTCCCGTTAGGATCGTCCCGTTAGGACGTCTTGCTGGTCGTTGCCTGGGTGTGTGTCGGCGTCTCTCGTACGGCTAGCGACTGCGCTGTCTCTGCTGCGGTTTATGTCGGTGCGTCTGCGTGCGTGTGTGTAACCCCAGTATGGTTGACGTCGTGTATTTGCGTAACTCTGCTGCGGTCAACGTAGTATGACTGCGTAGCGCTGTTGCGGCCAGCGTCGTAGGTTAGCGTGACTCTGCTGTGGCCCACGTGGTATGTTTGCGTAGTGCCGTGGCAGCCAGCGTAGTGTGTTTTCGTAGCGCTGTTGCGGCCAGCGTCGTAGGTTATCGTGACTCTGCTGTGGCCAACGTAGTACGTTTGCGTAGTGCTGTTGCGGCCAGCGTAGTGTGTTTACGTAGCGCTGTTGTGGCCCGCGTCGTATGTTGGCGTAGTGCTGGGGCCAACGTAGTGTGTTCGCTATTGCGGCCAGCGTCGTTGCAGGCGGGTGGACGTCGCCCGTTCGCGTTACTGCGGTAGGGCCATTGCTTACGAAGTCTCAAGCGGTGTTTGGTGGTATAACCGACACATTCACCACTTGAGGCCACGACTCACTCCTATGAAACGACCTCACATTCGAGGCACGCTCCACTGGTAGCTCCTGTCACGACCAAAGCTCCGTGCTAACTAATGCGGCAGTTACCCACCGACGTGTGCCGTACGTAAGGACGTTTGTCGTACGAAGTACGTTTGACCGAACTCTCAAGCCCGTAGGAATCAATGTGTGCGTCTGTGTACATGTACATAACATATTTGTGTGTGTATTGTTTACAGATAAGCACTGTTGCCATTGACCATTTTGCATGTATGCTTATGGAAACATCAACTTTTTCCAATTTAATTTTTGATATTGTAAAAGGCCGGAATACATATTAAATAAGTATAAATAGATTGCATATTTATAATCAGCACTTTTACATAATTATTTCGAATTATTTTCACAATTTTTCAAACTTTAATTAGGTGTTTTTGCATAAAATTGCAAACGGTTAAAAATTAGCGCACAAAAGTTTACTAGGCAACTCTGTCTAGTGAGAGAGCGATCAGCTGACACGTTCTTACGGAAAAAATCAAAATTGTTTTGATTTCTACGTTCCGGGCTACGTACGTACGGGCGTTGCACGTCGGTGAGTTTTCGTTTACATTGCACACTCATAAGATAGGTCGTGTCAGCTGACACGTTTTTGGTACGTACGTTCGTGAGTAACTACCGCATAACTGCTGTACTGCTGTGTCGTTCCTTTTATAGCTGTTGCGTTTGGTGTTGCTAACTGAAATGGTTGCGTTGCCATGGTTACCGTGTTGCTATTAAATGTTGCGAACGCTCGTTGTGTTGCTGAGACTTGTTAGTTTGTTGTGTTGCTATTAAGTGTTGTGATTGCTAGTTGTGTTGCTGAGACTTGTTGGTTTGTCGTGTTGCTAGGGCCTTTTGTGACTGGCTGTTTTGTTAAAGCTGTGTTGAAATTGTTGTGGGGTCGTTTTGTGTGGGCCAAATTAATGGGGTTTTTTTTTGGTCCTCATAACACAAACACGTCCTCAGTGAACTCCACAAAGAGGCGTCGGACCTCTATGCCAGGAATTGCTCGGTGAATCCTATACTCAAAGAACAATATCCAAAACTTCCGGAAAAGGAACGCACATTCCCTACGGAAACGCGAGTCACTCAACTTCGATCTCGATACTATAACAGGTTAAACTCTTACCTATCCAGAATCAACCCCGACATACAAAATGTATACCCAGCTTGCAATGTGTCCCCACATGACACCAACCATCTCTTTAATTGTAATGTGGAACCAACACCTCTAACACCCCTTTCATTATGGTCCACCCCTGTTGAAACAGCAAGCTTCCTTGGACTCCCGTTAGAGGATATTTATGACAATTTGTGATCGGTCGCACCTATTGAATGGGGCGAAGCGCTACTACAACAACAGCAACAGGTTGAAGATGCCATCGTTCATGCTAAACCATCTAAAGCAGTAGACCCAGACGACATAGCCATGCCGACGCTTAAAAACCTAGGCAAAGAGGGATGTAACCATATAGAGCACGTCCTCAACTTGTCCCTATCCACCTTCGTCATCCCCGAAAAATGGAAAATGGCCACGGTGGTTCCGCTATTAAAGCCTGGTAAACCAGCTAACATAGAGATTCTTATCGTCCAATATCTCTTCTTCGCCAGTAGCCAAGACGCTTGAAGCCATTCTGCTTCCCTGCTTTAGTGCAAATTTGCAACTAGCCTATCATCAGCATGGCTTCCGAAAATCACATAGCACAACCACCGCGCTAAATGCCGTATCATAGGACAGTACTCCTTGCGTTAGACCTGTCAAAAGCTTTTGATACGATCAACAACGGCACGTTACTGCAAGATCTGGGAGGATCACCCCTTCCCCCAAGTCTCAAAAGGTGGACCGAAAATTATGTTTGGTAGGCAAGCTGCGGTGCAATTCCGGAAAATAGCATCCAAACCAAGAAGAATTAAAAAAAGGGTGCCACATTGTGGTGTCCTATCCTAACTTATGTTTAACTTCTACATATCGAAGCTACCTTCACCACCAGAAGGAGTCACTATCGTTTCCTATACCAATGATTGCACAATGGTCACAGGCCCAGGCCCACAGATCGATGAGCTTTGCAACAAAATAAACGGCTACCTCCCTGATCTCTCCAGTTTTTTCGCCTCACGAAACCTGACATTGTCACTGACCAAATCATCGGCAACCTTATTTACAACACGGACGTGCCAAACGTCGACCATATTGAACATCCACGACAATGGCATCACGCTGCCTCAGCGGTTTAGGGGGTAGGTATTCCTGTCAGATTCAAGGGATTGTCAACCCTTTCCGGTTGCCAGCGCAATATATAGCTTCTTCAAACCCAATTGTCAACCTCACCTATCCGTGGCGAATCCTGTTTCATTAACATCAGAGGCTCTGGCGACCCGAGGTCCTCATTTATCTAGGGGTTGGAAGGGCGGGATGGCCTAGAAGGTCGCATGTGGTCATAACAAATCCTTCCCGAGATGGTCGGGCTTGGTACCGGAACTAGAAGTTTACGCCGATCATTTTATCGGCGGCGGCGGCGTAGGCTCTGGTATATACCGGGGGCGGCGGCGCACAGTGGTCTGGATTTGGCTTTCAGTGGACTTAGAGAAATGAAAAAAATATTATGATTTTTAATAATCGGGGATTGCCCATATTGCTTTTTTTTTTTTTTAAATGTATGAAAACATTTATTTGAAGCAATTTTTTAATTTTATAATTTATTTAATAATTTGGGAAAAATTTTTAGAGATTTACATTTGAAGAGATTTACAAGGTATAATCGAAACAGCTGTCGCCTTGTCCGTCCTGATGTCACGTTGTTTAAATTTTTCCCAAATTATTAAATAAAAAAATATTAGTTAATAACAGAAAACTTTGATGGGGATCGATTTTAAGTCTCATTACATGAGGTTTTTATATATGAGTATTTTTTCATAAAGTTGTAAACAAAAAAGTTATAGCAAATAAAAAAAATTAATGTATGGGAAAAATTACATTTTTACCGTTAACTCATTTTCCTCACATTTCCTCAAAACTTGATTAATTTATTTATATAGTTAAGGTTATATACTATGCAATGTACTCGGTTTCATGGTTCGAAAAGTCTCGCGTTTTTTTTGTTTTTTTTTTTATTTTAGTATTGCGAATCACTTTAATTTTGGGTAGAATTTAAAAACAAAACAATTTTTTTTGCTTTTTTTTAGTATTGCGAATCACTTTTTAATTCTGGGTAATATTTTAAAACAAAAATATTTGATAATTAATATTATACATTTAATTTTTTTATATTTAATTTACATTTAACAATTCAAAAAGGGTCAAATTAAAAATTTAGCTATTCCAGCTTGTTCGTCAATTTTTTTCTTTTTTTTTGATATGATGCTTACTATTCCAGCTTGTTCGTTAGAACCAAAAGAGTAATTAAAAGCAAAAATTATTCGATCGGCCAATAGTCCATGAAATCTCAAAATATACATATAGGTATATGACCAAAAAAAAAAACTAAAAAAAAAACAATTTTTATTATTTTAAGTAAATGGTGCGCTTCGTATGTAGTATGTATATTCGTACCCAATTAAAATGAAAAAGTACAATACTTAGTTTTCTGTATCATAGTCGAGGTTTTGCGGTAGGAGTAGTAGAGATTTCACTTCTTCGGATATTTCCTCATGCTTACTAGGTAATTTCGATCTCCTGGATGAAATAAATGGGTCAGAAGTAACTGGATTCATCGGTAGCTTTTTTATATAATCTTGCCAAGCTACTTGCTTCTGTAACCATTCACTGTTTGTATCTTTAAACACTTGATCTTTGGATCCTGATTTTTTCCACCTTCTATGCAGATTGAAGCAGTATTTTGAGCAAAAGGCTTTTAAATTGTTAAAATTTTTACCATTAAGATGTATAAAATTTTTGGATTTAATAAAATTGTATAAAAATATATAGTCTTTAATATTGCCACATTCTTTCAATTTTTCAAATAAATCAGAATTTGTCACTAAATCGCAATCCGTTTCGAAAACAGCGAGTCGTAGATAGTAAGTTATTGCAATTTAAGTTAGTTTGACGCGCACTGCTTACTTTTGCTTCCACTTCCAAAAACTTTATGCCCAAAAACTTCAATAATTTTCTCAACTTTTGTTTCATGGCCTACTATCAACTCTTTGTAACCTTTTTTATAGCAAGTAAATCTAAGCGTCACTTTAATTTCATAGCCAACTATCTGGTCTGTATAACCTCTAAGATTCGTCGAGTTTTCGCGAACTTCGCATATTTTTAAAATAAAATTGAAAGCTTCTGGGTTAGACCTTGATACATATTTTTATTGAGAAATAGTAAAAATTATTTTAGTGAAGCCAAAATTAAATTAGGTTTTACGAAAAAATATTATATAACAATAAATTATGGAAAAAGATCACAGAATACAAAAATTAAAGTCCTAAATCCCAACTTTTCAATTTCGGTCCACTGTGCAAAGATTATCGAAAATAAAGATGTTGCAGGCGCAAACTTCGGTGGAAAGCAGCGGAGCGTAACAAAATTCTAGTAGGTCATTTTCACCACACCAAAAACTTTAACACAATTTTTAACATAATTTAAGCACAGAAATACACTGATTGGAGTTTTAGAGAGTAGAAGTTAAAGTTCTGAACACATTACCTGAATAAAAAGTGTACAAATAATTATTAAATAACAAATACAGACAGTGGAAGTTAACAAATTCTGCTGTGGTAGGTGGTGAATGTGACCTACTAGAAGTTTTGTGAAGCTTGCTTCACACGATTTTTCGTCCCTGCAACATCTTTATTTTCGATAATCTTTGCCGGTGTTCTTACTTTAAAAAGATTGATTTTTCTGTTTAAAAAAATTATATTTAGGAAAGGGTTTGTTTGTATGTATTTAAGGAAATTTTCGTTTTGGCCATTTTGGAAAGATTTGAGGTTTTTGCCTCAAAATCTCGCAGATCGTTCAAAAATTTTCAGGAGTAGCTCCTTGCGGGGATTGTCCCTCGTTCACTTACTCCAGACAGGCTTCGAACCTAACCCCTGCGTTTGCTGAAAAGAAATAGAGATACATTAAATTGTCACACTTTTGTCTGTATATCTCGTGCAAAGCGTAGTTTCACCTGGGGTTAACACCTAGCAATCGTAACGAACACAATTTCTTTAAATCATTTGTGGCTCCTTGCCGGTCACGCACGAAGGTGACTTACGGCCGCTATTAGTGGTCTATTAATACTCATGACTCTCGTGGCACAGGGTGCCCCCAGTTTTTTCGGCTGTTTTTAAGAGCTCCAATTCCCAATGTACGAGTAGTAGCAATCCCGACCACCAGTCGCTACCACGCCTTCTGACCCTCACACCATATGCCAGCACAGAAGCTATACGACTGCGAATTCGAACTCATACCTTCGTCGCTGCCGAGATACACCAGAGAAACACCTTGAAACGTTAGGGAGTGACTATTCGGCCAAGGATGCTGCCCTCGAAATCATAAGCTGTCTAAGTGGATGTCATTGCGTAGCTCAAAACTTTACAAGAACCCTGGATACAATTTTTAAAATGTAGACCAAAGTTTGCAGACGTTTGTGTTCCCAATATTGATTTCAGTAGTCTTCGTTATTTTATAATGAAAGTCGACCGATTTTAAGTTGAAAGATGTTAACTGCTGTTTTACGGCCTTATGACATAAGAGCTCATTATGAATGACCGCCTAGCTTCAGTTTTCGACTGTCCACTACTTTCGGGTAGTAGCACACACGGTCATTAGTTCGACTGCCTTGGGAAAGCTTTTGCTTCACCACTTTGAGTGTTCTTGCGAAGGACAAAGCCTCACCTGGTAAATGTACATTTGTAAAAGGAGCCGTAACGTGTGGGTGATATTTAAACTTGGTTGTAAGGTTGTAATAAATGTGATTCACTCCAAGGGGCTAGTTTTGGATAGGGCCGCCAACTTCAGGAAATGTCAAACCTGGAGACTTGGGTGTTGAAGGATGAAGTGTGAAAATCAAAATTAACATTTCCGACTCTATTGTATAGTTTCGCCAATAAACAACAGATGTTTGAATGTAAGCCCACGTGATTTTTCAAACCCTTCTCATGCATACATATATACCCACCTTAAGTATGAGGTAAGAAACATTTTAAAGGAGTGCTTGTGCCCCTAGAACCTACTAAAGGATTTTGCATCACTGATTTCGCTTATTCTTTCAGTCAATCGCCATATAAAATTCTTTAAAAAATCGGCGCCTTTCTTGGGTAATTTGCCTTTTTTTAACAACTGAGGACAATTTGAAAACATGTTTGCCTTGGGTCATTTCATTTGAATTCATTGTTCATTATCAATTTAAAAAAAAAAATGTGCATAGTGAGCATATAAATTTATTGTATAACTTTTCTTTTAATGTTTTGTTTTAATAACTTGGTGATTTGGATGATGCAAAGTCCGTGTTAAGCTGACATCGAAAGCACCTGTTTTTTTTTTAAATAACTTTTGAACAGTAAGAAAAAGTTAAATTTCGCCATTTGTTTCTTATAACTGGCAGTGATGCGCATCCGTTGATATCACTTTCGACCATATCCGATCAATTTTCGGCATGAGCAATAAATGGCCTAAACAGTCTTAAACGAGTAGGAAATATAGTAACGCGCCGGATGCCACCGCCGCCGCGCCGATATTTTTTACATTCGGCGGCGGCGTGCGAAAAACGACAAAAGTCCCCAAAACCTTCGGGGAGTGTTGTTGTTGTTGTAGCAGTGCTTCGCCCCACCTAATAGCTACGACCGATCACAAAATTGTCATCAATATCCTCTAACGGGAGTCCAAGGAAACTTGCTGTTTCAACAGGGGTGGACCATAATGAAAGGGGTGTCGGAGGCGTTGGTTCCACATTACAATTAAAGAGATGGTTGGTGTCATGTGGGGACCAGTGAACTGCAAAAATCACAATTTTCTTGATTTAATCAAACACTAAAACTTGCATTTACATTCAATCATGCGAATAAACTCAAAATTGAATAAACTCTGCATCTGTCTTTACAAGACTCTGCATGATTGCGATCGAATGACCGAACAGGTTTTGCGTACGATTGTATCGATCAAACGAAGGCAAGCGGAGAATAAAATCAAAGCACGAGAATTAGTATCGTTTAGTTCGGCAAACAAACAGAATCGAAAGCAATGTTTATATGTATGCTTATATGTATGTATATTTATATTTAGCTTGTCCGCATGACGTAAGGGCAGAAGAATTATGCAAATATTCAGACGCATGGAGTTTTCATATTTGCCTTTTCATTCCGATGAATGTAATCGCCGTTGTGGCAAACGAGCAAACGACTGATTTGAATATATTCACGCATGCAATAAGTTGTTTGATTTTAAATCAATGTCGATTATGTTCGTTTAAGCAAGTTGGATCATTGAACACGATCATGTTACCGAATGTAATCGAACGTTGTTGTGTTCGATTTTTGCAGTTCATTGGTCGGGACACATTGCAAGCGGGGCATACATTTTGTATGTCGGGGTTCTGGATATGTAAGAGCTTAACCTGTTACAGTATCCAGAATGAAGTTGAGCCAGAGTGACTCGCGTTTCCCTGGGGAGTATGCGTTCCTCTTCCGCAAGTTTTGGGTACTGTTCTTTGAGTACTGGATTCACCGGGCAATTCCTGGCATAAAGGTCCGACGCCTGTTTGTGGAGTTCACCAAGGACCTGCTTGTATTTTTTTTTGCTTCATACGGCTGAGTTCTCAGGTGCCGTACTTCCTCAAAATGCTTACGGAGATGTCTCCTTAAGTCCCTAGGCGGTGTTGGCTCATGTTGTTTTTGTTGTAGCGATAAGGTTGCTCCCCGAAGGCTTTGGGGAGTGTTATCGATGTACATAAGTGTCCCTTGCGGATACAGATCCGGTACCACAGCACCATTAAGGTGCTAGCCCGACCATCTCAGGAACGATTTATGTAGCCACATTAAACCTTCAGGCCATCCCCTCCCTCCCCACCCCCAGGTTCCATGAGGAGCTTGGGGTCGCCAGAGTCTCGTCTGTTAGTGAAACAAGATTCGCCGCGGATAGGTGAGGTTTACAGTTGGGTTTGGAGAAGCTATATATTGCGCTGGCAACCTGAAGGGTTGCGCTACACAGCCCCTTGAATCTGGTATTTTAGTCGCCTCTTACGAAAGGCATACCTACCGCGGGAATATTCTGACGCCCTAACCCGCTGGGTTGGCTCATCAATCAGATGTCTGTTGGGATGCCCAGGTTTCTGGGTATTCAACAGGAAATATTTGGTTAGAATCTCATTTCTCTCCCTGATGGGGAGTATGCTCGCCTCATTATGTAGATGGTATTCTGGGGACATAAGGAGACAGCCCGTTGCGGTTCTGAGAGCAGTATTTTGGCAGGCCTGTAGCTTATTCTAGTGGGTAATTTTTAGGATTGGCGACCATATAGGGGACGCGTAGGATGCAATCGGCTGGCAAATTGCTTTGTATGTGGTAATGAGCGTTTCTTTGTCGTTTCCCCAAGTACTGCCGGCAAGGGATTTGATGATTTTATTACGGCTCTGGATTTTCGGTACAATTGCGGCTGCGTGCTCACCAAAATGTAGATTCTGATCAAACGGCACACCCAAGATTTTGGGGTGTAGGACAGTCGGTAGCGTAGTGCCATCGACGTGGATGTTCAAAATGGTCGACATTTGGGACGTCCATGTTGCAAATAAGGTCGCGGAGGATTTATTCGGTGATGCCAGGTTTCGCGAGGCGAAAAAACTGGAGAGATCAGGGAGGTAGCCGTTTATTCTGTTGCAAAGCTCATCGATCTTTGGGCCTGGGCCTGTGGCCATTATTGTGCAGTCATCGGCGTAGGAAACAATAGTAACTCCTTCCCCCATGTCTTAAAAGGTGGACCGCAAATTATCTGGGTGGTCGGTAGGCATCGGTGCAATTCAGAAACGAAATATCAAAGCCAAGAAGAATTAAACAAGGGGTGCCACAGGGTGGTGTCCTATCCCCACTTTTGTTTAATTTTTACATATCAAAACTAGCTTCGCCACCAGGAGTTACTATCGTTTCTTACGCCGATGACTGCACAATAATGGCCACAGGCCCGAGCCCAAAGATCGAAAGGTCGAAATAAACGGCTACCTCCCTGATCCCCAGTTTTTTCGCCACGCGAAACCTGGCATTATCACCGACTAAATCATCCGCGATTCTATTTACAACTTGAGCGTCCCAAATGTCGACCATTTTGAAGATCCACATTGATGGCACTACGCTACCGACTGTCCTACACCCCAAAATCTTGGGTGTGACGTTTGACCAGGATCTACATTTTGGTGAGCACGCAGCCGCAATTGTTCTGAAAATCCAGAGCCGTAATAAAATCCTCAAATCCCTTGCTGGCAGTGCTTGGGGAAAAGACAAAGAAACGCTCATTACCACATACAAAGCAATTGGCCAGCCGTTTGCCTGCTACGCGTCCCCTATATGGTCGCCAAGCCTAAAAACTACGCATTGGAAGAAGCTACAGGCCTGCCAAAATACTGCGCTCAGAACCGCCACGGGCTGTCTTCTTATGTCCCCAGAACACCATCTTCATAATGAGGCGAGAATACTCCCCATCAGGGAGAGAAATGAGATGCTAACCAAACAGTTCCTGTTGAATACCCAGAAACCTGGGCATCCCAACAGACATCTGATTGATGAGCCAGCACCGGCTAGGGACTTAAGGAGTCATCTCCGTAAGCATTTTGAGGAAATACGGCACCTGACAACTCAGCCGTATGAAGCAAAAAACACAAGCAGGTCCTTGGTGAACTCCACAAACAGGCGTCGGACCTTTATGCCGGGAAACGCCCGGTGAATCCAGTACTCGGGGAACAGTACCCAAAACTTGCGGAAGAGGAACGCATACTCCCCAGGGAAATACGAGTCACTCTGACTCAACTTCGTTCTGGATACTGTAACAGGTTAAACTCTTACATATCCAGAACCAACCCCGACATACAAACAGTATGCCCCGCTTGCAATGTGTCCCCACATGACACCAACCATCTCTTTAATTGTAATGTGGAACCAACGCCTCTAACACCCCTTTCATTATGCTCCACCCCTGTCGAAACAGCAAGTTTCCTTGGACTCCCGTTAGCGGATATTGATGACAATTTGTGATCGGTCGCAGCTTTTAGGTGGGGCAAACCATTGCTACAACAACAACAACATTGTAACTCCTTCTGGTGGCGAAGGTAGCTTAGATATGTAGAAATTAAACAAAAGTGGGGATAGGACACCACCCTGTGTCACCCCCTGTTTAATTCTCCTTGGTTTTGATGTTTCATTTCTAAATTGCACCGATGCCTGCCGACCACCCAGATAATTTGCGGTCCACCTTTTAAGACATGGGGGAAGGATGGACTCTTCCAGGTCTTGCAGTAACGTGCCATGGTTGACCGTATCAAAAGCTTTTGATAGGTCTAGCGCAACGAGTACTGTTCTATGGTGAGAGTTTTGATTTAAACCGCAATTTATCTGGGTGCTGATGGTATTTAGCGTGGTGGTGGTGCTATGGAGGTTTCTGAAGCCATGCTGATGGCAGGCTAGCTGCAACTTTGCTTTGAAGTAGGGGAGAAAATGGCTTCAAGCGTCTTGGCTACTGGCGATAGGAGAGATATCGGGCGATAGCGGGACCACCTTGGCCATTTTCCATTTTTGGGTATGACAAAGGAGGAAAGAGACAGGTTGAAGACATGTGCTAAATATTTGAAACACTTGTTGTTGTTGTTGTTGTAGCAGTGCTTCGCCCCACCTAACAGTCGCGACTGATCACAAATTGTCATCAATATCCTCTAACGGGAGTCCAAGGAAACTTGCTGTTTCAACAGGGGTGGACCATAAGGAAAGGGGTGTTAGAGGTGTTGGTTCCACATTACAATTAAAGAGATGGTTGGTGTCACGTGGCGACACATTGCGAGCGAGGCATACATTTTGTATGTCGGGGTTGATTCTAGATAGGTAAGAGTTTAACCTCTTACAGTATCCAGAACGAAGTTGAGCAAGAGTGACACGCGTTTCCCTGGGGAGTATGCGTTCCTCTTCCGCGAGTTTTGGATACTTTTCTTTGAGTACTGGATTCACCGGGCAATTCCCGGCATAAAGGTCCGACGCCTGTTTGTGGAGTTCACCAAGGACCTGCTTGTGTTTTTTCGCTTCATACGGCTGGGTTCTCAGGTGCCGTATTTCCTCAAAATGCTTACGGAGATGACTCCTTAAGCCCCTAGGCGGTGCTGGTTCATCAATCAGATGTCTGTTGGGATGCTCAGGTTTCTGGGTATTCAACAGGAACTGTTTGGTCAGCATCTCATTTCTCTCCCTGATGGGGAGTTCTCGCCTCATTATGCAGATGGTGTTCTGGGGACATAAGAAGACAGCCCGTGGCAATTCTGAGAACAGTATTTTGGCAGGCCTGTAGCTTCTTCCAGTGGGTAATTTTTAGGCTTGGCGACCATATGGGTGACGCGTAGCACGTAGTCGGATGGCTAATTGCTTTGTATGTAGTCATGAGCGTTTCTTTATCTTTTCCCCAGGTACTGCCAGCGAGGGATTTGAGGATTTTGTTACGGCTCTGAATTCTCGGAACAATTGCGGCTACGTGCTCACCAAAATGTAGATCGTGATCAAACGTCACACCCAAGATATCGGGGTGTAGGACAGTCGGTAGCGTAGTGCCATCGACGTGGATGTTCAAAATGGTCGACATTTAGGACGTCCAAGTTGTAAATAGAATCGCGGATGATTTAGTCGGTGATGCCAGGTTTCGCGTGGCGAAAAAACTAGAGATCAGGGAGGTAGCCGTTTATTTTATTGCATAGCTCATCGATATGTGGGCCTGGGCCTGTGGCCATTATTGTGCAGTCATCGGCGTAGGAAACGATTGTGACTCCTTCCGGCGGTGAAGGTAGCTTAGATATGTAGAAATTAAACAAAAGTGGGGATAGGACACCACCCTGTGGCACCCCTTGTTTAATTCTCCTTGGTTTTGATGTTTCGTTTCTAAATTGCGCCGATGCCTGCCGACCACCCAGATAATTTGCGGTCCACCTTTTAAGACATGGGGGAAGGGTAGACCCTTCCAGGTCTTGCAGTAACGAGCCATGGTTGACCGTATCAAAAGCTTTTTATAGGTCTAGCGCTACGAGTACTGTTCTATGGTGGGGGTTTTGATGTAAACCGCAATTTATCTCGGTGCTAATGACATTTAGCGCGGTGGTAGTGCTATGGAGTTTTCGGAAGCCATGCTGATGAGAGGCTAGCTGCAAATTTGCTTGGAAATAAGGGAGCAAAATGGCTTCAAGCGTCTTTGCTACTGGCGATAGGAGAGATATCGGACGATACGACTCTCCTATGTTAGCTGGTTTACCAGGCTTTAGTAGCGGGGCCACCTTGGCCATTTTCCATTTCTCGGGTATGACAAAGGTGGAAAGAGAGGTTGAAGACATGCGCTAAATATTTGAAACCCTCTTTCCCTGCGCTTTTATGCATCGGAATGGCTATACCGTCTGGGCCCACTGATTTGGATGGTTTAGCGCGACCAATGGCGTCCTCAACCTCTTTAGCGGTGATGGTGATTAGTGACGCGCTGAATTTGTGTTTATGTGCGTGTCTGTTGGCCTTCCGTCTATCTTTGTCGACCGTAGAATGCATTATATATTGTCGGCAGAAAGCGCTCCCGCATTTTTTCGCATCCGACAGCAGTTTGACGCCAAAGGCGATGGAAACTTTGTCTTTGTGCTTAGTCGGATTCGATAGGGACTTTACGGTGGAGTAAAGTTTACCCACACCGGTAGAGAGGTTACAACCTCTTAGGTGCTCCTCCCATTTCGCCCGCTTGTGTTCATCCACAAGCAATCTGATGCGTTGGTTTATATCGCCGGGTCGCCGTGATCGAGCTGTCTTATAAGGTCACGTTCTATCGCTAAACTTGCGGCCTCCGCTGGGAAGTGGGACCGAATTTCGGGAATTCTACCGGCGGGAATGAAACGAGCCGAGGCGGATTCAATGACATTGCGGAAAGCACGCTCCCCTTGGCGGGCATCAGTCGGGATAGGGAGGGCAGCAAAGCGGTTGTCTGTAAAGGATTTGTAGTTGTCCCACTTTCCTTTTTTGAAGTTAATGAAAGTGCGTTTTTCTGTGACGATGAAGTCGGCGGAGCGCTCGAGCGAAACAAGTGTAGGCAGGTGGTCGAATGCAAATGTTACCATCGGCTGCCAGTTGACGCAGTTTACGAGTTCTGCGCTCACGATTGAAATATCCGGCGAACTGTGACAGCTTCCTACCATACGCGTGGGGGCGTCTCCGTTTATTGTGCAGAACGTCGTTTCTTCTATTTGATCCGCCAACATCTCACCCCTACTGCCCACCCGCAAGTTTGAATGCCATAGATCGTGATGGGCATTGAAATCGCCTAAGATAATGCGATTGTTGCCAGTGAGTAAGGCTCTGATATTAGGGCGGTATCCACTGGGGCAACAGGTGGCCGGAGGGATGTAGATGGTGATGATTTCTAGGTTTGCATCGCCTGACCTGACAGATAAGCCTTGCCGTTCTAAGACACTGTCCCTGCGGTCGATGTTGGGATCAAATATATGATATTGCACAGAGTGGTGTATGATAAACGCGAGGCCGCCTCCATTTCCGCTCTCGCGATCTTTCCTGTGGACATTATACCCAGAGCAGGTCTGCAATGCAGATCTTGCTGTGAGTTTAGTCTCTTGAATCGCAGCAATGCGGATGTTGTGCCGCTTCATAAAATCGACTATCTCCGTGATCTTCCCAGTTAATCCATTACAGTTTAACTGCAGAATTCTGAAGTGCATAGGGGGAGACGTCAGGACGCAGGACGCAACTGCTGTTATGGCCCTGGGACTGGGCGTCCTTGGGCAAGCATTGGGGTACCCGGTAGATTGGGGTTTACGACCTGGCAACATGGCGCAATGAAACCCGTCGGGGGGTTGCCGTCGCGGAGACCAGAACATCTAGGAAAGTGGCACCGCCCAAGGCAAGAGCTGCATTGGGCGGATGTCGCAAACATATATATTCTGTGCTGGCAAACGGGGTTAGGGACTAAAAGTCTGTTTCCCTGACCTACACGATTGCTGCCGGAAAAGAGGGGAGGGGCGGGGGGGGAGAAGACGGGGCAGGGGCTGATGCTCGGCATTGCTCCCGACTCTTCTACGGAGATTGTAGGTATGAATGGGAGCAGCCGTGTAAGGTGGTGGCACCGTGGGGCGCGAGCAGCAGCGAGTTCTTGTTGTGGCTTGCTGAGCAGTGGGGCTGCTGGAAGGTAGCGGGGGCGCTAAGGCCCAGACTACAGGACGTCCTAGGGGGTAAACCGCAAGGAGCCACAAAAGATTTATAAAAGTTACGTGTACGTCTGGTTTTGGGATCTAGCCCAGAACCTGTCCGATGCAACCATCCCTTACACGAGACACACTGACAAGAGTATAACCGTCCTAAAAAGATTCTTTTCCGGCAGATGCAGCAAAACCATTTCTCAGGACCGGGGTCAGGAGACGGACCCGGATTGGGTTCGACACCTTCCTGGAGCAAGAGAATATGGAGCAGTCCCGCTGCAAGGAGCTGCTGGGAGGATGACAATTTGTGGGAGGGACGCAATAAATTAAATGGGGTTAAACTGAAATGGCAGTCCTTGGTCGGGAAAAATCCCGAGTCGCTCCGGTACATAGAACCGACGGCCTTGGGCAGCGCTTCGGGGAGTGTCTTTATCGTTAATATACCAACAACAACAATGAAAACTTGTGAGTTATCTGTATCGTAGTACAATGCCTCAAAACATTTTTTCTAATTTTTATTTTTTTTATTTACAGCAGACTTTAGATTTTTTTATTCACATACCTATTTATATTTTGCCACCACTTCAAAACACTAACTAACACCGCCCATGTCAAAAACATATGTTTTTTCGAACCGATTTATCTACTTATCTGAGCAACATGCGGCTCTAAAGCTCCTTCTTTTCCTTTTGGACTTCAACACTGAAATGTCGTGAATTTAAGCCGTCAGAAAAATTTGCAGTCTAGTTTTTCGGGTAAATTTTCAAAGTTATATAGTTTTAAAGTTTTAAATCAGAGTGCAGTGATTAATAGACTTGTGACAGATTTGCCAATATAAAGTACGCCTTTTCACGCCGAGTGTTAAAAAGTTATAATTTTTTTATAACCACTATGGCACATTTTTTTGAAGCTATATATAGAGCTTATAATTTGTGATTTCACATCAATGTTAACATATTAATCCGACACCAGTGCGAATTAAAACTTAATACTAATTCATAAAATTGCCTCCGGTAACCAGCATATTTTGATGCCGAAATTTATAAGCATAGATACATGGTAAGTGATATTTTTATTAAATTATAGAACTCCCTTTACCCCTCTTATTGTGACATACTTAAATGTGGTGCAAATAATTTAAACATAAATCTAAAAGAGCGGTATCTTTTTCATCCGCAGATTTTTCGTAAAAACCACATTTTCTGCAAATTCATTTGCCATCAATTTTATATCATATACATATTGTGTGAATCACAAGCAACCCCCCCTTTTACTTATCCCCGCTTTTACGTTCACGGCATAAATCTCAAAATCTCCAGTTGCCGATAATCCAGTAAGGCATATTTTAAACAAGCCAGAACACCCAAAATGGCCAGTTTTATCATCGTCGGAGGTTTCTAACATAATCCCAAGACATGTCAGGAAAGTTGAATAATTTAATTTAAAATTTAAATTCGTTTTAGTAATATACATAATAGATTAGTAATACATATTTATTTATTTATTTATTTATTTATTATTTAAAGTCGACGACAAACTATGGTCGACTGCATAATATAAAAGATATATAAATATACAACTCAAAAGATAAAATTTAAGATATATCGAGATTTCAACAATGTTATATTACAAACAAAGAAATATTAATGAACATTACTATTTAATTTCAAAATATAATAATAATAAGAAATATGAGTAGAAATAAGATCTTATGCCGAAATCTTATACTGGCGGAATGCATCAGATTCCGCTCAGCATGATATCGGAATGCAGTGGATTCCAATCTCCCTGTTGGAATGCAACAAGATTCCAATCAGCATGTCATGGGAATCCGACAGTGCTGAGAGTAGTGTAATGAGGATACGCCATCACAAGGCATAAAAAAGTAACATGACCTGTGTTGTTGGAATGCACCGGATTCCAATCAGCTCGATGCCTGACCCATAAGATTATACTGCCGGAATGCATACGATTCCGGTCAGTGACTCATGAAAAAGCATGTTTTTTACGTTGTTGGAATGCACCAGATTCCAATCAACACAGTACTGTCTTGTTCCTTCTTAATGATACATGTTGATAAATGTTCCTCCATCCTTAAGCGAAATAGTTCCTGTTTTTTATCGAAGGAATAAAATGCCGGCAAATTAAATTAGCTTGTATCTCTTAAATTAGATAGGCAAGTATTGCATTACGTATAGTGGCAAAAGTATATTCAAGACTGATGCAGCTATACAAGTCATTGTAGTGCGCGCACCAGATAAGAAGAGGATTATTTTTAGCAAAGTTTCGTCGACAAAGGGGTAAATAGAAAGGAACGTAGTGTCTGGATACTCTAGGGGGAACCGCAAAAAACAAGCGGCTGAGGAGGTCCGCGGAATCAATTTCTCCAATAATGAGCTTATGGATGAACAATACCCCCAGTAATATTCTCCGATTTTCCAGAGTGGGTAAGTTAATAAGAAGAAGTCTACTTCTGTATGGAGGAAGGTGGAGACTTGAGTCCCAATTAAGGCCGCGTAATGCAAATATCAAAAATTGCTTTTGAACTGACTCAAGACGCTTTATATGCTTTTGAGAAACAGGGGACCAAACGCATGAGCAATACTCGAGTATTGGACGAACCAGCGATGTGTAAAGAACCTTAGTGAGGTACGGATCAGATATAGATACATAAAATGTATGCAGAAATATAGAAATCGAACTCGAACTCAAAAATGAGTATGAATAAGAATCAAGCTATGTTTAGAAACATTGAATCGTATGCCTAAAATGTTGCTAAGAAATAGTAAATTCTAATTGAATTCTTCTCATAAAAAATAAATTAGCCAAATTTGAATAGTTGGTAATATGTAGCACCTTACCAAAAATTCAACTAGCCAAACCGCAAAATATCATATTTTTGTTGTTATTGTTGCACAGCATTCTCTTGAACCTGTGCACAATCACATACATACATACATGTGAATGAAGTGGACATGTTCTAAAGAGCTGTATGATGCGTTTGAGAGAGCTGTATGATGCCATCTAAAGAAATATTGTACGATGCAACCATTTATGGGAATTTGTAGTTATTTTTGTATGAACATTTATACATATTCTTCTCTATTGAGAGTGATTTAAAAAATTTTAATATTTTTAAAGATGGTTGCCAACATTTGCGGTTTGGTAATGTTTTAAGTGGTTTCCTTTTGCAAATTAAAAACCATTAATTGTGTTAGTTGGTTTAGAAAATATTTTAATTCTTGTTTAAGGAATGATAACCCATTTCCCCAAGCAAGAAGGCTTTCGAAGCTAGGTAGAAATGCTATATACTTGTAAAATGAATTTAGTTACTCACGTATATATGTACCTAAATATATTCACCTATTTGCAACATATTATTTTGTTAACAATTTTTTTTCTTTATTGCACATTTATACAATGATGTGCATTTACATACATATGTATGCACATATGTAAGTTGTCATACATATATGTACATATATTGGATTTAGTCGTCCTTTCAACTTAATTTTTTTTTTGTTGATAATACTTTTTTTTATATATGCGTACATAAAGGCACATATACACATTTACATACATACGTACATATATCAAAATTATTTTTGTTGAGTTCATAGGATATAAATTTAGGATTTTTTATACCTTTTTTTTATAATGATTTTCTTGGACTATGAATCAAAATAAGTCTCACAAATTAAGTGTCGGTCAACTAAGCTAAGCAAACGTTTATCAAAAATATTTTTTTTTGATTATTCATTAATATTAATGTACATACACATGTAAGCACATACGTACATGAGCTGATATATATATCAAGGGTAGTTTTCCTTATTACTTGAATTTTTTTTGATACATAATTTTTTAATTTTATACATGCGTATATATTAACGTAAAAACATATTTACATACATGTGTATACCAATTTGATTTTTGAATTGCCATATGCAATTAATGTTCTAGGGAGACTTACTAAAGTTCCACTATATAACTTCTCATTGAGCTGTTTTGTTTTTAGTGATTTTCTTCGTTTAAAAATCAAAGTAAATTCCATTAATTAAGTTTAGGTTAACTAAACTAAGAAACGAAATGTATAACGGATTGAATTTGTTTTAAATAATAATAATTCATAATAGGTAACTAATTTGTTTGATTTGGTTTGAGACACCGGAGTTGATGGTAATAAATTGGGGCCTCAACATCATCAATGAGGCCAAAGGTAGGGTGGGTACTAGGCCGGGTCGATTTGTGGGGAGGCAAAAAAATCGCCCATTGCTCTGTGAAAATCATATTCTGGGGATCAAAATAAGAAACTTTGCCGAAGGAACCATACCTCTAAAACGAATTCCGATGTCCCCCCTTAGGAGGTCGTGGGGCAAATTTTGAAAAATCCCACTTTGAAATGCCTATGTTTTTTCTTTTTGGAGTTTATTTTTCTCTTTAGAAATTTATTTAATCAGAACATATGTAAATGAAAAAATGAATTTAACTTAGTAATAGAAAAGAAATTTAAAAAAATTATTAGAAATTAGCGTTTTTACAACCCCCTTTTAAAACCAAGGCATCACTGTGATGCATTTGCATGTCGTAAACATAGTTGTGTGGGTTTTTTATTCAACCGTTTTAAAAAATGAAGGTATCACTGTGACACAATTACAGATCGTAAAATTGCTTGTGTTGTTTTTTTTAAGCCACCACAAGACACAGCAGGTAGAATTGAAATTGCCCCTACCCAAAAGTTCGACCCAAAGGGGGAGGGAAGGGGGACATCAGAATTCGTTTTAGAGGTATGGTTCCTTCGGCAAAGTTTCTTATTTTGATCCCTAGAATACGATTTTCACAGAGCAATGAGCGATTTTTAAATCGACCCGCAGCCACCAAATGTTGCAACAACGAGCTGCCAGGCATAAGGGTAAGTTGAGGGTGTCGTATTAGTGAAGTGTGGCATGCAAACGCGTAGGTTTGTTTTCTTTTTTTTTTCTTCTGTGTGAATATCCCCAGTGTGCAAAAATAATTATCGTGTTTGACCATTGGCTGGGGAGAGCAGTGCTGTGCAGTGACCGCGTTATCGAATCCACGAAGCTGAAGCTCCGGGCCTAAACGCCAGTGCACACGCCGTGGTCGTTGCACATTGCCACAAGCACTGCAGCTCTTCATTGAAGATCATAACATATCTCACCAATTGAATGGGGCGAAGCACCGCTTCAAAATGGTAAAGGAGTTCTGCCTGCACTTCACCTCATTTGCATTATTATTGTAATGTGAATTTAATTAGGAAATCAGGTTCTCTGAATGTTTTAAGAAATAAATTTGTTGAGGAATGCTATAAAATTAGAATACCTGTTTTAATGTAAAAGCGACTGCTCTATTTTTCGCTACACTTCGGTAACCATCATATTCGATATGTACATATGGTAGCACGAATATCACCAGTTTTTGCAGTTTCCTTCATCTCCTGTCATTCTTAAATTTTTCTATATAAGACCTTTTGCATGTATAATAATTGTCATTTCATTGTTTTTCATTATACATACAAGTGTTGAATAAAGTGCACTACTGAAAAAAGATCAATACTTTTCTTTATCTGGCGATTAAATTGAAGTTATCAATTCCTCGCCAGAAGCTGGTCCTTCGAGCCGGATTGCGCTCACCGTTATACAGATCACAATGCAGAGAGATTGGGCCGAATTAGTGCAGCTGCGTGGACGGCTAAAAGGGTCCATTTCGCGGCTGGGTGCATACGCAGAAAAACCACCAACAGATTGTCAACCAGAGGATGTAGGAGCGCGATTAGATCGACTGAATGAGCTATGGGAAGAGTTTTCAGTCGTTACTATGGCAATGTACAAGTATTGCAATGATGAAGATTATTCAGATCCCGACGTAGACTTTGCCGTTTATGAAGAGAAGGTTATGTCTACACGTGGCAAACTTCGCACACTACGCTTATCGGTTATGCCGCCAACTCAAAAGGAAGATTGTGACACTACGCTTACTAGACTCGCTGAGCAACAGTCAAAGTTTCTAGAACATGTGTCTACGGCATCTACGTCGCAAAATGAGGTTAGGGCGAATAACCTACCGAAAATCGTAATACCTCCATTCACCGGACAATACAAAGCATGGCCATCATTCAAGGATTTGTTTATTAGCGCAATTCATATGCAACCTAATCTTACGAATACTCAAAAGTTTCATTATTTAAAATCACTACTTAAAGATGACGCTGCTCTAGTTTTAACACATATTCCTATTACAGAGACATCATATGACACTGCATGGAATCGGCTAAAGGAGCGTTATGATCGGCCTCGCCACATTGTCGCCTCATTCATTGAATCGTTTATGTCGTTAACTGGAGTCACACAAGGGAATGCACAAGATCTTCGAAAGATTTCTGATGGCGCAAATGAAGTCATTCGTGGTTTAGATGCCATCTCGCGAAGTGACAGGGATTGTTGGTTGATTCATCTTCTTGAATCTAAGTTGGATACCGGGTCAAGGCAAAAATGGATTGAAAGTAGCAAGGATGACAACGCGCCAACCATAGAAACATTCTTCAAGTTCCTAGACATGCGCTGTGAAGAATTGGAGCTAGCACAAACAAAACCAATCAAATCAAACTCATCCCCTAATGGTAAGACACGCAATTCACGTACATTTCTTTCAACTGACAGCAGCAGGTCGACGCTGCCATGCATTAAATGTGGATCAAATAACCATACATTAGGCAAGTGTTCGTCTTATTTAGGTCTTTCGCTGAGTGACCGACAATCACTTATAAAAGATAAATCGCTTTGTTTCAATTGCCTTTCTACAGGGCATACCCTATCTACATGCAAATCCAAGTTTCGCTGCAAAAATTGCAATCGACGACACCACACCTCGTTGCATGTAAATTCGTTAGATTCGTCTCGCCAGTCACAAGCACAAGCAAGCGGTATTACCGATGGGCTTTCACCTGCAGGCGGGGTATCCTCTAAGGGCCCATGGTCTACCGTAGCCCATGTGTCACACCCAACAATGTCCTTTGCAAATTTTGAGCAAGATAAGAAAACTACACCGTATAGAAATTTTCTGCCCACAGCAATTGTTGACGTACAGACCAACTGCGGAAATTTCATTCCGTGTCGTTTACTGCTAGATTCAGGATCGGAGCTATCCTATATATCAGAAAATTTTGCTCAACGGTTAGGCATACGACGGACTCACTCGCGTATTCTTGTATCCGGAATAACATCCACGAAAAGCGGTACGACCCGTGGGTGCCTTTCAGTATTTCTTAAGTCTCGCGTCTCAAACAATAGCCTATTAGCGCAGGTACATGTACTCAGCCACATAACTGCACCGCTTCCAGCAGTAACAACTAACAAAGATTTAGGAAACGAGTTCGATAATATTGCTCTAGCTGACCCGTCCTTTAATGAGTCGTTGCCGATTGATATCCTGATAGGTTCGCAATACGTTTGGAAGGTGTTTGACTGCAAGAGAAAGTTCGACGCCTTTGGAAATCCCATAGCTGTTTCCACAATTTTCGGATGGGTAGTTACATCAACCACTATCGGAAATGATACCCCTTCAACCAAGTCATTCTTAACTACAGTTAACATTGACCAGTCACTTCAAAAATTCTGGGAAATTGAGGAAGTTCATTTCCCAAAATGCATTGATCCAGACGATGCATTAGTTGAAGAACACTTCTTACGCACAACGACTCGCGAACCTGATGGAAAATATACAGTAGATCTTCCATTCAGGGAAAATACTCCAACGTTTTCAGGTACCATGCAAGGGGCACTTTCTCGATTTTATTCAGTGGAGAAACGTTTAGTTAGAAACCCCTCGTTGAGGCTACAGTATATTGAATTTATGCGACAAAATGAAGCGATGGGTCATATGTGTGAAATAAAGCCACGCCAAACTACTTCAATGAATGCTTCGGTGTTTTATATTCCACATCACCCGGTACTGGGTAAAAAACTGAGAGTCGTTTTTGACGGATCCTTTACTGACTCCAAAATACTCCAAAATGACTCCTTGAATAGCACTTTACAAGTGGGCCCGAATATTTATCGAAATTTGTTCGCCGTTTGTTTAAAGTTCCGTCTTCATCGATTTGTTTTTACAGCACACATTATAAAAATGTTTCGCCAAATTTG
This sequence comes from Eurosta solidaginis, assembly GCF_040869045.1. NCBI lineage: Eukaryota > Metazoa > Arthropoda > Insecta > Diptera > Tephritidae > Eurosta > Eurosta solidaginis. The sequence continues at coordinate 116,789,707 of NC_090322.1, read as the reverse complement.
GGTTGCTAAGCATCATCGTGACTTCCAAAGGATAATTTGGAGGGAGGATCCCAGCCTTCCATTGAAGCAGTACCAACTATGTACGGTCACCTATGGAACGGCGTATGCTCCCTTTCTGGAAGTTAGGGTACTTCAACAAATAGCTCAGGATTACAAGATAACACATTCTCGCGGAAGCCGCATACTTCTAGAAGACTTCTACCTTGACGATGTTTTGACGGGTGCCGATTCAGAGACTGAGCTGCTGCAACTGCGTGATGAACTAGTACATTTATTGAAGCTGGCCGGCATGGAACTCAGCAAATGGGTGTCAAATTCTTCGAAATTGGATCAGGAACTGCCTGCGCAGCATGAGATATTCCCGGAGGAAGTTGCGAAGGTACTTGGGCTTTATTGGAAACCTAAAGAAGATATTCTAACTTATTCTGTTAAAACCAAAACTCAGCCGACCGTTAACAAAAGGCAAATACTCTCAGATGTATCTCGTTTATTTGACCCTTTGGGCTTATTGGCCCCTATCGTTGTTCGATTCAAAATTATGTTTCAGTTACTATGGTTCCAAAATTTGTCATGGGATGAAGCCTTGCCTCCCAATCTGGCAGAAATTTGGACACAATACAATCAAGATCTTAGTGAGGCAAGTGAAATAAAAATTGATCGATTTGTACCGAACAATGTTGAGAAAATAGAAATTCATGGGTTTTCAGACGCTTCAACAAAACCATATGCAGCAGCAGTTTATTTGCGTTTTGAAAAGGATAATGAGGTCATTGTTTCACTACTTGCAGCGAAAACCCGAGTTGCTCCCCTAAAAACAATATCTCTACCCAGACTAGAGCTTAGTGGGGCTCTCTTACTGGCTCGTCTAGTGAAGGTTATACTCGAAATCATTCCACGTCGGGAATCCAGGGTATATGCTTGGTGCGACTCAACAATTGTGCTGTCCTGGCTTTCGATACCACCGGTTAAACTTAAGACATTCGTAGGTAATAGAACAAGCGAAATATTGACTACTCTTCCACGATGCCTTTGGCATCATATAATTTCTAAAGACAATCCAGCGGATGGTGCATCACGTGGAATGTCGGCAGCCTTACTTCGTGATTTCGATTTGTGGTGGAAAGGTCCATCATGGCTTCGTAACAAAGGTGAGTTCAAAGAGGTGTTTGAGAAGAGTGGCCATTTTACATTTCGTACAAACGACGAAGTTTCAGGCGAGATCAAAGGCAACACAATTAGTATGCTAACTACAGATGGTACAGAGAGCAATGTATTTGATTGTCTCATCGACCGCGTATCCTCATGGCAACGGCTACTTCGGACAACCGCATATGTTCTACGTTTCATTAACCATACTCGTAAACGTCCAGTCAAAACTTCTCTTGCTTTAGTCTTCGAGGAAATATCAAACGCGCGTGATGTTCTTTTGCGACATTCTCAAAGATGCTTCAAAGATGAGGTGCAAGCACTTAAAGTTAAAAGAGAAATAAGCCGACGTTCACCGATTCTTAAGTTAGCACTGATTTTGGACGACAAGGGCATTCTTCGCGTCGGTGGAAGAATATCTCAATCAGAATTATGTGAGGAAACCAAACATCCCATTATACTACCAAAACTGTGCAAGGTTACTCATCTTTTACTGTTGGACGAACACAACCGACACCTCCACCCAGGCGTATCAGCACTTTTTGTCATTGTACGTCAGAGATATTGGGTGTTGGGAGCCAGGAATCTTATACGTAAAATAACGTACAACTGTACAAGGTGCTTTCGGTTACGCCATGCTTCGACGTCACAATTCATGGCTGATTTACCTCCAGTTCGTGTCCGTCAAGCATTTCCCTTCCAGCACTCCGGAGTCAATTACGCTGGACCAATTACTTTAAAATTATATCGAGGTAGAAATGCACGTCAGTCCAAGGGAAATATTTGCATTTTTGTGGGCCTGGCCACATCGGCAATCCACATAGAACTGGCTAGCGATTTATCTACTGATTGTTTTCTATCAGCACTTCGTCGGTTCATGGCACGCAGGGGTAAATGTACACAATTATTTAGCGACAATGGGCGAAATTTTGTCGGGGCATCTAGAGTTTTGAGTGAGATGCATCAGCTTGTAAAGTCACAGGAACATAACAACATAATAAGCGAAGTCTTGGCTCACGACGGAATACGCTGGAATTTCATTCCTCCTCACGCACCTCACTGGGGTGGAACTTGGGAGTCAGCCGTGCGCTCCGTTAAACTACATTTGCGCCGAGTTATTGGAAATTCTATCCTCACAGCTGAGCAGTTGAATACTCTTCTAATACAGATTGAGGCTGTGGTGAATTCAAGGCCAATTGGCGTGGCTTCCGATTCCGATGTTAATTACCTATCTCCCTCTCATTTCTTAATAGGTCGACCACTAACATTGGTAACCGAAGGAAGCCTACAGGATATCAATGAAAATAAGCTCGACTATTGGCAACACGTACAAAATATGTATCAAGGATTTTGGCGCCGGTGGCACAAAGAATATTTAACATCTTTACAAAACCGGGCCAAATGGAACAGACGTACAAGGAATATAGTAGTTGGAGACATTGCAATAATAAAAGAGCCAAACGCACCACCTGCCGTCTGGCCAATGGGAAGGGTATTGGAAACATTCCCTGGGGCAGACGGGCTAGTCCGCGTCGTGAAACTTCGTACCATCCGAGGAGAAATAATTCGACCAATAACTAAGATAGTGATTCTGCCAAATTCTGAAACAGTGTTTCAGCGGGGCCCGGAATGTTGAGGAATGCTATAAAATTAGAATACCTGTTTTAATGTAAAAGCGACTGCTCTGTTTTTCGCTACACTTCGGTAACCATTATATTCGATATGTACATATGGTAGCACGAATATCACCAGTTTTTGCAGTTTCCTTCATCTCCTGTCATTCTTAAATTTTTCTATATAAGACCTTTTGCATGTATAATAATTGCCATTTCATTGTTTTTCATTATACATACAAGTGTTGAATAAAGTGCACTACTGAAAAAAGATCAATACTTTTCTTTATCTGGCGATTAAATTAAAGTTATCAATTCCTCGCCAAAATTATTTTAAAACTATATATATGTAAGTAATAATCAAAAACATTTTCTTTTTAAGGGAAAGCATATTATCACATCAGGCATGATAAGTTCATATATATATTGCTAATACAAATTAGATTTTGAATAACAATTTATCGACGACGATTTCCGCCTCCACCAGCCAAAATAGTTGCGATTCGAACAAATATATTTATCGTATCCATATAAATGGAGAGACATCTAAAAAACCATATGTAATATTAAAGTATTGCAGTTTCTGTTAAGCTTATAATACTTACGCATTAATGGGATCGAATGGTTTTGCAAATATTTGTGGATGATTTTCAGCATGGCGAACTATACGCTGCGTGTCATAGAGCAAAAATCCACCAAAAAGAATGAGACCACCATAAAGTGACATTGAAGCTAAGCCTAAAATTGTATTTAATAAGTTGAGGCCATGACAAAAATAATAAAATGCTAAACGTACCAGCGCCCAAAGCTGTTGTTGGAGGTAGCCACATAGAAGCCAGCGATGAGGCAAACACTAAACCAAGCCCCACAGCCAGGGGACCTCCCATGTACAAAAACTTATCACTTGGGGCACATACTGCTACTGTTGAGAGACCTCCCACAATGCCAGCTGTATACAACGCAGCCCTTGTAAGAATTGGACCCCCAAGAAAGCACATCGGAGCAACAATAGCACCAATTACAGCAGAATGTAAAGCCCAAGCCATTTGTTTCGGCCCTATACCAGGTGTATATTCGATTGACTGTGCTAAAACGCCGGTTCCAATCATAGCAGCAAATGTACCTAACATCGACTAAATAACAGAATAGAATTTTAGTCTTTTGGGACAAAATTTTGATTCCGGGCCACTTAAGACAACTTTTCCTGGGATAGCTAAGTTACCTTGTTTGATAGAGAATCAAAAATTAGGATTTTCCCTATACTTTGCTTTTAAAAAAATTGCTTGGTTTGCAAAAAATTTTGAATTTGAAGTGGAATTTTAACTTCTTGTATTTATCATGACTTCTGAAAGGGTAAAGATATTTCAACCATTTTTGTGTTAAATAAATTGTACAACTCTATATTTTAGGTACAGGCTTTGAAATTTTTGGTGGAGCTGTTATTTATAGTACTTAGCAATTTTTTCTGCAGATTTGCAAAAAAAAATATTCAGGGCCTTAACCTTTCCCAAAAATTTAATATTGCTTATTTTATGCAAACATTTTTTTACAACGATTTAAAAAATAAAAAATTAGTAACCTCTTATGCAATTGGATTTTCCAATGCCACTTGAACAATAGCATATATACATACATATTTCGGTAAGTAATTTTTCACTCGAAATACTTCACTTGTGTTTCTGAAAAAAAAAAAAAAAAAAACAAAGTGAAAAAGTTTTTTACAGAAAAATACATATGTATATAGTTATATACATATTAGTACTATCAATCTTATCCAACCTCCTCTTCGTAATCTACTTACTCTCAATTAGTTTATAATTTACTTTCTCTTACTTTCATTTAAACTCACTCTCAACTGTTATTATGAAATTGTGCCTGTGCTTAAAATATAGAGTTCTTGGATTTATTTAATACAAAAATGGTTAAAACATCTGTAACCGTTCAGAAGTTATAACCAATACAAAAAAATCCTCCTAAAATCCACAACTTTTTGCAAACCAAAAAGTTTTTCAAAAACAAGGTGTAGGGTAAATTTTTTTTGTTGTTGTTGTAGCGATAAGGACACTCCACGAAGGTCTGGGGGAGTGTTATCGATGTTGATGGTCCTTTGCCGAGTGCAGATCCGGTACGTTCCGGTAACAAGCACCATTAAAGGACTAGCCCGACCTCCCCCAGTGGGTTAGGGGGTCATAACATACCCGCGGTAGGTATGCCTGTAGTAAGAGGCGACTAAAATACCATATTCAAGGGGCTGTGTAGCAAAACCACCCAATTGTCAACCTCACCTATCCGCGGCTAATCCTGTTTCACTAACAGGCGAGGCTCTGGCGACCCAAGCTCCTCATGCAACTTGGGGGTGGGGAGGGAGAGATGACCTGAAGGTTTAATGTGGTCATATAAATCGTTCCCGAGATGGTCCCCCAAAGCCTTCGGGGAGCAACCTTCCTTCGCTACAACAACAACTACAACAACTAGCCCGAACATATCGGGAACGATTTGGTATGACCACATGAAACTTTCTAGGCCATCCCGCACTCACGCCCCCTCGAACCATAAGGAACTTGGGGTCGCCATAGCCGCGGTTGTTAAAGAAACAGAATTCGTCACGGGTAGGTGAGGTTGAAAATTGGGTTGGAAAGCTATATATTGCGCTGGCAACCCCTTGAATCAATTTGGTATTTTAGTCGCCTCTTACGACAGGTATACCTGCCGCGGGTATATTCTAAGCCCCTAACGCGCTGAAGGTGGTTAGATAGATAGATGTTGTGAGGTTAAGTACTGCGACCTATTGGTCTATTGTGCCCTCGTTCTCTTTACAACACCTCATCCGAGTTCTCTGAGAAAATCCAGAATGGTTCTCGGCTTCACAGAGTGTATGTGACTACTTTCTAATTTCGATGATCCTAGGATCCCAAGTCTTCGTCTCGCGACTGCATCGCATTCTATCAGGATGTGTTCTGCAGTCTCATCTTCACGATCACAGAATCGACAGAGGCTACTAGACGATATGCCCAATTTATGCATATGGCTCTTTAGCCTGCAGTGTCCTGTGAGTATGCCTGTTAAAATCCTAAGGCTACTTTTTGGGAGGTTAATCATAGCTTTATATCGCTTTGGGTTGTACCCTACTATTACTGCCTTTGCCTGCCGAAGTCCTGGTCTTTCGCGCCAGTGTTGTTCTCTGAGGAACGTCTCTTTTTGTCTAAACTCTTCCCTTATTGTATGTGACCCTATTGGCATGATGGGCTCAGGTCCTATTGGCTTTTCGGCCGCTGCTAACCTGGCAAGCTCGACCGCTTGCTCGTTACCATCCACTCCTCTGTGTCCAGGTACCCATTCTAGACGGATGGTGTTAGTGACTCCTAGCCTGTTTAACCTGTCTACGCACTCAAGGACTGTTGATGATTTAATCTGAACTGAAGATAATGCTTTGAGCGCAGCTTGACTGAGTATAGCGATTTTCTCGTTGGTATATCCCCGATCGGATATTTTCCGAGTGGTAGGGATATTTAAGTTCGGGCCGAAGATTCCCTCACCTATGCCCTCCGGTATCTTCGAGCCATCGGTGTACCATATTATAGTGTGTTCCCGGTGAAGCGCTTCAATCCTGGAGGTGTCCCACGTACATTTGTTCCCCAGCTCTATTTTGAAGCGCTTCTCAAACTTAATTATCTTTCTCGTGTCATCTCTGGGAAGTTGGATGAGTGGAATCTGCTTCTTCAGCTTCTTCAGCTTCTCCATGTGTGCACTGTATCACTTTGCCTCTTCCACATCCCTCTTTAGATATGCTTACTAAAGTACTCCTGGCTGCCTGCTCAATTATTATATGTAGAAGTGTTAACTCAAGCAGCACCTCTATTGCCGCCGTCGGGCATGTTCGCATGGCTCCCGTAATGCAGACACATGCCAAGCGTTGAAGCTTCGTGAGTGATTTTTGTACGGTCACCATGGTTGTTCTTGATGCCCACGCAACTGTTCCATACACTATGATAGGTCTCACTATCATAGTGTACATCCATCTCAGGATCTTTGGGCTGCATCCTCACAATAATTGCTCTTGTGGCCTTTGATATGGTGTTGTCGACGTGCTTCCTCCATAAGAGCTTAGAGTCGAACGTGACTCCCAAGTATTTCACCTCAGTCGTGTACTCCATCCATTGTGATTTGCCTTATCCCTTCCAGTTTTCTTCTCCTGGTGAAGGGCACAATGGCTGTCTTGTTAGGATTAATGCTTAGCCCCACCTCAGTACACCATTCTTTCGTTAATCTCAATGCCCTTTGCATTATGTCGCAAAGGGTGCTCTCAAATCTGCATATAACAATATCATCCGCGTATCCCTGACATCGGATTCCGTTTTCTGAGAGCCTCTGTAGAAGTTCATCTATTGTCAGGCTCCACAGCAGGGGCGACAGGACGCCCCCTTGTGGACATCCCTTCGTTGTTTTGATCTCTACTGTTCCGTCCACACATGAGGTTTCGGCAATCCTCGTACGCAAAAAGGCGTTTATCCACATCCGGATTGGACGTTGTATCTCTCTTCTCTGGAGTGCCCGATTGACACTTTCATGTGTCGTGTTGTCGAAAGCCCCCATCTATGACCAAAAATGCGCATAGCGTAACCTCCCCGCACTCGAACGCACTTTGGATTTCTGTGGACAGTTGATACAATGCAGTTTCTGTCGACCTGCCTTTCCTATATGCATGCTGATCTCGATGTAGTGGCATTCTATCGAGATCCTTGTTCTAATCTCGTGGTCTACAATCTTCTCTTTGGACTAGAGTAGTCCTTTTTAGCCACCTTAGGTATAAATACCACTTTGCGCTTCTCCACACCGTTGGGATGTATGCCAGTGCGAGGCTATCCCTCATAATCCTGGCCAGGTGTGGGATCAATTCCTCTCCCTGCTGCAGAACGGCTGGATATATGCCATCTACTCCCGGAGATTTTTAGCTTTTGAAAGACCTTACTGCCCACTTAACTGTGCCGTTGTTGAAGTCCTTTGGCGAGGTTCCAATCTGTGGGTGTCGGTCTTACCTCTCGAACCTCCTCCGGCTAGGTTTCTGAGGATGCGTCCGGGAAGTGCGCTGCAAGCAGGGCATGTGCTCTATCCTTCTCTGTCCTTGTATAGGATCCATCGGAAAGTTTCATCGATAATCGCGGCTCCCTTTGGTCGTTGGTTAGGGCCTTGTGAAGCCTTGCTGCCTCTGGAACTGCTGTTATACCAGCTGAGGGTGGTTAGGGAACTTCCTAATTCTTGATCTTACAAACGGGGTAGCTATTTAAGTTATCCAAGTAAAAGTTGTTTTATGTGGACCGTAATAAACATTTTGTCGCTTTTATCAAATGACGAAATACAAACCATCCAACCATTCCTTGTTACAAGAGAAAGCAGACGAGGGGAACGAAATACCGCCATAGCGGCACCAGCAGTTATTGCACAGGACGCTCCAAAGTAGCCGTAAGTTGTATGAACACGTTCGCGAACATATTCCGGCCACAACCTAAAGTTAAGCGTTGGTTAAAAAGAATATGTTTTTTAAACCTTATCAATTTCCTCACATTGAATTGGTGTGAATGCTGGGATCTTTATTTAACCCTAAGCCATAAAAACATAATGCGCCCATTCCGATCGCCGAAGCACCCGCTGCTGCGCCTTTCCCAATTGAGTATGCTGAAAATCAAAGAAATTATATCAAACAATTATTTATTTGTTTATTACTACGGCTCTTAAAGCCTAAACCTTATTGGAATCATTTTCTGCAAATTGTATTAAAGCACGCACTGTTAACGATTCCATTAAGGATATAAGATTTTGTGAATGAACTTTGGGTGAGATAGACGGTTTCATTTTTAAAATTATCACTCCAGAAGATTTCTTTTTTTTGTAGTCAAGTAAATTATTGTTACATGTTTTCCGTATTCAAGGCTAGATGGAAACCAAAATAACCTAACACTGTTTTCTTAATATTTGATAAGGTCCACCTTGGTCTGGGTTGAATAAGTATAGGTGTCTTGGAAGTCTCCGGAAAGCCGATAATGTGTTGGCAACAAGCTTCAACTACCCTATTCGCTGTCGACAAGTCGTGAAGTATAGCCATATATTGCCGGTGATAACAATAGAATCCGTCTCAACCAAATTTCATAAAACTATTTCCAGTAATTCTACACTTTAGATCGCAAATGCTAATACACCTCCACAAATATCGGAAGCGTAATGCGAATATTTTAAAATTTCGCTTCTGACAGAAGATATTCTCAAAAAATGACTCGAGAGGTAAGTCCAAGCCCAGTTGGGGATGTTGTTGTTGTTGTTGTAGCAATGCTTCGTCCCACCTAATAGCCGCGACCGGTCGCAAATTGTCATCAATATCCTCTAACGGGAGTCCAAGGAAACTTGCTGTTTAAACAGGGGTGGACCATAATGAAAGGTGTGTTAGGGGCGTTGGTTCCACATTACAATTAAAGAGATGGTTGGTGTCATGTGGGGACACATTGCAAGCGGCCATACATTTTGTATGTCGGGGTTGATTCTGGATAGGTAAGAGTTTAACCTGTTACAGTATCCAGATTGAAGTTGAGCTAGAGTGACTCGAGTTTCCCTGGTGAGTATGCGTTCCTCTTCCGCAAGTTTTGGGTACTGTTCTTTGAGTACTGGATTCACCGGGCGCCATGTAAAGTGGCATGCTGATGCCACTCAACTTTGGGCTTGCAGCCCCCAGCGCACCGACACACACCCGCAATAAAACTATTTTTAATTTCTTTCTGTTTAGTTTGTTTTATTTAAAATTTCTTTAGTTATCGTTTCTTTAGTTAAACACACACTCTTTTCTTTCTTTAGTCAATTATAAAAAACCCACTTTTACTTGTAATTTCTTTTTTGTTCAAACTATTTTCAATATTTTATTTCTACCTTCACTTATTTCTTTAATGCGCGCTTAAGTGACGCGTTCACCGGCTCATTTCAAACTGAAAACTGTAGAAAAAATACTGACGCTTCAAAAGCAACTTTGCCGGTATGCAAAAGCGCATAACGGGAAAATCTTATGATGCGATGGCGTGATAGAGTCGACTAACGGAGGATTCAGCCAATCAGAATTCTCCGTCATTCGACTCTCTCACCCAGCAATGCCAAGTGCATACATGCATGGCTGCATCTTTTTTTTATTAGAGGGGGAGTTGCCAGATTTAAATGCAGTAACCCAATTTGACACTACACTGGCATAAAGGTCCGACGCCTGTTTGTGGAGTTCACCAAGGACCTGCTTGTTGTTGTTGTTGTAGCAATGCTTCCCCCCACCTAATTGCCGCGACCGATCACAAATTGTCATCAATATCCTCTAACGGGAGTCCAAAGAAACTTGCCGTTTCAACAGGGGTGGACCACAAGGAAAGGGGTGGTAGAGGCGTTGGTTCCACATTACAATTAAAGAGGATGGCTGGTGTCATGTGGGGACACATTGCAAGCGGGGCATACATTTTGTATGTCGGGGTTGATTCTGGATAGGTAAGAGTTTAACGTGTTACAGTATCCAGAACGAAGTTGAGCAAGAGTGACACGCGTGTCCCTGGGGAGTATGCGTTCCTCTTCCGCGAGTTTTGGATAATTTTCTGTAAGTACTGGATTCACCGGGCAATTCCCGGCATAAAGGTCCGACGCCTGTTTATGGAGTTCACCAAGGACCTGTTTGTGTTTTTTCGCTTCATACGGCTGGGTTCTCAGGTGCCGCATTTCCTCAAAATGCTTACGGAGATGACTCCTTAAGCCCCTAGGCGGTGCTGGTTCATCAATCAGATGTCTGTTGGGATGCTCAGGTTTCTGGGTATTCAACAGGAACTGTTTGGTCAGCATCTCATTTCTCTCCCTGATGGGGAGTATTCTCGCCTCATTATGCAGATGGTGTTCTGGGGACATAAGAAGACAGCCCGTGGCGATTCTGAGAGCAGTATTTTGGCAGGCCTGTAGTTTCTTCCAGTGAGTAATTTTTAGGCTTGGCGACCATATGGGTGATGCGTAGCACGTAATCTGCTGTCTAATTGCTTTGTATGTAGTCATGAGCGTTTCTTTATCTTTTCCCCAGGTACTGCCAGCGAGGGATTTGAGGATTTTGTTACGGCTCTGAATTCTCGGAACGATTGCGGTTGCGTGCTCACCAAAATGTAGATCCTGATCGAACGTCACACCCAAGATTTTGGGGTGTAGGACAGTCGGTAGCGTAGTGCCATCGACGTGGATGTTCAAAATGGTCGATATTTGGGACGTCCATGTTGTAAATAAGGTCGCGGAAGATTTAGTCGGTGATAATGCCAGGTTTCGCGAGGCGAAAAAACTGGAGAGATCAGGGAGGTAGCCGTTTATTTTATTGCATAGCGCATCGATCTTTGGGCCTGGGCCTGTGGCCATTATTGTGCAGTCATCGGCGTAGGAAACGATTGTGACTCCTTCCGGTGGTGAAGGTAGCTTAGATATGTAGAAATTAAACAAAAGTGGGGATAGGACACCACCCTGTGGCACCGCTTGTTTAATTCTCCTTGGTTTTGATGTTTCGTTTCTAAATTGCACCGATGCCTGCCGACCACCCAGATAATTTGCGTTCCACCTTTTAAGACATGGGGGAAGGGTAGCCCTTCCAGGTCTTGCAGTAACGAGCCATGGTTGACCGTATCAAAAGCTTTTGATAGGTCTAGCGCTACGAGTACTGTTCTATGGTGGGGATATTGATTTAAACCGCAATTTATCTGGGTGCTAATGGCATTTAGCGCGGTGGTAGTGCTATGGAGTTTTCTGAAGCCATGCTGATGTGAGGCTAGCTGCAAATTAACTTGGAATTAAGGGAGCAAATTGGCTTCAAACGTCTTTGCCACTGGCGATAGGAGAGATATCGGACGATACGACTCACCTATGTTAGCTGGTTTCTCAGGCTTTAGTAGCGGGACCACCTTGGCCATTTTCCATTTCTCGGGTATGACAAAGGTGGAAAGAGACAGGTTGAAGACTTGCGCTAAATATTTGAAACCCTCTTTCCCTAGGCTTTTAAGCATCGGCATGGCTATGCAGTCTGGGCCCACTGCTTTGGATGGTTTAGCACGACCAATGGCGTCCTCAACCTCTTTAGCGGTGATGGTGATTGGTGACGCGCTGAATTTGTGTTTATGTGCGTGTCTATTGGCTCTCCGTCTATCTTTGTCGACCGTAGGATGCATTATATATTGTCGGCAGAAAGCGCTCGCTTATTTTTTCGCATCCGACAGCACTTTGTCGCGAAAGGCGATGCAAACTTTGTCTTTGTGCTTAGTCGGATTCGATAGGGACTTTACGGTGGACCAAAGTTTACCCACACCGGTAGAAAGGTTACAACCTCTTAGGTGCTCTTCCCATTTCGCCCGCTTGTGTTCGTCCACAAGCAATCTGATGCGTTGGTTTATATCCTTTATTTGGGGGTCGCCTGGATCAAGCTGTCTTATAAGGTCACGTTCTCTCGCCAAGTTTGCGGCCTCCGCCGGGAAGTGGGGTCGGATTTCGGGAATTCTCCCGGCGGGAATTCAATGACCTTACGAGGCAGATTCATGACCTTACGGAAGGCACGCTCCCCTTAGCGGGCATCAGTCGGGATAGGGAGGGCAGCAAAGCGGTTGTCTGTAAAAGATTTATATTCTTCCCACTTTCCTTTTTTGAAGTTTATGAAAGTGCGTTTTTCGGTGACGGTACGCTCGAGCGAAATAAGTATGGGCAGGTGGTCGGATGCCAATGTTACCATCGGCTGCCAGTTGACGCAGTTTACGAGTTCTGCGCTCACGATTGAGATATCTGGCGGACTGTGACAGCTTCCTACCATACGTGTGGGGGCGTCTCCGTTTACTGTGCAGAACGTCGTTTCTTCTATTTGATCCGCCAACATCTCACCCCTACTGTCCGCCCGCAAGTTTGAATGCCATAGATCATGATGGGCATTGAAATCGCCTAAGATAATGGGATTGTTGCCAGTGAGTAAGGCTCTGATATTAGGGCGGTATCCACTGGGGCAACAGGTGGCAGGAGGGATGTATGTATGTATGTATGTATTTATTTGAAAATTTGTTCCCAGCACAACAATTTTGACAAATTATTTAACAGTGCTAGTCATGAATAGCATGAGCTATAAAAAATTGAACGTTTATAATAATAATAAATTAGATTAATCAAATTAAATTAAATATAACGGATAATTGTGAAATATTTATGTATGTAAATATAAATCTTAAAACTAAATAAAAGTAATTAATAAATATTAAAAGACAGCAGTAGTGATGATCCCTTGCTGGCAGTACCTGGGGAAAAGATAAAGAAACGCTTATGACTACATAAAAGCAATTAGCCAGCCGATTACGTGCTACGCGTCACCCATATGGTCGCCAAGCCTAAAAATTACCCACTGGAAGAAGCTACAGGCCTGCCAAAATACTGCTCTCAGAAACGCCACGGGCTGTCTTCTTATGTCCCCAGAACACCATCTACATAATGAGGCGAGAATACTCCCCATCAGGGAGAGAAACGAGATGCTGACCAAACAGTTCCTGTTAAATACCCAGAAACCTGGGCATCCCAACAGACATCTGATTGATGAGCCAGCACCGCCTAGGGGCTTAAGGAGTCATCTCCGTAAGCATTTTGAGGAAATACGGCACCTGAGCACCCAGCCGTATGAAGCGAAAAAACACGCTTCCCAAGGCAGTCGGTTCTATGTACCGGAGCGACTCGGGATTTTTCCCGACCAAGGACTGTCATTTCAGTGTGACCCCATTTAATTTGTTGCGTCCCTCCCACAAATTGTCATCCTCCCAGCAGCTCCTTGCAGCAGGACTGCTACATATTCTCTTACTCCGGGAAGGTATCGAACCCAATCCTGGTCCGTCTCCTGACCCCGGTCCTGAGAAATGGTTTTGCTGCATTTGCCAGAAAAGAATCTTTTTAGGACGATCATACTCTGTTCAGTGTGTCTCGTGCAAGGGATGGTTGCATCGGACAGGTTGTTCTGGGCTTGATCCCAAAACCCGACGTCCACGTAACTTTTATAAATCTTTTGTGGCTCCTTGCTGCTCACGCCCAAGGGCGTCCCGTAGTCTACGCCTAAGCGTATCCCCACTACCTTCCAGCAGCTTCGCTGCTCAGCAAGCCACAACAAGGACCCGCTGCTGCTCGCGCCCCACGGCGCCAACAACTCAAACAGCTGATACCACTCATAACTACTACCTTCGTAGTAGAGCTGGTAGCAATGCTGAGCATCAGCCCCTGCCCCCGTCTTCTTCTCCCCCCCTCTTTTCTGGCAGCAATCGTGCAGGTCAGGGAAACAGACTCTTAGTCCCTGCCTCCGTTTGCACCGTCTGCCAGCACAGAATATATAGGTTTGCGACATCCGCTCAATGCAGCTCCTGCCTTGGGTGGTGCCACTTTCCTAGATGTTCTGGTCTCCGCGACGGCTACCCCTCGACGGGTTTCATCGCGCCATGTTGCCAGGTCGCAAACCCAAATCATCCGGGTACCCCAATGCTTGCCCAAGGGCGCCCAGTCCCAAGGCCACAACAGCAATTGCGTCCTGGCCTTCCACAACCTAGGCGTAGTCACCCCTCACTTACCCCTAGAGTGGCGGCGTCACCCCTCATGCACTTCAGAATTCTGCAGTTCAACTGTAATGGACTAACTGGGAAGATTACGGAGATAGTCGATTTCATGAAGCGGCACAACATCCGCATTGCTGCGATTCAAGAGACTAAACTCACAGCAAGATCTGCATTGCAGACCTGCTCTGGTTATGATGTCCACAGGAAAGACCGCGAGAGCGGAAATGGAGGCGGCCTCGCGTTTATTATACACCACTCTGTGCAATATCATATATTTGATCCTGGCATCGACCGCAGTGACAATGTCTTAGAACGTCAAGGCCTATCTGTCCGGTCAGGCGATGCAAATCTAGAAATCATCAACATCTACATCCCTCCTGTCACCTGTTGCCCCAGTGGATACCGCCCTAATATCGAGGCCTTACTCACTGGCAACAATCGCATTATCTTAGGCGATTTCAATGCCCATCACGACCTATGGCATTCAAACTTGCGGGCGGACAGTAGGGGTGAGTTGTTGGCGGATCAAATAGACGAAACGACGTTCTGCACAATAAACGGAGACGCCCCCACACGTATGGTAGGAAGCTGTCATAGCTCGCCAGATATCTCAACTTCCCGGCGGAGGCCGCGAGCTTAGCGAGGGAACGCGACCTTATAAGACAGCTTGATCCAGGCGACCCCCAAATAAGGGATATAACCCAACGCATCAGATTGCTTGTGGACGAACACAAGCGGTCGAAATGGGAAGAGCACCTAAGAGGTTGTAACCTCTCTACCGGTGTAGGTAAACTTTGGTCCACCGTAAAGTCCCTATCGAATCCGACTAAGCACAAAGACAAAGTTTCCATCGCCTTTGGCGATAAGGTGCTGTCGGATGCGAAAAAATGTGCGAGCGCTTTCTGCCGACAATATATAATGCATCCTACGGTCGACAAAGATAGACGGAGAACCAATAGACACGCACATAAACACAAACTCAGCGCGTCACCAATTACCATCACCGCTAGAGAGGTTGAGGACGCCATTGGTCGCGCTAAACCATCCAAAGCAGTGGGCCCAGACGGCATAGCCATGCCGATGCTTAAAAACCTAGGGAAAGAGGGTTTCAAATATTTAGCGCATATCTTCAACCTGTCTCTTTCCACCTTTGTCATACCCGAGAAATGGAAAATAGCCAAGGTGGTCCCGCTACTAAAGCCTGGGAAACCAGCTAACGTAGGTGAGTCATATCGTCCGATATCTCTCCTATCGCCAGTGGCAAAGACGCTTGAAGCCATTTTGCTCCCTTATTTCCAAGCACATTTGCAGCTAGCCCCTCATCAGCATGGCTTCAGAAAACTCCATAGCACTACCTCCGCGCTAAATGTCATTAGCACCCAGATAAATTGCGGTTTGAATCAATATCCCCACCATAGAACAGTACTCGTAGCGTTAGACCTATCAAAAGCTTTTGATACGGTCAACCATGGCTCGTTACTGCAAGACCTGGAAGGGTCCACCCTTCCCCCATGTCTTAAAAGGTGGACCGCAAATTATCTGGGTGGTCGGCAGGCATCGGTGCAATTCAGAAACGAAACATCAAAACAAAGGAGAATTAAACAAGGGGTGCCACAGGGTGGTGTCCTATCCCCGCTTTTGTTTAATTTCTACATATCTAAGCTACCTTCACCACCGGAAGGAGTCACAATCGTTTCCTACGCCGATGACTGCACAATAATGACCACAGGCCCAGGCCCAAAGATCGATGAGCTATGCAATAAAATAAACGGCTATCTCCCTGATCTCTCCAGTTTTTTCGCCTCGCGAAACCTGGCATTGTCACCGACTAAATCTTCCGCGACCTTATTTACAACATGGACGCCCCAAATGTCGACCATATTGAACATCCACGTCGATGGCACTACGCTACCGACTGTCCTACACCCCAAAATCTTGGGTGTGACGTTTGATCAGGATCTACATTTTGGTGCGCACGCAACCGCAATTGTTCCAAGAATTCAGAGCCGTAATAAAATCCTCAAATCCCTTGCTGGCAGTACCTGGGGAAAAGATAAAGAAACGCTCTTGACCACATACAAAGCAATTAGCCAGCCGATTACGTGCTACGCGTCACCCATATGGTCGCCAAGCCTAAAAACCACCCACTGGAAGAAACTACAGGCCTGCCAAAATACTGCTCTCAGAATCGCCACGGGCTGTCTTCTTATGTCTCCAGAACACCATCTGCATAATGAGGCGAGAATACTCCCCATCAGGGAGAGAAATGAGATGCTGACCAAACAGTTTCTGTTGAATACCCAGAAACCTGGGCATCCCCACAGACATCTGATTGACGAACCAGCACCGCCTAGGGGCCTAAGGAGTCATCTCCGTAAGCATTTTGAGGAAATACGGCACCTGAGAACCCAGCCGTATGAAGCGGAAAAACACAAGCAGGTCCTTGGTGAACTCCATAGACAGGCGTCGGACCTTTATGTCGGGAATTGCCCGGTGAATCCAGTACTTGAAGAAAAATATCCAGAACTCGCAGAAGAGGAACGCATACTCCCCAGGGAAACGCGTGTCACTCTTGCTCAACTTCGTTCTGGATACTGTAACAGGTTAAACTCTTACCTATCCAGAATCAACCCCGACATACAAAATGTATGCCCTGCTTGCAATGTGTCCCAACATGACACCAACCATCTCTTTAATTGTAATGTGGAACCAACGCCTCTAACACCCCTTTCCTTATGGTCCACCCCTGTTGAAACGGCAAGTTTCCTTGGACTCCCGTTAGAGGATATTGATGACAATTTGTGATCGGTCGCGGCTATTAGGTGGGGCGAGCATTGCTACAACAACAACAACAACAAGCGAAAAAACACAAGCAGGTCCTTGGTGAACTCCACAAACAGGCGTCGGACCTTTATGCCAGGAATTGCCCGGTGAATCCAGTACTCAAAGAAAAGTATCCAAAACACGCGGAAGAGGAACGCGTACTCCCCAGGGAAACGCGAGTCACTCTGGCTCAACTTCGTTCTGGATACTGTAACAGGTTAAACTCTTACCTATCCAGAATTAACCCCGACATACAAAATGTATGCCCCGCTGGCAATGTGTCCCCACATGACACCAGCCATCTCTTTAATTGTAATGTGGAACCAACGCCTCTAACACCCTTTCCTTATGGTCCACTCCTGTTGAAACAGCAAGTTTCCTTGGACTCCCGTTAGAGGATATTGATGACAATCTGTGATCGGTCGCGGCTGTTAGGTGGGGCGAAGCACTGCTACAACAACAACAACATAAACTTTGGCTGGTTATAGATCTAATAGTATTTAACAAATGAAGAAAGAAGACACAGAGAAAGGAAAAGGACTTAGAAATGAACATTTTAACAACATCAATTTGAGATCCAGTTTAAGAGTCGTTAAAAAATGATGTTAGCTCTTTTTTGAAGTGCAGAGCATTACTTAAGAGTCGAAGACTCTTGATGATTTCTAGGTTTGCATCGCCTGACCGGACAGATAGGCCTTGACGTTCTAAGACATTGTCCCTGCGGTCGATGCCAGGATTAAATATATAATATTGCGCCTCCATTTCCGCTCTCGCGGTCTTTCCTGTGGACATTATACCCAGAGCAGGTCTGCAATGCAGATCTTGCTGTGAGTTTAGTCTCTTGAATCGCAGCAATGCGGATGTTGTGCCGCTTCATGAAATCGACTATATCCGTAATCTTCCCAGTTAGTCCATCACAGCTTAACTGCAGAATTCTGAAGTGCATAAGGGGAGACGCCGCCACTCTGGGGGTAAGTGACGGGTGACTACGCATGGGTTGTGGAAGGCCAGGACGCAATTGCTGTTGTGGCCCTGGGACTGGGCGTCCTTGGGCACGCATTGTGGTACCCGGATGATTTGGGTTTGCGACCTGGCAACATGGCGCGATGAAACCCGTCGGGGGTTGCCGTCGCGGAGACCAGAACATCTAGGAAAGTGGCACCACCCAAGGCAGGAGCTGCATTGGACGGATGTCGCAAACCTATATATATTCTGTGCTGGCAAACGGTGCAAACGGAGGTAGGGACTAAGAGTCTGTTTCCCTGACCTGCGCGATTGCTGCCGGAAAAGAGGGGGGGGGGGGGGGGGGGGGGGGAAGATGGGGGCAGGGGCTGATGCTCTGCATTGCTACCGACTCTACTACGAAGGTAGTAGTTATGAGTGGTAGCAGCTGTTTGAGTTGTTGGCTCCGTGGGGCGCAGCGGGTACTTGTTGTGGCTTGCTGAGCAACGGGGCTGCTGGAAGGTAGTGGGGGGCGCTTAGGCGTAGACTACGGGACGCCCTTGGGCGTGAACAGCAAGGAGCCACAAAAGATTTATAAAAGTTCCGTGGACGTCGGGTTTTGGGATCAAGCCCAGAACAACCTGTCCGATGCAACCATCCCTTGCACGAGACACCTTGAACAGAGTATGACCGTCCTAAAAAGATTCTTTTCCGGCAGATGCAGCAAAACCATTTCTCAGGACCGGGGTCAAGAGACGGACCCGGATAGGATTCGATGCCATCCCGGAGTAAGAGAATATGGAGCAGTCCTGCTGCAAGGAGCTGCTGGAAGGATGACAATTTGTGGGAGGGACGCAACAAATTAAATGGGGTCACACTGAAATGGCAGTCCTTGGTCGGGAAAAATCCCGAGTCGCTCCGGTACATAGAACCGACTGCCTTGGGAAGCGAGGACCTGCTTTTGTTTCTTTGCTTCATACGGCTGAGTTCTCAGGTGCCGTATTTCCTCAAAATGCTTACGGAGATGACTCCGTAAGTCCCTGGGCGATGTTGGCTCATCAATCAGATGTCTGTTGGGTTGCCCAGGTTTCTGAGTATTCAACAGGAACTGCTTGGCTAACATCTCATTTCTCTCCCTGATGGGGAGTATTCCCGCCTCATTATGTAGATGGTGTTCTGTGGACATAAGAAGACAGCCCGTGGCGGTTCTGAGACCAGTATTTTGCAGGCTTGTAGCTTCTTCCAGTGGGTAATTTTTAGGCTTGGCGACCATATAGGGGACGCGTAGCATGCAATCGGCTGGCCAATTGCTTTGTATGTGGTAATGAGCGTTTCTTTGTCTTTTCCCCAAGTACTGCCAGTATAACCGCACTGCGTTACCCAGCCTTTACGCACTAAACACACCCCTGAGTGCAAATGGCATCGCTGTCAGCTGCTGCTGAACAGCAATGCCAATTGCACTCAGCAGGGCCAATTGCATTCAGCAATGAAAAATAATGGCCGCTGAGTGTGGGTGAAAAACGAACCCGAACGAGTTTCGTTTCAACAATTGAGATGACCGGTCGTAAAATCTAAGTAGGAAGAAAACTAAAGTAAAGATTTTGAAATTGAAAGTCTTAAACCAAATTTGCTAAACTAAGAACGATAAACATTTATTGTAACCAAAATTGTAACGTGAAATTAGAACAAAGAACGTTTATTAAATTAATCCGAAAACAAGCACGAATAAAATTTAGTTTAAATAAAAACCAACTAAATCCAAGCAAACATAAAAAGGAGATTTATTGTTGCGTGTGGGTGCGGGTGTGCGCATTGGGATGCATACCCACAAGCGCGAGTATATAAGTTACTTAAAAATGGTTGGCGTTAAAAAGCCAACCTTTCATGACGACCGTGGGCCGAAGGCCTGCAAATGCGGCGAGTGGCCATTCAAGCCTCCAAAACAGGCGTGGGAGCACTAATGAAAGTGAAAAAAACCCTACAAAAAATTACAAAATCGAAGAAAAATTAAATATTAACAAAATTACAACAAATATACATATACACAAAAATTAAAAAAAAATCTACAAAAAAAAATCATAAAACCAAATAAAAATCCAAAAAAGATTATAAAAATGCAAAAATCTTACAAAAAAAAAAAAAATTTAAAACTAAAAAACTACACAAAAAAAAAAATGTTCTTTAAAAAACTATAAAAAATACAAAAATATATAAAAAAAATTTAGAAAAACCCGATAAAGAGGGGGAAAATTACAAAAAAAAATTACAAACTTTAAAAACCGTTACAAAAATATATTAAATTCAAGTTGGATGAAATATGTACAAAATACAGCGAACATTCAAAATTTCTAAAGCATGGTGGAATCACCAGTTAAAAACATTTAAAAACTTAAACTATGCAAAAATTTATATGAAAAACTACACTTACACCAAAAATATATATGTGGAAAATACAAAAACTACATAAATTAAAACTATATGGAAAGATTTTTTTAGTATAAGTTTTGGTGGAAAACGGCACTAGCCACGCCATAACGGAACCATTATACGGTATATATTTGGTGAAAAACGGCACTAGCCACGCCACTCCCATAACGGGACCATAAGAAGAAGAAATCCAGCAACAAAAGTGATGCCATCACCAACCGCATCGGCAGAACTGGAGGCGCAGCAGCAGAACAGCTAGCGGTACAGTAGGCGGCAGATGGTATGACGCACAGTGTGCGAAATAATTCTCATTGTCATATACATTCATACTTATATACATATTTCATTCGATATTCATACCTATTACATTCTTTTTCAATTTTCATACTTATATACATATTTTGATCGACAATATACCTATTACAAATCTATTTTGAATTGTATTCACAATTGGAAAATATAAAAAAAAATTATAAAAATATTTTACTTATTAATTAATGTGTTTAGCGACCTTTTTGATTTAAACAATTATTTATTTTGCCGGCTTCAGGTCAATGTTAAATAAAACACATATGGTATGCCGGCATAATAAATAATATTTTACTTATGATAATCTTCCCCATTTGCAACGATAATTTTTCATAACTACACCAAAATTACACTATACTTAATTAATTACATGAATCACTACAAAAATTATAATTTTCCACATACATACTTTCCACACACAGATATATGCATAAATATACAGGCAGGTACGGTGGGACAGAGTTGGAAAAACACCGAAAAATTTTTTTTGAGTTTTCTTTAACCAGTTTAACTGTGAAATTTTTTTTAGAAAAAATTAAAAGCAGTTGCCATCTTCAAAAACAAATTAAATAATTTTTATCAATTTTTCAGTTTTAATCCCACTCTGCCCTACAGTGGGCTCCATCAAAAACAATACAAACAAAAAAAAAAAAAAACAAAAAACAATACATGTTTTTTTACTTTTCCTAAGCGGTGCGTTGCACGTTAAAAAAATAACATGATTAAAAAAATAAATAAATGTAAGGCGCGATAACCTCCGAAGAGATCTAAGGCCGAGCTTCTCTTCCAATTTGCATCGTGCTCCTCTTGATTTTCCTTACAAATTGGCCGGACGGGACCTACATATTTTATGCCGACTCCGAACGGCATCTGCAAGGCAGATGAGTTTTCACTGAGAGCTTTTCATGGCAGAAATACACTCGGAGCGCTTGCCAGTCACTGCCGAGGGGCGACCCCGCTTAGAAAAATTTTCTTCTAATTGAAAAACCTTATTTCTAAAATTTTGATGGTGCTTTGCCCGGGAGTTGAACCCAGGGCATACGGTGTGATAGGCGGAGCACGCTACCATCACACCACGGTGGCCGCCATGACATGATTACAATTTTTATTTAAAGCGGTGGTTCCGTAATTAACCAAAAAGATTTTTTTGCGTAAACGGTGGTTCCGTGATTTTTTTTTTAATCCCGGTGCGTCATTCATATTACAAGTTTGAAAAGATGCGGTGCGCCCGTATCTATAAAAATAAAACCAAACAATTTTAATAAAAACAGTGCGTCCGTAATAACACAAACACATTGAGATATTTTTAATAAAGCGGTGCGTCCGTTATCAACAGCCAAGACCTTTTACCAAAATAAAATAGTTTCCTTTGGAATCAAATTAAATTACTTCAATATACATTCAATTTACCATTAATTTCTATAAATTCGACTTTAATCGGTTTAAATATTTCTTCTTTGATTCCTATTACATATAATTCTTAGAAACAGGAAAGTAGTTCCCAGAATTTCAGAGCAAGACTCAGATTCCAAAAATTAAGATTCCAATTCCAAAAATTTTAATTCCGAAAGTTCCGATTCCGAAAATCTCAACCACATATTCGCCCAGTACAATCAAAAACCTTGTTGTTAGACTTTCTTTGTCCGGAGAATTTCACGGATTTGAGGAATTGCCCGAAACACATATTTCAAATCTTCCTTATTCCGATACAAATATGGCAACTCCTGAGGAAAAAAGATCGTTTATCAGCATGTGTTCTGGTATTATGCGTGAAAATTATAGCGGCGAGCCCCTAGGTCTTGAATCTTTCATTAATAAAATTGAGCTAATCGAAGAATATGTCGACGTAAATTTAACTGGCACTTGTATTTCATATATATAAAATCCAAACTCGATGGTAAAGCTCGAGAAGCGATACCAACTCAAATACTTTCAATTAATGATATAAAAATAGCACTACGTAACCGTATAAAACCCGACAACTCCAAAGTTGTGGCCGGAAAAATTGCATGAAATGGCCATCGACAGTAAACGTTTGCCGATTGAACGCAAAAACCAGTTTAGTCAAATCCATCCTCGCTTCAACCAATTTTTCTGATTCCAGGGACGTAGTAGCTAAACTGATTGTAGAGCAATGAAATGAAATAAAATAACGCCAAGTTTTAGCATTTAGGGCTCGGAACAATAACAATTTCAGAAATTTTCAAAGTAATAACCGAGGTCGAAATTTCCAAAACCAAAGTCGTAACTTTAACAGTTATAGACAAAATAGGCCATCTTTTAGTAACAGTAACAATGGCAACAACTTCAATCGCGGCAATCAAAGGCAAAATTTCCGTTCCGGTGGCGGAAATCGGCATAAGTCTAATAATAATAATAATAGCAACAATAGTCGTACTAGCAATAATAACGGTTCTAACACTTCCAATAATAGAGGTAGAAATGCAAGTATCCGGACTTTAAACAGGGAAGCCCCTCAGGAGCGAACACTGACGGAGGACGAGACAAATTACTAACTGATTCAGCTCTCAGTTTTTCTTCGAAAAACGTTTATTGTCTTAACTTAAATTATTCCGATTTTATACAAATAAATATTACTGGCTCTAACAAATTTTGTACATTCCTAGTCGATACACAAGCCGACATTTCGTTAATTAAACCTGCTTCTCTCAATAAAAATTTTTCAATTAATAACAATGATACAATTAATATTACTGGAGTAACTACAGATACAGTTTCTACATTAGGTACTTTTACAACTAACTTTTCAAATTTTTATATCAAACATACGTTGCACGTGGTATACAATGATTTCAACATTCCATCAGATGGAATACTTGGTAAGGATTTCCTAAAATCAAATCAATGCGATATCAGCTATGCAACAAATTGCATTTCCTTCTGGATAGGCAATGAAAAGATCGCACTTCCCATCCTTCACGGAATGGAAAGCGATATATTTGTTATACCACCTCGTTGCGAAGTTTATAGAATTTTCGCCTTGGAAAAATACTCAGAACCACTTTTCGTGGATTCTCAAGAGATTTCTGACGGTGTTTTCACAGCGAAATGTATAGTTGATACTAGTAATCCGATCATTAAAGTAATAAACACCACAAATTGCGTAAAATACGTAAATAACTGCAACATCTTAACAGAAAAACCTTCTAATTATCACGTTTATAAAATCAATAACCCAGTAAAACAAGATATTCGTATTAAGGAACTTAAAAGCATTTTAGAAACACAAATACCTAATTATGCTGAAAATAAGCTTATTAACTTATGTTTACAATATTCCGATATTTTTGCGCTAGACAAATATACAATGACAATAAACAATTTTTATGAACAAAAACTAAGACTCAACGATACGACGCCAGTATACATTAAAAATTACCACCTACCATACTCTCAGCGTGAAGAAATAAATAAACAGGTTAATAAATTATTGAAAAACGATTTGATCGAATATCGAAATTCCACTTCACAAAGATTCAAGAGACATAACATCTTTTAGTACTGACCGCGGAGCTTTTCAAGGAAGGTGTTACCATTTGGTTTAAACGTGGCTCCAAATTCATTTTCAAGAATGATGTCAATTGCATTTTCTGGTATTTCACCCAACCAAGCCTTTATGTATGTAGTCGATATAATAGTAATTGGATGTAGCGAAGCACATCATCTCACTAATCTAAAAAAAGTTTTCGAAACCTGTAGGAAGTTTAACTTGCGACTTAACCCAAAAAAATGTAATTTCCTTAGACCTGAAGTAACTTTCTTAGGGCATAAATGCTCAGCAAATGGGTTGCTACCAGACGACTCAAAAATTTAAGCAATTAAAAGGTATCCTAAGCCACGCGATAAAGATGCTGTCCGAAGATTCGTGGCATTTGCAAATTATTATAGGAGATTTATTCCAAATTTCGCTTCTTTAGCAGCTCCACTGAATCGTTTGAGTAGAAAAAAGGTTGAATTTAATTGGGATCCGTCATGTGAGTTAGCTTTCGAAAAACTAAGAAAAAGTCTGATTTCTCCAAAACTATTACAATATCCAGATTTCACCAAAGAATTTTTAATTACAGTAGATGCTTCAAAGTTGGGTTGTGGTGCGATACTGAGTCAAAATCATAATGGTAACGACTTGCCAATTTGTTTTGCTTCAAAAGCCTTTAGCAAATCGGAACGAAATAAAGCAATAATAGAGTTAGAGCTTTTGGCAAAATATTTTGCAATAAAGCAATTTCGTGCATATATCTATGGCACTCACTTCAAAGTTAAATCAGATCATCGTCCACTAGTTTCCCTATTTAATATGAAAGATCCGTCGTCGAAACTTTCCAGAATCCGTTTGGAATTGTCCGAATATAATTTTACCATAGAATATATTAAAGGAAAATCTAACGTAGGTGCAGACGCATTAACGCGAATTTCAATTCAAGAGCTTAAAAACTCCAATAATCAAATTTTAGCAGTACAGACGAGGTCTATGACGAAACGTCACGAACAACTACAACAATCTGCTGAGGACATAAACGAAGAAAATGTCATATAATTTTTCCAAGAAAATCCATAGGATAAAAAGCCAAATTTGTCATGACAACGATATCAATTTAAAAATACATGCGCATTTAAAACATAAAAAACTCGAGTTACTTAATATTGTGTGTACTAACAAAATAATGCAATTAGATTAATTACTTTTGAAGCTTGAAAAAGAAGCTGGTAAACACAATATTAAGCAAATAGAATGGCAAAAAGATGATCAGTTATTTAAATATTTTTCTATTTCAAATTTTGAAAATACAGGGAATTCAATTTTAAAAAATTTACAAATACTATTAATAGAGCCTGTCGAAACAGTTACGGACAACGGCAAAAAACTACGGAAATAAAAAGCTTTACGCAAAAATACGTACAAAATATTATTGGAAAGGTATGACCAGTGATATTGCCACATACGTCAAAAATTGCAAAAAGTGCCTTTTGAATAAAGTCAAGCCAAAAACCAAAGAACATTTGGTGCTTACACCAACACCCTGCAAACCTTTCGATGTCGTAGTTATAGATACAATAGGACCTTTGCCTGAGTCGAATAATGGGAATAGGTTCGCGGTTACCATTATGTGCGACTTAAGCAAATACCTAGTTACAATATCAATCCCTGATAAGACAGCAAAAACAATTGGAACTGCCTTTTTTGGAAGCTTCATTCTCATTTATGGCATAATGAAATCAATTAAAACCGATTTAGGAATCGAATATAAACATGAAATTTTCAATGAATTAACTAAACTCCTAAAAATCGAACATAATTTTTCTACAGCTTACCATCATGAAACCCTAGGGACAATTGAAAGAAATCATCGGGTGTTTAATGAATATTTACGAGCTTTTCTAGATGATAACTTCCCCGAATGGGCCGTTTATTTGAAATATTTTAAATTTTTGCATAATACAACTCCTAGTACAGTTTTTGATAATGGATTTACTCTATACGAATTAGTATTCGGTAGAAATGTTACTTTACCAAATGAAGTTCAAAAGGAACAAATCGAAAATTATGCAAAAGAAGTAAAATATAGACTACAAAAAACACATAAAATAGCAAAAGATTTAATTAGCAAACATAAAATTAAAAATAAGGATCTATGTGATAAGAGGGCGCGTCCGTTAGCTATTAATATAAACGATAAGGTAGTAGTACAAAAAGAACCTAGAAATAAACATGAAAGTATTTACCAAGGACCATATATAGTCACAAAAAGTGATGGAGTTAATGTCACGGTCTTAGATGAGATAAATAAAAAGGAAAAAACCGTTCACAAAAACCGAATCAATAAGGTAAACTAAAATTTTTTTAATACAAATTTACAATCTAACTTGTAACTAATTTTAAATTTTCATTACTCTGTTATTGAAGCATGAAATCTCAAATTAAAATTTATATTAATATACGAAAACAAAAATTTCAATAGGCATGTAAATAAAACCAAATATTAATATGCACGCACTATTTGTAATAAATATATATAATACATTATTTTAATGCAATAGAAATTAGAAAACAATTTACACATAAGTAATTGAATTCATATTATAATATTAACAAAATTTCAGATGTAAAAAGAAAAAATTTGTTCTGATTGAACGAATGAGGAAAAAAGGGGAGGAACACCCTAATATAATACATTCATTCAACCAAAACAATTTACGTCATAGGGACAAGAAGAACATGACAAATCTGATCAACTTGTCAGATTCTTCTTTTTTCTAAGGAAGGGTGGTATAACCGCACTGCGTTACCCAGCCTTTACGCACTAAACACACCCCTGAGTGCAAATGGCATCGCTGTCAGCTGTTGCTGAACAGCAATGCCAATTGCACTCAGCAGGGCCAATAGCATTCAGCAATGAAAAATAATAGCTCCGACACATAAGCAGTTTTTCATATATATGAGTTTAACACATGCTTATGCATTATGAGTAGATTGCATGTATTTTTATGGAGAATGGTAGAATGAGCGCACTAGCGCCATCTGATAATGAAAAGTAGCCAACTCCCCAATTTTGTTCCAAGCAAATCATAAGAAGAAGAATTTGACATTTGCTTTGGCTAAGGGTGTTGGCACACTTTGCAAGTAAAATTATTTTTCTCACTGGTTGGTAAATTTTCTAACATTTTCGCAATTAAAAACTGTAATATAACAATCGAATACGACACAAAATATGTTAGCAAGTATTTTTGTTGTATAGGGAAAATGTTTACAACAGTGCTTCTTGAAATTTTGTATGTGAATGGGCAAGGCGTAATAAACTTGAATTGCCAAGTCTGAAGTTCCTTCATATTTATGAAAAATGTCATTGTGTCACCGCCTTAATGGCCGCTGAGCGTGGGTGAAAAACGAACCCGAGCGAGTTTTGTTTCAACAATTGAGGTGACCGGTCGTAAAATCTAAGTAGGAAGAAAACTAAAGTAAAGATTTTGAAATTGAAAGTCTTAAACTAAATTTGCTAAACTAAGAACGATAAACATTTATTATAACCAAAAGTGTAACGTGAAATTAGAAGAACAAAGAACGTTTATTAAATTAATAAGAAAACAAGGACAAATAAAATTTACTTTAAATAAAAACCAACTAAATCTAAGCAAACATAAAAAGGAGATTTATTGTTTCGTGTGGGTGCGGGCGAGCGCATTGGGCTGCATACCGACAAGCATGAGTATATAAGTTACTTAAAAATGGTTGGCGTTAAAAAGCCAACCTTTCACCAGCAAGGGATTTGAGATTACGGCTCTGGATTTTCGGTACAATTGCGGCTGCGTGCTCACCAAAATGTAGATCCTGATCAAACGTCACACCCAAGATTTTGGAGTGTAGGACAGTCGGTAGCGTAGTGCCATCGACGTGGATTTTCAAAATGGTCGACATTTGGGACGTCCATGTTGTAAATAAGATCGCGGAGGATTTAGTCGGTGATAATGCCAGGTTTCGCGAGGCGAAAAACCCGGAGAGATCAGGGACGTAGCCGTTTATTCTCTTGCAAAGCTCATCGATCTGTGGGCCTGGGCATGTGGCCATTATTGTGCAGTCATCGGCGTAGGAAACGATAGTAACTCCTTCTGGTAGCGAAGGTAGCTTAGATATGTAGAAATTAAACAAAATTGGGGATTGGACACTACCCTGTGGCACCCCTTGTTTAATTCTTTTTGGTTTTGATGTTTCATTTCTAAATTGCACCGATGCCTGCCGTCCACCCAGATAATTTGCGGTCAACCTTTTAAGACATGGGGGAAGGGTAGACCCTTCCAGGTTGTTGTTGTTGTAGCGATAAGGTTGCTCCCCGAAGGCTTTGGGGAGTGTTATCGATGTGATGGTCCTTTGCCGCATACAGATCCGGTACGCTCTGGTACCACATCACCATTCAGGTGCTAGCCCGACCATCTCGGGAACGATTTATGTGGCCACATCCAGAATGGTTCTCGGCTTCAGAGAGTGTATGTGACTATTTTCCAGTTTGGATGATCCTAGGATCCTAAGTCTTCGTCTCGCGACTGCCTACCATTCCTTCAGGATGTCTTCTGCAGACTCATCTTCGACATCACAGAATCGACAGAGGCTACTACCTGATATGCCCAATTTATGCATATGGCTCTTTAGCCTACAGTGACCTGTGAGTATACCTGTTAAAATCCTAAGGCTACTTTTTGGGAGGTTAATAATAGCCTTATGTCGCTTCGAGTTGTACCCTCCTATTAGTGCCTTTGCTTGCCGAAGTCTTAGACTTTCGCGCCAGTGTTGTTCTCTAAGGCACGCCTCCTTTTGTCTAAAGTCCTCCCTTATTGTATGTGACCCTATTGGCACCATAGGCTCGGGTCCTATTGGATTTCAGGCCGCTGCCAACCTGGCAAGCTCGTCCGCTCGCTCGTTACCATCTACTCCTCTGTGTCCAGGTACCCATGCCAGAAGGATGGTGTTATTGACTCCTAGATTGTTTAACCTCTCCACGCATTCAAGGACCGTTGATGATTTAATTTCAACTGAAGATAATGCCTTGAGTGCAGCTTGACTATCGCTGAGTATAGCGATTTTCTCGTTGGTATATCCCCGCTGTAAGTTTAACTCTGCACACCGGCTTATGGCGACAACTTCGGTTTGGAAGATGCTCGGATATTTTCCGAGTGGTAGGGATATTTTGGTTCGGGGGCCCGCCTGATGCGTTGATTTATATCCCTTATTTGGTGGTCGCCGGGATCGAGCTGTCTTATAAGGTCACGTTCTCTCGCTAATCTTGCGGCCTCCGCCGGGAAGTGGGGCCGAATTTCGGAAATTCTACCGGCGGGAATGAAACGAGCCGAAGCGGATTCAATGACCTTGCGGAAAGCACGCTCCCCTTGGCGGGTATCAGTCGGGATAGGGAGGGCAGCAAAGCGGTTGTCTGTAAAGGATTTGTATTGGTCCCACATTCCTTTTTCAAAGTTAATGAAAGTGCGTTTTTCTGTGACGATGAAATCGGCGGTACGCTCGAGTGAAATAAGTATAGGCAGGTGGTCGGATGCCAATGTTACCATCGGCTGCCAGTTGACGCATTTTACGAGTTCTGCGCTCTTACCATACGTGTGGGGGCATCTCCGTTTATTGTGCAGAACGTCGTTTCTTCTATTTGGTCCGCCAACATCTCACCCCTACTGTCCGCCCGCAAGTTTGACTGCTAGAGATCGTGATGGGCATAGAAATCGCCTACGATAATGCGATTGTTGCCAGTGAGTAAGGCGCTGATATTAGGGCGGTACCCACTGGGAAACAGGTGGCAGGAGGGATGTAGATATTGATGATTCCTAGGTTTGCATCGCCTGACCTGACAGATAAGCCTTGACGTTCTAAGACACTGTCCCTGCGGTCGATGTCGGGATCAAATACATATGTAGGGTTAAATACCCTACTACATGGTTTGGGCGTTTCGTATGGCAACGCTGCGCAAGAAGTTTCCAGAAACAAAAAAATACAACTCTGTTGAGTATTCGCTTGGAGTTATAACGGAATATTATTTTTATTCTTTTAATGTACAAACATTGACATTGTAAATTTAGTTATATTTTAATAAACTTTTGAGGAATCAATAAAGATTCCTAAAGTAGTGACCCCGCCGATTAACATGCCAAACGAAAAGGAAGAAAGATTTGTTGATGCGGAGAGCATGCTTCATTTGGGGCGGCTCGCACTGAAGCCACCACCATTTTGGAAGCCCGATCCGAGGTTGTGGTTCGCCCAAGTGGAAGCGCAATTCGTGCGCGCGGGTATCACGACCGATGACACTAAATATTATACCATCGTGGCTGAAATTGATTCAGCAATATTAATGCATGCCAGCGACATTATTACATCGCCTCCTGCCACCGGCAAGTATGAAGCGTTAAAGAATAGGTTGTTAGCGGAGTTTGGGGAGTCAGCGGAAAAAAAATTAAAACGTCTTTTTGATTCGTGCGAGCTGAACGACAAGAAACCATCAACGTTGTTGCGAGAGATGAAGGATTTAGCACACAATCGGTTAGACAACGATATTTTAAAAACAATTTGGTCGCGACGCTTGCCGATGCAGCTCCAGCAAATTTTAACGACATTAGATGAGGACGTCGAAGAATTGGCTAAAAAAGCTGACAAAATTTTGGAAGTAACGACGGGGGGTGAAGTCAACGCTATGGGAACGACTACTAACGACACAGAGACGGCAATTGCCGAACTTGTATGTCGTATGGACAAATTCGAACAAGAAAATCGTAATAAATTCCAGCGCACGGAGCAAGCAGGGCGAACTAGGGTTCCAAAGGCAACAGCAACTACGGTACCGCGAAACGGCGCTGTACGAGTACCAAATAGCGACATTTGTTGGTATCATCGCACCTTTGGGAACCAGGCCACAAAATGTCGACCGCCTTGCAGTTATACACCAGCACGCACGGAAAACTAGTTAGTCCTCCGTTCAAAGCGGCTACGACGGAGGCTAGCCAACACACGAGCCGTCTCCATACACTGGACAAAATTTCATCTTTAAAATTTTTAATCGATACTGGGGCCGAAATTTCAGTGGTACCCAGATGTAATAACGACCCGGCACTACCTTCTCCGATGAAGTTAGTGGCCGCGAACAACACCCAGGTCAACACGTATGGTAGGAAGAAGTTGACACTCGATCTGGGATTCAAGCGAACCTTTACTAGGCTGTTCATCATAGCTGACGTATCCTACCCGATAATAGGCGCGGATTTTTTACAAAAATTCGAGATCTTAGTAGACATGAAGAACAAAAGGATTATCGACCAGAGGACTAAAACTCAGATTGGATGTCTCGTAGTAAACCCTCCTCAAGGTATTATCACGCTCAGATGCTCGAACATATTTCATGAAGTATTAACGCGGTATGTGGATCTCACAGAGGATAAGACATCAAATGTAAAGGGTAATGTCTATCATTTCATCGAGACGAGAGGAGCGCCGATAGTGCAGAAGGTACGGCGACTACCACCGGAAAAGTTAAGCATCGCAAAGCAGGAGTTTCAGTACCTATTAGATAAAGGTATTTGCCAACGCTCGAAAAGTCAGTGGGCTAGCCCGTTGCACATGGTACAGAAGGCCAACGGATCGTGGCGTCCATGTGGAGATTATCGGAAACTGAATGCGAAAACTGTTCCAGATAAGTACTCTATACGTCACATACATGATTTTTTTGGGGATTTACACGGTAAAACAATTTTTTCAGTAATCGACTGTGAGAAAGCGTATCATCAAATCCCGGTGCACCCGGCAGACATACCGAAGACGGCAATTCTAACACCTTTTGGACTTTTCGAATTCAAGTACATGACATTTGGACTTAGAAATGCGGCCCAGACCTTTCAAAGGATCATGGATGACACAGTGGCTGGCTTAGAATTTGCCTTTCCGTATCTCGACGACGTGCTAGTAGCCTCGAGTTCGGCTGCAGAACACGTCAAACATTTGCAACAGTTGTTCGACCGCTATCGCGATAGAGGTCTGGTCGTAAATATAGAGAAATGTCAGGTGGGTTTGCCGGAGGTAGAGTTCCTTGGCCACTTGGTTTCGAAAAAGGGGATTTCTCCCTTACCTCGTAAAGTACAGGGAATACTGGAGTTAAAAAAACCAACGGATGTTCATGAATTGAGGAGGTTTCTGGGCGCGGTAAATTTTTACCGTCGGTTCCTTCCGCACGCAGCAGCCACAGAAGCACCACTGCAGGAGATGATGGGTCCGTGTAAAAAACATGATAGGACCAAGTTAAAATGGACGGCGACTTCCGAGAGGGCGTTTAAAGAACTCAAGGCACAGCTGGCGAAAGAGGCACTAATCGTATTCCCAGAGAGGGGAGCTACCATAGCACTAGCAACGGATGCGTCTGACACCGCAATGGGAGCGGCATTACAACAGTTACCATTGGGAAAGTGGCGACCGCTAGGATTTTTCTCACAGAAGTTCACTAAAACAGGGGCAAGGTACAGCACGTATGACCGGGAGCTGCTGGCTATACACAGAGCAATTCGACACTTCAGATATTTTTTGGAGGGGATGCAATTTATTATTTTTACTGTAAAGTGGCATGCTGATGCCACTCAACTTTGGGCTTGCAGCCCCCAGCGCACCGACACACACCCGCAATAAAACTATTTTTAATTTCTTTCTGTTTAGTTTGTTTTATTTAAAATTTCTTTAGTTATCGTTTCTTTAGTTAAACACACACTCTTTTCTTTCTTTAGTCAATTATAAAAAACCCACTTTTACTTGTAATTTCTTTTTTTGTTCAAACTATTTTCAATATTTTATTTCTACCTTCACTTATTTCTTTAATGCGCGCTTAAGTGACGCGTTCACCGGCTCATTTCAAACTGAAAACTGTAGAAAAAATACTGACGCTTCAAAAGCAACTTTGCCGGTATGCAAAAGCGCATAACGGGAAAATCTTATGATGCGATGG
Source organism: Eurosta solidaginis (assembly GCF_040869045.1). Lineage (NCBI taxonomy): Eukaryota > Metazoa > Arthropoda > Insecta > Diptera > Tephritidae > Eurosta > Eurosta solidaginis. Next base: position 116,756,362 of record NC_090322.1, on the reverse strand, counting down.
CGTGATAGAGTCGACTAACGGAGGATTCAGCCAATCAGAATTCTCCGTCATTCGACTCTCTCACCCAGCAATGCCAAGTGCATACATGCATGGCTGCATCTTTTTTTTATTAGAGGGGGAGTTGCCAGATTTAAATGCAGTAACCCAATTTGACACTACATCATCCCCCTTTAGAAAAGAAGAATTTGGCAAGGTGATCAGTCTTGCCACATTCTTCTTTAGGCTTTACTAGGGTTAAGATATAAATTTATAAGAAAATGAAATATGTAAAAAAATAATGTTTTCAGTTTGAAGTGAACCGTTACTATTTATATGCTTATTATTAAATTGAGTAAATATATATTTATTAAGTATTTCAATTTAACATATGAATTTTGTACATTAGGCCGTATTAAGAATTAACATTAATAGTTTGTTTAGTTTGGCCTTCATTGGCGTGTTCTTAAAGTAGGTTTATATTTAAAGATTATTTTCGGCTATCAATTTAATTAATTTTTTGTATACGATTTTTGTGTACAATTTTTTCAATTTTATTAATTTCATCAAAAATTTTTACATTTGGTCCATCGATATTCTTTATTATGTAGGGACCTTGATATATATTTCTATGTTTATTTCTCGGTTCTGTTTCCACTAAAACCCTATCATTAATTTTAATTTCTAAAGGCTTAGCCGTTTTATCGTATAATTCTTTATTTCTAATTTTATGTTTATTAATCAAATTTCTTGCCATTTTATGAGATTTTTGCATTCTATATTTTAGTTCTTTTGTATAATTTTCTACATTATAGATTGGATCGATTTGTTCCTTTTGTAATTCATGAGGCATTGTAGATTTTCTGCCAAATATTAATTCGAAAGGAGTAAATTTATTATCAAAAACCGAACTACTTGTAGTATTATGTAAAAATGTAAAATACTTCAAATACGTATCCCAATCTGAATACGTTTCATCTAGATATGCACGTAAATATTCGTTAAAGACTCTATGGTTTCTTTCAACAGTACCAACAGTTTCGTGGTGATAAGCTGTTGAGAAATCATGATTAATTTTTAAAAGTTTTGTTAATTCCGAGAATAATTCATTTTTGTATTCCGTCCCTAAATCGGATCTAATGGCTCTCATTGTACCATATGTTAGTATAAAGGTTTCAAAAATAGCACATGCGATAGTTTTTGCTGATTTATCTGGTACAGCTACTGTTACCAGGTATTTAGAAAAGTCACAAATCATAGTAACAGCGAACTTGTTACCATAGTTTGATTCTGGAAGTGGACCTATTGTGTCGATAATCACTATGTCAAATGGTTTGCAGGGTGTTGGAGTAAGGACAAGATTTTCTTTTGTTTTTGGTCTCACTTTATTTAAAAGACATTTATTGCAATTTTTCACGAATTTCGCTATATCACGTGTCATGTTTTTCCAGTAATATTTAGTTCTTAATTTGGCATATAACCTTTTTGTTCCGCAATGACCTCCTAACAGTGGATCTTCGCGATAAATTGTCATAAGTTGTTGCTTCTGTTCAATGTCTGTTACGGTCTCTACAGGGTCCGTCAATATTATTTGTAATGATTTTAAAATTTCATTTCCGCGGATTTTAAAATTCGTAATTGAAAAATTATTGAAAAAGATATCATTTTTTGGCCATTCTAATTGTTTAATATTGTGATTGTCGGCTGCTTTTTCCAGCCTCGAAAGTAACTCATCTAAATTCGTTATTTCGTTAGCAGTCACGATATTAAGTAAATTATATTTTTTATGTTTTAAATGCGCATAAATTTGTAAATTGGAGATCTCCTTATGTTTATTATATTGTATTGTTGATTTTACTCGCGGTATCTTTTTTGAAAAATCGTATGAAAATTTATCATAAACTTGTACTTTATTATCGTTAGAGGTCGTATCATTTAAACTTATTTTTTCATTTTGTAATTCTTGTTGTTTAGTTTGTAATCGCGTTTTAATGGCTAAAACGTGTTTTGTCGAATCTTTAATCTCGTCTATACTTATACGCGAAAGAGCATCAGCCACAACATTCGATTTTCCTTTAATATATTCAATTGTAAAATTGTATTCTGATAAATCTAATCTGATTCTAGAGAGTTTCGAGGAAGGATCTTTCATATTGAATAGATAAACTAATGGTCTATGGTCTGATTTTACCGTGAAATGTGTACCGTAGACATACGGCCGAAAATGTTTTATAGCAAAATGTATTGCTAAAAGTTCTAATTCTATGATTGCCTTTTTCTGTTCGGCTTTATTGAAAGATTTTGATGCAAAGCAAATCGGTAAGTCATTATCTCCATGCTTTTGGCTTAATATAGCGCCACAACCACTCTTAGATGCATCTACAGTGATAATAAATTCTTTTGAAAAATCGGGGTATTGTAATAATTGAGGAGACATTAATGATAATCTTAATTTTTCGAAAGCATTCTCGCAAGCATCATCCCAAACAAATTCAACTTTTTTCCGATTTAGACGATTTAAAGTGGCTGCCAGTGACGCAAAGTTAGGTATAAAACGCCTATAATAATTTGCAAATGCAACGAACCGCCTAACAGCGTCCTTGTCTTTAGGCTTAGTGTATTTTTAATTGCGTCTATTTTTGAGTCATCTGGCAGCAGGCCTTTGGAGGTGCATTTATGGCCTAAAAAAGTTACTTCAGAACGAAGGAAATTGCATTTGTTGGGATTTAACTTTAAATTGAATTTTCTACAAGTTTCGAAAACTTTTTCTAAATTTTTGAGGTGATGTGTCTCGCTACATCCGATGACGATAACATCGTCAATGTACATAAAAGCTTGATTTGGCGAAATGCCTGAAAATGCTAATGACATCATACGTGAAAAAGAGTTTGGTGCTATATTTAAACCGAAAGGTAAAACTTTCCAACGAAAAGCTCCTCGATCTGTACTGAAAGATGTAACGTCTCTAGAATTAACATGAAGTGGTATTTGGTGAAAACCAGAAAAAAGATCTAAAGTCGAAAAATATTTGGCTCTGCCAAGATTGTCGAGTATGTCGTCTACGCGTGCCAACGGAAATTTGTTTGCGATAAGCTTTTTGTTGACTGCTCTGAAATCAACGCACATACGGTAAGACTTTTGGCCTGTAGGATCCTTTTTCGGCACCAAGATTAAAGGGCTGTTATAATTAGAAAAGCTGGGTTCTATTAAATCATTTCGCATTAAATTTTCGACTTGTTTATTAATTTCTTCACGTTGTGCATATGGTAAACGATAATTTTTTATATAGACTGGATTTTTATCAGTTAAACGTAGCTTTTGTTCGTAAAAGTTATTTAAAGTCATACGATCAGTTTTTAAAGCGAATACATCGGCATATTTTAAGCATAAATCTAGTAATTGTTTTTGAGCATAACCCGGCATTTGATTTTTCAAAATTTTCGTTAATTCCTCTAAGCGTTTTTGATCTTTTGAAGTTTCATTGATTTTGTAGACATTGTAGTTGGTGACATCTTCCGTTACGATATTGCAATTGTTGACATGTTTTACTTCGTCAGTAATATTTAAAATTTTTATAACTGGATTATTTGTGTCAACAATGCACTTTGCCGTAAAAACACCATTACAGATTCCTTGCGAGTCTACAAAAACAGGATTATCGCATTTTGGTAATTTAAATAACCGATAAACTTCACATCTCGGAGGAATAACTAAAGAATCGGTACTTGTGCCGTGTAAAATTGGTATATTTGCGTTATCTAATCCGGTATTAATAGTTATGCTATCGCTCGCGTAATTAATAATGCATCTATTCAATTTTAAAGTCTTTGCCGAGTATTCCGTCTGAAGGTATATTGAAATCGTCGTTAACTACATGTAAAGTATGCGGTATTAAAAACTTATATGCAATTAAGTTGGTTTTTAAGGTTCCTAAAGTTGAAATTGTTTCAGGCGTTACGCCTGTTATGTTGGTTATTTCGTTAGTATTAAAGTTACAACTTTGAGATAAACTTGAAATTTTGATTAAAGAAATATCTGCTTGAGAATCTACTAGAAAAGTACATGGTTTGTAGGAATCGCTACATTGAAGTTCAATAAAATCTGAATAATTAAGGTTCAAGCAGTAGATGGATTTTAATATTTTTGAAGAAGATTCGTTTAATTGTCTAAATCGTGATCCCGATCCCCCAGTGTTCGCTCCTGAGGGTCGTTCACGTTTAAAGCGCGTACATTGGCATTACTTCGCGAATTTGAACGTCTATTATTATTAGCATTATTGTTACTACTACTAGGCTGATTGTTTCTATTAGTGCTATATCTGTCATTATTACCTCTATTAGAATTATTGTACCCGTAATTAATATTGTTGTAATTATTTCTATTTTTATTGTTGAATCTCGCGTTTGGATTGTTGTACCTATTATTGAAATTATTACCTCTATAATTTCCTCGAAAACTATTTTGCCAATTACCACGAGTACGAAATGCTAGTACTTGTCTTTCTTTTACCTCATTATTACGTTCGACTATCATTTTTGCAACTACGTCTTTTGAATCACTGAAGGTAGTTGAAGCCAAATGGATTTGACCAATTCTGAACGAGTGTTCAACCTGCACACATTCACTGTTTGCCATTTCATGTGCCTTGGCTTGTGTCATACCTTCAATAATCAAAGAACGTTCCAATGCGTCGGATAGTTCTTCAACGCGCTTAGCAAAGTCTGAGTAGTTATTATTGATGACATGTAAAGACGCGATTTTACCAGAAACAACTTTCGAGTTGTCGGGTTTTATTCTATTTCTCAAGGCAGTCTTTATGTCATCGACTGAATTTATTACGGTTGGTAATGCTTCGCGTGCTTTTCCCTCAAGTTTGGATTTCAAAAATGCAATAAAAGTACTATTTAAATTTTCATCTGAGAAGACTTCAATTAATTTTATTTTGTCGATAAAAGATTCTAATGCCAGTGGATCGCCGCTGTAGTTGATAATAATAATTGAGGCGCAACTGGTAATGAACACCTTTTTCTGTTCTGAGGTTGCCATGATTAAAATATTGTTATTCGATTGTAAATCTGAAGAATTGTTTGTTGAAGGCAAATTAGAAGAATTTGAAGTAGAGTGAGAATTGGAAAAGTCAGTTCCTGACTGAAAATTGGAAGTGCTAGTTAGTAGGTTGTCTGAATTATTAGACGAATTTGCTGAAGGCTGAGTGTTTATAATATTAGTTACTGACTGAAAATTTGAAGTATTATTTTCTGCGATATCTGAGTCATTAAATCCTAAAAAATCTTCTTGACGAGCTAGTGAACACCTTCCTTTAGGGCTTGATTTATCGCTGGAATTGCCCTCAGAATCGGACATGTGTTTGAAACAGGGTAATTTTATTGAAAATTATTTTAAAAGAGAAAAAAAAAGTGTGTAAATCAGGTAAGAATTTTGTAAATCCGAGTATTATTTGAAAATCCTGTTAATATTTGTCGCGTTTTGTATGAATTTTATAAAATAGTAAGTCTGGTTAAGAAAATTATATAATTTGCTTTTTTGAAAAGTATGACGTATATTATATCACTGACGAACCGCTTTTAATAAAATTTCCAAAATGTTTCTATAATTCCTATAGCAATCGAACGAAATGAATGCAAATATTTTATTGTTTCCAAGTTAAAATCAATTTTTGTATATGAAGGCAAAAATTTCATTTCCTGGCATATCAGAGGACGATTTTATTATAAAAATAATAATTTTTTTTTTGATTTAAAGAGGCTTACAAACAGATTTGCTGTGATAATAATGTTTCATATATTTTAATTTTCCCAAAAAAAACAATTTTATAAGCTTTGGGAGAACTGTTTATGAATATCTTAACTGTGAAATTACGAAAAATACGAAAAACTATTGCAACTTTTTGACTTGGAAAAACAGAAGTTTAGAATTTTTAGTTTTAATATGAAATTATTTAAAATGTTATTTAGCTAAATGAAGTTACATGAAATTGTTTAATTTATATTTCGATTTCAATAATATCTGAAATTGTAATTAAATAGTGGTAACTTTTTGTAAAGTGTAGAATTCAGAAAGTTATTAAAGCGAAATTTTTTTTTTTTTTTTGTAATGGCAAAATCAATTCGATATACATACATACATATATTAAAATAAACCTTTATGCATACATACATGTGTACATGACTGTACTTTATGCGCTCCTCTGAATTGCTATGCTGCGGCTGCTCTGCCTGCTGTTCCGCCTTCCTTTTTCCTCTTCTGCTGCTACCGTGATATACGCTGATTTTGCTTAAGTGCCGTTATTTAATTGCGCTTATTAATGCTTTAAAGATGATTTTTCGGCTTTACTGCCGCTGTTTTATGTTTTACAGGTGATTTTACGGCTTTAGTGCCGTTATTTTATGAGACTGACTTTTTGAGCGGCTGTACGCACCAGCACATAAAAATATGTACATATATCGTTAAAAATTATAAATTTTTTCAATTCAAAGTTTTGGTTTTATAGAAAAATGCTTTTTTTTCGTTAAGTTGCCTTTTTAAATATTAAGTTGAAATTGTCTTGATTGGATTGTTTAGTAAAATTTTAGATTCTTGATTTTTTTTTTTTTTTTTTTTTTTGGTTTTTGTACTTTTCTTGTGTATTTTTCTTTAGTATATTTTTGTATTTTTGTTTATTTCAATTTCAGCTACATTTTTTGTAGATTTTAATTTAACGCGTCGGCTTTATGACAAATGATAATGAGTTTTTTCTTTTTTTAGATTTTTATAGTTTTTTTTTTTTTTTTTTTTTTTTTAATTTTAGAATTTCATGTATGTATATTTGTCCATATAATTCTGGATTTTTAGTATTTTGTAATGTTTTCAGTTTTTGAATTTTTGTAATTTTTAGATTTTATATATGTATGTATTTCTGTATACTTTGTTGATTTACCCATTTTTCAATTGCTCTTTTTTTTTTTGCAATTGTATTTTGATGTGATCTTATAATTTCTAAGTGTATTAAACTATGAATATTTGTATTTAAACAAGTTCATATCACCAACACTGACATCCTCCTCTCGACGCTTTTTGCGTGCGCTTACAGAGTCATGTGATGCGACATCATCTTCACTTTGTTCGCTGTAACGTGGACGCTTTTTATTACGTGAACCACGCTGTTTACGCTTTGGACTACTATGATCGCTTCCTCTGTGTCGATCTGAGCGCGCTCTTTGATGCTGACGCATCCGCTCCACTTCATAATCTTCATCATCACCGTCACATAGGAACGAATCGTCACGGTCGCCATGTAAAGTGGCATGCTGATGCCACTCAACTTTGGGCTTGCAGCCCCCAGCGCACCGACACACACCCGCAATAAAACTATTTTTAATTTCTTTCTGTTTAGTTTGTTTTATTTAAAATTTCTTTAGTTATCGTTTCTTTAGTTAAACACACACTCTTTTCTTTCTTTAGTCAATTATAAAAAACCCACTTTTACTTGTAATTTCTTTTTTTGTTCAAACTATTTTCAATATTTTATTTCTACCTTCACTTATTTCTTTAATGCGCGCTTAAGTGACGCGTTCACCGGCTCATTTCAAACTGAAAACTGTAGAAAAAATACTGATGCTTCAAAAGCAACTTTGCCGGTATGCAAAAGCGCATAACGGGAAAATCTTATGATGCGATGGCGTGATAGAGTCGACTAACGGAGGATTCAGCCAATCAGAATTCTCCGTCATTTGACTTTCTCACCCAGCAATGCCAAGTGCATACATGTATGGCTGCATCTTTTTTTTATTAGAGGGGGAGTTGCCAGATTTAAATGCAGTAACCCAATTTGACACTACATTACAGATCACAAACCTTTGGTCCAAGCATTCGAGCAAAGTTGGGAAAAGTTATCTCCACGACAGACACGACAATTAAATTTCATTAGTCAGTTTTCTACTGATATACGACACATTAGCGGAGCTCAAAATATCGTCGCCGACATGCTGTCGAGGATTGCGACATTCACGGCTCCTTCGCCATTAGATACGAAGCTGCTACACGACGAACAGCAAGGGTGCGAGGAGTTAAAAGAGTAACTAGATGATGGTAACACGGCGTTACACTTAATAAAATATAAACATCCCGACGGGGGATTCGATATATTTTGCGACGATTCGACTGGGAGGATAAGGCCATACGTTCCAAAGTCCCTGCGGCAAGTGGTTTTCGATGCCACTCATCGCACACCCGGGAGCGAGAGCAACGGTCAAATTGATAGCGAATAGTTTCGTATGGAAAGGAATGAGCAAGGATATAAGAGCACGGGTCCGGTGTTGTTCCGCTTGCCAAAGATGCAAAGTCGCCCGGCATACTAAGAGTGCATTGGAGAATTTTGCCGTTCCCAGTAAACGCTTCGAACATCTTAATGTGGACATCGTCGGGCCATTTCCCATGTCACGCGGTTACACTTATTGCCTAACATGCGTCGACAGATTTTCGAGGTGGATCGAGGCTTTCCCGCTAGCAGATATGACAGCGGAAACGGTTGCAAGAGAGCTACTCAACGGGTGGATCAGTAGATACGGGGTGCCGAAGTTCATCACGACAGATCAGGGTAGGCAGTTTGAAAGCAGTTTATTTACTCATCTGGCCAAGTTATTGGGCACAAAACATATACACACGACAAGTTATCACCCCCAGGCGAACGGCATGGTGGAGAGATAGCACCGCGTGCTAAAAGCAGCATTAAGATGCCACACGGCGGACGTAGATTGGGTTGATGTGCTACCTATAGTTCTACTGGGATTAAGGACAGCGGTGAAAGAAAACCTGGGAGTTTCGGTGGCTGAAATGCTGTATGGACAGCCGATTCGACTTCCCTGGGATTTTTTCGAAAGTCCGCGCGAGGCAACGGTGGATGAGCCGATGTATTTACAAAAGCTCAGACAACATTTCGAGCAACTTCGACCTACGCAAACATCACAACACGGAAAGGCACCTGTGTTTGTTCCCAAGGACCTCCGTTTTTGCAGCCATGTGTTTTTACGGGATGATACCATACATCGGCCTCTTAAAGCTCCATATGATGGGCCCTATTTAGTGATCAACAGATTTCCAAAGACATACACCATTTTAATTGGCACCAAGCAGGTCACGGTCTCAATAGATAGGCTAAAACCCGCGTATTTACCAAAGGAAGATACGATAGCAACGTATAGTAAAACGGCATAGTTTCAACAATTACGGCCGCTCATTTTAGGAGGAGAGTGATGTAGGGTTAAATACCCTACTACATGGTTTGGGCGTTTCGTATGGCAACGCTGCGCAAGAAGTTTCCAGAAACTAAAAAATACAACTCTGTTGAGTATTCGCTTGGAGTTATAACGCAATATTATTTTTATTCTTTTAATGTACAAAAATTGACATTGTAAATTTAGTTATATTTTAATAAACTTTTGAGGAATCAATAAAGATTCCTAAACATATATGATATTGCACACATTTTTTTCGAAAAACCTCCAAACATTTTTTTCCGCTTTCTTGTGCTAAATCGTATATCCGTCGTTTGCCTATCGTTTGTCCAGGAAAATTTTTCGTTTGCCCACCTTTTGTTAAAAAGTTATAACAAAAATATTTTTTTTCGAAAAAACCCCAAAAATTTTTTGTTTCGCTTCATTGTGTTAAATCGTATGCCGTCGTTTGCCCATCGTTTGTCCATGTTTGTCCAGGAAAAATTTTCGTTTGTGCACCTTTTGATAGTTATTTCAAAAAAAAAAAAAAAAACATCGTGTGTGAAGTTGGCACCTCCATTTGCGAGTATTTAAAAAAAACAAATGCGATTCGTTTGTCCATCGTTTGTCCACGTTTGTTAAAAAGTTATAACAAACATTTTTTTTTCGAAAAAACCCCAACGTTTTTTTTTTCGCTTTGTGCTAAATCGTGTGTCCGTCGTTTGCCCATCGTTTGTCCATGTTTGTCCAGGAAAAATGTTTGTTTGTCCACCTTTTGTTAAATAGTTATTTCAAAAAAACCAAAATCGTGTGTGAAGTTGGCACCTCCATTTACGAGCAATTAAAAAAACCAGGAAAAATTTTCGTTTGTCCACCTTTCGTTAAAAAGTTATAACAAAAATATTTTTTTTTTCTTCGAAAAAACCCCAAAATTTTTTGTTTCGCTTTATTATGCTAAATCGTATGCCCGCCGTTTGCCCATCGTTTGTCCATGTTTGTCCAGGAAAAATTTTCGTTTGTCCACCTTTTGTTAAAAGGTTATTTCGAAAAGACAAAAATCGTGTGTGAAGTTGGCACCTCCATTTACGAGTAATTAAAAAAACCAAATGCCATTCGTTTGTCACGGAAATACGATTTAGCACAATAAAGCGAATCAAAAAATGTTTGGGGTTTTTTCGAAAAAAAAATATTTTTGTTATAACTTTTTAACAAAAGGTGGACAAACGAAAATTTTTCCTGGACAAACGTGGACAAACTAATGGCATTTGGTTTTTTTAATTACTCGTAAATGGAGGTGCCAACTTCACACACGATTTTTTTTTTTTTGAAATACCTTTGTAACAAAAGGTGGACAAACGAAAAATTTTCCTGGATAAACATGGACAAACGATGGGCAAACGGCGGACATACGATTTAGCACAATAAAGCGAAACAAAAAATTTTGGGGTTTTTTCGAAAAAAAAAAATTTTTTTGTTATAACTTTTTAACAAACGTGGACAAACGAAAAATTTTCCTGGACAAACGAATGGCATTTGGTTTTTTTAATTACTCGTAAATGGAGGTGCCAACTTCACACACGATTTTTGTTTTTTTGAAATAACCTTTTAACAAGAGGTGGACAAACTAAAATTTTTCCTGGACAAACGATGGGCAAACGGCGGACATACGAAGTAGCACAAGAAAGCGAAAAAAAAATTTTGGGGTTTTTTCGAAAAAAAAAATATTTTTGTTATAACTTTTTAACAAAAGGTGGACAAAAGAATGGCATTTGGTTTTTTTAATTACTCGTAAATGGAGGTGCCAACTTCACACACGATTTTTTTTTTTGAAATACCTTTGTGACAAAAGGTGGACAAACGAAAAATTTTCCTGGATAAACATGGACAAACGATGGGTAAACGGCGGACATACGTTTAGCACAATAAAGCGAAACAAAAAATTTTGGGGTTTTTTCGAAAAAAAAATTTTTTTTTGTTATAACTTTTTAACAAACGTGGACAAACGAAAAATTTTCCTGGACAAACGAATGGCATTTGGTTTTTTTAATTACTCGTAAATGGAGGTGCCAACTTCACACACGATTTTTGTTTTTTTGAAATAACCTTTTAACAAGAGGTGGACAAACTAAAATTTTTTCTGGACAAACGATGGGCAAACGGCGGACATACGATTTAGCACAAGAAAGCGAAAAAAAAATTTTGGAGTTTTTTCGAAAAATAAAATATTTTTGTTATAACTTTTTAACAAAACGTGGACAAATGAAAATTTTTCCTGGACAAACGTGGACAAGCGATGGACAAACGAATGGCATTTGGTTTTTTAATTACTCGTAAATGGAGGTGCCAACTTCACACACGATTTTTTTTTTTTTTGAAATAACTTTTTAACAAAAGGTGGACAAACGAAAATTTTTCCTGGATAAACGATGGGAAACCGACGGACATACGATTTAGCACAATAAAGCGAAGAAAAATTTTGGGGTTTTTTCGAAAAAAAAAAATATTTTTGTTATAACTTTTTAACAAACGTGGACAAACGATGGACATACCAATGGCATTTGGTTTTTTTAATTACTCGTAAATGGAGGTGCCAACTTCACACACGATTTTTGTTTTTTTAAATACTTTTTTAACAAAAGGTGAACAAATGAAAATTTTTCCTGGACAAACATGGACAAACGATGAGCAAACCACGTACATACGATTTAGCACAATAAAGCGAAACAAAAAAGGTAGACAAAAGAAAAATTTTCCTGGACAAACGTGGACAAACGGACAAACGAATGGCATTTGGTTTTTTTTAATTACTCGCAAATGGAGGTGCCAACTTCACACACGATTTTAGTTTTTTTGAAATAACTTTATAACAAAAGGGGGAAAAACGAAAATTTTTTTGGACAAATATGGACAAACGATGGGCAAACGACGGACATACGATTTATTTTTGTTATAACTTTTTAACAAAAGGTGGACAAACGAAAATTTTTCCTGGACAAACGTGGACAAACCATGGACAAACGAATGGCGTTTGGTTTTTTGAATTACTCGTAAATGCCAACTTCACACACGATTTTTGTTTTTTTGAAATAACTTTTTAACGAAAGGCGGACAAACGAAAATTTTTCCTGGACAAACATGGGCAAACGATGGGCGAACGACGGCCATACGATTTAGCACAATACAGCAAAACAAAAAATGTTTGGGGTTTTTTCGAAAAAAAAAATTTTTGTTATAACTTTTTAACAAAAGGTGGGCAAACGAAAATTTTTCCTGGACAAACGATGGGCAAACGACGGATATACGATTTAGCACAAGAAAGCGAAGAAAAATGTTTGGGGTTTTTTCGAAAAAAATGTGTGCAATATCATATATTTGATCCCAACATCGACCGCAGGGACAGTGTCTTAGAACGTCAAGGCTTATCTGTCAGGTCAGGCGATGCAAACCTAGGAATCATCAATATCTACATCCCTCCTGCCACCTGTTTCCCAGTGGATACCGCCCTAACATCAGCGCCTTACTCACTGGCAACAATCGCATTATCTTAGGCGATTTCAATGCCCATCACGATCTATAGCAGTCAAACTTGCGGGCGGACAGTAGGAGTGAGATGTTGGCGGATCAAATAGAAGAAACGACGTTCTGAACAATAAATGGAGATGCCCCCACACGTATGGTAAGAGCGCAGAACTCGTAAACTGCGTCAACTGGCAGCCGAGGGTAACATTGGCATCCGACCACCTGCCTATACTTATTTCGGTCGAGCGTACCGCCGACTTCATCGTCACAGAAAAACGTACTTTCATTAACTTTAAAAAAGGAATGTGGGACGAATATAAATCCTTTACAGACAACCGCTTTGCTGCCCTCCCTATCCCGACTGATGACCGCCAAGGGGAGAGTGCTTTCCGCAAGGTCATTGAATCCGCCACGGCTCGTTTCATTCCCGCCGGTAGAATTCCCGAAATTCGGCCCCACTTCCCGGCGGAGGCCGCAAGATTAGCGAGAGAACCTGACCTTATAAGACAGCTCGATCCCGGCGACCACCAAATAAGGGATATAAATCAACGCATCAGATTGCCTTTGGATGAGCACAAGCGGGCGAAATGGGAGGAGCACCTAAGCGGTTGTAACATCTCTGCCGGTGTAGGTAAACTTTGGTCCACCGTAAAGTCCCTATCGAATCCGTGTCTAGGTACAACGACAAAGTTTCCATCGCCTTTGGCGATAAAGTGCTGTCGGATGCGAAAAAATGCGTGACCGCTTTCTGCCGACAATATATAATGCATTCTACGGTCGACAAAGATATACGGAAGGCCAACAGACACGCTCATAAACATAAATTCAGCGCGTCACCAATTACCATCACCACCAAAGAGGGGATTCAAGGGGTTGTGTAGCGCAATATATAGCTTCTCCAACCCAATTGTCAACCTCACCTTCGAGCGGTGAATCTCGTTTCACTAACAGACGAGGCTCTGGCGACCCAAAGCTCCTCCTGGAACTTGCGGGTGGGGAGGGAGGGATGGCCTGAAGGTTTAATGTGGCCATATAAATCGTTCCCGAGATGGTCGGGCCAGCACCTTAATGGTGCTGTGTTACCGGAGCGTGTCGGATCTGTATCCGACAAAGGATCATCACATCGATAACACTCCCCAAAGCCTTCGGGGAGTAACCTAATCGCTACAACAACAACAACCGCCAAAGAGGTTGAGGATGCCATCGGTCATGCTAAACCATCCAAAACAGTGGGCCCAGACGGCACAGCAATGGGATTCAAGGGGTTGTGTAGCGCAATATATAGCTTCTCCAACCCAATTGTCAACCTCACCTTCGAGCGGCGAATCCCGTTTCACTAACAGACGAGGCTCTGGCGACCCCAAGCTCCTCATGGAACTTGGCGGTGGGGAGGGAGGGTTGGCCTGTAGGTTTAATGTGGCCATATAAATCGTTCCCGAGATGGTCGGGCCAGCACCTTAATGGTGCTGTGTTACCGGAGCGTATCGGATCTGTATCCGACAAAGGACCATCACATCGATAACACTCCCCAAGCCTTCGGGGAGTAACCTAATCGCTACAACAACAACAACAACACGGCACAGCCATGCCGATGCTTAAAAGCCTAGGGAAAGAGGGTTTGAAATATTTAGCACATGTCTTCAACCTGTCTCTTTCCACCTTTGTCATACCCAAAAATGGATAATGGCCAAGGTGGTCCCGCTACTAAAGCCTGGGAAACCAGCTAACATAGGAGAGTCATATCGCCCGATATCTCTCCTATCGCCAGTAGCCAAGACGCTTGAAGCCATTTTGCTCTCCTACTTCAAATTAAATTTGCAACTAACCTGTCATCAGCATGACAACAGAAAACTCTATAGCACCACCACCGCGCTAAATGCCATCAGCTCACAGATAAATTGCGGTTTAAATCAAAATCCCCACCATAGAACAGTACTCGTTGCGCTAGACCTATCAAAAGCTTTTGAAACGGTCAACCATGGCACGTTACTGCAAGACCTGGAAGGGTCTACCCTTCCCCCATGTCCTAAAAGGTGGACACCTAATTATCTTGGTGGTCGGCAGGCATCGGTGCAATTTAGAAAATAAACATCAAAATCAAGAAGAATTAAACAAGGGGTGCCACAGGGTGGTGTCCTATCCCCACTTTTGTTTAATTTCTACATATCTAAGCTACCTTCGCCACCAGAAGGAGTTACTATAGTTTCCTACGCCGATGACTGCACAATAATGGCCACAGGCCGAGGCCCACAGATCGATGAGCTTTGCAAAAGAATAAACGGCTTACTCCCTGATCTCTCCAGTTTTTTCGCCTCACGAAGCCTGGCATTGTCACCGACTAAATCCTCCGCGACCTTATTTACAACATGGACGTCCCAAATGTCGACCATTTTGAACATCCAAGTCGATGGCACTACGCTACCGACTGTCCTACATCCCAAAATCTTGGGTGTGACGTTTGATCAGGATCTACATTTTGGTGCGCACGCAACCGCAATTGTTCCAAGAATTCAGAGCCGTAATAAAATCCTCAAATCCCTTGCTGGCAGTACCTGGGGAAAAGATAAAGAAACGCTCATGACTACATACAAAGCAATTAGCCAGCAGATTGAATGCTACGCGTCCCCTATATGGTCGCCAAGCCTAAAAATTACCCACTGGAAGAAGCTACAGGCCTGCCAAAATACTGCTCTAAGAACCGTCACGGGCTGTCTTCTTATGTCCCCAGAACACCATCTACATAATGAGGCGAGAATACTCCTCATCAGGGAGAGAAATGAGATGCTAACCAAACAGTTCCTGTTGAATACCCAGAAACCTGGGCATCCCAACACACATCTGATGAGCCAACACAGCCTAGGGACTTAAGGAGACATCTCCGTAAGCATTTTGAGGAAATACGGCACCTGAGAACTCAGCTGTATGAAGCAAAAAAACAACAGCAGGTCCTTGGTGAACTCCACAAACAGGCGTCGGGCCTTTATGCCAGGAATTGCCCGGTGAATCCAGTACTCAAGGAACAGTACCCAAAACTTGCGGAAAAGGAACGCATACTCCCCAGGGAAACGCGAGTCACTCTAGCTCAAGTTCGTTCTGGATACTGTAACAGGTTAAACTCTTACCTATCCAGAATCAACCCAGACATACAAAATGTATGCCCCGCTTGCAATGTGTCCGCACATGACACCAACCATCTCTTTAATTGTAATCTGGAACCAACGCCTCTAACACCCCTTTCATTATGGTCCACCCCTGTAGAAACAGCAAGTTCCCTTGGACTCCCGTTAGAGGATATTGATGACAATTTGTGATCGGTCGCAACTATTAGGTGGGGCGAAGCACTGGTACAACAACAACAACAACCTTTGGAACCAATTTATTTTTCCCCTAATGGAAATCACTTATCTTTTTTGGTAATAGTCTAGTTGAGGGGTCGACTGCTAATACGCTACCAAAAATATCAAGAGAGGTGTTAAACGACACGTCTTGACCAGTATTAATAATCCGAAGGCGGAAAATAAAAATTTTACCTCGTTCAAAAGATATTAACGAAAAACCGAAAAAAGACCCGCGGGTACCTCCGAAACCGGGGGTAGGATCCATAGTATTTTTGCGCAGAACACCTTTTTGCGTTGGCGGCCTTCGGCCGCGCTTATAAAAAAATAACTCTGGGCTACGCCATGCCAAGTCCAGGGGTGTGGTATAACCGTGGCTACTGCCACGGTGCTGCACAATTTTTTTTGTGGGTACAACACAACAACAACATGCAAATCGCCAACATCAACTGCAAATATATATATTTGGTAGCATATTAGCAGTCGGCCCCTCAACTAGACTATTACCAAAATATAAATTTAGGTACATTCGATTATTGAATACAAAAACAGCAATATATCGGCACTCTGTTTGTGTGTTTACCTAGCCTGTAGCAGCAATATAGGAGTGTTACATATATTATTATAGATATTACAGAAACTAATTACCATTTTCTGAGGGAGGTCCCATAAGTTTTTCCTTCAATGTCGGACTACGTCCAACTTCAGTCCGAGTGTACGGCTCGCGTCCTGGCCCTCGTGCATAGTTCCGGCATATATTAAAGTTTTGCAATTTTATTGGGTTATGAACTAGAGTTTCCAATGGTCCGGCTCTAATGACATTCGGTATGGACACTGCTTTCGATCCAACCCTTACAGGCAAAGTACACAAAGCTAGACGCAACATTCTTTATCTGAAGCAATATGCACACAATGTGAGGAAAATTACACAAAATGATGAAATTAGCTAAACAAATGTATTTTGAAATTGATCTGCAAAACAAGCGTATGTTTTACGTTTTATTTATAAAACTCTGGTTAACTTATAATTTTTCAGAATTTTCTCGGCTTTGTCTGATTTCATTTAGTAAAATTTCGAGGAGCTGTCATCATCAGTGCTGCCAAAACAATTTGAATTATTTTCGGATAAAAGCATAGTTCCCTTAGGAACCGAATTGCACCACGGTCGCCCAATACGCGTCCCTTGTCATTTCCGTTCTTTCCCTGACATATTTTTTTACATCATTAGCTGTGCTATTGTGAATTTATACAAGTGAAAAATCTTTCTATTCCTCCATTGCCATACCTACCTGTCAAAAAACTGCTGACAGGGAGAATGGCTGTCGCGAAAGGCCAGCTAATGGAAGAAAGGTTCGTTTTTTGCTCGCGGTCAAGAAATTGAAGAGCCATGATTCAGGCCTCACATAGGCGCATTTTCAATTTTCTTTCTCAATTTCACATTCCGTTCTTGTCCTTTCATCAGAGGGGTTGTGCAGTGCTAGCCTCGGCTTAACCAAATTATTTCGGGCTTGACTTGGTTGAGCCGAAATCTTAAATGGACCTAAAGGCTCCATTACTGATACTTACCCTGCAAAAACGCTCCACGTCATTTTACTAGTCATTTTACGGTCATTGTGACTTTCAGCAGCGGTTATATTCATAGTCATTTTTGTATGGGCGGATTAGGTTTTGTGACCAAATTTTCCGTTTCGTTCCTATTAATGTGATCGTGCATTCCGCTCCCACCTATAGGATGTGAGCATAGTACTGTGCTGCTCACACACGTCACAATGCTCGTCAAATGGCGGTCATTTTTCCGTCATTTCACTCTACATTTTCGAGTCATTTGACAATCAATTTTACTTCGGTTTTACCATTTATATAACCGCCATATAACGTGAATTTTACCTGCAGATTTACTTTACCTGGAGCAGCCATATGAATAAAATATGAACCAAAATAAATTAAATTTTCAATATTTATTATTTTCAATATTATTATATATGTACATGAAATTGGGACTTATATTAATCCAGTTCATATAAAACAGAAGAACTTTAATAATAAGTAAACTGGCTTAATTGGTTTTTGTTTTCCAATTGAAATCTCTTCTAAGCGAGCAAAAAAATAATATTAAGTTTTAGAAAAAACTCCAATTATTTGAATAATCTACAACTTAAAGCTTAGTAGAAATTCAGATCAAGAATATTCAAAGGTGTCGTGGATCCGATTGCTGTCGTAATTGAAGAACTTAAAAATGTATGACTATTAATTGAGTCAGACTTATTATTGTTCTAAATCTAATCATTCAAGCAATAATTCTGCAACCCTTAGCAGGAGTATTGGTTGGTTTCAAATCTAATTCCGACAGCAATCGTATCACGACATCCCTTATTATATATGCACATGAAACTTAAATTAATACACTTCATATAAAGAAAAGTAAGTATTTTAATAATAAATAAACTCGCTTAATTGGTTTTCGTTTTCCAATTGAAATCTTTTCCAAGCGAACAGAAAATAATTTTAAGCTTTAGAAAAAACTCCAATTATTTGAATCAATTTAAATCTACAACTTAAAGCTAATTAGAAATTCAGATTAGATTTACTCTTTTTTTTTCAGATCAAGAATATTTAAAGGTGTCGTGGAATCCCATTGCTGTCGTAATTGATGAACTTAAAAATGTACGACTAGTAATTGAGTCAGACTTATTATTGTTCTAAATCTAATCATTCAAGCAATAATTCTGCAACCCATAGCAGGAGTATTGATTGGTTTCAAATCTAATTCCGACAGCAATCGTATCATATCCCTTATTATATATGTACGTGATATTGCAACTTAAATTAATACAATTGATATAAAGAAAAGTAAGTACTTTAATAATAACATAAACTCTCTTAATTGGCTTTTGTTTTCCAATTGAAATCTTTTCTAAGCGAGCAGAAAATAATTTTAAGCTTTAGAAAAAACTCCAATTATTTGAATAATCTACAACTTAAAGCTTAGTAGAAATTCAGATTAGGTTTACTCTTTTTTCAGATCAAGAATATTCAAAGGTGTCGTGGAATCCGATTGCTGTCGTAATTGATGCACTTAAAAATGTACGACTTGTAATTAAGTCAGACTTATTATTGTTCTAAATCTAATTATTCAAGCAATAATTCTACAACCCTTAGCAGGAGTATTGATTGGTTTCAAATCTAATTCCGACAGCAATCGTATCACATCCCTTATTATATATGTACGTGATATTGCAACTTAAATTAATACTGTCGATATAAAGAAAATTAAATACTTTAATAATAAATAAACTCTCTTAATTGGTTTTTGTTTTCCAATTGAAATCTTTTCCTGTGCAAGCACATCGCTAACCTGTGTTGGCAAAAGATATGATTATACTGTGTTCGATAGATAGTCGGACGAGCCGCTACTCGGCGAAGTAGAGATGACCGTTGTGTCGGTGGCAGCTGTTACAACAGCAGTTTCTAACTTTACACCATCCGTACATTGTGATGAATACTTCACTGCCTTTTCTAATTGCTTGGCGCCAGCAATTTTTGCTGTTTGTAAAGCTTTAGCTGTAATGCAAATATATAGATGGGTTAAAGTGGTTTTCGTATGTTATTCAACAACTCATCCTATACCATCATCACAGCCTCCTCATCGATTTTGAATATGTGTACTATTTCAGTATTCAGACCCAGTTCGTTTGGTGCAATATTTTCGATTTGAAGAATATGTATACTATCCGTTAGGCAGACAATTAGGTTCAATCGATTCATTCATATACTGTGGGTATTTGAGCCGTAGACGCAATGGCAAATATTTTGATTCTTTTTGAAGTGTAACATTTGTAAACAGTTTGGTTTCTCTGCTGTCACCATCACCACTAGAGAGCTATTGAAGAAACGCTCGACCAAGATCATATGTGAGATTTACACGCATAGATTTCTTCCACCTTTCACAGTTATCGATGGAGAAAATGCGAAAGCCATATTTACCATCCAATACCGAAATAGAACTGTAGAGGAAGAAACATTTTATAAAATTTAATAAAATCAAAAAATGATAGTTGTGCTAAAATGGGGTAACGTATTGTATGTTAAAGTATAGCGAAGTCTCAGCGGCTTTGTCCTGGTGAAAATTAAGTTTGAATAGGTTTTATTCTTCATTCTTAGAAACATGTACGAAGGTACCTGGTAAGATATTAAAAATCCTCAACGCTTTTTTGCTATAACTTAAAAAAACTCATATTCAAACTTCTGCTTAACTTCTACATATCAATAGCTACCTTTACCACCAGGAGTCACTATTGCTTCTACGCCTATGCTATTGTTTCCTACATCGATGAGCTTTGTAATAAAATAAACAGCTATCTCCCCAATCTCTCCACTTTTGTCGCCTCGCGAAACCTGATATTTTCACCAACCAAATCATCGGTGACCTTATTTAAAACATGACCGCGCCAAATGTCGACCATATGGCATTACCCTACCGACTGTCTTACACCCTAAAATTTTGGGTGTGACTTTCGATCAGGATCTGCATCTTGGAGAGCATGCACTAGCAATTGTAACGAAAATCGTCGTTGGTGTGAGGGCTTAGCCGATCTCCATAGCGCCCGACTATGAGGAGGAGCTGTTTAGGACTGGCATCTACGCCGTTTCGCCTCATAAGAGGGCGGCGGGATGTCGGTGACCAAGAAGTGCCAACCCCCTAATCCAGGGTGTTATGCGGACCGTGCCTGTTGGACGATTTGTAGCCAGGGGATAATTCGGCTGTATTCGAACGGAGCCTTCCCGATACCGGACCACCTCGGGAAGTATTGATGGCCATTTCCACAGTAAGGGGCGCTGCTATGGCTGACGGTTCTTTCCCCGTATATAATACTGGACCGCTGAGCCCGCTTTGTCGGGCTGGTGGTCGTACGACCAAGGTGAACGACTCATTACCTAATTTTCATAAGGACGATGATAAGAAGAGGACTGAGCCGCAAGCCAAGGACGACAAATACGCATTAAGCGATGCGTCGCACTCGGGGAGCGAAAGTAGTGCTAATTCAATGAACTCCGTGTTGGAGAAGCACACAAATGAAAAAGGAGTAGAAGAGTGGAGAAGGGTACGGAGCAAAAAGCTCTCTCGAAGTACCGTGCAGTACTAAGAATTGTACAACGCTTGGGAGCAGTGGTGGACCCAACAGAAGAGGAGATCGAGCGCTTGGCATGGGCTCATGAGGCGGTAGAAGTAGGTCGAAGGCAGTTCAAAAGGTTTTCTGCGATAAACCCTCGGTTCTGCAATCGGTATGAGGAGGAAGAAGCGTCGAATGGCAGAATGAAAAGGCAACGTTCGGCGGAAGGCGACAAGCTCCTTTCAAGAGGCAGAAAGGGCCCAGCCCCAGAGCCGCGACGCAGAGCAGTCCCATAGACAAGACAAGTAGGCCCAAAGCTGTAAGACAGATGGGCCCCAATAGCGAGGTAGCAACTACCTCGAAGGCTGCGAGTCAGAGGGAAGTTCCAACTATGGAAGTAGGAGATAAGTCAAAGGGAGATAACGCTAAGAATCCGACTTTCTCGGAGGTGCTAGAGGGAGCTAAGACTCCGGCTTTCTCGGAGGTGCCAAAGGGAAATAACACTAAGACGCCGGCTTTTCCCGAGAAGATGAGTGATGTGGCAAAGCAGTCACTGACTGTGGCGCTGGTTGATCGTAGCAGTCCTTTCGAACAGATGACTAGTGAAAGGTGGAGATCTGTAGAAAAGGAGCTTAATGCTTAAGATGATGCGGGAATAACCAAGTAAGCTCCTTCCAACCTTTGATTCGGGGGATGGTATAATGGTATGAAGATGATAGCGTGCGACAACATCGCGAGCTTGCGGTGGCTGGAGGAAGTGGTTCCAAACCTCTAAAGGCAGGGCACGAACGCGCGTTTTGAGATGGTGGATAAAGCGCAAATACCCAAGGTACCAAAAGTTAAGGTATGAATACCATGCGTGATGAAGTCGAAGGATACACTGCAATTTTTGCAGAATCAGAATCCGAACATACCGACACAGGATTGGAAGGTACTTACTGTATCTCGGCCTACGGAGGAAGGTCAGTTATACATCTTCCAAATAAACAAGCAGGCGGAGGATATATTGTACGCGCAGCTTGGAAAAATGTCCTTAGATACAGGCAAAATTTATAAGCGACTCAGGAAAAGAAGTCGCGGGTATTACAGTCCTAACACGCTGGACGTGGGCGAAGTCGAAAAGGACCTCAAAAGCCTAAGGGAAAAAAGACAGGTGGAGGTAGCCCACGTCACCCCGAATGTGTTAGAAGGGGACCAACAGCCAGATGGTGCTGTGAGTCGCACAGAGGAACACCCGGCACAACAGGTACAAGAGGCTGATGGGGGCTTCGAACACTCTAAACCAAAAGGGCTAGGGGAGGACGACGACGTCACGATGAAGGTGCTGGAGGGGGACAAGCAGCCCATTGGTGCTGCGAGTCCTACAGATAAACCTCCAACACAGTAAAGTGGCGTCGAGCGAACTCCTCTTCCTAACGCGCTGATCCAGGAGCCGTGGCTTCCATCGGGAGGAAAGGTTTCTGGACTTAGCGCGCGCGGGTTTGGCGTTTACTATGCGCAAACGGAAGGACGGGTGCGAGCTGTAGTAATGGTAAGGAAACAGCTGCATTCATATATGCTGCCTAATTACACTACTGAGGATCTCGTAGTGGAGGTGAAATCGCCGGGCTCAGATGGTACATGTCCGGCCATGCTACAAGTTTCAAGTAGGGCGGTCGTGGGATGGCTTAAAATAATATTCGATGGGTGCATAAACTCAATCATGTACCGCACTCTTGGATAACTGCTCGTGTAGCTTTCCTACCAAAGGCGGGGAAGATCGGTCACGTGTATCCCAAAGATTATAGACCCAATAGCTTAACATCATTTCTGCTCAAAACCTTTGAGAGGCTGATAGATGTGTACATAAAGTCCAACGTGGATGAAAAGCTGCTCTCCACAGCACAACAGGCGTACACCAAAGGCAAGTCAGTAGACACCGCATTGCATAGGGTGGTAATAAGCATAGAAAAAGCCCTGGAATATAAGGAATATGCTCTAGAAGTCTTCTTAAGCATTGCCGGGGCTTTCTAAATGGGCGATTATTGATTGTCTTAATTACGTTAAAGTACATCCAGCCTTACCCAGATGGATCGACTGCATGTTAAACTGCAGTAAGATTACATCGCAATGGGGATTGTACGCGACCACGAAATTAGTGGACAGGGGCACTCCGCAGGGAGGGGTGCTATCACCTCTGCTGTGGACGCTGGTCATTATCCAACTGCTTAGGGGATTCTACGAGGGGCCAGAAAAACTTACGGTTTACGTAGATGACGTTGCATATGGTCTTGTTTACAAAGAGGTACAAGGTCCCTAATTGGCCCAGGCCTAAGTAAGGAGGGGCGACTCTACGGGAGAAACCTTGCACAAAATATCTAGGAATGATCCTAGACAGTAAGCTGTCATGGCAGCTCAACGTGGAGGATAGGGTGAGGAAGGCTTCAACGGCACTTTATGCATGTAAAAGAATGCAAAAGAACCGGCATATACGATCAGAAGGAACTCGATGACGATGCCTCAAAACTAACAACCAAAAGCAATAATTATCATTTCACTGACACAAATTTTATAGTTTTTTTTTCGGGATTTGGACACAATGTTGTTGTTTTTGTAGCGATAAGGCTGCTCCCCGAAGGCTTTGGGGAGTGTTATCGATGTGATGGTCCTTTAGCCGGATACAGATCCGGTACGCTCCGGTAACACAGCACCATTGAAGTGCCAGCCCGACCATCTCGGGAACGATTTATGTGGCCACATTAAACCTTCAGGCCATCCCTCCCTATAGCATCATGTAACGAAGCTCAGTTTCTTCCAAAAATTGTTCAACACTGCCACGTAAAATCAATGTATTGTTCTAATGCAACCTTTAAATAATTATAAACTATAAAAATGAAATTAATACCAAACCTTGGAAAATGTTGAAACATTCACCACCAACAAAATGCAAAAACTTTTCATCCTCCTCCCGTGACCATTCTGTCTTCTTTATGCTAGGATCAAGCCATTCGTACCAGCGTGCCTTACATTGCTTGGCAGATTTGCGGTGCAGCAGTGATGCAATACGTGACCACTTGTTTTTGCCATATTTCATTACAGCTGCTTTGAGGATTTCATCCTGAAAGTTATCAATTTAGTTAATAAACGGCCAAGAGTAACCAGTCGCGTCCAATGCTTACCTCAGTGTTTCTCCACACACCACCTTTTATCATAATTCGTGGCATGGTGCTATATAATTGTGAATTCGGGAAAATTTTAGAATAGCACCCCCCGAGTTCGGGGTAAAACTTGGTATCAAATGAAAGAGGGAGTTCTCCCGATCACAAATATATATATTTTAAAGTGCGCAAACTTATAATTTAAAAGTTATTTGTTGTTAAAGTTTGCAAATTTAGCAAATTTCTATAACACTTTAAATTACAATTTACACATCTTTCAAAACCTTAATCCACATACATTTCTATATAAATTGGCAACGATAAACTTAAATTGTATTTTTGTATATTTCACATTTCATTTTTGCATTGTTTTCACTTATTATAAATGTTTTTATTAAATCAATCACGCTTTTGTAGCAACATGCACATATATATATATATACATATATTTTATTGAAGACATTACAAAGCTGTGCTGCCACATATATATACGTATACACATATAAAATTTGTATAGAAATTTGCAAACTTTAACACCAAATAACTTTTAAATTATAAGTTTGCGCACTTTAAAATATATATATATATATGTGATCTGGAGAACTCCCTCTTAATTTTAAATCTTTCCGGAGATATTCCATTTAAAACTCTCAAAATTGAAAAAATTTTCGACCACCAAATGTTTTGTTGTCTCTGCTGAATTAGAAATGGCGGATTTTTTTGCACGCAAAAATGACGTATTTTGCTATCCCTATAAAAATAATAGGTGCGAGAGAGCACGATACATTGTGGGAAAGCTAAATTTGTCAACATGCTATTTCATTTGGAGAATTTTTCATTCCAAATCGTCACCCCTGTCAAAAATTCGTGTGTCTGTGTGCGTTTTTGGTCACACGATTTTTGCAGCATGCTATAGCATAGACTTGACTTGACTTGAGAACTGTCACTTACAGTTCTGTTAAATGAACATTGCATGTTACTGATTACTCAAAACTTGGCAACACTTAACTTGACTTAGAAGTCTGTTGAATTTTGATTTTCAATGTAAGTTCTAAAGCCCCCATTACTGATACTTAGCATAGACTTGACTTGACTTGGCGTAAACTTGGCAACTTAGCCACGATTATACTCCACTTGGCGCATAAAATCTGGCATCATAATCAGCGTTGAAATTTATTTTTAAATAAATGTCAATTTGTATGACAAAATGTCAAAATGAAATGGAAACAAACAAATGGCATCTCAAAATGTAAACGTCACTTAGAACTTACATCAAAGAGGATAGATATACAAGAGGGCGCACTGTAGAATTTCTACTTGGCGCTGAAACAAGTTGGTGTTCCTCTAGAAAAACCAGATTAGGTGTTCACCATGCGTTTTGTTATTCTGTCCGCACCAGCCTGGGCTGTCATTTTTATTTCTTTCTTGTTTTGTTCGTGCGCTCGGCCATTTTTGACACTTTTGTTTGTTTATATTTTCATTTGCATAGTTTTTTTGGTTATCCAAAGAAAACAAGTGTTTTTCTAACTGATCGGTTAATCGTGATTTTGTGCTGTTGTGACTAAAAAACTTTACAAATTGAATTTTAAAATGCAGAAGAAAATTGTTAAGTGATGGTGCAAATGTAGATTTGTGTAATAACGATTTTATAAATGTGCAGAAGTGAAAATAGGTAGGTACCGTGGTATGTCTATAAATGTACATAGCTGCATATATATGCAAGTGCTACAATGTCGACGGCGTTTGTTTTCCATTTAAATAAAATCTAAGAAAGTCAATAGAAAAATGTAGAAAAAAAAAGTTTTAAAGTGATAACATACATTTGAATGTGTATTACAATTGGTTAATGTGATAAGTGAGAATATGTAGGTAGCGAGGCAAGTGTATAAATATATATATGTACGTATGTATATATGAAAGTGGTGAAATGCCGACGGCTTTTGTGCATTCAAGTGGTCCAAAGGAAAGCTTGCCTTTATTTTTGAAAACTAATTAAAATCTTACAAAATCATTGTACATATTATGTATAGATAGTATGTGTTCAAATAAATCCATACATATATATATATAAGAGTGCAATACTTTGTGTTCATCTTTACTCCCTCATCTTATGGTGAAAAGTGCGTCAGAAGGGCAGAAGAATTGTTAAGTGTTCAACCTTATTTAAAGAAAAACTATAACTTTTTTAATACGAACTATGTACTAGCATTAACATTGTGTGGTACCTATATGTTTAAACAAAAATATTCCTTCACGGCGTGCCCAACCATCTCTCTCCCCCACAGCGACAACTCCCACAATTGCAATTCTTAACTATGTAATGAAATCGCAACGGTTTAACGGAAAAGATCGCGGAGATAACCGATTACATGAGTAAACATAGTATATATTATAGCCTCAATTCAAAATACAAAGCTAACATCTAGGTCGAACCCCCGAGACTCTAATGGCTAAACATCCATAGGAAAGATCGTGTCTGTATGTTTTGACTCTATTCTGAAATCAAAAAAGAAACAGTGGCGTAGTAAGGGGGGTGAGTCAAAAAAAAAATATTTTTCCCGGGCGCAAGAAAACCTCACTACGCCACTGTCGGCCAATTCGGCCCAATCACTTATTTGGGAATCTACAAAGGAGAGTTTGACCACAGCCACTGGCTGTCCAAGTGTGTAAGGTCGTGGAGGCCTGAGTTTCAGTAAAGAGTAAAAGATTAAAGGTCACCTGAAAACTTAAAGTAATGTTCATATATCCACGATTTGTACTGAAAGCCCAATAATTTTGTTGAGCAAGTCCAGGACTTGACCATCTCTCCACGATTTTGCGTGTTCTCTCCCCTATCCACAAGAAATACGAGTCCTAAACTGCACCAATTACTACTGCATCAGCCTGCTCAATATCGCGAGTATGAGCTTTTTGCATATATGCGAATATATATATGAAGATAGTACCGTGAATAAAAACCCAAAGGCTTCGGTGGCTAGGTCATGTTGTGCGAGTGGACGAAGGCAGAACAGAGGAAGGAGGGGATCTCCACTGAGTTGGCAGAGTCAGGTGGATTAGGACTAGACCTCCCTTGGTACTCCAAAGTGAATATTTTTGAATATGGTGTTTCATAACATTTTTAAAAATCGGCAAAATCGTTTACCGATTCTGTGTGGATTTTGTCTAGGGCCTGGACCAAACGGCTGTGTTGGCAGGTGCCAGATAGTGCTTATTGATGTAGGGTTCTTATTATTTTTATTTAACTTTGTATTTTAGTTAGTTTGAACTTTGTAATTTTCAATATTGACTTTTAAATTTTCCAAAGTTTTGATTATTGTGAAAAATGAAAAATAAAATAGACGCATACATTTAGGCGTATTGAAAAATATAGTTTACAGTTTTTATAAATAACAAGTAAGGAAGGTTAAGTTCGGGTGTAACCGAACATTACATACTCAGTTGAGATCTATGGTGGCAACATAAGGGAAAATAACCATGTAGGAAAATGAACCGAGGGTAACCCTGGAATGTGTTTGTACGACATGTGTATCAAGTGAAACGTATTAAAGAGTATTTTAAGGGGGAGTGGGCCATAGTTCTATAGGTGGACGCCATTTAGGGATATCGCCATAAAGGTGGACCAGGGGTGACTCTAGAATGCGTTTGTACAATAATGGTATCAAACGAAAGGTGTTAATGAGTATTTTAAAAGGGCGTGGGGCTTAGTTCTATAGGTGGACGCCTTTTCGAGATATCGCCATAAAGGTGGACCAGGGGTGACTCTAGAATGTGTTTGTACGATATGGGTATCAAATTAAAGGTATTAATGAGGCTTTTCAAAGGGAGTGTTGGTAGTTGTATATGTGAAGGCGTTTTCCAGATATCGACCAAAATGTGGACCAAGGTGACCCAGAACATCATCTGTTGGATACTGCAAATTTATTTATATATGTAATACCTGCCAAGATTTTAAGGGTTTTTTATTTCGCCCTGCAGAACTTTTTCATTTCATTCTACTTAATATGGTACGTGTCACACCCATTTTACAAAGTTTTTTCCTAAAGTTATATTTTGCGTCAATAAACTAATCCGGCGGCCACCGTGGTGTGAAGGGAGCGTGCTCCGCCTATCACACCGTATGCCCTGGGTTCAACTCCCGGGCAAAGCAACATCAAAATTTTAGAAATAAGATTTTTCAATTAGAAGACAATTTTTCTAAGCGGGGTCGCCCCTCGGCAGTGTCTGGCAAGCGCTCCGATTGTATTTCTGCCATGAAAAGCCCTCAGTGAAAACTCATCTGCCTTGCAGATGCCGTTCGGAGTCGGCATAAACATGTAGGTCCCGTCCGGCCAATTTGTAGGGAAAAATCAAGAGGAGCACGACGCAAATTGGAAGAGAAGCTCGGCCTTAGATCTCTTCGGAGGTTATCGCGCCTTACATTTTTTTTTTTTTAAACTAATCCAAATACCATGTTTCATCCCTTCTTTCGTATTTGGTATAGAATTATGGCATTTTTTTCGTTTTTCGTAATTTTCGATATCGAAAAATTGGGCGTGGTCATAGTCCGATTTCGGCCATTTTTTATACCAATACAAAGTGAGTTCAGATAAGTACGTGAACTGAGCTTAGTAAAGATATACCGATTTTTACTCAAGTTATCGTGTTAACGGACGGACGGACGGACGGATGGACGGACATGGCCCAATCAAATTTTTTTTCGATCCGCATGATTTTGATATATGAAAGTCTATATCTATCTCGATTCCTTTATACCTGTACAACCAACCGTTATCCAATCAAAGTTAATATACTCTGTGAGCTCTGCTCAACTGAGTATAAAAACGCAGTATAAATCTCCACAATTGAGATGTTCCCCTACCCTCTTGGAGGCGGGAACGATCAAGCAATTGTTTGCTAGGGTATCCAGGTTTGTAAGAATTAAGCATGAACTGTTTGTTCAGCATTTTGTTATTAGCCTCACAGGATCATCCTATGACACTGCCCGAGGAACGAAGAAAAGATAAATGTAGGATAATGCGGCAGTTACTCACGAACGTAAGTACCAAAAACGTGTCAGCTGACACGACCTATCTTATGAGTGTGCAATGTAAACGAAAACTCACCGACGTGCAACGCCCGTACGTACGTAGCCCGGAACGTACAAATCAAAACAATTTTGATTTTTTCCGTAAGAACGTGTCAGCTGATCGCTCTCTCACTAGACAGAGTTGCCTAGTAAACTTTTGTGCGCTAATTTTTGACCGTTTGCAGTTTTATGCAAAAACACCTAATTAAAGTTTGAAAAATTGTGAAAATAATTCGAAATAATTATGTAAAAGTGCAGATTATAAATATGTAATCTATTTATATTTATTTAATATTAATTCCAGCCTTTTACAACATCAAAAATTAAATTAGAAAGAGCTGATGTTTCCATAAGCATGCATGCAAAATGGTCACTGGCAACAGTGCTTATCTGTACACAATACACACCCAAATATGTTATGTACAAGTACACAGACGCACACATTGATTCCTACGGGCTTGAGGGTTCGGTCAAACGTGTTTCGTACGACAAACGTCCGTACGTACGGCACACGTCGGTGGGTAATTGCCGCTTAAGCCAAATGGCCGCCCAAAGGGGTCAGCAGACGCATAGTTGGAGAATAATATTTTATTCCCCAATTAGAAAAAAATTTGCCATGTTGACAAGAATCTACGAATATCAACATCTCAACACAATTTACTAAAGTACATATGCACATAAGTACATACATACATGTATTAAAATCATTTCTTCTTAAGCCGTCACAGCATTGTTTCTCGCCCCTGCTACCGCAGCACCCTTGCCAACAACGATCACATCATCGAATTGAATTTACAAATTTTTGTCAACTCGAGCTGAAAATATTTCGCAACGTTGCCAAATTTCATAGTATTGTCTTCTGCTACCGCATCCCCTTGTCCAAAAGCTTTGACATCATCAACTTTAAAATATTTTTTCAGCTCGATCCGACATGCCATGTTGCCAAATTTCCAAAGAACCATACCAATTTTGCTTATTTTCTTCTATTTTTGCTGAAATTTGTATCAACAATCTCTTCTTCCATTTTTATGATGAATTTATGAATGAAATTGGTGTACTTAATATGAAATCAATCGTAAAAATGATTTTGTCCATCGATTCGCGCTACGAATAAATCTATAAATTAGACTGATTGGAAAAATAGTTAAATATGTGGATTTTTACTTCGAACAAAACAAAAACAAAAAAGATGCTGCCAGTATTAAAGCTCATAAAATTTTCTATAAGCATTATTTAACAGTTACCTATACATTGGATTTTACAATTTTTTACTCGAATAACTTTTGAAGGAGTGATCCAATGAAAAAAATTTAGTTAGATTCGCGCTACGAATAAATCTATAAATTAGACTGTTTGGAAAAATAGTTAAATATGTGGATTTTTACTTCGAGCAAAACAAAAACAAAAAAGATGCTGCCAGTATTAAAGCTCATAAAATTTTCTATAAGCATTATTTAACAGTTACCTATACATTGGATTTTACAATTTTTTACTCGAATAACTTTTGAAGGAGTGATCCAATGAAAAAAATTTAGTTAGATTCGCGCTACGAATAATTCTATAAATTAGACTGTTTGGAAAAATAGTTAAATATGTGGATTTTTACTTCGAGCAAAACAAAAACAAAAAAGATGCTGCCAGTATTAAAGCTCATAAAATTTTCTATAAGCATTATTTAACAGTTACCTATACATTGGATTTTACAATTTTTTACTCGAATAACTTTTGAAGGAGTGATCCAATGAAAAAAATTTAGTTAGTTTTTTTTTCAGAGCATGCAATTTTATATGTAAAAATCATGGATCAACTTTATGGTTGGCTCATCTCTACAGACACAAAATACCTTTCTATTCCAGTGAAATAGAAAAAATAAAACCAGTTAATGAGATGAGCCAACCGTATAATTGAGCCATGTTTCATGTTTTCTATGTATAAATTGTAATAACTTTCGATTGGATAGCAACAATTTAACAAAGGATTTACATCTTATGATTTCTATCAAATTAAGGAAAATACCAATTTAGTTCGTATATATATTAATACATTGTGGATGCGCATATGTAAAGCCTTTTATTGCATCCAATCAATCCCAGCAAAATTTTCAGTCGAATTGGATATTATTTGAAACGCTCTAATATACGTAATATACCAACACAAAAAAGTTCAATGGCTGCGATCGGCAGGCAATATTCCGAATGTCCTCATCCATTCGCTCGTAAATACATACAATCATTTACGGAAAAAATCAAAATTGTTTTGATTTGTACGTTCCGGGCTACGTACGTACGGGCGTTGCACATCGGTGAGTTTTCGTTTACATTGCACACTCATAAGATAGGTCGTGTCAGCTGACACGTTTTTGGTACGTACGTTCGTGAGTAACTGCCGCATTATCCTACATTTATCTTTTCTTCGTTCCTCGGGCAGTGTCATAGGATGATCCTGTGAGGCTAATAACAAAATGCTCAACAAACATTTCATGCTTAATTCTTACAAACCTGGATACCCTAGCAAACAATTGCTTGATCTTTCCCGCCTCCAAGAGGGTAGGGGAACATCTCAATTGTGGAGATTTAAACTGCGTTTTTATACTCAGTTGAGCAGAGCTCATAGAGTATATTAACTTTGATTGGATAACGGTTGGTTGTACAGGTATAAAGGAATCGCGATAGATATAGACTTCCATATATCAAAATCATGCGGATCGAAAAAAAATTTGATTGAGCCATGTCCGTCCATCCGTCCGTCCGTCCGTCCGTTAACACGATAACTTGAGTAAAAATCGGTATATCTTTACTAAGCTCAGTTCACGTACTTATCTGAACTCACTTTGTATTGGTATAAAAAATGGCCGAAATCGGACTATGACCACGCCCAATTTTTCGATATCGAAAATTACGAAAAACGAAAAAATGCCATAATTCTATACCAAATACGAAAGAAGGGATGAAACATGGTATTTGGATTAGTTTATTGACGCAAAATATAACTTTAGGAAAAAACTTTGTAAAATGGGTGTGACACGTACCATATTAAGTAGAATGAAATGAAAAAGTTCTGCAGGGCGAAATAAAAAACCCTTAAAATCTTGGCAGGTATTACATATATAAATAAATTAGCGGTATCCAACAGATGATGTTCTGGGTCACCCTGGTCCACATTTTGGTCGATATCTGGAAAACGCCTTCACATATACAACTACCAACACTCCCTTTGAAAAGCCTCATTAATACCTTTAATTTGATACCCATATCGTACAAACACATTCTAGAGTCACCCCTGGTCCACCTTTATGGCGATATCTCGAAAAGGTATCCACCTATAGAACTAAGCCCCACGCCATTTTAAAATACTCATTAACACCTTTCGTTTGATACCATTATTGTACAAACGTATTCTAGAGTCACCCCTGGTCCACCTTTATGGCGATATCCCTAAATGGCGTCCACCTATAGAACTATGGCCCACTCCCCCTTAAAATACTCTTTAATACGTTTCACTTGATACACATGTCGTACAAACACATTCCAGGGTTACCCTCGGTTCATTTTCCTACATGGTTACTTTCCCTTATGTTGCCAGCATAGCTCTCAACTGAGTATGTAATGTTCGGTTACACCCGAACTTAACCGTCCTTACTTGTTATTTATAAAAACTGTAAACTATATTTTTCAATACGCCTAAATACATGCGTCTATTTTATTTTTCATTTTTCACAATAATCAAAACTTTTGAAAATTTAAAAGTCAATATTGAAAATTACAAAGTTCAAACTAAATAAAATACAAAGTTAAATAAAAATAATAAGAACCCTACATCAATAAGCACTATCTGGCACCTGCCAACACAGCCGTTTGGTCCAGGCAAGTATTAGAAGGCCCTAGACAAAATCCACACACAGAATCGGTAAACGATTTTGCCGATTTTTAAAAATGTTATGAAGCACCATATTAAAAAATATTCATTTTGGAGTACCAAGGGAGGTCTAGTCCTAATCCACCTGACTCTGCCAACTCAGTGGAGATCCCCTCCTTCCTCTGTTCTGCCTTCGTCCACTCGCACAACATGACCTAGCCACCGAAGCCTTTGGGTTTTTATTCACGGTACTATCTTCATATATATATTCGCATATATGCGAAAAGCTCATACACGCGATATTGAGCAGGCTGATGCAGTAGTAATTGGTGCAGTTTAGGACTCGTATTTCTTGTGGATAGGGGAGAGCACACGCAAAATCGTGGAGAGATGGTCAAGTCCTGGACTTGCTCAACAAAATTATTGGGCTTTCAGTACAAATCGTGGATATATGAACATTACTTTAAGTTTTCAGGTGACCTTTAATCTTTTACTCTTTACTGAAACTCAGGCCGCCACGACCTTACACACTTGGACAGCCAGTGGCTGTGGTCAAACTCTCCTTTGTAGATTCCCAAATAAGTGATTGGGCCGAATTGGCCGACAGTGGCGTAGTGAGGTTTTCTTGCGCCCGGGAAAATATTTTTTTTTTGACTCACCCCCCTTACTACGCCACTGTTTCTTTTTTGATTTCAGAACAGAGTCAAAACATACAGACACGATCTTTCCTATGGATGTTTAGCCATTAGAGTCTCGGAGGTTCGACCTAGATGTTAGCTTTGTATTTTGAATTGAGGCTATAATATATACTATTTTTACTCATGTAATCGGTTATCTCCGCGATCTTTTCCGTTAAACCGTTGCGATTTCATTACAGAGTTATGAATTGTAATTGTAGCAGTTGTCGCTGTGGGGGAGAGAGATGGTTGGGCACGCCGTGAAGGAATATTTTTGTTTAAACATATAGGTACCACACAATGTTAATGCTAGTACATAGTTCGTATTAAAAAAGTTATAGTTTTTCTTTAAATAAGGTTGAACACTTAACAATTCTTCTGCCCTTCTGACGCACTTTTCACCATAAGATGAGGGAGTAAAGATGAACACAAAGTATTGCACACTTATATATACATATATATGGATTTATTTGAACACATACTATCTACACATAATATGTACAATGATTTTGTAAGATTTTAATTAGTTTTCAAAAATTAAGGCAAGCTTTCCTTTGGACCACTTGAATGCACAAAAGCCGTCGGCATTTCACCACTTTCATATATACATACGTACATATATATATTTATACACTTGCCTCGCTACCTACATATTCTCACTTATCACATTAACCAATTGTAATACATATTCAAATGTATGTTATCACTTTAAAACTTTTTTTTCTACATTTTTCTATTGACTTTCTTAGATTTTATTTAAATGGAAAACAAACGCCGTCGACATTGTAGCACTTGCATATATATGCAGCTATGTACATTTATACACATACCACGGTACCTACCTATTTTCACTTCTGCACATTTATAAAATCGTTATTACACAAATCTACATTTGCACCATCACTTAACAATTTTCTT
Organism: Eurosta solidaginis; assembly: GCF_040869045.1. NCBI lineage: Eukaryota > Metazoa > Arthropoda > Insecta > Diptera > Tephritidae > Eurosta > Eurosta solidaginis. The sequence goes on along the minus strand of NC_090322.1, from coordinate 116,721,557 downwards.
CTGCATTTTAAAATTCAATTTGTAAAGTTTTTTAGTCACAACAGCACAAAATCACGATTAACCGATCAGTTAGAAAAACACTTGTTTTCTTTGGATAACCAAAAAAACTATGCAAATGAAAATATAAACAAACAAAAGTGTCAAAAATGGCCGAGCGCACGAACAAAACAAGAAAGAAATAAAAATGACAGCCCAGGCTGGTGCGGACAGAATAACAAAACGCATGGTGAACACCTAATCTGGTTTTTCTAGAGGAACACCAACTTGTTTCAGCGCCAAGTAGAAACTCTACAGTGCGCCCTCTTGTATATCTATCCTCTTTGTTTACATCTAAAATTATATATCTGGCTCAGGCTCTTTGCCACCGGATGATGGCTTCTATATACATGTATATTTGTAGTTTATGTTTATCTTATTGCCATATGCGGGTCTATGCGTGAGCACTACTTCGGCTGATGATTACATGTGTTTGGGAGTATATCTTCGTTGCCTTGTATGTATGTGTGTAAATGATGATTGATTTGCTTACCTACGCTAGAGTGACAGCTTGCTTTATTGTTGTTGTTGTTGTTTTTGTAGCGATAAGGTTTCTCCCAGAAGGCTTTGGGGAGTGTTATCGATGTGATGGTCCTTTACTTTATATGGCCACATTAAACCTTCAGGCCAATTTTATTGTTGTTGTGCCTTTATTACTAACAGCTTTGTGATGCTTAAATTCGCCACAATATTAATTTTTAAAATTTTGTTAATAGATAAAATATGATCAGCCAGTTAAGCAAAAATTTTTAAATATGTAAATAACGCAATGTACCACTCGTCTTAAAATTTTTTGGAAAACTTTTGAACAAATTATTTAAGTAATCGAACAGCGACTTAACAGGTGATCCAGGCTGTTTGCTATTGTGAAGATTTTTTTTCAAACATTCGCCACTTGTATGAATTCACAATGGTTTACATATTAGCCGTGTTTTTTTTTTTTTGTAACGTTCATTGTGAATTCCAACTGGTAACGGTTTTCAATAAGGTGCACCATCTAATTTTTATCAATAATTATCAGAGGTGCTACCAAAAGTCGCTTTTCGACCTCCGTTTTTAGAATCCGAAAATTAAAAATTTTATTTCCTTCTAAAGATAATTCCAAAAAAGCATAAAATGACCCCGAGAGGGTCCGAAATATATGTTTCGATCTATAGTTTTTATGCACAGAATTCCTTTCTGCGTTGAGAATGAAGAAGAAAGATTTTTCCCATAAGAATTTCTTCTCAAAACAATTACATTTTTCTAAAAACAAGAAAAAAACATTTCTAATATGCGTGGACATTTTCGTTATTATTATAAATTGAGCAAAAATTTCTTTGTCTATTGCAAAAAATTCCTCCATTGTTTATCTTCTGAGAAAGCTTTTTTTGAGTGTTTATTTCATATTTGTCAAATTGATAGCCACAAACGCTTGTGCTTAAACTTATTTTACTGCCGTGCGGCGATGAATTAATATGACAAGATATATAGTACGATCGTTCAATGGAAAATCGTTAATTTTCACCGATTTTCGGTCTGCTCTCCTTATTAATTTTTAATGCCAATATATTTTAAATATATCACACCCACCTCAATGTACCAAGGAGGAAGAATTTAAAATTAGTATAAGCTTGGGAAAAAAGTTAAAAAAATGGTATAGAAAATGTTAATTTAAAAATGAAGTAATTCACAAAAATTCTTTAGCAACCATTTTTATTAATTCATATTAATTAGTTGAAAAAATACAGAATGTTCATTTCTGTAGAAGAAGAGAATTTGGGTCTAGTAGCTTCTATTCCAATTTACGTCATGCTTCTTTTAATTTACCCTAAAAATTTGTGCGACTGATTCTACATGTTTTACACTGATTCCGAACGACATTTGCAAGACAAATAAATTTTTACTTAGAAATTTACAAGTTCAACTCAGTTTGTCAGTAAAAACACACACCAAATTGGCAATTTATACCATTTGGGCAATTTATTACGCAATTTATCATATAATAAATTGCCAATTCAAAAAAAAATTGCGTAATAAATTGTTTTAAACTGCAAATGCAATTTTGTAAAGTGTGTTTATTGAGTAGATTTAAACGTCAGTTAGGCATGGCTCAACTATATGGTTGTCTCATCTCATCAGCTGATTTTATTGTTTTCATTTCACTGGAGTAGGGATTGTCAAAAGAAGATGGCAAACTCAAAATGCAACCAAAAGATTGAACATATTTTCTTACAACACACAAAAGTTTCAAAGCTATATGTTTCCATTCCATTCCATTCGCTAAAACCAACACGTACATTTTGACAGTCTGAACCATTGTGAATGATAACTAAGTGTGATATCTTCTGCATAGACGTCAAAATTCCAAAGTGATTGGATCACCTGATTTGTATTTGACTAGCGATAGTCTCATTCTGTATCTCTTTCTATCACCCGCTGAAGATAGGCGCCGCCATATTGAACACCCTATCACCTAAAAAGTAGCCATATTGAACATCCTGTCAGGCATTTGACAGATAAGATATCACACTTAGTTATCATTCACAATGGTCTGAACAAAGGTATGTTGTTGCTGTAGAGATGAGCCAACCAGCTATCAAATTACTATTGTGTAAGTTGTATGAACACCACTCATTTTTTCTGTTTGAACATAGTACGAAAGTTATTGTAATTTCAAACCACCAAATCCTGGGATTGCAATCGATCTTCGGGTTGCGATCCTTAGGCCCGGTTTTCAGTAGTTGGTTAAACTAAGCTTAAATAAATTTTGCTTAAACTCTAGTAAAATTTAATCTTCAGTTAAACTACTGAGCAGTTTTTCAGTTACAGTTCAAGGCCGCCTTTGGCAAAGGGCATAGATAATGTATCCTCCTTGGCTGTGCTATCACTAAATTGCTCCTCTTCCATTGTGGATAATATAATGAAATTATTTTCCATATTGCTACGACTTGTGGCAGCAGACGATGTGTTTAAGCGGGGACTCCTACGTGGTGGAGTACGATACATCTGTCCAATGGCAAGGACAGTAGCGAAAATATTTCCAGTTAATACAATAATATTATATATAATAATAATAAAGCAAAATAAAACTGTCGTCGTTGGCATGGATGAGCAAATGTAACGCAATATATTCCAAAAAATAACTCTGCTTATGTTACAAAGTAGTATAGTTGGTTTATTGTAAAATAGTATATCTGTGTTGTGGTTGTGGTTATTTATTAGTTTATGTTGGTTTATTTTGCTGTGATTTCTCCGTTTGCTGACCAACGACTGAATCATGTTAAAGCCCCGACACATAAGCAGTTTTTTTTATTTATGAGTAGATTGCACGTATTTTTATGGAGAACGGTAGATTGGGCGATACTGGCGCCATCTGACATGGAAAAGTAGCCAGCATTGTGAATGATGACAAAGTGTGATCTCTTATGCATAAACGTCAAAACTCCAAAGTGATTGGATCACCTGATTCGTATTTGACTATCGCTGTCTCATTCTGTATCTCTTTCTATCACCCGCTGAAGATAGGCGCCGCCATATTGAACAGCCTGTCAGAACGCTGAAAAGTAGCCATATTGAACAGCCTGTCAGGCAGTTGACAGATAAGAGATCACACTTTGTCATCATTCACAATGGTAGCCAGCTCTCAAATTTTGTTACAAGGAAAGCAGAAGAAGAAGAATTTGACATTTGCTTTGGCTAAGGGTGTTCGCACACTTTGCAAGTGAAATTATTTTTCCCACTCGTTGGTAACTTTTATAACATTTTTCGCAAGTAAAAACTGCAATATACATAACAAAGAAATACGACACAAAATATATTAGCAAGTATTTTTGTTGTATACAGTGCTTCGCGAAATTTTGTATTTGAATGGGCAATGCGAAATAAACTTCAATTGCTAAAGGCTCCATTACTGATACTTAGCATAGACTTGACTTGGCTTGCGAACTGTCACTTACAGTTCTGTTAAATTAACATTGCATGTTACTGATTACTCAAAACTTAACTTGACTTAGAAGTCTGTTGAATTTTGATTTTCTATGTAAGTTCTAAGTGACGTTTACATTTTGAGATGCCATTTGTTTGTTTCCATTTCATTTTGACATTTTGTCATACAAATTGACATTTATTTAAAAATAAATTTCAACGCTGATTATGATGCCAGATTTTATGCGCCAAGTGGAGTATAATCGTGGCTAAGTTGCCAAGTTTACGACAAGTCAAGTCAAGTCTATGCTAAGTATCAGTAATGGGGGCTTAAGTCTGAAGTTTCTTCATATATATAAACGCAACACCTTCATTCATTGTGGCGATGTAATTGGAATGCATATGCATATGTTAAACGCATCTACCCTACAAGACGGAGGTAACTAGTTCACCCACACATTCAAAGCTTTTTTCGCTCTCCACTATCCCATCGACCCCTGCAAAAACGCTCCACGTCATTTTACTAGTCATTTTACGGTCATTGTGACTTTCTGCAGCGGTTATATTCATAGTCACGTTTGCATGGGCGTGATGAACTTTTGTGACCAAATTTTCCGTTTCGTTCCTATTAATGTGATCGTGCATTCCGCTCCCACTTATAGGATGTGAGCATAGCACTGTGCTGCTCACACACGTCACAATGCTCGTCAAATGGCGGTCATTTTTCCGTCATTTCACTCTACATTTTCGAGTCATTTGACAATCAATTTTACTTCGGTTTTACCATTTATATAACCGCCATATAACGTGAATTTTACCTGCAGATTTACTTTACCTGGAGCAGCCATATGAATAAAATATAAACCAAAAAAATTGAATTTTCAATATTTATTATTTTCAATATTATTATATATGTACATGAAATTGGAACTTATATTAATCCAGTTCATATAAAACAGAAGAACTTTAATAATAAATAAACTCGCTTAATTGGTTTTTGTTTTCCAATCTCTTCTAAGCGAGCAAAAAAATAATATTAAGCTTTAGAAAAAACTCCAATTATTTGAATAATCTACAACTTAAAGCTTAGTAGAAATTCAGATCAAGAATATTCAAAGGTGTCGTGGATCCGATTGCTGTCGTAATTGAAGAACTTAAAAATGTACGACTATTAATTGAGTCAGACTTACTTACTTACTTACTTAATTGGCGCTTAACCGTCTAAACGGTTATGGCCGTCCAACAAGGCGCCCCAGTCGCTCCTTCGCTCCGCCAACCGGCGCCAATTGGTCACACCAAGTTAGTTTAAATCGTTTTCCACCTGGTCCTTCCAACGGAGTGGGGGCCGCCCTCTACCTCTGCTTCCATAGGCAGGTTCCGATAGAAACACTTTCTTGGCCGGAGCATCATCTTTCATTCGCATAACATGGCCTAGCCAGCGCAGCCGCTGCGTTTTAATTCGCTGGACTATGTTGATGTCTGCGTATAGCTCGTACAGCTCATCATTAAATCTTCTTCGGTACTCGCCATCGCCAACGCGTAGAGGTCCATAAATCTTTCGAAGAACTTTTCTCTCGAACACTCCCAAAGCCGCTTCATCTGCTGTTGTCATGGTCCATGCTTCTGCCCCATATAGCAGGACGGGTACGATAAGTGACTTGTAGAGTATGATTTTCGTTCGCCGAGAGAGGACTTTACTTTTCAATTGCCTACCTAGTCCAAAGTAACATTTATTGGCAAGATTGATTCTTCGCTGGATTTCAGTGCTGATGTTGTTGCTAGTGTTGATGCTGGTTCCCAAATAAACGAAGTCTTTTACTATTTCGAAATTATGGCTGCCAACAGTAGCGTGGTTGCCAAGGCGCATATGCGCTGACTCTTTGCTCGATGACAGCAGGTACTTCGTTTTGTCCTCATTCACCATCAAACCCATCTTTACCGCTTCTTTTTCCAGCTTGGAGTAAGCAGAACTAACAGCGCGGGTGTTTAGACCGATGATATCAATGTCATCAGCGTATGCCAGTAATTGCACGCTTTTATAGTATATTGTTCCAGTGCGGTTAAGTTCTGCAGCTAGTATAATTTTCTCCAGCATCAAATTAAAGAAATCGCACGATAGGGGATCGCCCTGTCTGAAACCTCGTTTAGTTTCGAACGGCTCGGAGAGGTCCTTCCCAATTCTGACTGAGCTGATGGTGTTGCTCAACGTCATTTTGCACAGTCGAAGGCGGCTTTAAAGTCGACGAAGAGGTGATGTGTGTCGATTCTCTTTTCACGGGTTTTTTCCAAGATTTGGCGCATTGTGAAAATCTGGTCGATGGTAGATTTACCAGGTCTGAAGCCGCACTGATAAGGTCCAATCAGCCGGTTCACGGTGGGCTTCAATCTTTCGCACAATACACTTGAAAGGGCCTTATATGCGATATTAAGAAGGCTGATTCCACGATAGTTGGTGCATTTTGCAGTATCCCCCTTCTTGTGGACTGGGCAAAGAACACTTAGATTCCAACCGTCGGGCATGCTTTCGTCCGCCCATATTTTGCTAAGAAGCTGCTGCATGCGCCTTACCAACTCCTCGCCGCCGAACTTGAATAGCTCCGCAGGCAATCCATCAGCGCTCACCGCTCAATCTGGTTATTGCTATTCTAACTTCGTCATAATCGGGCGGGGGGACATATATTCCATCATCATCGATTGCGGGATCGGGTTCTTCATCTCTGCGCGGTGAATTGCTGCCTCCATTTAGGAGAGCAGAGAAGTGTTCCCTCCATAATCTAAGCACTCTCTGGACATCAGTTACAAGGTCGCCGTTTTCATTCCTACAGGAGTTTGCTCCGGTCTTAAAACCTTCCGTCTGTCGCCGTATTTTTTGGTAGAATTTTCGGGCGTTATTCCTGGTGGCTAGCAGCTCAAGCTCCTCGCACTCACGCCTTTCTGCTTCTGCTTTTTTCTTCCTGAAAAGGCGTCTCGCTTCCCTTTTCAACTCACGATTGCGTTCACACACTCCTCTTGTCGCGCTCGCTTTTAACGTAGCCCTGTAGGCAGCGTCTTTTCTTTCGGTTGCAACGCGGCATTCTTCATCATACCAGTTGTTTTTCGTGACCGCCGGTAACCAATTTTTTCCTCGGCGGCGGTACGAAGTGCTTTGGAGATATGCTCCCACTGCTCCTGTATTCCTTCAGGATGAGTTATGCCCTCAGAGAGCAGGTGTGAGAGTCGAGTTGCGAAATCATTGGCAGTCTGTTGTGATTGAAGCTTTTCGCGTCTAGCTTTCCTTGTGTTTTTTGTTCCTTGTTTTTAGCCGCGTTGAGGCGGGTGCGTATTTTGGCTGCAACGAGATAATGGTCAGAATCGATGTTAGGTCCTCGGATCGTGCGCACATCTAAAACACTGGAGGCATGCCGTCCGTCTATTACAACGTGATCGATCTGATTGCGAGTATTTCAATCAGGAGACAGCCATGTAGCTTGATGTATCTTTTTAGGCATGAACCTCGTGCTTGATATGAACATGTTTCGAGCACCGGCAAAGTCAATCAGCCTCAGTCCGTTAGGAGAAGTTTCATTGTGTAGGCTGAACTTTCCGACTCTAGGGCCAAAAACACCTTCTTTGCCCACCCTGGCGTTAAAGTCGCCACGCACGACTTTTATATCATGACGGGGGCAGTGCTCGTATGTGCATTCTAATTGTTCATAAAAAGTGTATTTCACCTCATCGTCTTTCTCCTCTGTCGGCGCATGGGCGCAGATGAATGATATATTAAAAAATTTTGCTTTTATTCGGATAGCGGCGAGACGCTCGTCCACAGGCGTGAACGCCAGCACTTGGCGACAAAGTCTCTCTCCCACCACGAATCCGACGCCGAAACTGCGCTTATTCGCATGACCACTCCAATATATGTCACAATTTTTGATCTTTTTTCTTCCTTGCTTCGTCCAACGCATTTCTTGGATGGCGGTGATGCCAGATTTTGCTTTGACGAGGACATCAACCAGCCGGGCATCTGCACCAATCCCATTCAGGGAGCGGACGTTCCAGGTGCATGCCCTCAATTCATTGTCCTTCAAACGTTTGCCATGGTCGTCATCAATAGAGAGTGTATTTATCCGAGGTGTTGAGTCAGACTTATTATTGTTCTAAATCTAATCATTCAAGCAATAATTCTGCAACCCTTAGCAGGAGTATTGATTGGTTTCAAATCTAATTCCGACAGCAATCATATCACGACATCCCTTATTATATATGCACATGAAATTGTAACTTAAATTAATACAGTTCATATAAAGAAAAGTAAGTATTTTAATAATAAATAAACTCGCTTGATTGGTTTTCGTTTTCCAATTGAAATCTTTTCCAAGCGAACAGAAAATAATTTTAAGCTTTAGAAAAAACTCCAATTATTTGAATCAATTTAAATCTACAACTTAAAGCTAATTAGAAATTCAGATTAGATTTACTCTTTTTTTTTCAGATCAAGAATATTCAAAGGTGTCGTGGAATCCGATTGCTGTCGTAATTGATGAACTTAAAAATGTACGACTAGTAATTGAGTCAGACTTATTATTGTTCTAAATCTAATCATTCAAGCAATAATTCTGCAACCCATAGCAGGAGTATTGATTGGTTTCAAATCTAATTCCGACAGCAATCGTATCACATCCCTTATTATATATGTACGTGATATTGCAACTTAAATTAATACAATTGATATAAAGAAAAGTAAGTACTTTAATAATAACATAAACTCTCTTAATTGGTTTTTGTTTTCCAATTGAAATCTTTTCTAAGCGAGCAGAAAATAATTTTAAGCTTTAGAAAAAACTCCAATTATTTGAATAATCTACAACTTAAAGCTTAGTAGAAATTCAGATTAGGTTTACTCTTTTTTCAGATCAAGAATATTCAAAGGTGTCGTAGAATCCGGTTGCTGTCGTAATTGATGAATTTAAAAATGTACGACTTGTAATTAAGTCAGACTTATTATTGTTCTAAATCTAATTATTCAAGCAATAATTCTACAACCCTTAGCAGGAGTATTGATTGGTTTCAAATCTAATTCCGACAGCAATCGTATCACATCCCTTATTATATATGTACGTGATATTGCAACTTAAATTAATACTGTTGATATAAAGAAAAGTAAATACTTTAATAATAAATAAACTCTCTTAATTGGTTTTTGTTTTCCAATTGAAATCTTTTCCTGTGCAAGCACATCGCTAACCTGTGTTGGCAAAAGATATGATTATACTGTCTTCGACGTTACTCGACGAAGTAGAGATGACCGTTGTTTCGGTGGCAGCTGTTACAACAGCAGTTTCTAACTTTACACCATCCGTACAGTGTGATGAATGCTTCACTGCCTTTTCCAATTGCTTGGCGCCAGCAATTTTTGCTGTTTGTAAAGCTTTAGCTGTAATGCAAATATATAGATGGGTTAAAGTGGTTTTCGTATGTTATTCAACAACTCACCCTATACCATCATCACAGCCTCCTCATCGATTTTGAATATGTGTACTGTTTCAGTATTCAGACCCAGTTTGTTTGATGCAATATTTTCGATTTGATGAATATGTATACTATCCGTTAGGCAGACAATTAGGTGCGTTCGATTCATTCATATACTGTGGGTATTTGAGCCGTAGACGCAATTGATATATTGTAACATTTGTAAACAGTTGGGTTTCTCTGCTGTCACCATCACCACTAGAGAGCTATTGAAGAAACGCTCGACCAAGATATGTTGCGATTTACGCGCATAGATTTTTTCCACCTTGTCACAGTTATTGATGGAGAAAATGCGAAAGCCATATTTACCATCCAATACGGAAATGGAACTGTGGAGGAAGAAACATTTTATAAAATTTAATAAAATCAATAAATGATAGTTGTGTTAAAATGGGGTAAAGTATCGTATGTTAAAGTATAGCGAAGTTTGAATAGGTATCATTATTCATTCTTAGAAACATGTACGAAGGTACCTCGTAAGATATTAAAAATCCTCAACGCTTTTTTGCAATAACTTAAAAAAAACTCATATTCATCAAATTTCTGTTTAACTTCTACATATCAATAGCTACCTGTACCACCAGAAGGAGTCACTATTGCTTCTACACGCTATTGTTTCCTACACCGATGAGCTTTGTAATGAAATAAACAGCTATCTCGCCAATCTCTCCAGTTTTGTCGCCTCGCGAAACCTGATATTGTAACCAACCAAATCATCGGTGATCTTATTTAAAACATGGCCGCGCCAAATGTCGACCATATGACATTACCCTACCGACTGTCTTACACCTTAAAATTTTGGGTGTGACTTTCATCAGGATCTACATTTTGGTGAGCACGCAGCCGCAATTGTTCCGAGAATTCATAGTCGTACCAAAATCCTCAAATCCCTCGCTGGCAATACCTGGGGAAAGGATAAAGAAACGCTCATGACTACACACAAAGCAATTAGCCAGCCGATTAAGTGCTATGCGTCACCCATATGGTCGCCAAGCCTAAAAATTACCCACTGGAAGAAGCTACAGGCCTGCCAAAATACTGCTCTCAGAATTGCCACGGGCTGTCTTCTTATGTCCCCAGAACACCATCTGCATAATGAAGCGAGAATACTCCCCATCAGGGAGAGAAACGAGATGCTGACCAAACAGTTCCTGTTGAATACCCAGAAACCTGAGCATCCCAACAGACATCTGATTAGTCAACCAGCACCGCCTAGGGGCCTAAGGAGTCATCTCCGTAAGCATTTTGAGGAAATACGGCTCCTGAGAACCCAGCCGTATGAAGCTAAAAAACACAAGCAGGTCCTTGGTGAACTCCATAAACAAGCGTCGGACCTTAATGCTAGGAATTGCCCGGTGAATCCAGTACTCAAAGAAAAGTATCCAAACCTCGCGGAAGAGGAACGCATACTCCCAGAGAAAAGCGAGTCACTCTAGCTCAACTTCGTTCTGGATACTGTAAGAGGTTAAACTCTTACCTATCCAGAATCAACCCCGATATACGAAATGTATGCCCCGCTTGCAATGTGTCCCCACATGACACCAACTTTTGAAAGCTTATGTGTGATGATGCATCATCACCACCCAAAGAACTATTAGACTGATCTTCGCAATTTTCCTCTAGTATAGTAGATGGTCTGAGAAGTCTCACCATTTTCAAAGGTGAAGTTTGTAAAGTGGTATCGCCCACTATTGTGGAGTCCCACATTTTAGATGGCGCTTCAATATCTTCTAGGAGTGTTACATCAATACTTTTTAAAGGAGTTTCATTATCCAATTGATGCTGCTCCTGTACGCATAAGTCATGCAATAGACGTTGCAGTGATTGTGCTTCTTCATCTATTTCTTGTAGTTCTAAGATTATATTATTAAATTTATACCACGCAATCTTATCAACTTTCAATATGTTGTATATTCACTTACCTTGTTTATAAGGGATTTTAATATAGTTTCCATCGGCGCTGCGCTTTTTAGCATCTTCTTTAGCCATATCCTTGTTCTCGCTATGTATGTACTTAAATAGTGTGCTGTCAGGATCGGATGCTGTTTTATCACACATTTTTTCCAAACCCATACAACTTTCATCAGACGTACGTTGCTGTTGGCATTCCAATATAGTTTCGTCACAAGATGCCTTAGTTGAAAAATTATAAGGAATCCTCTTTATAGTGTTTGCATTGTTGGATTTATTTTCATCCTCCATTTCAAATATTTTGTTCATTGCATTTCCGCTAACAGCAACGTTACTTTCGTGTTGATCCACATTCGCTACACGTGGAGCTGCGCGTGCTTCTAGCAAAGTTTGTAGATCCTCCTCTAAATCCAAGCTAAAGCGTTGGCAAGATACCGGCTCTTTAGCAGGCGTTGTAGCCTTTCTAAATGTGTTCGTGAATCGAGAAAAAAATGTTGAAGATATTGTTTGTATTAATTTTTAATAATAGGTATATATTACCATGCTAAAGTGATTTATCTTTTTAAAAGTAAAGTAATAAAGTTCTACAAGCTAGTAGCTACTTTTTAGTCAAAGATTTGGAAAAATTTCAAATTCTTATATAGTAAGCCAATTTACTCTACAGTATTTAAAACATCCATCTCCATGCTCACTCGAATGGCTCATCATAAACAAGCATACAATTTTAATGATATATTTATAAGCATTTACCGTTGCATGACAAGTAATTTTTTGACTTTTGCACGCCAAGCTTTATTTGCTTGAAATTTTTCCAATCCAGACATTTGATTCCAAGTTATATTTTGTTGAACCACAGCAGACAAGGCGCGGTAATCTTCCAGGGTTTTCGTTACGAAATATCTTTTCCAGATAAGCTTATACCACTTGAGCACGCTACGTTGTGTTATTATTTTATCCAATAGTTTCTTAATGGTTGCCCCATCATTTGAAATTGTGGCCTTACCACTGGAATCAACAATATGCTTGTCCATGTTACGTGAACCCAATGTAGTGCGTACAGCGTCCACAATTGAATGCGAGGTATTGATGTTGGATATGATGAATATTTTTTACATAAAAACTCATGTACCCAATACAAGTTCAGGCATACCGCCGATAACACACCTTTTAAACGACGTTGTGTGTCCAAATCACTTAGCGGTTTTTCTTCTATGATTTGTAGCAATTCTTCAACAAACGTTGGATCATGTATGGGATGCGACCAAAGTGCACCGCCCATCTATATTTGGGAATATAAGAAACAATTTGGTGTGAACAATTGGTGCCAGTTAACCCTCTGAAAAAGCGACTGACGCGCCTTTTTGAACGGACATAACCGTTTAAACGGTTAAGCACCAATTAAGTAAGAAGGAAATAATTTGATTTATTCGAGTTTAAATACTTAAGTGGGATAGTTGAAACTTACATGATGTTTATCACCGCAATGCGCACAATTTGTATTAACATTTGGTCCAGTTGGTATACCGAATTATACTTCCACATTACCTTTATCTGAGATCTTGCTTTTTACAATACCCATAGGCTCTAGCGTATAGGTATCACAACCAGTGCATTGAAATACCATTCATTGTTTGCTGTGTTCATAATATAAAGATATGGTAAGTAATTGGATTGTGGTAAAAGACCAAAATGCTGTATACCAACCTCATGCTATATTTACATTTCGCTTGACTACTATGCATACGCACAAATACGCGTCCCCCTGCCAAAATTCGTGTGGCTGTGTGCGTTTTTGGTCACACGATTTTTGCAGGGACGTTTCTGGCTGCCATCGAAATGACAGCGTCATCTTAATACGACAAAATTGTGGTAATTAAACTAAAAAAGTGCTTGTGCTACGGGCTTTTAGGTGTGACGTGTGTTAGCTGTTTAACCACTTCTAAATTAACCTGGCGCATTAACTAGAGGCAGCCAAGTCCTCTTGCCACCAATTGGAATTGGAAGATTCGATTTCCAAAACTAAAAAAGGTAACGTTTTCAAGACAGTGCACAACCTAAACAAAGGTGGTATCAAAAGACGCGTGTCGAGATCCGTTTTTAGAATCTGAAAGTTGTATAGAATCGACGGGATGGCCTAGAAGGTTTCAGGTGGTCATACTAAATCGCTCCCGGGGAGTGTCCTTATCGCTACAACCAAAGCAACATTATTTACTCTCTGCTTTTCATTCATACGTATGTGTATTTTTAAATAAAAAATAATAAAAAATGTTATATTAATATATATCATCTCTGCCGGGGTGCGATTCAGCTTAGGATATGCCAAAACAACAAGAAACCTACAATTAAATGCAGATTCACGTGTCATTTGCCAAGGATTTACCGGTAAACAAGGTACTTTCCACAACCAACATGCTTTGGAATACGGTACAAAATTGGTTGGATGTATTTTCCCAAAAAAGGGTGGAACTACGCATCTTGGTTTGCCAGTATTTGCTTCGGTAATTTATATTGATTTGTATTGATTAAAAATTGCAATAGTAGATAATGTAATTTGAATTAAAATTGAATAGGTAGCCGAAGCAAAAAATGCAACTGTTGTTTATGTGCCGCCATTGGGAGCTGCTGCTGCTATCATAGCAGTATTACAAGCACGACATTCCTTTGATTGGTTGCATAATCGAAATTGTGCCCTAACATGATATGGTTCGCGTTAAGCACGCTATGTTAAAGCAAAATAAATCTCGTCTAGTCAGGCCCGATTGTCCAGGATATATACAACATGTATGAATTTGTTAGTGATAATTTGTCATGCTTTTGTTGATAATCAACTGAAGAAGGCAAATACCAAAGAGTTCGAAGTTCATGTAAATACCAATTGATTTCTTTAAATAGCGTTTGGAGAACAAAACCCATATGTATGTATGCATACAACTGCATAGAAAGGGAGGGATTAATTAATTATGATCAGTAGATTTATAGGATTTTTATTATTTTCCCTGCGTCGCCGTTGCCATTACATTGCGTTAAGAGAGGACATCAACACCTTACCCACAACCAGTTAAAATTTTAGTAAAATTTGCTCTTTTCATTGCTGATTCAAAACGTGGGAAGTTATATATGTAGCATTCCATGGAGAATGGTAAATTTTAGCAGACTTTCGCATTGCGGTCATTATTAATATTCAATCCCTAGAAGGTTCAATGTAGTCATATCAATAGGTCCGGAGATGGTCGGGTTAGTACCTCAATGGTGCTTGTTACCGGAACGTAGATAGATAATTTATTGAGGATTGCACAGTGACTTGCACATCTCCTTCACAGCACTTCATCGTAGCCGACTTTTTTGATGAATCCTAGCAGAGTTCTTGGCTTGAGGGATTAAATGTGGGAATGCACTGGCCATGGTGAGCCCATAAACTTAGCCCTACGTTTTGAGATTGCTTCGTATTCTTGGAGGATATGGTCCGCCGTCTGCTGATCGATCACAAAATCGGCATGTGTTATTCGATAGTATGCCCACTTTCTGCATACGGCTGCTCAGTCTATAATGCGCTGTAAGAATACCTCTTGGGATTCTTCGGTTATCTTTCGATAGGTCTATTATTGCCCTGTAGCGCTTGTGCTATAACTTCCTAACAGTAACTCAGATTATCTCAAACTTGGCGTATTGCTCCAGTGTTCTTCTCCCGTTTCCTTAGGGAGAGTGCGTTCCTACTCTGCTAGTTTTTTTCTTTGAGTACAGGATTCACCGGGCAATTCCTGGCATAGAGGTCCGACGCCTGTTTGTGGAGTTCACTCAGGACCTGCTTGTGTTTTTCAGCTTCATACGGCTGTGTTCTCAGGTGCCGTATTTTCTCATAATGTAATGAGGGCATGAACAACAAGAAGCCACAAAAGATTTGTAAAAGTTACGAGGACGTCGGGTTTTGGGATCAAGCCCAGAGCAACCTGTCCGATGCAACCATCCCTTGCACATGACACACTGACAAGAGTATGACCGTCCTAAAAAGATTCTATTCCGGCAAACGCAGCAAAACCATTTCTCATGACCGGGGTCAGGAGAAGGACACGGATTGGGTTCGATACCTTCCCGGAGGAGGAGAGTATGGCACAGACCTGCTGCATGGATCTGCTGGGAGGATGATAATTTGTGGGAGGGACGCAACAAACTAAACACTAGAGTCCGCCTGCTCATTACCCTGTACTCCCCTGTGGTCTGGGACCCAGTGCAACAGTACTACGTTGTGCACCCAAGGACCAGTGCTGACTTTATTTCGAACGCCCCAATTGCCTTTAGTGGGGCCTGACTGTCTGTCGGAGTATGGCAATTGTTTAATTGGAGTATCAGCGCTGAAGGTTCAGCTTAGCGCACCAACATATGGCGAATACTTCCGCTTGAAAGCTGCTCGTATGTGCTTTTAGAAGTACTGATATTTTGGCTCTGGGTCCGGAGACTCTGGCGTCTTCGAACCAGGGCCGTAGAGAAAATCCGGGCCCGGGACTAAAAAAATTTACGGGCCCCCTATAAAAAATCCACTAATACATTTGATTAACGTGAACTAATGACGTTTCATTCATAAATCATTATTGATGGATTACATCAAAAAAAATTTTTGACACATCAACTAAATGATTTTTGGCTAAGAGCTGACAATAAAAAACACAGAATATTTACTATTTGTTTTATTTTATTGTAACGTAGAAATAAAATTCTCTTTTAACAGCCACATATTATTTCAAATAATCTTTTCTAGTTATTTGGTAAC
Source organism: Eurosta solidaginis (assembly GCF_040869045.1). NCBI lineage: Eukaryota > Metazoa > Arthropoda > Insecta > Diptera > Tephritidae > Eurosta > Eurosta solidaginis. Next base: position 116,705,431 of record NC_090322.1, on the reverse strand, counting down.
ATTTTCATACATTTCTGATAAATTTAATGATGATTATACATATTAATTATTCAATATAGAATGTTCGGATATCAATGAGCGGCTTTACTTGCTTTTTTCGCTGCAAAATTTTTTATAATTATATCAAAATTTAACTGTCTTGCCAAAACGGATGCAACACAAAGCGTGGCGAGTCCTAAAACTCGCTCTTTAGATGAACACGATCTATGAAAGTCTTTCATTCTTGAAAGGACGCTGGAGGAACGTTCTGCACTAGATACAGTGACAGGTAAAGTGCAAAAGGTACGTAAACGAATACAAAAGTTGGGGGAAAATTGTATACATATTTTGAAAATAGACGGTATTTAGCAATTCCAATGGTGGCAGACCTTTATCAAAATTTGCTTCGTAAATGTGTTTCAAGTGAACTATTTCACATTCTCAGCTTAGAGAAATATCCGACTTGTATTTTTCGACAAATTTTGCTGCGCTCGCCCGAACCGTAGTTTCATCCATGTCTTAAATTGCCACAAAAAGGAAAACTTTTCGTTCAAATATCTCATAGCTGCAAATCGTTTAGTAATGCCAGTGATTACCGAATCAACGATCACCAAGAATGTATTGTTTTTGAAATCAGACTCTGAATCATCCGTAATCATCTCATTTAAATTGTCTTCAGAACGCCTTTTGGGTTTTCTCTTTCGAATGTCCGGAAACTTTGGCGAGATGTTCAATTGAATAGCAACTGTTTTGCATTCGTTCATTTGTTTCCATTGGTTCCTGATCAACTTCAAATCAGCTAATAAGGCATCTAGATGTCGGACCTCAACATCTGTGGTGGCGTCTCTCGCTTGGAGGACCACGCTTCTTTCATTAATGGTAGGGTTTTGAACCAAATTGAGGACAGCAAGATACATTCGAACTTGTTGATGTACTTGAGAATGCCGGTAACATCGCCGTATGCTTGCGCAGTCAAATTTGGCTTTTGGCTGAAAGACTATGAAGAGAGCTAGGTACATTTTTTTTGAGGATGTCACATCGTTGTGGAGTGCTGCCGAAGAAAATAATTGCAGCCGTACAACATTCTGCAGCATCAACACCACATAAATTGATAGCGTTTTCTTTTCTGAAATAAATTGTTGCCTAAGTAAATGGTAATATTCTACCCCATCGGGTTAGGGGGTCAGAATATACCCGCGGTAGGTATGCCTGTCGTATGCGTAAGAGGGGACTATAATATCAGATTCCAGGGGATGTGTAGCGCAACCCTGCAGGTTGCCAGCGCAATATATAGCTTCCCCAAACCTAATTGTCAACATCACCTATCCGCGGCGAATCCTGCTTCACTAACAGACGAGGCTCTGGCGACCCCAAGCTCCTCATGGAACTTGGGATGGGGAGGGAGGGGATGGCCTGAAGGTTTAATGTGGTCACATAAATCGTTCCCGAGATGGTCGGGCTAACACCTTAATGGTGCTGTGGTACCGGAGCGTACCGGATCTGTATCCGGCAAAGGACCATCACATCGATAATACTCCTCAAAGCCTCCGGGGAGCAACCTTATCGCTACAACAACAACAACAACAATAGAGTTACTCCTACCCCGGAAAATGGTCCACATTTATAGTGCATACAAAGAACATTTCAACTCACCAAATTCACTCATATTAACAGAGTATATGTGGAACTTAAGAGCGAATTGAGAGTTTCACAAAGTTACACTGCCACACCGCCATTTTATACAGGGCTTTTGCGTTGCGAGCAGGCAAGAATTTTCACAAAAGAACGAAATACCCCGTAAAGGCGTTGCCTGTTTTTTAGAATAGAACAACAACGCTTTCGTAACACTTTATCCAGAAAAGAAACCGCTATCATAGCTGCGGGTTGCACAAGACGAGTAATCAGCATTCGAGTTTTTGTCGAGAATGTGACGTAGTGCTCCGTTATAAGCTCCTTTCATATTGGCGCCGTTAACGTACCCTTGTGCACGACAATCTTCAATCATGTATGGCAAATTAGATCAGCGATTTTCTTAGCAGTTTTTTGGTTACAATTCACGAAAGCCAAAATCTGTTCTGGAATTGTAAATTTGTTGCTTTCGAATTGAAATGGAGTGAGCGCAAAATGAACGTAGTCAACGTGACTAGCATCAAGCATAGCATCAACGATAATAGCAAAATACTTAGCTTTCCTGCCTTGATCTAATATAGTTTCCCTCACATGCTTTGCACAAATTTCTATAAACTCGTTCTAAATGTCTGGGGAAAGATAGTGAACTTGTAAACGTTTGTGCTGCTATTGTGAAATCCTAACTTTCTCCAAATGATCTCTAAGTATCGGATCATAATGGCTTATGAGATCTTAGATGCCCAAAAAATGTCCATCCTTTCGCTTTTTGAAAAAAAAAATAGTGTCCAAAATTCTATATAAAATTTCTTTCCACTTTTGAGTTTCAGTGATTAGCTGTTCATTGATAAGTGTATCAATTGTAGCCTCCTTTCGAATTAGGTTTTGTAAAGATCGCCATTGAATATAACATTTAATGTGATCTTCAGTATTTTCGTGTGATGCCAGTTTAGCGTATAGCTTCTTCCATACCTGGAATTTCGAATATTCGCCAGGACAACAAATTTTAGGTCGATTTAAAGTATTGGTGCTTAACAGACGACATGGTAGGCAATAAAAAGCATTGCTACTGGCACTCCACACCAACCAGTGACGCTCCACTTTCTCTCCATTTGGCAAGATTCTGTTTAACAACGAGGTAGGAAATGCCTCGTCATGACAATCACGTGGAAAAATAACAGGGCACTTTTGATGACCTCGACGAATTATTTCGTTGACTTCTTCAGATCGCAAAAACTCATTATTCACGGTACCGATATCGAAGTCGTTTAAATAATCTAGACTTTGATACAGAGTTGGTGGTATTGTTGGAAGGCTTTTTGAAGATGAACCAGTGTTACCACGAAAACTTTACGATTTCGGATTCATGTAAACATATATTTTTGTTTGATGTTTTTATCGTCTCCTCACTGTTCGAGGGACCAGGTAAAAAATCATTATCAATATTCGTTGCTTTTGAAATTCGGCTTAGAATTTCCACATGGAACAACTAAAGACTCTCCTGAATTAAAAAAAATGTCTTAGTACCTCTAAATCGCGGGCCCCCTCGAGAAATACCTGGCCCCCTGAGAAATATCGTGCCCTGCGCTTGCCAGGCTAAGGCTCCAGCTATTAGGAGTGATAAAGCTGTCAGATCCAGAAGCAGCAAGTGGCTTAAGTCCTAGGAAGCTTCTAGTATTTGTCAAGAGGACGGAGTTTTTTTATAACATAGGTCCTGGTTCTTGATAGGGTTTTCAGCTTGGTCGTTAAAACTCCTGGTAACACTACGAACTCATTCAGTCTATGTGAGATCCTCATGAACCGACCACTTCAACCTAACCTATGTTTTGTGTTTTGGTTTTTACTTTAGAATCTACCGGTTAAGTAAGCGATGTCAGCTAACTAAGCGCCTTCAAATGTAGATCCATAAGGAACGTGAGGTCGCCAGAGCCTCGGCTGTTAAAGAAACAGGATTCGCCACGGGTAGGTGACGTTGACAATTGGGTAGGAGAGGCTATATATTGCGCTGGCAACCCATTGAAAGGATTGCGCTACAAAACCCCTTGAATCAATTTAGTATTTTAGTCGCCTCTTACGACAGGCATAGCTACCACGGGTATACTCTAAGCCCACTAACCCGCTGGAGCTATGTTGTTGTTGTTGTTGTTGTTGTAGCGATAAGGTTGCTCCCCGGAGGCTTTGGGGAGTGTTATCGATGTGATGGTCCTTTGCCGGATACAGATCCGGTACGCTCCGGTAACACAGCATAATTAAAGTGCTAGCCCGACCATCTTGGGAACGATTTATGTGGCCACGTTAAACCTTCAGGCCATCCCTTCCTCCCCATCCCCAAGTTCCTTGAGGAGCTTGGGGTCGCCAGAGCCTCGTCTGCTAGTGAAACAGGATTCGCCGCGGATAAGTGAGGTTGACAATTGGGTTTGGAGAAGCTATATATTGCGCTGGCAACCTGAAGGGTTGCGCTACACAGCCCCTTGAATCTGGTATTTTAGTCGCCTCTTACGACAGGCATACCTACCGCGGGTATATTCTGACCCCCTAACCCGCTGGGGGGCCGCTGGAGCCATGAGAAGCGTGAGTGCACTTTGGGTGTCGCAAGGCAAGTTCCGTCGTACCTGGTGTTGTTGGGTGAGCGGCCAGGCAAGGCATCAGGGTACACATGCACCATTCAGGAGGATACCTTCGCTGAGCCCAGAAAATCTGGGAAAATTAGATGTACTGCTCAGATCCAGCAAACGAGTATGTTCTGTACTGGCATATGATAAACTTGCAGACAACCAAACGTTTAATTTCCTGTCCAAAAGGGAATTGGTGCTCGGCACTGCTGCTAAAGAAGAATAGACGTAGTCATATCAATTCGTTCCCGGGTTACTCGGGGAAAGCAGTTTTAGCAGTACTTTGCCCGTTTCAATTTGCAAATCCAATCAAAGAACTTCGCATAATGGATAAACAGTCATCTGCATTTATTCGTTTTTGTTTTTGTAGCACGCCTAATTTACTATCTATTACCCCAACATCTATCAATTATCCCTTGTTATAATCTTCGGGTACCCCCGCTACCGGAAGATGCCTTGGCATGGTGGATGTTCACTTGAATTTACTTTACAGGTCCTGATTCTGGTTATCTGAAATTTCCTTGAGTATCTTGTATTTTTTAAGCACTTCCGGTTATATTAAAAACTTATTATCTATCCTTACTGATATTGGTTTCTTTTTCATTCTAGGTAATTCGATTTGCCGATGTGGGCATAGCAATATTCCAGCTGTGGCTGTAAGAAGAACGTACATTTGCTCAAACTACAAGAAAACTGCGACAACTGTCCCTCGGCCTTTTTAGTATCACATACATATAAGGCCCTACCACGCATATTATGGGAAAGGGTCAAGTTCAAAGGCTCAACATCACCTGCAAATCGACTTTGATAGCACGAAATGGGGCTGCATATATTCCGGTATTATATCTACAACACTCATATCTATGCAAACTGATACTAACAACACCACCCGCGCAGGAAAAAGTGAGCACCATCAGTGTGAGCTTCGAAACTCAAAATGGTTTCAGAAAGGGCACGACTACAAATAAGTTTATGTCTTTACATATGTATGTAGTTTGTACATATAAATATGCACATATGTAAGGTTTACTAGAAAATTAAGGAAATTATTTGTAAAAACCATTGTATACATAATTTATTCATAATTAAATATTATTTAAACAAAAGGGACGCGTTTCATTCATATAAAAAGCGAATTGACAGAAGGTAACCGGTACGGGTAACCGATAGGCCAGTTACCCGTGTTGTTGTTGTTGCATATGTTTTGGTTAGCGATAACGAAAACATACCTAATGAAGTAACTTAAAAATGTAAATAACATCGAGCGAGAAGGAATGTAGAAAACACAATAGGTAAGAGCGAGAAAGCGAGTCACACGTACACTATTTTGAGAGAGCGCATGCGTTACCTTTTTCACGACAGCAATGTAAAAGTCATTAAGACGATAATTGGTGACCAAGTTATTGGTAACGATTAAGTAATCGATTAGGTAACGGGTACCTGTCTTGTAGGGTATATGACAAATGTCATTGTTGCGCGGCCTTTAGAGCCTCCTGCGATTTACAACCAGATTGACTGAATTTTGTGTGTTAGTGCAGTCAGGTGGAAGACTACCTTCTGTTACAAGTCGATGTACTGTTGTATATTTAACTTGTTTAGTATAATCTGGCTCTGAATCTGAAATAAGTGACGGAAACTCTTTTAATAATTTTGTAAATTTATTGTCATCCACAAATAATTTAAGTAATGGAATATTACAAAAGAAGGATACTGGATCTACTAAACATTTATGTTTAATGTCAATAAGAATACCATATTTGCAAAGAAAATCAGCGCCAATTATTGGCTTGGCTATATCCGCAATCGGAAATGTAAAGGGAAATTCACGTCTTAAACCTAAATTTACATTTAAAAGCCCTTTCCCGTAAGTGGCAATTGTTGAGCCGTTAGCTGCAGTGAGAATTATGTCTGAACGTTTCGTATGAGGAAATTTAGACGCGGGTAATACCGAAATTTCTGCTCCACTATCAATTAAACAATTTTGTTGGTTTTCTCTATCAAAAATAAATAAGCGACGCGTCGAAAATCCTGGATTTCCGTTGTTCGTCGCTGTAACAACGGAAGAATTTAGTATGTTGAATCTTTGTTTTTGTTATAAGAACAAGGTTGCTCACAAGTTCTAGCATTATTTCCAAATTTGTAGTGAAATCTACACAACCAATTTGGATTATTACGCGAGTTAGAACGATGCCTAAAAGAATTTCTAAAATTATTCCTAGAATTAGAACGCGACCTAGATTTATTCCGATACACTTCTGTTTTAATTTCTACTAAGCCCAAAGAAAGTTTCTGAAAACTTTCACACATCAAAGGAGTGATTTTAACTAAATTTTCAACAACCAAATTTTGAAATTTTGTATCTGAATTTGTATTTACTGAGAAAACTTCATTTTTATTCATAACTTCAAAAATGTTATCCGCTAATTTTTTTAACTCATTAATATTGTCACAACTTGAGCTAGCCAAAATGGCATTTAAATTTTAGGGAAGTTTTCTCAACCAAATTCTCTTTAAAATATTTTCACTAAAATTTGAACCGGCTAGTAAAATTAATGACCGATAAAACTCAGAGGGCTTTCGATCACCCATTTCTGAATCACTTAAAATTTTGTCTAGCTTTGAATTTACACTAAGCGAATGTCTTTCTATCAAAATTTGTTTAAGTTCACTAAACTTGTTAGTAAGGGGAGGATTTTGGATAAAATCTAAAATTGTTACTATTACTTCTTGTGGAAGTGCTGTTATAATGTGTTCGTATTAGGCATTCTCTTGTGTTATATTTTTGGTACTAAATTATGTTTCAGTATGTATAAACCACGCTTCTGGACAACTAGTCCAAAATTGTGGAAGTTTTACTGAGGTGGGAAAAATTTCGTTATTGTTAGGATTCGCATATGTATTGATTAAGTCATTTTGGGAAGAAGCCCCTTCTAAATCAATAAGCGAATCGTTAACCCGATGTGTTGGTGTAGGCATATTTCTATAGTTTGGTCGCGTGCGAAGCATAATTAAAATGGACTGTCAGAAATTTATTTTTAAAATAACGTTTAAAACTAAACGTTATTAAATGCAAAATATTCTTTTAAATCTCCTGAAGAGAGAGTTTACAACTATTTAAAATTTATTAAATTTTAATTTCAGATAAATTTTGATTAACATAGCTATGTATGTATATATTTAAAATATATGAAAATTATATAAATAGTTTTGAATAATATGATACAGCTCACCATTTCCTTCTTATTTTAATTTGTTGTTGCCTGTTATATCTATCTTTGTTGTTATTGTTGTGACTTACGTTTCTTCTTGTTTTTGTTTATGTTTGTTATTTTTCTTGCTACTATTCGCTGTTAATTCTTCTTATACCTTTTAATTATTGCTCTTTAATTTTCTCGAGTTTTCCTAGTTGATATTACTTGTTGCTGTTATTCGTATCATGTGGTTTACTTCCCACACTGTTGCTGCAGACACAAATGTTACGTTGTCTTTAACTTTATAATTTTCGCATAAAAGAAATATGATTTTGATCTGTAGATTTTTTTTGGTTGTAATTAACGTAGCTTAACGTTGTAGCTACAATGCGTTTAAGCCGTTACAAATAAAAGGGACGGGGGTTGATGTTGTCAGTGTTATTAATGTTGGTTGGGCTCTTGTATATTAATCGCTGAATGTTGATTCATTTATGTTAAAGTAAATGCGCTTAGTGCTGTTGCATATAAATTTTGATATTTTGTTGATCTTTATATTTGAAACCGTTTGTTTAATTCACTGATACATATATGTATTAATGTTTATGATTATTTAGTTTAGTGCACTGGTTTAAAGTTTAATGTTTATTCAACACCGCACAATTTTGCTTTAATACATGAGTTGATATGCACTTAATTCAAAAGTTGATCTATCGGCAATACTCACTTTGTTTATTCTTGATATTTTGCACTTAGAGAATATGATGTTCTTTTATCACACAGGCATTAGGAGTAGAAGCGACTCTTAATAAATACAAGAAATTGTGTACAGACAACGGGAAAATTGGTGGCTTATTTGGTAGATAAATCGAACTTTTTCAGCCCCATGCAGTTCGGATTTCGATCCAGACTCTCAACAGAGGACGCTCTGTTAGATTTCTGCTCAAAGGCGTACAAAGCTCTAGATAGTGAAAGTAACTGTGCTGGTTTATTTGTCGACATAACAAAAGCTTTTGATATGGTAGACAGGAATATACTTCTGGACAAAATACATCGTGCAGGTTTTCGTGGCTTTATGTACAAATGGTTTACATCTTATCTTTCTAATAGAATACAAAAAGTTAAAGTGGGTAGTTACTAGAGTAGCCTGCAGGACGTTAATCTGGGCGTACCCCAAGGCTCTGTCCTTGGCCCGGTACTCTTGTTGATTTATATTAATTCAATTTTTTCAATTCCATTGAAAGGGCAAAACGACTGCCTTTGCAGATGATCTTGCTATTGCGTATAGTACAACGAGCTACTTCGAACTAATATGTGATATTAGCCACGATGTACATATGCTGAGGACTTGGTTTGCTTTACACAAGCTACTTGTTAGTAATAAAACGAAGTTGATGTATTTTAGCCTTTCCCCCAAAGAATTTGAGGATTGTGATCTTTTTTTTCCATTCAGCAGAATGCGCACGTTTTAACGTGCATCATATGGCATGCACTTTGAATGCCACGAAAAGTTCATTCGCAACCAACGTTAAATGCAGTGATAACTGCTTCAAGATTGATGTTGTTGAAAATTTCAAACACCTAGGTATTATAATCGATAATCATTTAAATTGGTCTGCACACATTTAGAAACTAAAACATTACTTTCTGTACACTACCCGTCATTTCTATCGTCTAATAAAGTGTTGCACTATGTCCACTCTAAAAGCTGTTTACTATGGTCTAGTCCAATCGAAACTTCAATATGGGATTACCTGCTGGGATGGCGCCTCGGCTAGTAAGTTTTCACCCATTGCAACACTTCAAAAGGAAATTATAAGACGCATATGTGGCACAAACTACAGGTCTCACGCTACGATATCTTTAGGAGACTAGTATATTACCATGTCGTCATCTATATTTATTTAAAGTCCTAAAAACTTTCCTTATTAGATCGGGGTACTTAGAAAGTTATCCTTCTGAAGTCTACAACCTTAGGAGCAATCTGCTTCCAACGGTACAAATCCCACATGCTAGAACATCTCACTTCGGCAGCTTTTATACATACACGTCGTGCAAAATGTTCAACCCTCACCCTGCTTCTGTACAGGTAATAAGAGATCTTAACCTATTTCAAAGGAAAATAAAAATGTATCTGATTAGTTTTAGCCACTACGATCTAGAAGCCTTTCTGAGGACGTTGTTGTAAATCATATCTAATTTTTGTATCTATATCAGCTGTTTCTCTATCGGAAGCTTAACTAATTAACGAGTTATCAATTGTTTCTCTATCGTAATCCTAACTAATTATCTGAATTATTATGAGCTTATTCTATATTATTATTCTATATTATATATTATTAAAAACTATACACCCCACACTGAAAAAGAATTTTACTTTGTGAACTGGCATTTAATACTATTTTAAAATTTATTATAAAAAATGCCATGTACTTTTCTTATGCTATATAGTAATAGAATGTGCTCTTTTAATATTGTTATTTATTTAAAATATGCATTAAGAAAATGTTTAATAAATAAATAATAAAAAATCCACGGTTCTCCAACCCCTTTTTCAGTTGCTGGATCTTTAATTCACTTAAATTCGCCATGTCCTTGTTGTGCTCTGCAACTCTGGAATTTATTCAACAATTCCTCTTCTGACACCAATTGTAACGAATTTACTGCAATTCCGCTTATTTGCAACCTTCTGCTAACGTTCGAATCAATAAACTGTTGAATACATAACTCAAATATTCGATAATGCAAAATGGTCTTTATTAGACTACTTTCAAAATAACACTTCTATTGCTCGACAGATAGCGTGCTTAAATCAAACTGACTTGTCGTGCCGCAACTATTGCCGCTTTTATACTGTCCGGTTTCCTCGCCGACATATTTCTAGCCGCTTCTATTTCCAGAATTTACTAGTTATCAGCTATAAATTTCTCAGCTATAACTGCAGATGCACGATTTTATAGCTTCTCCTATACCCTATGCGCGTGTATATGTGAGTGATACTTCCACAAATGAATGCATACTTTTGGGAATATCTCAGATATATGCATGTGTTTGTGCGTTGCTCACCGCTGCTTGTATGGACATATGTGTAGACATATTGATTAATTTGGTTATGTGCATACAAGTCACTGCTCAGTATCGGCTTAGAGATGAAAGTACCCCTTAGTGTTGCTAATATTCGTCACAATATGATATGAAATCTATTTGATAATGGCGAAAATGTTGGTGATTGACATGTCGCGAATACGGAAAACATTTGCGTGATCCCTTGGAACTACCTAGCAGCAAGTAAGTGACAAACGATGAGCTTCAAATGAAGTTATTTTGCAGATTTGAAGGAAGCATTTTGCTCATTACTAAACAAAATTAAGGACCATTTCCGCAAACGCATTCGAGGGAAGGCTGTACCCTTATTTTAAAATTATGCGCCACAGTCAGATTCCTTGCTGATGGCAGCTATCAAAAATGCTGTGGAAATGATTTTGGTGTTGGAGTGGTTTTAGATATTATTGAGGAGCATATTTGTGCGAAGTGGATTAAAACCCAAACAGCAAAAATTGTATTTTATTCTAAAACAGGATTCCCAGGAGTAGTGATTAATATCAATGGGACTCACGTTCGCATAATTTACCTATTTTGACTGCATCCGAACTACGGCCAGCCTCGTCCAACTTCGGAATGTCGCTCCATAAAGTCAAAAAGTTATTCAATGTAATCCTTCGTTTAAACGTTGGTTTTTCTATAAATGTGTACCAAATTGTTGATTATTGTTTGATTAAAAAAGGTTTAACTACCGGCTTTAAATTTTTTGTTTTTTTTAGTAATGTTTTATGAGCCCGTGCCCAATCTAACTATTATCAAAGGTGGTATCAAAAGACGCGTTTCGATCTCCGTTTTTGAGATTCGAAAGCTGAAATTAAAAATTTAATTTCTGTCGAAAAATATTTACAAAAACCCACAAAATGCCCAAGAGGGTCAGAAATATGAGACCCGGACCACAGTTTTTTTTGCACAGAACATCTTTCTGCGTTGGTGGCCTTTGCCCGCGATTTGTAAATATAACCCTGCGATTCCAGTTGGGATGCTATACTTGCCTTCTGTTCTGCCAGTTGAGATGACATTTGTGACGACATTTCTGAAATGCGTGCCTCCTGTGCTTCCATCTTGGTTGTTAAACGTGTCTCCTGTGATTTCAGTTGAGTTTCCATCTTGGATGTTATCTGTATCGACATTTCTGAAATACGTGTTTCTTGTGCTTCAATCTTGGACGTTATAAGGTTCTCCTGGGATTCCAATTGTGACGACATTTGGTTCAACACTGCTAGTATCGCGTTAGAGTCAACACTTGCCAATGGATTCGGAGTCTCTATCTTCTCTTCCACTTTAGTACCTGGCTCTTCCACATCAGGATAAAAGACATACTCATTTACATTAATTCCTTCCAACTCTAATACCTCTCGTAGTCGTGCTTGAAGTTCGATCTTATTGCCGGTTGTATTCAATCCACGGTTCTCCAACTCCTTTTTCAGTTGCTGGATCTTTAATTCACTTAACTTCGCCATGTCCTTGTTGTGCTCTGCAACTCTGGAATTTATTCAACAATTCCTCTTCTGACACCAATTGTAACGAATTTACTGCAATTCCGCTTATTTGCAACCTTCTGCTAACGTTCTAGTCAATAAAATGTTCAATAAATAACTCCAATATTCGATAATGCAAAATGATCTTCATTAGACTACTTTCAAAATAACACTTCTATTGCTCTACAGATAGCGTGCTTAAATCAAACTGACTTGTCGTGCCTCAACTGTTGCCGCTTTTATACTGTCCGGTTTCCTCGCCGACATATTTCTAGCCGCTTCTATTCACAGAATTTACTAGTTATCAGCTATAAATTTCTCAGCTATAACTACAGATGCACGATTTTATAGCTTCTCCCATACCCCATGCGCGTGTATATGTGAGTGATACTTGCACAAATGAATGCATACTTTTGGGAATATCTCAGATATATGCATGTGTTTGTGCGTTGCTCACCGCTGCTTGTATGGACATATGTGTAGACATAATGATTAATTTGGTTATGTGCATACAAGTCACTGCTCAGTATCGGCTTAGAGATGATAGTACCCCTTAGTGTTGCTAATATTTGTCCACAATATGATATGAAATCTATTTGATGATAGCGAAAATGTTGGTGATTGACATGTCGAGAATACGGAAAACATTCGCGTGATCATTCCAATCCCTTGGAACTACCTAGCAGCAAGTGAGTGACAAACGATGAGCTTCAAATGAAGTTATTATGCAGATTTGAAAGGAAGCATTTTGCTCATTACTAAACAAAATTAAGGACCATTTCCGCAAACGCGTTCGAGGAAAGGCTGCACCCTTATTTTAAAATTATGCGCCACACTCAGATTCCTTGCTGATGGCAGCTATCAAAAATGCTGTGGAAATGATTTTGGTGTTGGACTGGTTTTAGATATTATTGGGGAGCATATTTGTGCGAAGTGGATTAAAACCCAAACAGCAAAAATTGTATTTTACTCTAAAACAGGATTCCCAGGAGTAGTGGTTAATATCAATGGGACTCACGTTCGCAAAATTTCACCTATTTTGACTGCATCCGAACTGCGGCCAGCCTCGTCCAACTTCGGAATGTTGCTCCATAAAGTCAAAAAGTTATTCAATGTAATCCTTCGTTTAAACGTTTTTTTCTATACATGTGTACCAAATTGTTGATTATTGTTTGATTAAAAAAGGTTTAACTACCGGCTTTAAATTTTTTGTTTTTTTTTAGTAATGTTTATGAGCCCGTGCACCATCTAACTATTATCAAAGGTGGTATCAAAAGACGCCTTGTGATCTCCGTTTTTGGGATTCGAAAGCGGAAATTAAAAATTTTATTTCTGTCGAAAAATATTTACAAAAAAACACAAAATGCCCAAGAGGGTCAGAAATATGAGGCCCGGACCACAGTTTTTTTGCACAGAACATCTTTGCACAGAATGCCTTTGGCCGCGATTTGTAAAAATAACCCTGGGTGGGCCCAACGCCTTTTTGCATTAGTGTGTACAAAAATCTGGCAAAATACAACCACATGAAAATTTGTACCGAAATGATATGACAGAAATTAACTTTTTAATTTTTGTGTTCGAATTCTTAAATCGGAGGTCGAAACGTGTCTTTTGATACCAACTTTGAACATTTTTGTTAAAAATTAGGCAGTGAGCTGTCTTCTAAAACGTTACATTTTTTCAAAACAACTGCAAAATTGTAGGAGAGTGCTAGTAATCAGTTGTGACGTCTTTGACAACTACACCAACACAAGGTTTTTTTTTATATACATACATCAATTTTCTCAAAAAATATAAAATTTTGAGCGACAAGATAACGAATACATTTTTCTCATTTTGCATCAATCAGTTGTGGCAAGAGGAAATATTCCTAATTAGAGGAGAAAATAAATTGGATTGTTCCATAAATATTTTAAGTATGTGGTTATATATATGTTTATATTCTAAAATTATAGTTAGACAGTAGTAAGTTTGTTACATATCGTTTAAATAGTAGAATGTTATTTATATTTTTTATCTCTAACGGTAATTTATTGAATAATCTTATACCGTAGCTTCTAATAGATCAAGCGCATCTTTCAGTTCAAAAAAAGTGAGTCCTGAGAGTTTCGTAAGTTATAATCAGTACTTTCTACTGCTGTAAATTGTATATTGTGTTTTATTAAGTTGTTTTTTATCTTCTATGTGACCATAATAGTTTGAAGAGTTGAATACTTTCGGATATCAAGCATGTTTACATAGAGATTGGATGTGCTAGTTGTACGCGGGAGTACAAGGATATTTTTTATTAATTTATTTTGTAGCCTTTGTAATTCACTTAATCTTTCTTCTGAACATCTATTCCATATTGGGTTTAGATAATTTATTTTCGAGAGAAAGAGGGAATTTTATAGAAGCCATAGCTGCTTCTTTGGAATATTGTTACGGTTTCTATAAATGAAAAAGTTTAAAAGTATTACTTTAATTTTTATTTTTTGAATCTGTTCATTCCAATTCAAATTTTCGTCGAACCAAATATCCAGGTATTTTAATTTGTCTACTCTTGAAATAAAGTTACCGTTATATATTATCCCAGGAAGTTCACTTTTATCAGGAATTTTTCTAAAATTGTTGAAAATGATAAAATTGGTTTTTGTCAAATTTATTTGCAGGAGGTTTCTGGCAAACCACTTTGAAATTTCTTGCAAATCTGCTTTAATATTACTGATTAATTCTTCCAGAGTATCTGTAGCATATAGGAAACTACCATCATCAGAATAGAACTGTGGAACTCCGTACAGACCGAGTTTCAATACATTATTTATATAGATTATAAATAATGTTGCAGCAAGTTTGGAACCTTGCGGTACTCCTACTTTTACCGCTTTTAATGTACTTTTTATCTTTCCTACGTGCACGATTTGCTTCCTATCTAGGAGAAAGTTTTGGAAGAAGCTTATAGCAGTTTTGTCAAATTTAAGTTCATAGAGCCTTTGTACCAAGATGTTTAAGTTTACGGAGTCAAAGGCTTTACTCAGGTCTATCGCCAGCATAGCGACATATTTTTTTTTTATCTAAATTTTCATATATGAATTCGGTGCAGTTAATGCATGCCGATAACGTATTGAATTTCTCTACAAATCCAAATTGATTTTTATCAATAATATTGTTGTCCCTCAGGAATGTTTTTAATCGTACCAGAACTATACTTTCAAAAATATTGTCGATTGTACTAAGTTTGGTTATAGGCCTATAGTTTGAGCAAAACTCTTTTCTTCCATTTTTATGTACAGGGACTACTAAGCCTACTTTAAGCTCTTCCGGGTACTTTCCAGAATGGAAACAGTCAGTAACAAGTTCAGCTAATTTTGGCGCTAGTGCTTCCTTTTACCTTTTCACAAATCGTACCGAGATTCCGTCGATTCCATTTGCTGATTTGGAATTCAAACTATTTATGACGTTTATAATTTCAACGGAATCACAATAAGTTAACTGAAATGGGATGCGTATTTCTGTAACAGTTTCATTAATGTAATGAAAATTTTGGGGTATTGCTACTGCGGTGGTAAAATAGTCGTTGAATGACTCAGCTATTTCATTTGAGTCAGTTATAATATTGCCTTTATAATTTAGTTGTACTATATCATTATTACTTTCTTGAGATATTCTGTACATTATTTCTGTTAAAATTCTCCAAGTTTTGCTACTTGAATCGATATTATTCTCTATCTGCTCTCCATAATACTTTTTACGTAAATAGTTTATTTTATTTCTTATTTTAATTGTGTATCTTTGGAATTCGTTTTCGAAAAATAGATTATCAGTATATTTTTTTTTAATTTGTAAATTTTTTTTCTCTTTTTATTTGTGAAAGTAATTCCTTGTTCATCCACGGTTTTTTATAATTGTTTAAATGTTGTTTTGAATAGTTTTTGTGCAACTTTTAATATTTTCGCAAAGACTGTCATAGAAATTTGTGAAAGTTGAATTGTTTATAGTAGAGGTTATCAAATCAGTTTCTTCAAATTTGTTGTAGTCAAAGATTTCAATGCCAGATTTATCCAGCATAGTATTTTTTTCCTTACTTTTACATACAACTACGGAAATAAGTCCGTGATCTGAAATAGGGTTTTCATCTAAAGACATTATAAAGTTTTTATCTATTTTATCCGAAAGTATATGGTCAATAATTGTTCCAACGGACTCGCTTTTTCTAGTATACATATCACTCGTCAAACTATTCAAACAAATATATCCGTTAGTATAAACAGATTGTATATAATTTATCGCATCATTGCTCATTTTTAAAATATTAATGTTTAAGTCTCCTAATATTATTGAGTTTTTTATTCGTATTCATTTTCCAGGTAATTTACAAAATTCCCAACATCAGAAGAGCAAAACGATAGATGCACGCGATATTAACGTTTAATTTTATTAGTTTCACTACTACTAGAAAGTTACTTGCTTCAAACTCAGTTGATGCTACTAAAGTTGAAGCAATACTTTTATGCACACAAATTAAACACCCGCCAGCTCTATTTAAGCTACGGTTCGAAAAATAGGAGTTATATTCTTTTAAATTATAATAAGGATTCTCGTTCTCATATATCCATATTTCACTGAGAGCTATAACATGAATTACTTTATTTTTACTATTTTACTTGATAAGGATTTCTAAGTTATTTAACTTATTTCTAAGACTTTGAATGTTAAGGTAGAGTATATTGATGTTTTCATCGCTATTAGAAAATATAAATAAGTTCATTTACACTATGCTTTATGTTAACTTGCATTATTTCATTATTACATATATTAAAATTGGTCATCAACCTTTAATAAGAACTAATATATTCAAACGTACTATTAATAGAAATTTATTCGCTTAAATTTTTTAGATCTTCCATATCTTCGATTGGTATGGTAACACTGTTATCATCCTTTCGCACTAGTATTTTTGCATCTTTCATCCAGACATATTTATAGCTTTTTATTTTTGCTTCTTGTTTTACCCTTTTGAAAAGCCTGCTGATTTCTTTCTCCATAAATTGATGTATATTGATATTTTTCCAACGCATATTTGCGTTTGGAATTATTTTATTAATGTCAATTACTTCTTTTCTCTTTCGAAACTCAAGACATTTAGTCTTAAATTCTTCATTATTCATTTTAACAATAATTGAATACGTTTTGAATTTTTTGTTTTCGTTTTGATATATGCCAATTATATTATCTTTTGTTATATTTGCATTTACTTGTGCGGCTATTTTAATTACGACTTCTTTTAAATCAATGTTTTGTATTTTCGGCATATTTGTTATTATAATGTTGTTTGTATTTTGTTTTTGTTTCACTGCTAACATGTCTCTTTCAATTTTTCTCATCTTCGTTTTAACATTCTCGTTGTATGTCTTCAGCTCTTTTTTATTGTTATATTTTCTTCAACTAATCTATCAATCACTTTTCTTAGATTTTCAAAAGTATCACTGATATGTTTTTGTGATTCTTTTATTTTTCTCACTGCTTTATTTTACACTTTGAATTGTTCATTTAAATTCTCGATTATTAGCGCCAAATTGCCACTCGCTGTATTTTCTTCTTCACTACTTTCGACACTTGACAGTTTAACATTTTCTTGTTGGCTTTTTCTATTTAACCTTGTTTTTGGTGTCATCCCTTTTTAATATGTTTTTTAAATTTATTCTCCACTGTACTTTGTGATATATTTTTTTACTTTATTCCGTTCGCTGTCTGTTTAAATATATTCCCGCAGATTTTTTTTATGTTAAATGTTCTTTCTTTATTAGATTTTCTCCTTAAATTACAGTTTGAGTTGTAATCTGTAATACCAAATTGCGAAATTTCAACCCAACCAGAGTTGAGTTGTAAACGGGAATAGTGGCATAAAGGGCCCATTACTGATACTTAGCATAGACTTGACTTGAAAACTGTTACTTACAGTTCTGTTAAATGAACATTGCATGTTACTGATTACTCAAAACTTAGCAACACTTAACTTGACTTAGAAGTCTGTTGAATTTCGATTTTCTACGTAAGTTCTAAGTGACGTTTACATTTTGAGATGCCATATGTTTGTTTCCATTTAATTTTGACATTTTGTCATACTGTGGGATGACATTAAAAAGAAATTAAATTTGGGAAGTGCCATTGGAGCGGCACCAAGATTGAATTCTCTTTATTCACAAAATTTCGGCTTATTTATACTAAGATATTCTAAACAAATTCTTATGTACTAAAGTTCCTATATACTAAACATACGTACATACATATTGCATGAGCGATGTAAACGTTTGTACATAGCAACCGTTCGCACGGTCGCTGGTGCATAAGCCTGGCTCATATATCGCACGCACTTCGCTTGCTTGCCTGCCTGTGGGAACGTAATTATGTTGACATTGCTTATTATAAACACATTCAAACTTACGACATAAGCAGAGTGTCGAATGCATTGCAGCGTGAGAAACTTTAGAATGCATGCAAGATATATGTATGTAACGCCACCAATTTTTAGAGGATGACTTTACATTTAGTGTAAATTCATTCTATTTCAATTAAATTTATGACAGAATCTCAAGTGGTTTGTTTATTAATAAGTAAGTGGTGTTGGTTTTGTAAATAAAGAATTTTTTTTTCATTTTAATTGTTTTACTAGTACGGTATTTTTGTCAGTGTGACGCACTTGAGTTTATATATATCTTTTCCTTTTTTTCTTTGGTTTAGGTAATTATTTTTATTTTTATTTATTTATAGGTAATTACTTATGTTACAAATTTTTTGTTTTGTTTACTAGATTTTAAATTGGGCTATTAGATTATCTATGTCATTCAGAATTTTTGTTTGTTTTATTGTTGTATTTTTCTTTTGCATTTGATAAAAATTTTCTTTGTGTTTACAAAATTGAAGTGTTCCTATTCTATGAGTTTAAGCCAATTTCTATGTACTATGATTTTCTTATTTTTATTGCTTCTGCTCAAAACCTTTGAGAGGCTGATAGATGTGTACATAAAGTCCAACGTGGATGAAAAGCTACTCTCCACAACACAGCATGCGTACACCAAAGGCAAGTCGGTAGACACCGCATTGCATAGGGTGGTAATAAGCATAGAGAAATCCCTGGAATATAAGTAGTATGCTCTAGGAGTCTTCTTGGACATTGCCGGGGCTTTCAATAATGTTGCAAAATGGGCGATTATGTATGGTGTTAATTACATTAAAGTACATCCTGCGTTTATCAGATGGATCGGCTGCATGTTAAATTGCAGAAAGATTACATCACAATGGGGATTGTACGAGGCCACGAAATCAGTGGACAGGGGCACGCCGCAGGGAGGGGTGCTATCACCTCTGCTGTGGACGCTGGTCATCAACCAACTGCTCAGGCAATTCGAGGAGGGACCCGTAAAACTTACGGCTTACGCAGATGACGTTGCAATTGTCATAAATAGAAAGTGCCTTCCAACGATTAGTTCTTTGATCGGGTTGAAAGTCAATACGGAGAAGACGGATATGGTCTTGTTTACAAAGAGGTACAAGGTCCCAAATTGGACCAGGCCTAAGTTAGGAGGGGTGGCCTTACAGGAGAAGCCTTGCACAAAATATCTAGGAGTCATCCTAGACAGTAAGCTGTCATGGAAGCTCAACGTGGAGGAGAGGGTCAAGAAGGCCTCAACGGCACTCTATGCATGTAAAAGTATGCTGGGGTGTACGTGGGGCCTATCACCCTCTCTTTATCATTGGGTTTTTACAGCGATTGTAAGCCATATTCTATACTATGGAGTTCGTGTTTGGTAGAAAGCCACACAAAAAACCAACATACCTCAAAAAATTAGAGGGACTATCGATGCTTAGCATTACGGGAGCCCTGAAAACAACCCCGACGACTGCACTGTATGCCATTCTGCACATCCCACCTGTATACCTGGTAGCAAAGAACAAAGCGTTAACGACCGCAACCAGGCTCGGTGCTTCGGGGCAGCTTGAGCGCCGACCATATGGCCATAGTAGTATAGCGTCATCAATCACAAGACGAACAGACTACATGATTCCCTATCTGCGCTTCGAGGGAGATCTTAAGGCCACAATAGAGGTGGACGGTTGGCGCAAGGGTGCGCAAATGGCGGACGAGGCGATACATGTGTACACCGATGGTTCCAAAGTAGTGGAAGGAGTAGGGTCTGCGGTATACTGCGCTGATCCGGAAATAAGCAGACCCTACAGGCTGCCGGATTACTGTAGCGTTTTCCAAGCGGCAATATTAGCCGTAACCAAAACAGTAGAAACCGTGGAAGAGAATAGCTTAAGCTGCAACCGTGTTAACTTTTATATTGACAGTCAAGCAGCAATTAAGGCAATAATCTCGCATAGCACAGCATCTAAATGCGTGTTAGAGTGTAAGCAGTCTTTGGAGAGAATCGGGACAGGGAGAAGCATACATCTATATTGGGTCCCAGGGCATATGGAAATATATGGGAATGAAAAAGCGGACGAACTAGCTAAAAAGGGCGCATCCCTTGAAGCTTGCTCCGTAGATGTCCCAATTAGATTGGGCGAGATTAAGCGAAGGCGAGAGGTGCACATGATCGACCAAGCGGGAAAGGCGTGGGTTCAAGCGCGGGGCTGTAAAGTGTCGAAGATTATGTGTAGGTCTTACAACCTTAGACTAACACAGTTGCTTCTATCATTAAAAAGAGAGGACTGTAGACTCATGACGGGTATTCTGACTGGACACTGCCTTCTGGCGTCACATGCCTTTAAATTAGGCTTGGTCAGTGATATCAGATGTAGGAAGTGCGGGTTGGAGGAGGAAACGATCGAGCACGTTCTGTGCTCGTGCCCTGCACTTACCAAGCTAAGACGCCAGCTATTAGGAGTGATACAGCTGTCAGATCTAGAAGCAGCAAGTGTCTTAAAAAGTCCTAGGAAGCTTCTAGTATTTGCCAAGAAGACGGAGTTTTTTTATAACATAGGTCCTGGTTTTTGATAGGGTTTTTCAGTTTGATCGTTAAAACAAACTTCTGGTAACACTACGGACTCAATCAGCCTATGTGAGGTCATCATGGACCGGCCAGTTCAAACTACTTACCTATTGCTTAGAGAATAATTGCTGTTCTGATTTATGTTTTCTACGTTTCTATTTTCTACATTATAGGGAATTGATGTAAAGTTATTGTTTTTATCGATATTTACTACTCTAAAGATTATTAATAAAATTATTTTTATACTCAGTTGAGCAGAGCTCACAGAGTATATTAACTTTGATTGGATAACGGTTGGTTTTACAGGTATAAAGGAATAGAGATAGATATAGACTTCCATATATCAAAATCATCAGGATCGAAAAAAATTTGATTGAGCCATGTCCGTCTGTCCGTTAACACGATAACTTGAGTAAATTTTGAGGTATCTTGATGAAATTTGGTATGCAGGTTCCTGAGCACTCATCTCAGATCGCTATTTAAAATGAACAATATCGGACTATAACCACGCCCACTTTTTCGATATCGAAAATTTCGAAAAACTGAAAAAGTGCGATAATTCATTACCAAAGACGGATAAAGCGATGAAACTTGGTAGGCGAGTTGAACTGATGACGCTGAATAGAAAATTAGTAATACTTTGGACAATGGGCGTGGCACCGCCCACTTTTAAAAGAAGGTAATTTAAAATTTTGCAAGCTGTAATTTGGCAGTCGTTGAAGATATCATGATGAAATTTGGCAGGAACGTTACTCCTATTACTATATGTATGCTTAAAAATAATTAGCAAAATCGTAGAACGACCACGCCCACTTTAAAAAAAAATTTTTTTTAAGTCAAATTTTAACAAAAAATTTAATATCTTTACAGTATATAAGTAAATTATGTCAAAATTCAACTCCATTAATGATATGGTGCAACAAAATGCAAAAATAAAAGAAAATTTCAAAATGGGCGTGGCTCCGCCCTTTTACATTTAATTTGTCTAGGATACTTTTAATGCCATAGGTCGAACAAAAATTTACCAATCCTTGTGAAATTTAGTAGGGGCTTAGCTTCTGGGACAATAACTTCTTTCTGTGAAAAAGGGCGAAATCGGCTGAAGCCACGCCCAGTTTTTATACACAGTCGACCGTCTGTCCTTCCTCTCGGCCGTTAACAAGATAACTTGAGCAAAAGTCGATATATCTTTACTAAACTCAGTTCACGTACTTATCTGAACTCACTTTGTATTGGTATAAAAAATGGCCGAAATGCGACTATGACCACGCCCACTTTTTCGATATCGAGAATTACCAAAAACGAAAAAAAATGCCATAATTCTATACCAAATACGAAAAAAGGGATGAAACATGGTATTTGGATTGGTTTATTGACGCAAAATATAACTTTAGAAAAAAAAATTGTAAAATGGGTGTGACACCTACCATATTAAGTAGAATGAAATGAAAAAGTTCTGCAGGGCGAAATAAAAAACCCTTGAAATCTTGGCAGGAATACTGTTCGTGGGACTATATACATAAATAAATTAGCGGTATCCAACAGATGATGTTCCGGGTCACCCTGGTCACATTTTGGTCGATATCTGGAAAACGCCTTCACATATACAACTACCACCACTCCCTTTTAAAACTCTCATTAATACCTTTAATTTGATACCGATATCGTACAAACACATTCTAGAGTCACCCCTGGTCCACCTTTATGGCGATATCTCGAAAAGAAGTCCACCTATAGAACTAAGCCCCATGTCCTTTTGAAATACTCATTAACACCTTTCGTTTGATACCCATATTGTACAAACGCATTCTAGAGTCACCCCGGGTCCACCTTTATGGCGATATCTCGAAAAGGCGTCCACCTATAGAACTAAGGCCCACTCCCTTTTAAAATGCTCATTAACCTCTTTCATTTGATACCCATATCGTACAAACAAATTCTAGGGTCACCCCTGGTCCACCTTTATGGCGATATCTCGAAACGGCGTCCACCTATGGAACTAAGGATCACTCCCTTTCAAAATACTCATTAACACCTTTTATTTGATACCCATATCGTACATACAAATTCTGCAGTCACCCCTGGTCCACCTTTATGGCGATATCTCGAAAAGGCGTTAACCTATAGAACTAAGCCCCCCTTTTAAAATACTCATTAACACCTTTCGTTTGATACCCATATTGTACAAACACATTCAGGAGTCACCCCTGGTCCACCTTTATGGCGATATCTCGAAAAGGCGTCCACCTATAGAACTAAGGCTCACTCACTTTAAAATACTCATTAACACCGTTCGTTTGATAGCCATATTGTACAAACGCATTCTAGAGTCACCCCTGGTCCACCTTTATGCCGATATCCCGAAAAGGCGACCACCTATACAACTACCACCACTCCCTTTTAAAACCCCCATTAATACCTTTAATTTGATACCCATATCGTACAAACACATTCTAGAGTCACCCCTGGTCCACCTTTATGGCGATATCTCGAAAAGGCGACCACCTATACAACTACCACCACTCCCTTTTAAAACCCTCATTAATACCTTTAATTTGATAGCCATATCGCACAAACACATTCTAGAGTCACCCCTGGTCCACCTTAATGGCGATATCTCGAAAAGGCGTCCACCTATAGAACTAAACCCCACGCCCTTTTGAAATACTCATTAATACCTTTCGTTTGATACCCATATTGTACAAACGCATTCTAGAGTCACCCGTGGTCCACCTTTATGGCGGTATCTCGAAACGGCGTCCACCTATGGAACTAAGGATCACTCCCTTTTAAAATAGTATTAACACCTTTCATTTTATACCCATATCATACAAACAAATTCTAGAGTCAACCCTGATCCACCTTTATGTGATATCCCTAAATGGCGTCCACCTATAGAACTATGGCCCACTCCCTCGTAAAATACTCTTTAATACCTTTCATTTGATACACATGTCATACAAACACATTCCAGGATTACCCTCGGTTCATTTTCCTACATGGTTATTTTCCCTTATGTTGTCACCATAGCTCTCAACTGAGTATGTAATGTTCGGTTACACCCGAACTTAACCTTCCTTACTTGTTTCTATTGATATTTTCTATTCCGTAGGTTAATAATAAAATTATTTTTCCTATTCTACAGGTTATTAATAAAATTATTTTTCCTATTGATATTTACTATCTATTTATCCAGAGGCAAAAATCATATTATCTAAAATTATAACCTCTCTAAAAGGAGACGAAGCAAGTCAAACTAATACTTATATTCATTTCTTTTATGTTATATAAATGATTTAGATTTCCTTACTTTCTACTCCACAGGACCCTATATATATTGTTGAGTCACCATGCGTTGAAGTGACATTTCGTATTTACTTTGCGTTTCTCGCATTCCTCACAATTTTGTAATTACGTTATTATAGAAATTTCGAGAAATCGTCATGTCAATTTCCAGCTGGAAAAGGGCGTTCTTTTGGATCGAAGACTTGGAAGCGAGAAGACGTGCCAACACAATTGTGAAACAAACCCGCAAACCCGCAAATCCGAACAAATTAAACCAAACTACTACAAACACAAGTCAAACCACAAGTCAAGTCAACATAATTTTAATAACTATTCAAATCATTATATTAGTTTATATACTTTCGTTAATTTAATAAATATATTTCTACAAAACATAAGTCATCTTAACAAGTTTTCACAATTGGTACGTCTTTCTCGCCTTCGAACACGTGAAGATTGGTAAGGTAACTGTAATTGCCCAGTGCATGTCAAAACCACACGGGTACAATTTAAGAACGTGCCAGGCAGAAGCGACGGAAACCAGTAGTGAGGAAGAAGCCTCATAAGCACCATGGCAGAAAGTGACGATGCAACAGGTACTGGAGCAAACATAGACAGCGTAATTGCTACGTTGAATGCACTAAGGGCAGCTGTGGACGAACTTAAGAATAGCACTATTGCGATTCAACGTGACGTCATTCAATTGCGGGAGCAGATTCAGCCACATAACACTGATGAGAATCAAGCATCACCCGGCAGATCAGGAATTCTGTCTCAAAGTCAGCGAGCAGAAGGCGAGCAAGGGCAAGTCATGCCAGTACGGGGGGAAGTTGGAGGCGACCAAGGGCAAATCATGCCACTACGGCGGGAGGTTGGACGGGTCGTGCCAGCTACGGATGCCAAAGTTAAGCTATATGATTTACCGACGTTTAACGGCAATGTAGAAGAATGGCCACTGTTTCGCGCCAACTTCGATGATACAACTGCGATGTTTAAGTACAACCACAGACAGAATTTGATGCGCCTGCAGAAGTGCCTTAACGGTCCGGAAAAAGAGGCAGTGGCATCAATGCTTATTTATCCTAACAATGTGCCAGCTGTAATGAGCGAGCTAGAATTTAGATTCGGAAGGCCAGACATCCTGATCAAATGTCAAATTAGCAAGTTGCAACAATTCCCCTCAATATCTGAAACAAAGCCCGATCAGATTGTGTTATTTTCGTCAAAGGTGCGCGACGTTGTGGCATTCATAAAGTCTGCAAAATGTCCGCAGCACTTAGCCAACGTTACATTATTAGAGCAAATGGTGGGCAAGTTACCACAAGCTCGACAATTCGACTGGGCAAAGCAGGCATCGACCATACAGCCATATGCGACCATAGAATACTTTTCGAAGTGGCTTAGCGAACTAGCACGTATCGTTTGTTTTATGCCTTCAGTGAGCGCAGTGAGTACGAAAGTAAGTACTTCACAAGTCAACCCTCGTCGAGTGATGCATATTGAACAGGCAATGGAATTTTATAAGTGCAGTGGCAACCATGCAATATTTCAGTGCGAAACATTTAAGAAAATGACTGTGCAAGAACGATGGCAATTAATAAAAGATCAACAGTTATGCTTCGCCTGCCTGCGCAAAGGCCATCGCACGGTCAAATGTCGGTCAAAGAAGAAGTGTAATGTAAACGGCTGCCAAATATATCACAACCCATTATTGCATAGTGAAGAACTTCAAACTCAGACAGTACGGCAAGCTACACCAACAATTGAAAGAGTACAGCTTATGTTAAATTGCCGCTCAACTCAAAGCACATGCGGGCAATTATTTAAGATAATACCAATCAACATATATGCGCCAAATGGTAAACGCGAGGTGTTAGCAATGTTTGATGAAGGATTCTCAATATCAATAATGGAAGAAAAGGTTGCAAAAGAAATTGGGGCCAAAGGTAAAGCTCACCCACTAACGCTTTAGTGGTATGACGGCAAGGTAATCACCGAGCGTTCGCTAAAATTAAACGTTGAAATAGAAAACCGCCTAGACAAAACCAAATATATTTTGAGAGACGTTTTTACCGTAAAAGATCTAAACTTGCCTGAGCAGTCGTTGAAAAAAGAGGATTTTCCACATTTGAAGCACTTGCCACTTATAAATTATTTTGCTTCAAAGCCGGTATTGCTAATTAGGTTAAAATACACGTATCTAGGCGCCATGTCTACAGTCCTTAAAGCTGACATTGATAGTTCGCTGGCAATCAAAACCCCACTAGGATGGGTCGCTTAGGGTCCGATTCAATCGCCTTCAACAGTCAGTCGAGTTTTACTTGTCAAAGAAGATCAAAAACTACATGCTCTAGTCGAAGAGTATTTCGCAACCGACAGCTTTGGCACCAATTCAGCACCCCTTAAACTAGAATAGGAAAACGACAAACTAGCGCGTTCAATTCTGGAGCGAACCACTAGAAGAGTCGGTGAGAGATTCGAATGTGGGTTACTATGGAAAATCTATCCACCGAATTTGCCTTGTAGCAAGGCAATGGCTGAAAGACGCCTAATGTCAGTCAAATTAAATGTAGTGAAAAATTCGGTGAGCTATGTAAGAAAGAGATGGAAAATACGTAGAGAAAGGTTATGCCAGAAAACTAAGTGGCGACGAGAACGGTCGGACACATCCGCTCCCCTGGTACTTGCTCCACTTTGCGGTCCATAATCCAAATAAGCCTGAAAAATTGAGAATCATCTTTGATGCCGCCATCACAGTAGAAATCATATCCCTGAACTCAGCTCTTTTAAAAGGTCCCGATCAAGCACAGCCGTTGCTAAGGGTGCTACTTGAATTTCGCCAGGGTCGAATAGGAGTGTCCGCCGACATACGTGAAATGTTTTCACAGATAAAGATACGCGCATCCGACTAGTATGCACAACACTATTTGTGGCGAGATGGTGATGCCACTAAGCCAATTGAAGAATATGTTATGACATCGTTAATATTTGGTGCTGTATGTTCAACGTGCATTGCCGAATACATAAAAAATAAAAACGCCGAAGACTACCAAGCCCATTTCCCTGATGCCGCATCAACAATAATCAACAAGCATTACGTCGATGATTAGTTGCCAGTTCGACACGCCACAGCGTGTCTGTATGGATATACAGATAAGCCAGGACATTGTTCATGTCAACCAGAAAGCGGGGTTTGAATTGCAGAACTTTATTTCCAATTGCATAGAGGTTAAAGAAGCCATGAACAAAACGTCGTCAACTAACAAAGAAATACTCAACATGGAACGCAACGATTCTGACAAGGTCCTCGGGCTGTTCTGGAACACGAAATATGACGCGTTCGAATTTCATACAAAATTCCTTCGTGTTCCAATGGATGTACTTGACGGAAAGCGTGCACCGACGAAGAGGGAACTTCTACGAATAGTGATGGCAGTTTTTGATCCTTTTGGTATGTTGTGTGATTATTTAATTTTTACTAAACTTCTAATTCAGGAGACCTGGAAACGTGAAATCGCTTGGGATGAAGAACTGCCACCGGATCTAAGCAGTAAATGATTTCGTTGGTGGCAAGAATTCCGTAATGTGAAACAGTTTAAAATACAACGTTGTTACTCCCCACTTAGAGGAGTAGAGGTGCACATATTCGTAGATGCAAGTCAAGTTGCAATTGGCAAAACTCGTACTGCACAGTTAAAGCTACTATCCATGCCTAGGCTGGCGCTTCAGGCCGCCGTGTTGGGGACACGAATATTAAAGTTGATTCGCGAATGCCACACATTTGCTGCCGCCAGAGTAACGTTATGGAGTGACTCCCAAACCGTTTTGCAGTGGCTCAACTCTTCGAAAAGAAAGTACAAAGCATTTGTCGCTCACCGTATCGCCGAAGTCCTTGGCGCAACATCACAAGACCAGTGGAGATGGGTACCTATTTGCCAAAACCCTGCCGACGTAGCAACTCGTCCGTCAAGAACACCGAAGTTCGACAGACACAGTTCTTGGGTGAAGGGTCCAGCATTTTTGAATCCCGACGAAAAGTATTGGCCAAACAAAATTGTCAATTCACCAGCCGTGCTACCGGAGGAAGTTTAGTCTCATTGTCATTGTCTCTCTCGTCAAGCCTAGCAACACATTCGTCGAATTCGCTAAATTCAGTTCATTTGCAAAACTAAAACGTACGATAGCATGGGTCATAAGAGCCAAAGCTTTATTTCGTCGAAAACAGAATGCACCATCACGTCTGCCATCAGTGCTCACAGTCGCCGATTTGGGGCAAGTCGAACACATCATTCATTTAACCGTACAACGAGAATGGTATTCGAATGAAATTGCAGATCTGTCAGCGCCACGTAAGTTGTCGAAACAAAGCTCAATATATAAATTATTGCCCGTTTTAGACCAAAGCGGAATATTACGACTCAGTGGGCGCATCAATGGAGCATCGTATCTGCCATTTGAAGCGCGACGCCTAATTATAATGCCGCCAAAGCATATTGTATCAGCCTTGAATGTGCAACATCACCACGAGCAGAATCACCACCAGAACTTCGCTATAACCGTTAACGCCGTGCGCCAAAAATATTGGATACCAAATTTGAAATCGCTCTTAAAAATCATACAACGTAAATGCCTCATATGTAATATTGATAAGGCCAAGCCAGGTCCCCCGATGATGAGTCAGATACCAATCGACCGAATTACTGCGTTTGTACATCCGTTCACATACTTTGGCGTGGACCTGTTCGGCCCATTTAACGTTTCCATCGGGAGACGTCGCGAGAAAAGGTGGGCCGTCATATTCATATGCCTGACGATTCGAGCGGCACATATTGAGCTAGCGGAAAACCTATCGATCGACGCATTCATTTTATGCCTACGAAACTTTATTAACCGTAGAGGCACTCCGCTGAGAATAAGGAGCGACAACGGCACCAATTTTATTGGCACTCAAAAGGAGCTAAAGGCTGGTGAACATTTGCTTGACACGGATCGTATCCATACTGAAGCCGCAAAGCGTAACATAGAACAGATTTTCAACTGTCCAACCAATCCCAGCTCAGGCGGTTGTTGGAAAAGACTTATACGAATCGTCAAAGCGCTTTTGGGTAAAACACTTCGAGATGTGGCTCCGAAGGTCGACACTCTACAAAGCGTGCTGATAGAAGCCGAAAACGTTATCAACTCTCGGCCACTCACTGATGTACCTGTGTCACACGAAGACGACGAGCCGCTCACACCCAATCCCTTTTTAATAGGATGTGGGAACTCCACACAGACACCACACACCGTCGACGAACACATATGCTTGCGCAAGCAGTGGAGAATAGCGCAAAATTTGAAAGATCGCCTATGGAAGCGCTGGACGACTGAATACTTGCCTCAACTCATACAGCGTACCAAGTGGCACGAGAAGACATCCCCTTTGCAAGTAAATGATCTCGTTATAATATGTGATCCGATAACACCACGAAGCCAGTGGCAGAGGGGGCGGGTTATTAAGGTCTACCCTACTGATGACAGTCAAGTACGAGTTGCCGAAGTAAAGACAAGCGGAGGCATATTGAAGCGACCAGCAACACGCCTAGCTCGACTTATGGTTAGTGAATCCCGGGGGGATTCACGGGGGGAGGAGTGTTGAGTCACCCTGCGTTGAAGGGACATTTCGTATTTACTTTGCATTACTCACAATTTTGTAACTACGTTATTATAGAAATTTCGAGAAAACGTCATTTCAATTTCCAGCCGGAAAAGAGCGTTCTTTTGGATCAAAGACTTGGAAGCGAGAAGACGTGCCAATATAATTGTGAAACAAACCCGCAAATCCGAACAAATTAAACCAAACTACTACAAACACAAGTGAAACCAGAAGTCAAGTCAACATAATTTTAATAACTATTCAAATCATTATATTAGTTTATATACTTTCGTTAATTTAATAAATATATTTCTACAAAACATAATTCATCTTAATATATATGCTATCTAACGTATGACCGACTAAATATAGGAGATTTAGTTTTCCTTGCCTTGACTATTTCTATTAAACAAAGCTTTTGCATTGTTATTAAAATTAAAACGTATCTTCCTATGGTTGCAGTCATCATTGGCTGAAAATTTAAATTGTTCTAAAAAGCGGAATTTGTGAGCGTATTATATACAGTAGATTGGGTAAATTCAGTTGCTGCTAGAGCAAGAAGTAGTTATATAGTGTTAAGTGGTTAAACCAATGGATACAGTGGATGCAAAAATTTTTCATACCATTATCATTTTTTTCCAGCTTTATATATATTTTTTTTTTTATCTCATGTGTCATGCGGTTTCTGGGTGGCCTTCCCAGATAGGATCGTCATGATATTTATGAAGAATTTCTTTAATTTTTGTCGACATTTGCCACATGCATAACTTCTGGGGTTCATGCAAATATTAGGTCTTTGAGAACTTGGGTATCTATTTTATATTATTTAAATATGCTTCCCCGAGTATTCATTATTCTTGACCAATTTGTCTCCTAAGGGACAACTGTCTTTTTCTCTTACAAGGCCTAGATTTCCGGCATTTTTAAGCCTGGGCGAATATTGTCCTAAGTCAATAACTTCCTCAACAATCCGGTTGCTTGTACTTATTATGCTACAAATTTTCTATCCTTTTGGATGAAAACGAGCGCGACATGTCTAATTGTAAATTTATTTATTTATTAAGCGCTTTATTTATAATAAGGTTCTCTTTGTGACTCTTAGTTTCTTCATTACTGTTGGTAATAGTGTTTTTGGCTGGTTTTTTTTCTTCTTTTAGAGTTTTGCATGCTTCCACTGAGATTTTCCTTTCTGGCTATGTACTCTTTGAAACATTAATTGTGATATCAATATCAAATTCGTTATTTTTATAATGGGTATGTAATTATTTAGAAGAATATTAAGTACATGCATTTTTAAGAAATTGTCCATCAAAACTTTTGCAAAGATGTCATGAGCATCGAAAAAGATTATTAAAATGTTTGTTTTGCTATCGAATTTAGATAGTGCTGATAAAGCTGTCTCAAGAAAATATACTGTTAATTGAAGCATTTTGCGGGTATTTGTTTGGAAATGAGTTTTTAATAGTAAGGTAATAAAGTTTTTGTTTTTAAATACGCTCTTGAATGCTTTTTTGCTGCCTAAATTAAATTTTGATATAATTTTTGAGCATCATAGCTACTGCAATGATCAATAGTATGAATGCGAAAATTAAAATGACTAACCAAACGTCCGGGATGATTTCAATGTTGTTGGTTTCTTCTTCAACTGGTGGCTCATATTTAATTATTCGGTTCTCTGATACCTTCCGAATTTCCTGAGTTTTCTTTTCCTAACATCATAACCAGATATGGCTATAGTAATGTCGTTTACAAATCTTTTCCACCAAGACATTGTGAAAAATAAAAATTTCTTTTAATAACTTTCTTGTTTTAAAAAAAAAAAACTAATATGAACAAGTAAGGACGGGACTGTCTTCGGCTATGCCGAAGACTTCATACCTTTCATGAA
The DNA here is from genome assembly GCF_040869045.1 of Eurosta solidaginis. Lineage (NCBI taxonomy): Eukaryota > Metazoa > Arthropoda > Insecta > Diptera > Tephritidae > Eurosta > Eurosta solidaginis. Next base: position 116,673,663 of record NC_090322.1, on the reverse strand, counting down.
TGGGGCTGAACAATAATCTTATCCCGTTCGTAATCTCCGAATAATCGGATGTATAAGATAAGAAATATCTAGGAACAGATCTACATACCTAAACGATTTTTAAGATAAATATAAAATAAAAAATAGGTAGGTACTTTGTGTGAGGATGCAAAGTTTCAGGTTTTTTGTGGTCTGCGTGTAAAAACTATGACTACGAATCACGTATTTCAACAATATATGACGTAAACGTAACTATTTGATGAAATGTTATGAATTTTGAAGCTTCTAGCCGTAAAAAAGGGGCAAAAATGACAGTTTATATGAAGTATATAATATATATACCACCGATCTCTATGATTTTTTCAGACAACAATATATGCTATATACGTAAGCATATGGTGAAATTTGAAGCGTCTAGCTGTTAAAAAGGGGCAGAAATTGCGCAAAGTTTCTTAACTGAACAATCGGTTGTATGAGATATATACTATATATACCATCGATCTCAATGATTTTTTCAGACAACAATATATGCTATACACGTAAGCATTTGGTGAAAGTTGAAGCTTCTAGCTGTTAAAATGGGGAAGAAATTGCGCAAAGTTTCTTATCTGAACAATCGGTTGTATGGGATATATACTATATATACCACCGGTATCTATGATTTTCTCAGACAACAATATATGCTATACACGTAAGCATTTAGTGAAATTTGAACATATCTAAACGACTTTTAAGATAAATATAAAATAAATAAAAAATAGGTAGGTAATCTGTGTGAGGATGCAAAGCTTCACGTTTTTTGTGGTCTGCATGTAAAAACTATGACTACGAATCACGTATTTCAAAAATATATGACGTAAACGTAACTATTTGATGAAATTTGATGAATTTTGAAGCTTCTAGCCGTAAAAAAGGGGCAAAAATGAGAGTTTATATGAAGTATATAATATATATACCACCGATCTCTATGATTTTTTCAGACAACAATATATGCTATATACGTAAGCATTTTGTGAAATTTGAAGCTTCTAGCTGTTAAAATGGGGCTAAAATTTGCGAAAATATATATATATATACTATATATACCACCATATATATACTATATATACCACCGATCTTTATGATTTTTTCAGACAACAATATATGCTATATACCTAAACATTCGTTGAAATTTGAAGCCTCTAGCTCTTAAAATGGGGCAGTAATTACGAAAAGTTCCTTATCTGAACAATCGGTTGTGGGGGATATATACTATATATACGACCGATCTCATCAATTTTTTCAGGCAATAATATGTGCAATATACGAAAGTATATGGTGAAGTTTGAAGCTTCTAGCTGTTAAAATGGGGCTAAAATTTGCGAAAATATATATATATATACTATATATACCACCATATATATACTATATATACCACCGATCTTTATGATTTTTTCAGACAACAATATATGCTATATACGTAAGCAATCGGTGAAATGTGAAGCTTATAGCTGTTAAAATGGGGTAGAAATTGCGAAAAGTTTCTTATCTGAACAATCGGTTGTATGAGATATATACTATATATACAACCGATCTCTACGATTTTTTCAGACAACAATATATGCTATATACGTAAGTATTCGGTGAAATTTGAAGCTTCTAGCTGTTAAAATGGGGCTAAAATTTGCGAAAATATATATATATATACTATATATACCACCATATATATACTATATATACCACCGATCTTTATGATTTTTTCAGACAACAATATATGCTATATACCTAAACATTCGTTGAAATTTGAAGCCTCTAGCTCTTAAAATGGGGCAGTAATTACGAAAAGTTCCTTATCTGAACAATCGGTTGTGGGGGATATATACTATATATACGACCGATCTCATCAATTTTTTCAGGCAATAATATGTGCAATATACGAAAGTATATGGTGAAGTTTGAAGCTTCAATCTGTTAAACTGGGTAAGATATTACAAAAATCCTCTTTTTCTGAAAAATCGGTTGTATGGAGGATATATGCTATAGTGGTCCGATCCGGTCGGTTCCGACAAATGTCTAATCGGACACCCAAATATACCCGCTCACCAAATTTTATCAAGATATCTCAAAAATTGAGGGACTAGTTTGCATACAAACAGACAGACGGACAGACGGACATGGCTAAATCAACTCAGCTCTTCAACCTGATTATTTCGGTATACTTAATGGTGGGTCTATCTATTTTCCTTTAAGGACTTACAATTTTCGGTTTCGTGACGAAATTAATATACCATTTCATTTTCATGAAAGGTATAAAAAGGACTAATTTAGGCCTAATAAAATTATTGATTTTGTTTTTTATTCAATTTATTCCAACTTACTTAAAATTTCATTTTACAACTTTCTTGTTTGTAAAAATTTTTCTTTTTTTAAAATATTTTTTTTTTTTTCAAAATATCATAATTTATTTTTTCTTACTTAACAAACTTTACAGAATATTGGAATTTGAAAATTTATTTCTCTACTTTTTTCTTTTATATTTTTATTTCTATTTGATTTTCTATGCCAGTTTGGGCTCCATTTTTTTCCTTTTTCTTCATATTCATGGATCTGCCTAAGTTCTATTAGTTAAAAAAAAATTTTTCAGAAAATTTTATTTAAATTAATAATTTTTTTTTTTTCTTCTTTAATTAATTTGCTACACGCAAGAATATTGCGTCAAATTCTTCTTGACTACTTATATCATTAATTTCAGAAAAAAAATTAGAGGGGAGGGGGGGGGGGGGGAATTCTTAAATTTATTGGCAAAAATCTCCTTTTTGCCCGTAAAATGCAAGCCGTTAGGTTGCCAAATGCTTCTATTATAATCTTACAAATATCTAGATAATAAATACATAATCTGCTGTATCTGCTTATTCCAACAATCGTCCGACACATTAATTAGAATTCTTCTTTTGATTTTGTCTTCGGGGACCCGGTCGACCTCCAACAAGTTGTATAGCGCATAAGGTTTATTCCACTTCGTTATGCGTCGGCGGTGGTCGTGTTGGTGGCTCATATATCGTGGCTCATATATCGCACGCGCTTAGCTTGCTTGCCTGCCTGTGGGAACGTAATTATGTTGACATTGCTTATTATAAACACATTCTTACATACTTACGACCTTAGCAGAGTGTCGAATGCATTGCAGCGTGAGAAACGTTTAGAATGCATGCAAGATATATGTATGTAACAATGCAAATTGACATGTCTTTGGTGTCTTGATTATGATCCCAGATTGTATGCGCTAAGTGGTGTATAATCGTGGCTAAGTTGCCAAGTTTACGCCAAGTCAAGTCAAGTCTACGCTAAATATCAATAATGGGCCCTTTAGTTTGATTCACAATTGCCGTCATCCAGTGAGTTTTACAGCTCCGGCTCACGCTCAATTCTCACGGGAATGCTCTGGATCATGGAGAGACTTGAGAAGCACATATCGTGATATTAGCCGTGTTTTTTAACACGCGCGTATACGTTTCGTTTGCGCGTGTTAAAAAACGCCTATCTTCGCTTAGATAATGCTTAGGAGACCCATCTAGCGGCTGTGGTAAAACAACTAGCTACAGCAACAGGGTGTACCGAAAAGCGGAGACGCAACGCTCTGATGGCCATAGGGTATAACATATAGCTGAATCAGTTGCGATGAATTGTGGACACACATATAATACATAGAATTAGTGTACAGGGTGAAACAAAGACACATATTTCAGTTACATCTGAGTATAATGCGTATTGAAATTTAGTAGGACAAAATTTATGCGCAGCAATTTCAGAGGTGTATTTATAGTTTGTCTCTTAGCAGTCAATATAAAGTTTAAGCGTAAACGGATATACGCGTGTTAAAAAACACGGCTATTTTCGCAGACGTGAAATGTAATATGCAGATGTCGCCGCTGTTTTCTATTTAACTCGTACGGCGAAAGGCTAAGCATGTTATGGTTTCGCATCTATGATGGAGCAGTAAGGAAGGCAGTCGGCATGATCTGGGGGTGCTCTGTGGGTGGTCATGTCGGCTAGGCGGGGTCCTTGCCAACCTTACTATTCCTGCGCCATAACAAAGAAAAAGTTCCTATCATGCCTATTCAAAAACTCAGCTGTCAAATGCAAAAAAAACTGACAGAAGCGCAGAACTAATTCAAAACGCTTAGAAATTCAAATTAAACGACATCCGGTCGAACCGGATGCCACGGACAGACCGTTAAACATTCAAAAATTTTAAATTCAAAAAAAAGAAACTTCCAAAAACTAAACGCTAAAAAAATTACCGAACCGGACATGACCGGTTACTAAATACAAAAAAAAAGCTGAAAATGAAAAGGAAAAAGAAGAAACAGAAATGGGCCGAATATATAGAGGGGCGCCGCGGGTGTTGTTGCGACGCCCGGTACATTTACCCACCCTCAAAACCATGGCCACCGACGCACCTATTTTTCGGTGGCCCCTTACCTGAATGCCTAAGTGCCCTCTAAATAAATATAGACGTCAGCATTCCCATTTACAGAATTTATTAACAATTCATTATGTTTTTATGTTTAATTAAAACTTAAAAAAACTTGAATAACGAAAGCGAATTTCGAAAAAATTCGCAGTTTTAAAAGTCTTCATGTAACCTTACAAATGTTTAGTCAATAATTTTGAACTACAAACTTATTCCAGTTGTAGTAAATAAAGAAAAGCTGAAGTCTTTTGCAAATTCGCGTTGGTTTTTTTTTGTTTTAACAGCTCCGTTTCGAAGGCTGATTTTGGTCGTTCTTCCATACAATCGTAAAACAATGCAAAATTAATAAGAATGTAAATTTGAATTAAGTAATGCAACTACTTTTAAAAACTATTCTGATTTTTAAATTTGTTCGAAATTTTGTTCGGGTAAACCCCAACAGCTTTCATTGTACAATTCAAACCGTTTTTTTTTGTTTTTTTTTTTTGTATAATTTACGTAAATATAATGTGTAAGTAAATTTGTTTTTTTGCTATTTTTTTTTCGCATCTATACATATGTAAATTAAGGTGGGTCTTTTTCACGCATTTAAAAGGCAATTCCAATATATAAACATGACCTTGGAAACGTCTTCTGAAGTATTGTGCTGTTTTTTTTTTTTTTTTAACTATACATATGTAGTAAATTAAGGTGGGTCTTTTTCACGCATTTAAAAGGCCATTCCAATATATAAACATGACATTGGAAACGTCTTCTGAAGTATTGTGCTTTTTTCTCAAATTCTCGATAGCAAAACCGGCACCCATATATTTAAATGGTGATATATATATAAAACTGGGAATACATGTCAGTTAAATTTTAGCCCTGCGTACTGCAGCTGGGGTAGAAAAATGTATAAGAAATAATCATTTTCTTTCAAGTTCATAATTAATAACTGCTAGCAAAAGCGGTAAAGTTCTCAGATTTTACAAAAGGAAAGGAACATCACCTCTCTGGTAGTTACAGCTTCAGCAGCCGTTATACTAAAATAAAGACCTTTAAAAAAACTGTGGCCATCAGCTCGCATACTATATTATTTAAAGCACAGGTTTTACTGAACAATGGGACCCACCCTAATTCAGCAGTAATAAATATCCAATTTTATGTATTCCTTGTTTTTTTCGTTTATTAGTTTAAACAATTGATTGAATGTATACAGAAAAGGTGTAGGCCGATTTTGAAAACGTTTTCAAAAAAAAATTTTAAAACTCGCAGGTTTTCGAAAATATTCAGAAAATTTACAAATTTTCATTTAAAATTCTAAGCTAATTTTTGTGAGTATGCTTTCGGCAATTTTTTCCTCCGAAAAACATTTTAGATTTTCTTGCATTATAAAACAATTTTCTTATTTATATAAAAGAAAATCTAAAATACCCATATATGTAATAATGTTTAGGTATCTACACGCACTAAAGTAACAGCACAGTTTAACCATCGATACCTATTTTTCAATAACCAAATTTAAAATTACATTTCAGTACAATTAAAAGGAATGCGAAAGAATTATATACCAACTTCTAAAACATTTTTGGATAAATTCCGAAATTTTACTTTAGAACCTTATAGTACATTTGTTCTTAGAATCTATGAGTATATATCTACATTACAGGGTTGTAATAAATGGTACAAAGTGCATGAGTATCTAAAAGTGAATTAGAGTATCGTTCCTTTACAACACCCTTCCTGAACGACTATTTTCTTTATTGCTCATGCATTTTGCATATTATATTTAATAAAGTACAAAAATTTGTGAAGTGAAAATGTATATGCGTTAATCCTTTAGACCAATTTTGATAGCGAAATGCTCCAGCTTCGTAGAAGGAATGCCCTTTGTTAAGATGTCAGCGACCATCTCCTTTGTTGACAAATATTTTAGTTGAATTTGCTTAAGTTCAATTGAGTGATGAACGAAATTAGATTTTATGTCTACGTGTTTAGTTCGGGGCGAGTACGAGTTATTTGATGCTACTTGGATGGCACTTTTGTTATCGCAAAACAAAATCATAGAATTCTCATGTATTGGGTTTAACTCGGCTTCTAGGCGCTTAAGCCAAATCGACTCTTGGATGGCTGCTACTATAGACATGAATTCCGCTTCTGTACTTGATAGCGCGATTGTCTTTTGCCTCTTGGTATTCCACGATATAGCAGCTGATTGAAAAATAAATGTATAACCGGTGGTAGAACGCCGGTCGTCAGTGTTCCCAGCCCAGTCCACATCACAGTACCCTGTTATGTTATCGTCCTACTTTGTGTACACTAAACCCTTTTCGATTGTGCCTTTCAGACACCGCATGACACGCTTGGCAGCTTCCCAATGAGCCCTTCCTGGATCTGTAGTATACCTGCTTAGGACATTGACAGCGTAACAAATATCCGGTCTAGTGATTTGAGCCGCAAAAAGTAAACAACCCACTGCCTGCATATACGGAACTTTTGACATGTCTTGTTTAGCTTTGTCGTTCGATGGCGACATATTATACGATAGTTTTTGGTTGCAATCTATTGGTGTTGAAGTTGGGTTACAGTCGCGAATGCCAAAGCGCTCCAATATATCTAATATATACTGTGCCTGATCAATTTTTCCGAAATTTTCACCACGGCTTAATCTAATACCCAATATATTTGTTGCTATACCCAAATCCTTCATTTAAATTTCTTTGAAAAATTTTCTTTGATAGATTGCAGCCTGTCTGGTGCATTTGACATAATTAATACGTTATCAACGTAAATTGCAATAAATAACATATTAAAATGTCACGATTGTTTGAGACCATAAATTGATTTTAATAATTTACACACCTTACCTGACCCATCATTGAAACCCTGGGGCTGTTGCATGAACACCTCTTCTTTTAATGTTCCATTCAAGTAGGCGGAAACTGCGTCCATCTGATGTATAACCATATCGTATTTGGCTGCCAATGCTATTAAGAACCGTATGGACTCGTATCTCACCACAGGAGCGAATGTTTAAAAATAGTCGATGCCTTCTTTTTGCGCGCAGCCTTTTGCTACCAATCTGGCTTTTCTGCGTAATGGAGCACCTTCTGCATCATTCTTTGTTTTATACACCCACATGGATTGAATTGCCTTTTTATCGGGTGGCAGGTCGACGAGCGTCCATGTATTGTTTACCAGCAACGAATCTATTTCAATTTGCATTGCTTCTTGCCACTCATTTGAGTTGGTAGAAGATAGTGATTCTTTAAATGTTTCCGGATCGTTTGATGCGAAAGCGCAGAAGTTATGCGACACTGCTTCCTTCTTTGCAATCCTTTCGGAACGACGAACTTGATCAACGTTTTGCTCCTTTTCTTCATCGTGGCTTGCGATATCAATAGAGTCATGATAATCATCATCAGAAACCGTATCACCATCAACTTGTGTCAACTCACCACCACTTTCATCAACTGTTGTCAATTCACCACCACTTTCATCCTCTCCTGAATTGACATCGTTTACATGGCTAAGATCCAATAGATATTTGTCATTGACGTTATGTTTAGTTTGTTATGTTTGGGTTTCTAAAAACACAACATCTCTGCTAATGACAATTTTTTTATTGGTTGGGTTGACCAACCTGTATACCTTGCTTTCAGAGCTGTAACCTACCATGATACATTCTATAGATTTTTGACTTAATTTGTGCCGTTTCTCCTTTGGAATGTGAACCATAGCGGTAGATCCAAAGACTCGTAAGTGCTTTAGTACTGGCTTTCTTCCGGACCAGATCTCATCAGGGCTACGATTATCGCCTCTACACGGTACAAGATTCGTTAAGTAGGCAGCGGTTACAGCGGCTTCCGCCCAAAAACGTTCATCCAAACCAGTATCGATTAGCATGCAGCGAATCCACTCTACTAACTTGCGGTTCATTCTTTCCACCACACCATTTTGCTCTGGAGCATATGGAAAGCTAGTTTGGTGAAAAATTCCGCTCTGCCTCAAAAGTTTTTTAAAATTGTCATTTACGTATTCTTTGCCACTGACTTTGAGCACTGATTTTGTGCCATGGCTTTAAAACATTTAAATTTTTCAAATACATCAGATTTGTGTTTCATGGGATAAGCGAAAACCTTTCGAGAGTAATCGTCTACCAAGCAAACTAAAAAACGAGCATCAGAGAAGGATCTTATATGCAAAGGTCCCAGCACATCTGAGTGCACTACTTCCAGAAAATCATTGGATCGTGTTCCTATGTTTTTATTAGGCTTTCGTGTCTGTTTCCCTTTTATGCACACAGTACACGGTTCAGCATTAGGTTTATTAAAATTAATGCCAACAGTAGACTTTTGCACGTTATCCAAAGAGATATTATAGATATGCCCCATTCGGCGGTGCCATAGTTTTGGATTACTTTTTGCAAGGAACACTTTATTTTCCTTATCGTTTTCTACACAGTTTAGTCGATACAAATTATTGTGAATCGAGGCGGTTGCCATAACTTTATTGCTTTTATTATAAATTTTGCATGTTTCGCCTTCAAATAACACTTTATTGCAATTCTTTGTCATTTGACGAACCGACAGTAGATTTGCACACAAATTTGGAACGTATTCCACTTTTTTGAGAGTTGCTTTAGTGATTTCCTTTTCTTTACAGAGAGACAAACTCACTTCCCCCGCACATTCAACAGAAAGTTCATTATTATTCGCAACGACAATTTTTTTGTCTTTAACATCGTGTATTTTGTTTAATAGTGAGTAGTTGTTGGTCATGTGGTTGCTTGCACCACTATCAATATACCAACCTTCTTCACAGATGTTGTTTTTGATATTCATTTTTTCTGTATGCTTTGCGCGCAATTTATTGTCAATGTAGTTGTTGTTATTTATTTGACTGCTCTCCTTCATTGCAAACAAAACCTCTCCTCTTTCGTTTGGTTTTCTGCAATTTGCTGTGTGATTCTTCTTCTTAGTTTTGTTGGGTCAATTTCTAGAATAGTGTGCAGTGGCTTTACAACTGTGACATTGAAATTTGGCAAAGCTTTTTTTTGCTTTGAATATAGAGCTTTTTCCATATCAACACTATCAAATTTTGCGTCTTGAAGAAGTAAATTCTTTACCATATCTATGGTTAGGTTTTCTTTAGAATTTTCGACTGCCATTATCAATGGCCTGAAGTCGTTAGGCAATCCAGCTAACATTAATGAAGCAGCTAATTCGTCGTCAATATTTAACCCTGCTTTTCTCACCTTCAGTGCAATCATGACGATGTCGTTTATATATTCCTGCATGGAATCATGACTTTCTAGCCTAATGTTAACTAATTGTTTTAGCAGCTCTACCTTCCTGGTTAGTCCAGTAACTTCATACGCGTTCATAAGTGCGGTTCACGGTTCCTTAGCTGTTTTGGCACTCGCAATGTGTCCAAAATTGCTAGGATCAACCATGAGCGTGATCTCAGCCAAAGCACGTTCGTTCAAGTCGACGTCTTTATCGCTTGCAATACTTTGTTCGACCACTTTCCAAACTCCTTTAATTACGAGACAGGATTTTGCTTGTCGCTTGCATACATCGAAATTCTCCCTGCCACGCAGCCTTCCAAGTGAAATAACGCAGGTAAAGTCGAAGAAGACAACATTTTATCGCGAAAAACTTTTTGCCCGTATTAATTAATCACGTGGCATAAGGCCCATAACCTGTTGTGTTAAAATATTTATTGCAATTAAGAGAAAAGAAAGTAATTCATTTTGACATTTGTTCTTAAGGCTCCATTACTGATACTTAGCATAGACTTGACTTGGCTTGCGAACTGTCACTTACAGTTCTGTTAAATGAACATTGCATGTTACTGATTACTCAAAACTTAACTTGACTTAGAAGTCTGTTGAATTTTGATTTCCTATGTAAGTTCTAAGTGACGTTTGCATTTTGAGATGCCATTTGTTTGTTTCCATATCATTTTGACATTTTGTCATACAAATTGACATTTATTTAAAAATAAATTTCAACGCTGATTATGATGCCAGACTTTATGCGCCAAGTGGAGTATAATCGTGGCTAAGTTGCCAAGTTTACGCCAAGTCAAGTCAAGTCTATGCTAAGTATCAGTAATGGGGGCTTTAGGATCTATGAGTATATATCTACATTACAGGGTTGTAATAATTGGTACAAAGTGCATGAGTATCTAAAAGTGAATTAGAGTATCGTTCCTTTACAACTTGAGTATGTATTAATAACGTGGACGTTGCAGCAGGCCTATCTGAGGCGGCCCTGCTGATTGTGGTTAGTCAAGTGGATGTTGCAGCAGGCCTATCTGAGGCGGCCCTGCTGATTATTGCTAATAAGGTGGATGTTGCAGCAGGCCTATCTGAGGCGGCCTTGCTGATTGTGGTTAATAAAGTTGATGGTGGTAGTACGTCCTGTGGTTTCGTTGGCGCTATAGTTGGGGGTAGCGCGATTTGTTGGCTAGCGCTATCGCTGGTGTTTGCGCGCAGTTTATAGTGGCCGTGCACGGTTTTTTTTTGCACGCAAGGTGGGCACGACTGGTGGTTTCGTTGGTGCTATAGCTGTTAGTAGCGCGTTTGGTTGCTAGCGCTATCGCTGTTGAAAATGTGCCGAATCTGCGCTGCTTATTGCGTGCAGCTACTTAATTCCGCTCTTGTTTCTTTTCCTTTTGGTTTTTTTTTCATATTTATATGGCAGTGTCAAAAGACGCTCCAGATCAGTTCTGCAAAAATGTTGAATGTTTGTCCGTTAGGATGACGATGCTAGTTACACCAATGTATCATTTTCACGTTCGACCACCACCAAGGGCAAAGATGACCACCAAAAACCAACCTCCTTCTTTTTTTCTTTCTTACTTTTTCCCCTGGAAACAGCGTGTTTTTTCCTAGAAATCATCCTTCACGTGGCCGTGGCGACTTCTAGTGTCCATTGTAACGACAGCCTTTCACAATAGGTACTGGTTTGAGTGAATGGTAGCGTGTGTCCGTATCTGTGTGTGGTGTGTCTAGATTCGTGCCTCAGCCGCAATGTTGCGAAGAACTTATCTGCACTCCGCGTATCTGCACTGACAACATTGTTGCAGCGGAAGTGACCAGTCGCTTCGGCATCAGGTTGTTTTTAGCTGCAACAATGTTGCCAAAGGTATAGCAACATTGCGGAGAGGGCACGAACGAAATGTATCTGTGTAGGTGTTATTTTGTGTGAACGGACAAATGTGTGAATGTATGATTGTGTGAATGCATAAAGGAAAGTACGGGAAAGCCGAAATTAAAAACCTTGTATGTGTTAAAACTATCCGTTTTGGGTAACTTTCCTTACCACGGCGGTAGATATAAATGGACAGAACGTTAGGTTACGGGCCAAAGTTTGATTTTTAACTGTGCTCAGCGAGGTGCGAAAAGATACACGGTGAAGTGCCAAATAGTTCAAAAAAAAAAGGTTAAAGTTTGTAGTGCGTGGTTTAAACCGTTGACTGGAAATATATGTATTTATTGAAAGTTTTCTTAAATTGTGTTGTGCGCGCCGCAAAGTACTCGCGACTCGTGCCGAGAAAAGCGGAAAAACAGCTGCCCCTAGATTTTATTTGGATACTGGAATTGAAGTCATAGCACCAGGTAAGATCAACCTTTCGTTTGTGTGCGTTTTGGGTTTTTTTTTTTGCCAATCCGGCAAGCGCTCTGGGGAGGTGGCTTCCATATAGCCAACTTTCCAAGCAACCCAAAAGCAAAGTGCATGCATTTATTCACACCTTCATACAGATATGTTGGTAGGTGACCATATTACCCATGCAAACAAGTAAGGCATATATGTACGTACATAAACAACCCAAAATCCTAGCTATACGGAACGTTTTTTTATAATTCTCTTATTATTTTTTCTTTCTGAAGGACACGCTGGGCACAGGTATTGCCAAGAAAGGGACTAAAAGCCATGCTCGTTGGCGGGTAAAAGCCACATTAGTACAACAACAACAACTTCACAAAGCACAGAAACAACAACCACAAAAGGAGTACCCAGCAGGGCAACAAAAAAATACCAAACATCGGTATCTGCCACAACAATAACAACAAGCGCAACATCTTGATCTATGCATATGTATACGTATTCCTAACAACAAAAGGCGTAGCAGCACACAACAACGTCAACACATTTATTTGGTAGCACCACCCATAGCAGATTACCTTTGCTTGGGAAACGCAACAACAACAACACGGCGATTGTAAATATCGGCACCCGACACTACTTCCAAAGCGGTCCAGATCATTTTACGGTGCAATACACCAGAGCCAGAAAGGCCAGCAACATTGGAAGACGGTGACGTCAACCATAACAACAATAACACCAAGTGGAGAAGTATCAGCCCCGACATCCGAGCGGGCACAGATCTCATTTGTTTGATGTTTTTGCTAAATTATTGTATGTATATACAGAAGTATCCATATAATTTCATTTTTGTAAAACTGGGGTAATTTTAACCGGAAAGGGGGAGTAGGGAGCAGAAGTTTAATCGTTTTCTTGGTCAACTAATTTGCGTGGTGATTAAAACTATTTCCCAGTCTCCTCTTCTTTTAAATTTTTTTGCACATTTTTATTTTTAATTTGTCTCTGAGATCACGTTAACTGGCATTCCTTTTTGTTTTTCTCAGTTCTCTTGCAATTTTGCTTCTTTTATGACATTCATCTTATCATAGTCTTTGGTCCCCTTTGAGTGCATTCCCTTTGTGCACTTGGTCACTATTTTGTTCACATTACTTTTACACATATTTTCCCATTCCCTTTTCATGCTTTCATCCCAAGACTAGCTAGAACTTTGGAAATTTAGTTTTTCTTGAGCACAAAATTACCTTTCCTTCCTCTTTTTTTTTTTTTGGAGATTTTGCTCCCAAACATACCACCTTTTTGTTGTGCAGCGCACACCACTTTCGTTAACGTAAATTCCGCCACAAAAATAATTTTTGTGAGGACCCACATCTTCTTACACGCGTAACCACGTTTTTTATTTTCCCACTACTAACCAACTCACGGCCCAAGTTCATTACTGAGCGATCTTGCCGTGCAATTGAGTGATGAATGTATGTATGAATCTTAAGCAGGTATGCTTTGAGTTTCTTTCTCTTTTTTCCAACACAGGTGCACAACAGCATGAAGGCGCCTCCAACGGATTGAGTAACTTGGTGAGTGTCTAACAAATTTATTATGATTTGAGTTTTTAATTGAGTTCATATGTTTGTATGCACATATATTGGCTGTCAATCCCTAGGGCATGCTCAACATTGTACATGCTAAGAATTGACAAAGAGTGAAAATATATTTGCATACACAATTTTCTACATTTATACATACATTATTTTTTTTCTTTTACTGGTTTTATTTTACTGCTATCCGTATTCTACGTAGGTACATTCATTTTATTGAGGAAGGTCAGGGATTTGCAGATAACAAGCAAAATCACATATGTATGTTGTATTAGTGGCTCCTCCTTGATAAACCTTGCGGATACCGTAGTAGAAAGATTTGGGTAGATACTTTGGCATAGACATTAGGGTGCCCCCCCCCCCCAAATTGTCAAGTATTTTGATTAGGATATTTATGGAATAATTATTAGGCTTATGTATATATTTCTGTCACATGAAGTCAAGCTGAATTTGAAGATTAGTGTTAGTACGTAGCAATTTTTGCATTATCATTATACCTAAGTTAGGTTGGTTTTTGTACTTAATCTTTATTACTTTTATATTTATACTTGCAGTCTTTGAAATTTGAATTTGAATAATTACTAATTAGACGTTAAGTTGGAATATATTTTTCTTGGAATCCGTTGTAACTTCTTTCACCGAGGTTGAATCTAAGTATATTTGAAGTAGGCATAGTAGCGTTCAGGCATTACTTATTAATATTAGTCAGGGATATATTTTGTAAATAAAATTTGTAAATTATGGATGGATGAAAATTTTATTCGTTGTTGCAAGTATGCAGGACTAGGTTGAATCCATTCGGTGTAGGTGCTGCGCTTGCGCGCGGCAAGGTGAGGTGAAGGTGAGTATAGGGAAAACGACGAAGTGGCAGACGGACAGACTAGTGTCAGGCTTGGGGGCACTGTAAGTAGACAGGAGTCAGCACAGTGCCCACGGTGCAGTGCAAGTTGCACTGCAGAGGGAGGGTAGACTCCACCTGACAGGACAGGCCTCCATCTTCCCCCCCTCTTAACTTTGCCCCTCACGTTTATTTCTATCTTTTTCAGCCTTTTCTCTCCTTTCTAAACACATGCAGGTATGAACCCTTTTTTTGTTCATGTGGCTGTGGGTGAGGACGGTGGTGAAATGCCCCGCCCAAGACGACGAGCTAGCCTGGGCCCGCAAGCATACCTGCTTGCCGCCGCTCCTCGCCACCCAAACAGTCAGCCACGTAACACCATTTTCGATTAAAATTGCCATGGCACCTTTTCTTTCCATCACTAGCCACTAGGTACGTTCCAAAGGTGACTCTCCCAAGTGGACCATAACAAGCAGCGACATCTATTTTTGAAAAAGTAGGTTTATTAAAGGCTGCGTTGCCAAGCTAAAGCCAAGTAATTAACAACCTATCTGGCTCATAAATTGAACCAGACTTCTATCTGGATTTATCTGGCTCAAATCGTTGTTGTTGCATTTACATGCAAAATTATTTATCTGGCTCAGGATCTTGCCACCGGATAATGGCTAATGTTGTTTGCTTTCCTGCAAAAATTGTTGGATTACGTGTTCCATTTCCTCCTCTCCTAGGACATCACAATGTTAATTGGAGCACATTTTTTGTATGAATACAGATTAGTTTTGGATTACTCCTATACTCCCTAAGGAGTATTCCTTACATTATTTATGGGTACTCACGTTTTTGAAGTGTTGGCAATCACTAGAGCTGGATTCGACTCGATTTTTTAAGAATCGATTTTTTCGATTCAATTCTAGAAAAAAATCGATTTAATTGATTAAATCGAACCAAACAATATTTATTTAAATTTAGCTTATTCTTTGAAACAATGTATTTGCTTACGTACTTAACCATTTTACACGATTTTTCCCGACAAATAAAGCTGGACAGTTTCTCTCTCGTTTCGTTACCTACCGACAAAATAAATTAGAAGCATCAAGGAATGCCACATGGGTATTCATTTGATCCTTTCATCGGAGTGAGATATGCCCCTATTACCGTTTACAACTCAACTTCCCTTCAAAAAACGCGAGTACTCCATAAATAATGTAAGGATACTCCTTTGGGAGTATAGGTGTATTCCAAAACTAATCTGTATTCATACAAAAAATGTGCTCCAATTAACATTGCGATGTCCTAGGAGAGGAGTAGGTGATTCCACTCTCGCTTTGTTTGTGAGTATTCCATAGAGTACATACGTGAGAGTACTTTCCAAAGTACTTTCACTGTAGTACTCCATGGAGCACCCACAGAGGATCATATGCCAAAGTACTAAAGAGGAATTGTGTCGGGAAGAATTATCGGAGTGAATTTAATTTAAAATGAAGGTAAATGAAGAGGGGCAATACAACTTTTATATTTTTTACTACGAATATTTTTATGTTATTAACATTTGCGTGAATAAAGAAACAAATATTTCTCTATACTATAGTATGTATACCCTTCAAAAAACGCGAGTACTCCATAAATAATGTAAGGAATACTCCTTTGGGAGTATAGGAGTATTCCAAAACTAATCTGTATTCATACAAAAAATGTGCTCCAATTAACATTGCGATGTCCTAGGAGAGGACTAGGTGATCCCACTCTCGCTTTGTTTGTGAGTATTCCATAGAGTACATACGCGAGAGTACTTTCCAAAGTAGTTTCACTGTAGTACTCCATGGAGCACCCACAGAGGATCATATGCCAAAGTACTAAAGAGGAATTGTTGCGGAAAAAATTATCGGAGTGAATTTAATTTAAAATGAAAGTAAATGAAGAGGGGCAATACAACTTTTATATTTTTTACTACGAATATTCTTGTTATTTAGCATTTGCGTGAATAAAGAAACTAATATTTCTCTATAGGTACTATAGTATGTATACATAAAACCAGTGCGCGGTTGCATTTTATCAGAGTTGCCATAGTAAAATTTTATTATCAGTTATTTGTATGCAATATTTTACTTTTGGCAACTCTGTTCGATCGTCATCGTGTCGTGATCAAGGTCGTTAAAAAACGAGCAATGATCCGCTGATGGTGGTCCGCAAACGAATTGCAAAGGAGTATTGTTAGAGTACTCCAACATGAAGTAAATGGAACAGGTAATCAAAAAATGTTTGCATGGCACATAAAACCAGTGCGCAGTTGCATTTTATCAGAGTTGCCATATTAAAATTTTATTATCAGTTATTTGTATGCAATATTTTACTTTTGGCAACTCTGTTCGATCGTCATCGTGTCGTGATCACGGTCGTTAAAAAACGAGCATGATCGGCTGATGGGCGTCCGCAAACGCATTGCAAAGGAGTATTGTTAGAGTACTCCAAAATGAAGAAAATGGAACACGTAATCCAACAATTTTTGCAGGGTTAGTTGGGTTGTAATTAAAACAACTCAACTTTAAGAAAACTCAACTACTGTTTGGTATTACGAATTACGACCTATTTCAATTGAATTGAGTTTCCAACTTCAGAAAGTGATGATTTGACAGATAAATGAACAGCTGATCAATCTGTGGAGGAAATTTAAGCATTTTCAAAAGTGATTTTGTTATTAAAAACAAAACGGATATTATATGAAATTGAAACTTCTACCTTCGATGATTAATAAAACAGCAGAAATGTCCGGATTAATTACCTTAGTGCTTTATTTTTCAGCCCTCAATCCAATAATGAACCGGAAGTCCACAATCTTCTTTCTTCCATTTTCTTCCTTTACAGTGATGTATTTTCGCTTATTCTATTAATTAGTTCCCATGGTTGTATTTTTTGCTTATTCTGTTACATTAGTTGACATGGTTGCATTTATGATCTTACAACTCGACCAACCTGAAACTGTATCGACCTCGATACATTATCTTAATTTCTAATTTTACTGTCGTACATTTCTTAATCTGATACAATTCGCTATTTGTGTTCAGAGTTACAGCTCGCACGGTATTGACCTTGATACATAATAACTTAATTTCTACCTTCACTATCGTACATTTCTTATTCTAATACCTAATCTAAATCTAATACCTAATCTAATATAATTCTCTATTTGTGTTCAGAGTTACAGCTCGGCCAATCTGACACTGTAATCGACCTCGATACAGTATAACCAAATATTGATCGAAGAGTAAAGATGTAGCAGGGACGAAAAATAATGTGAAACAAGCTTCAAAAAACCTCTAGTAGGTCACATTCACCACTTACCACAGCAGAGTTTGTTAGCTACCACTGTCTGTATTTGTTATTTAATAATTATTTGTACACTTTTTATTCAGCTAATGTGTTCAGAGTTTTAAATTTTACTCTCTAAAACTCCAATCAGTGTATTTATGTGCTTAAATAATGTTAAAAATTGTGTTAAAGTTTTTGGTATGGTGGAAGTGACCTACTACAATTTTGTTACACTCCGCTGCCAAAGTTTGCGCCTGCAACATCTTTACTCTTCGATCAATCTTTGGTATAACTTAATTTCTAACAAATATTAGCCCGATTCCTCGACATCTCTATCGGGTGATTGATGCCAGCTTTTAATTCGGTAGGCTTCAACTACCCCATCATAAGGCAACTGTGTGAGCTGGCAGTTATCAATATCCCGTACAACATACCTATCATGACCGACCACCTTGTGTATTACATATGGACCTTTGTATACGGGAATAAATTTTTTAGTACTTCCGCAAGTAGTATCAACGTTTCTTATAACAACATAGTTTCCTACGTCGTACGTCTTGTTTGTAGTCTTATTCTGGGACTGTCGGTTGGTATCATACTCTTGCTTGGCTAATATTCGATTTGATGCATCTGTACGTATAAGATCAAGATTCCTATAGCATTTTCAGGTCAAATGAAACTTTTTCATTTCAAATGAACATTTTTTCATTTTAAATGAAACTTTTTTCATTTTAGATGAAACTTTGTTCATTTTAAATGAAACTTTTTGAATTTTAAATGAAACTTTTTTCAAATCAAATGAAACCATACTACTAAGGTAATTGTCAATATATTTATATCGTACTTTATAACGCTAAGTATTTATCAAATTTTTCTTTAAGACAACTATTTCTAATTAGCCACATTGAAGGCAAAATTTTTGCTTAAATTTTCTTTGTGAATTTAAGCTGCAGTTAAGATCGGCTTAGTTTAGCCTTGCCTTTTGATCGTTTCAATTTTTAATAGATAAAGTAGCAGGGTTATACGCTAGGCAACTTATATACTACAGTTTACAGTTCTTACTTGTTTTTACTCCTCTTATATATAAAGCACTTTCTTCTTCTACATATACTTCGTTAATAACGTAGGAATAAAGCAACGTAGAGAACAAATAGAAGGAACCAAAGAGCATGATGTGAGCGTATTTCCTATTCACTGTCTGACACCAACTAACACATCGGTTGAATCCTCTGTATTATGCTTTTCTCTTTGACCAACATCATACCAAACAACATAGAACGATAGCAAGGTATTGAGAGAAACATTACTTTTACCAACTATATAGTAGAGCATGTGGACTGTGGAGAGATCTTTTTTAACTATGCTGAAAAAAATAACGGTAAAAAGTGATCTTTTCTACTCTATGGCGTATTTACATTGCACTTCACTCGTTTGGGCTTTTGAAAACATATATATTTGTTTTTATTCCATTATTTTTCATTGTATATTGTATTTAAATGTAATACTTATAATATATATATTAGAATGGGTCGATTTATTAACCGATATCGCGCCATCGATTTTTCGATAGGATTTGGGGCAGGAAAAAAAGTTTCACTACGCATACCCAAACAAATAATTTTCGAGCCTGCGAAATTAATATTTTTTTTTTTACTTTTTTTGACTTTGATTTTTAAGGGGTTTTTCATGACCTACTAAAAAAATTTTCGAAGATTAAGTTTTCTTTAAACTATTCTGATCTATTTCGTTGTAGTGCGAATAAAAACAAAGTTTATTCCATCTTACGGCCCAACGTTTCACCAAATTTCCTTGGCATTATCAGGGGCGTAATATTTTTAGATGTAGCGGTTAACAAAATTACAAATGAAAACTAAATAAAATTTACAAAAATTACACCATTAATTTCATAGAAAATCGGTACCATCGATTTGTGGTACACTTTGTCACATTAAACACTATGAACATTATAAAATTTTCATTTGATTGTATAATTTTCATGTATACCAACGTTTTTAGCGGACGCTTTTGGGTAGGCCGTATGAAATTTTTTTTAGTAGGTCATGAAAAAACACTTAAAAATCAAAGTAAAAAAAATGAAATTTCGCAGGCTGGAAAATTATTTGTTTGGGTATGCGTAGTGAAATTTTTTTTCCTGACCCCAAATCCTATCGAAAAATCGATGGCGCGATATCGGTTAATAAATCGACCCATTCTAATATTGTTATGGAATCGCATTTACGATGGAAGCAGTAAGGAAGGCGGTCGGCATGATGTGGTGGTGCACAGTGGCCAGTCATTGTCGGCTGGGGCGGGTCCTTGCCAACCTTACTGTTTCTGCGCCATAAACAGAAAAAAGTTCCTATCATGCCTATCAAACTGAAAGCTGTCAAAATCAAAAAACCCTGACAGAAGCGCAGAGACTGACTCAAAACGCTTATAAATTCAAAATAAAACAACATCCGGCCGAACCGGATGTCACGGACAGACCGTTAACATTCAAAAAATTTTAACTTCAAAAAAAATCAAACGCAAAAAAAATTACCGAACCGGACACGGCCGGTTACTAAAGCTGAAATTCAGAAGAACAAAAAAAAGCTGAAAAGTAAAAGAAAGGGAAAAGGACCGAATATATAGAGGGGCGACGCGGGTGGTGTTGCGACGCCCGGTGCTTTATCCCACCCTCAAAATCCATGGCCACCGACGCACCTATTTTTCGGTGGCCCCTTACCTGGTAACCCTACGTGCCTTCTAAATGAGCCAGAACACCAGCATTCCCATTTTATTTACAAAGTTTATTCAAATTTCATTATTATTAACGTATGTATGCTATAAAAAAAATTTTACGGTAGTACAGGTTACTTAACCAGGGCTACCGCCTAGGCTCCAAAGCCAAAACAAAGCTGCTTATAGCATCGTCCCAAGACAACTTCAGAACGAGAAAAAATTTTGAACTACGAGCAGCTATTTACGCTATGAAAATGTATGTAAGTGCGTGTAGCATATAAAGGGAGAGAAAAAAAAATGATCCAACAGTTTCCACTTTATTGGGCCGAAATTGAAAACGAAATCTAATATGAATATTTAAGTCTGGCTAAGTTTGTCCTGTTGGGGGTTCCTTTCTTTTCTCTTACTTTTGCTCGTAATATTTCAAGCTATACCTATATTTATGTCACCACCGCTTGGTGTGAGAAAAAAAATGTAATTAAATGTGCTTATGGATAGTAAATATACTACATACAAAGTAAAAATTTGGTTTGATGCCCCTTTTTTTTTTTTTTTTGTTATTCACAAACATATTTTAGGGCTATCAAGTTTGGATACAAATTCCGATAATTGGGGCCCCCTTACAAAATTATTATGTTGTTGTAGAACTTATTTTGAGTTTAACAAAATATCAAATTGGTATAACGCATAGTATAATGACACTAATATGTAATATGTACTAAGAAAATTTGTTATAAAAGCAATTAAGATTAAATTTGGGGTAAATCATACTCCTCGAAGAAATCGTTTCACATATTCAAGTAAAACGTAAACCTTTAAATCCATAGTAAATCATACTCGTCAACGAAATCGTTTTACATATTCGAGTAAAACGTAAACTCTTAAATTTAAGAATTCATGAGTTTAACACCGGCTTATAATAATTGAATTTCAATTATTATGTTTTTTCTAAGAGAAACTGAAAACAAAGAAACATTTACTGGCATATTGCGATGGACCATTTCGAAAACCGCCAACGTAATCATCATCAGGCAATTTTGTAATGTTATCAAAGGTTTCACCGGGATTCGAACCGTGAATCACATGGTGAAACTGCAGTAGCCTTTAACCACTAGGCCATCCTGATGGTATTTGTTTTCATGCTTAATTCAGGTTTTCTCACTTCTACACTAACAACACAATTGAGACATTCTGTCTCTATATTGATTTGTGTGCCATGTAGATTTGTTTTTGTAAAGTTCTTCTTCGTTGCGAATGAGAAGCTTTGTCAACTCGGGCTCAGTTGTACATATTTATGTATGTTTGTTTAATGGTGTGTTCAGTTTATACTTATATTTAAGAATTCATGAGCTTAACACCGGCTTATAATAATTGAATTTCAATTATTATGTTTTTTCTAAGAGAAACTGAAAAGAAAGAAACATTTACTGGCATATTGCGATGGACCATTTCGGAAACCGCCAACGTACTCATCATCAGGCAATTTTGTAATGTTATCAAAGGTTTCACCGGGATTCGAACCGTGAATCACATGGTGAAACTGCAGTAGCCTTTAACCACTAGGCCATCCTGCTGGTATTTGTTTTCATGCTTAATTCAGGTTTTCTCATTTCTACACTAACAACACAATTGAGACATTCTGTCTCTATATTGATTTGTGTGCCATGTAGATTTGTTTTTGTAAAGTTCTTCTTCGTTGCGAATGAGAAGCTTTGTCAACTCGGGCTCAGTTGTACATATTTATGTATGTTTGTTTAATGGTGTGTTCAGTTTATACTTATATTTAAGAATTCATGAGCTTAACACCGGCTTATAATAATTGAGTTTCAATTATTATGTTTTTTCTAAGAGAAACTGAAAAGAAAGAAACATTTACTGGCATATTGCGATGGACCATTTCGAAAACCGCCAACGTAATCATCATCAGGCAATTTTGTAATGTTATCAAAGGTTTCACCGGGATTCGAACCGTGAATCACATGGTGAAACTGCAGTAGCCTTTAACCACTAGGCCATCCTGCTGGTATTTGTTTTCATGCTTAATTCAGGTTTTCTCATTTCTACACTAACAACACAATTGAGACATTCTGTCTCTATATTGATTTGTGTGCCATGTAGATTTGTTTTTGTAAAGTTCTTCTTCGTTGCGAATGAGAAGCTTTGTCAACTCGGGCTCAGTTGTACATATTTATGTATGTTTGTTTAATGGTGTGTTCAGTTTATACTTATATTTAAGAATTCATGAGCTTAACACCGGCTTATAATAATTGAATTTCAATTATTATATTTTTTCTAAGAGAAACTGAAAAGAAAGAAACATTTACTGGCATATTGCGATGGACCATTTCGAAAACCGCCAACGTAATCATCATCAGGCAATTTTGTAATGTTATCAAAGGTTTCACCGGGATTCGAACCGTGAATCACATGGTGAAACTGCAGTAGCCTTTAACCACTAGGCCATCCTGCTGGTATTTGTTTTCATGCTTAATTCAGGTTTTCTCATTTCTACACTAACAACACAAATGAGACATTCTGTCTCTATATTGATTTGTGTGCCATGTAGATTTGTTTTTGTAAAGTTCTTCTTCGTTGCGAATGAGAAGCTTTGTCAACTCGGGCTCAGTTGTACATATTTATGTATGTTTGTTTAATGGTGTGTTCAGTTTATACTTATATTTAAGAATTCATGAGCTTAACACCGGCTTATAATAATTGAATTTCAATTCTTATGTTTTTTCTAAGAGAAACTGAAAAGAAAGAAACATTTACTGGCATATTGCGATGGACCATTTCGAAAACCGCCAACGTAATCATCATCAGGCAATTTTGTAATGTTATAAAAGGTTTCACCGGGATTCGAACCGTGAATGTACAATGGTCCATCGCAATATGCCAGTAAATGTTTCTTTCTTTTCAGTTTCTCTTAGAAAAAACATAATAATTGAAATTCAATTATTATAAGCCGGTGTTATGCTCATGAATTCTTAAATATAAGTATAAACTGAACACACCATTAAACAAAATACGTAAACTCTTAAATTTATAGTAAAATTAACGGAATCGTTTTACATGCTCAGGTAAAACATGAACTTTTAAATTTATAGTAAAATTAACGAAATCGTTTTACATGTTCAAGTAAAACGTGAACTTTTAAATTTATAGTAAAATTAACGAAATTGTTTTACATGTTCATGTAAAACGTAAACTGTTTTGCATTTACCAGTCAGTGCTGGTATTGTTTTGTTTTTTTTTTTCTTGCGTCTAAGTAAATTAAACCTCTTTAACTTAACTTTACGTTACGTCTACTTTTTTAACTTTACTACAAGTGGATGCTGCTTGCTCTCTTAAACTTAGGTATATGCATGTATGTATGTATTACATGTTAAGATTCTATACTAGGGTTATAGCCTTAAATTTGAATTTGTTGATATATTAATGCTATATGTTGTTCCAGAGTCAAAAGAAAATGAAAGAACAAGGTTGAGGCTACAAATATGTATATTTAGTCAGTATCGGAACGAACTCACCGCTTTAACCGCTGCCCTGCGGTTGTTGTTGTAGCTGGTATTGTTACGCTGGTGTCGTTGTAGCCTGAATGGTCGTGGCTGATAAGGTTGCGGCTAGTATTGTTGTAGCCGGTATGGGCGTAGCTGATAAGGTTGCGGCTAGTATTGTTGTCGGTGGTACCGCCTGCTGTTGGTGTTAACATTAGTGGCCTATGGTCGCGGCCCCGCTACGTGTGTTGCAACTGGTGGTGGCGGTACGTCTGGTGGTTGTTGCGCCCATAGCTGGCGCTAATGAAGGGGTTGGGGGAGGTACTACCGATGGTGATGCCCGTGGTAATAGTAGGTGCCGTTGGTGGTGGTTGGCGCTTTGGTCCGAGGTAACCGAATGACCCGGGTGGCGATAAAGCTTCGGGCTGGCCTTTACGAGCCGGATGACTTGGCCATTTTGACGTTAGTTGTATTACGCGGCAGCGTACTGCTGGGCCTGGAGGCGGAGGTGGTGTCGGACGCTTTTCCGCAGGTGTGACTGTGAACACCGACCTACATTCAACTGAATCTTGTGTCAACACAACACAACCGGTGTAAGGTTTATTACCACCCAAAAATAGACGCGTAGAAACGAGATTTGTCGGAATGAACGGTTTCGGTACTTTGCGCTATCGATTCCTTCCTAGTTTCTGGGCATTTACCTGTTTACGCGCACAGCCGGCGAGGGTGTTTTGTGATTAGTTGAGTATCGTTGGGGAGGCGCAGTTGAAGTGAGCAATAAAGTTACTGAAGCAGTGTATTAACTGAGCTTAACGCCTTTGCTCTTGAAGTTGTGTCCCTAAGTGTTATATGATCCCCTATATATAATTGCAGGGCTGCCAAAAATTTTGCTCAAGCAATTTACCAACCTTACTCCTTTTTTCTTGCCGGAAACTCATGACATTTTTCGCTAGTGATGGCCCGTCTGTTTTTTTTTCCTTGTTTTTCATTACTTTTTATCGCAACTTTCGCCCCATCACTAGGTGTGTTCACGCGAATACGCTCCCAAGTGGATCGTAGCCGTAGACCGTAGCAGCAGACCGTAACAAACCTGCCTCGCTTTGAAGACTTGACGATGAAGCGAACAGGAAACCGGATCATCTGTGGGAAGCAACTGCCAGGGATCTCCGACGACAAGCAACGTGGGGCATGACTCACCCCTGAGATAAGAGTCTCAAAGTCCTGCTACGAAGCTAGCCGGGCAACATAGGTCCGTCAAAAGAAAACTAAGTCAAGTTGGGAATTAATTCTGTTTCCTAGTTTAAAAGGGCTTTGCGGCAATTAGACATTTGTTATGGAGAACTCGTCAAAACTCCGAAAGATGATTTCTAGTGGGTATTGCTCCCACAGGAAGGCAAAACAAGCCAGGTGTGCCAGGGTGTTCACGGTCCTCGGTGAGCACGCTCGTGAACATCCTATGAGGTCAGTGCTCGGGGAGAATACTGGGCGAGATGTCCCCGACCGCCAAAACGCCCAGACAAAAAAAAAGGTCCAATTGGTAGAAAAAAAGTCAAATTGTAATTTGGCAGAGAAACGTTCTTTCTGGTTCATTGCGGACGAATGTCCGAAGCGAGAAAGCGACCTATCAATTTCCCGTTTAGGTCTTCGAGATCATACAGTGCATTGCCTATTTTTCGAAGCACGCGAATTTGGCGTTAATGCTCTGTTTGAAGTTACTTAAGGCAAAGTTTCTCCGAAAAACTTCCTGACCTTCCTTATAGTTGACTTGCCTAGAGCGCTTGTTATAGGTGGTTACTCCCCTATCCTTGGCCTGATCTAAATTTATACGGATCTGCTCACGAATATTAGTCAACTTGTCAGCTCGGCTTACTACCGTAACCTGGTCTTCCCGAAGGCTGCCGAGTTTCCCTAAAATGTTGTACGTTGAGGCATGTTGGACCATATTTTGGCCATATAATGCAAAGTATGGAGAACACTGAATCGCCGTATGAAAATCACTTCTCAAAACTGATAAAATCTCGGGTATATGCTTATCCCAATCGGTATGGTCAGGTTTATCTTTTAGGAAAATCCTAATCTTCGAAACAATTTCTCTATTAACGCGCTCGGATGCCTTTGCTTGGGGAGAATATAACCCCGTCCTCACGTGCGTCACCCCGTAATTTGCAAAAAATTGGTTCATTTCCTTCGAGATAAACTGTTTACCATTGTCACTGTGAATAAACTCAGGGACCCCTACAGCCGGAAAAATTTCTGAAGCGAAGTAATTTATAACGTTTACAGTGGTGGCTCTCTGCATGGGCTTTAGCCAAACGTATTTTGAAAAATGGTCTAGTACTATGAAAAGAAATTGATTTCGCCGCTTAGATCTCGGATACGGCCCTAGGAAATCGCAATATAATCGCTGAAATGGCCTCTCGGATACAAAGGTATTTCCTATAGGCGGTCTCGACTGCTGATTAGTAGGTTTTACTGATTTGCAGGTATCACAACGCTGGACGTAGTCCCTGACGTCCTTAGCCTGTAAGAGCGACCACCTCGCCAACCTCCCGCTCAAGTCCTTTTGTGTCATTAACCACTTGAGACTGGAGTAGTCCGTGATGATACGAAACGGTAATCCCTCAACATAGGGTCGGAAACGTTTCACGCTGATTATGGCGGCGAGACATTCCAGCTCGGTTACCGTGTAATTGCGTTGAGCATTATTCAGTTTTTTCGACACAAACGCGATCGGATGCTCAGCGCCCTCGTCATCGACCTGGAACAACACTCCGCCAACACCTATTTTGGAAGCGTCGCATTGTATCACGAATTCCCTTGAAAAGTCTGGTTGGGCCAAGACAGGGGCGGAACTTAAAGCTACTTTTAGCTTTTCGAAGGCCTCTTTAGCTTCAGAGGTAAGCTTGAACGGGCCTGCTGACTTACGGAGACAGTAGGTCAAGGGACCTGCCAAGTCAGCAAAATTGGTAATAAACGCCCTGTACCAATTTGCCATACCCACAAACCTACGCACTTGCCGAGGGGATTTAGGGATCGGGAAGTTTTGCATTGCTTCTATTTTTCCCGGATCCACTTTCAAACACCCGCTGCCTATCAAGTACCCTAAGTAGCGTATTTCCTTCTGACAAAATTTACTTTTCTTCACGTTTATTGTCAGCCCTGCGTCTCTCAAATATTTGGCCACTTCTGCTAGCAATTTCAGGTGGTCTTCAAAATTAGTGCTGCATACCATCAGGTCGTCCAGGTAGACAAAGACGTTCTCTCGCAGACGCGAAGGGATTGCCTTGTCCATCAGCCTACTCATAGTCTGCGGTCCATTGCACAGGCCAAATGGCATTACTTTGAAGTGGTACAGAGGCCTCCCCGGAACTGCGAATGCTGTTTTTTCCTTGGAGGACTCTGTCAATTTGATCTGGAAGAACGTGTCCTTCAGATCAATGCCACTAATAAAATGCGTATCCTTCAGTCTGCTCAATAACCCGTTGATATAGGGCAGGGGGTACGAGTCTTTCTTAGTCACCGCGTTGACCTTCCTAGAATCTATGCACAGCCTAACTTTACCTGGTTTCCGGACCAGTACTACAGGACTACACCACGGGGAGTTTGATTCTTCTATAACTCCTAATTCGAGTAACCTGTCTAGTTCGCTAAAAGCTTCGGCTTGCCTCGGTGGCGAAAGAGGGAAATGTTTGCTTTTTATGGAAACGGCATCACCGGTGTCAATGTGATGCTCCACTAATTTAGTTTGCCCTAGGCCTAACTTCTCGTACGAAGGAAACGTCTCGATGACCGGTCTGGTTACAATTCATGGAGGTTAAGTTCCTCTTCCTTTTCAAGTCTAATCTCTATTCACTCTATGCTTGGGAATATTTCGGGAGCTAACGCAAATGCTTTCCAAAAATCTACCCCGAAATACGCTTCTTGGAGCAATGAGGGAACAAGGTAAAAACGAATAACCTTTTTGTGATATTTTTGAAGGTGACTGGTAGGGATACTGAGCCTAAAATTTTTTGCTTGTTGCCGCCCGCGGTATATACGAACGCATGTAAGGGCTGATAATCGAAGCCGTTATCCTCTAGGAATTCTAATCCATTTTC
Organism: Eurosta solidaginis; assembly: GCF_040869045.1. Lineage (NCBI taxonomy): Eukaryota > Metazoa > Arthropoda > Insecta > Diptera > Tephritidae > Eurosta > Eurosta solidaginis. Next base: position 116,645,582 of record NC_090322.1, on the reverse strand, counting down.
CCTAAGATGGAGACGTTGGCTCCCGAGTCCAACAACCCTACAAGAAAAATATCCTTAATTTTAGCCTTTACGAGAGGCCTTTCATCCTCTGTAAGCGTTAACGTGGTGGCTTGCAGCAGTCTACGCTCCTGTACCCTCCTGTGGTATCTCTTCCTTCACTTCAAAATATTGTCCGATACCGGGTATTGTTCAAAAATGGTATGTCTTATTTGTTCGTACCTATGTTCCCTTTCTTCAAGGTTTGGTGAAAAATGCGTTTGGCAAGCGACATACCTATGCTGGCGTTGAAATATTCTGGTCGGCTCTCCCATCGCTGATGAGGACGTTTGACTCTCGGATTCAGAACTATTCGAATTGTCCGTACTGTCAGGGTAAGTTATTATCACGTTTGGGTGTTCCTTTGCTAGGGTACTACTGCACCTCGGAAGCTCACCACCTCCATGCAGAGATTCACCCTCTGGTTCGGTGCACGGGACGACACTTCGAGCACCGGCTGGTGTGGGAGCTATGAAGCCGAACGAGGATCCCCCGCCTTCTCGCTCGGGTACTGGTTTTCCTGCCTGCGATGGTCCCTAGGGTATTTTGGAGTTAATACTCCCCTATGGCAATTCCAGCATTGGATTCCCGAATAGTCTGGCCTCCTGTTGCGTCGATATTCCAGCGCCTCTATCTGCGGATCCATTTCGCCGTCCATCCTTATGTCCGGGGTTGTCACGCGTGCTTCGTTTACATGCCGTCCTGGGTAAGTGGCTCCCAACAGCTTGCTTTCTTTCAGCACTTGTTCACCTCTGCGTGCTACATCGCGTAGATCATGAAGGGTCCTTACATCTGCGTTAAAAAGCATCAGCTTAAGGCTACTGTTGACGTTTCTGTTTATTATGTCAATCAGTAGAAGCTCCGACATGGGTTCTCTTAAGCGTGCGTTCAAGGAGATTATGTCCGTGTGGAACACGTCATAGCACTCACTTTTCTGCTTTCGCATGGAGATCTCCATCATGATCTCGTGGTCAGTTTTCAAGGTGCCAAACTCTATTTTCAATGAGTAGCATAAAAGGGCATGGGTCGCATTAGGGTTTTGTTTTGTGAACAGCCAGTACCATTCTTCGGCCCGCCCGGAAAGAAACAGGTGGAAACTAGCCATGATTTGTTCGTCCGTGCATTGAGTGCGCTCACACAAAGTGTTCAGCTTAAAAAGGAAATCGGCTACGCTCCCAGTGCCGTCGAACGAGATTTTCCACTCCTGCGGTTTCACTGCTATGCTGCTTGGAGTCGGGTACATTGGTGGTACTACCGTTGGCAATGGGTTACGGTCCATCCTACTTGCGTTCCTGTTTTGCTGGTTTGATTGCTGCGCGGATTCGAGAGCGGCGTTGAGCTGGTCCATATTTGTTCTAATTGACCCCATCTCTCTCCGCATTTCCTCCTGCGAAGCCTGGAACAGCTGGTGTAGCACGTCCACCCACGAGCCTCCACGAGTAGCTTCGTTCTGGATCCCTGGAGTATTCGTCCGGTCACTTGCAGCTTCTCTTATATTTCCCATTCCATAATTAGGTGGTAAAGCACCAGCTCCATCTGGAGCGTAGGTCAACACATTGGTCATTAGCCCCGAGATATCATGCGCGTTTAATAGGGGCGCGTTCAATTGACTGTTGCTTCCCGGTCTGTCCCATATTTCGCGAGGGTCAGTCAGGTCCGAGCCCATGTTTTTTCCCGCGGGATCTCCATATGGTCCACCTACTGGGATGTGCACCACCAAGGGACGCCTGGCCTTGGAGAAAGCCCCCCTATTATTACCGCTCCGGTTCTGGCTCCCCCGAAAGCTTCCCGCACTCCCGAACGGAGTATTTCGGCCCGGTTGGCCGTACAACTGCTCGCGTGACATAGTCCGTAAAACAAATGTAACTTATGTGGTAGTTTTGATAAAAAAAACTTTTGCGCGTAATGCAGTTAGGGGTCAAATAAAAATGTATATAAGAAAAATCGCGTGAATAACTGCAGTAAATAATCGATGTTCGTATCGAAAGACAAAAAAAAAACAGCTGAAAGAAAATTAGTAGTTAAGTTAAATATATAGTGCAAGTGATCAATGGGAAGCTGGCATCCCCTTCCCGAAGGCACTCGGGCTACAGGTAAAAAAAATTACATAAATTCATTCATACTTGTCCCTAGTGCTCCCAACCGCAATGCGAGGGGGTCTTAAGGCCCCCCTCCGAGACTGGTTGGAGCCACTAGGGTCAGTTCCAGGCACACGCGGGTTGGTCTCAACACGCCCAGCCGCAACGCAGGGGAGTCTCCAGGGGCTTGCCCCTGGGACTGGTTGGGGGTGTTGAGGCCTCCCGTCCATTCTTACTGGAAACCCCTCCTGCCTCCGCCGCAATGGGTGGAGCGGTTTCGAAACCGCTCCCCAGTATGGTGGGACAGAAAGAGTGCCACTCTGAATCCCAGCCCAACCCGTCACAGTCCAGGTGGTATTCGAAACTGCCACCTGGGACATGGGATGAGCTGGGGTTCTTTCAACACATACACACACACACTCACTCTAACAACACAAATTCGGCAGATAAACTAAAAAAAAAAAATACTTTACAAAAAAAAACCCAATTTAGCGGACAAAATATTTCCAAAGCCGACTAACGGACAAGATTCCGGCAAAATAAAAACCCCAATTACAAAAAAAAAATAAAGTGCGTGCAACACTGCCTCTTCGGGTTAATACAAAGTCCGGATAACTGACGTTAAGTCCGTGGCTCCGTCAGCCACTGCCCCCGATGACCAGCCCAGACAACCTGATCCGTCCAACCATCCCACCGCAACGTAGGTGGCAGCTTCTGTGGCTGCTCACTCGGACTGGTGGGATGGTCAACTTCACAGGTTGACCAGACTGACCCTCGCGGCCAGCGCCTCAGGCGCCACGTTGGGCGCCATCTGTTATGGCGCCCTCAGCAACTGTCATCGCGACAGTGCCTCGGACACCAAAACGTTGGGCGCCATCTGTTATGGAATCGCATTTACGATGGAAGCAGTAAGGAAGGCGGTCGGCATGATGTGGTGGTGCACAGTGGCTAGTCATTGTCGGCTGGGGCGGGTCCTTGCCAACCTTACTGTTTCTGCGCCATAAACAGAAAAAAGTTCCTATCATGCCTATCAAACTGAAAGCTGTCAAAATCAAAAAACCCTGACAGAAGCGCAGAGACCGAGTAAAAACGCTTATAAATTCAAAATAAAACAACATCCGGCCGAACCGGATGTCACGGACAGACCGTTAACATTCAAAAAATTTAAACTTCAAAAAAAATCAAACGCAAAAAAAATTACCGAATCGGTCACGGCCGGTTACTAAAGCTGAAATTCAAAAGAACAAAAAAAAAAAAGCTGAAAAGTAAAAGAAAGGGAAAAGGGCCGAATATATAGAGAGGCGCCGCGGGTGGTGTTGCGACGCCCGGTGCTTTATCCCACCCTCAAAATCCATGGCCACCGACGCACCTATTTTTCGGTGGCCCCTTACCTGGTAACCCTACGTGCCTTCTAAATGAGCCAGAACACCAGCATTCCCATTTTATTTATAAAGTTTATTAAAATTTCATTATTATTAACGTATGTATGCTATAAAAAACATTTTACGGTAGTACAGGTTTCTTAACCAGGGCTACCGCCTAGGCTCCAAAGCCAAAACAAGGCTGCTTATAGCATCTTCCCAAGACAACATCAGAACGAGAAAAAATGTTGAACTACGAGCAGCTATTTACGCTATGAAAATGTATGTAAGTGCGTGTAGCATATAAAGGGAGAGAAAAAAAAACTATCAAACACTGGGCCGAAATTGAAAACGAAATCTAATATGAATATTTAAGTCTGGCTAAGTTTGTCCTGTTGGGGGTTCCTTTCTTTTCTCTTACTTTTGCTCGTAATATTTCAAGCTATACCTATATTTATGTCACCCCCTTTTTTTTGATAAGGGTTATAAACGCTTGGTGTGAGAAAAAAAAATGTAATTAAATGTGCTTATGGATAGTAAATATACTACATACAAAGTAAAAATTTGGTTTAATGCCCCTGTTTTTTTTTGTTATTCACAAACATATTTTAGGGCTATAAAGCTTGGATACAAATTCCGATAATTGGGGCCCCCTTACAAAATTATTATGTTGTTGTAGAACTTATTTTGAGTTTAACAAAATATCACATTGGTATAACGCATAGTATAATGACACTAATATGTAATACGTACTAAGAAAATTTGTTATAAAAGCAATTAAGATTAAATTTGGGGTAAATCATACTCCTCGAAGAAATCGTTTCACATATTCAAGTAAAACGTAAACCTTTAAATCCATAGTAAATCATACTCGTCAACGAAATCGTTTTACATATTCGAGTAAAACGTAAACTTTTAAATTTATAGTAAAATTAACGGAATCGTTTTACATGCTCAGGTAAAACGTGAACTTTTAAATTTATGGTAAAATTAACGAAATCATTTTACATATTCAAGTAAAACGTGAACTTTTAAATTTATAGTAAAATTAACGAAATCGTTTTACATGTTCATGTAAAACGTAAACTGTTTTGCATTTACTAGTCAGTGCTGGTATTGTTTTGTTTTTTTTTTTTCTTGCGTCTAAGTTAATTAAACCTCTTTAACTTAACTTTACGTTACGTCTACTTTTTTAACTTTACAAGTGGATGCTGCTTGCTCTCTTTAACTTAGGTATATGCATGTATGTATGTAGGGTTTTAATCGAAACACGGTTTATTTTAGTTATAACGCATTTAATTTTTAATTTAATAACAGTTTTCTTTTTATGTTCTTCACAAAAAAGCACTTAACGCTACGCGACCATATTAGCGTATGGCTTCTTCAACTGTACGATTAAAACTAAACTTATTAACTATCGTTTACATTTAAAAACCCTAAGAACGCTTTGATGCCTCTTCGTTAGGTTTTAAGGGTTGCCGCCCTTCTATAATATTTTGTACCTTTCTAAAGGTTGCCGCCTATCTTACTTCTATTCCTACAATCGGCCATCCTGACTTATGATTCGACCTCGAATCAGTATCTAAGTCCATCTCTTCATATTCTCCGCTACCGTCGTAGTTTTTCGCGGCCCCTCCTGATCTCCTACTTTCTCCAACTCGTATCTGTCATGGGGTAGTTTGGCGACTATTTTATATGGCCCCAGATATTTCGGCCTCAATCTCATAGCTACCCCGAATTGGGTTCTCTTGATCGCTACCAGGTCGTTTATTTCATACTTGGTTCCTTTCTTTCTTCCCTTATCAAATGATTTCCTGTTCTCCTTTTGTATTTTTTCAATGTTTTCACGAGCTATCTCCCTAGCGGAATCACGCGCACTATTCAATCCTTCTATTTCTATTTCATTTAAAATTGCGAGTAAATCTGGGAAATCCGAAGTTCGCATGTCTAATCCAGTCAGAATTTTAAAGGGTGCTATCTTCGTGCTGCGTGGCGCGGTACTATTTAAAACCTGTTGCACTTTTGCGACATGATTATACCACTGGGTTGGATTGCTTTGACACTTTTTAGACAACATTGGTACGACCGTCCTGTGTACGCGTTCTATTTGACCATTTCCCCGAGGTACACCAGTGGCAGTCAATAAGTGTTGAATATTTTCTTTATCGCAGTACTCCTTAAAAGCATTTGCCGTAAATGCAGCGCCTCTATCAGTTATTATTCGTTTTGGATTTCCGAAAATTGCCGATTGTTTTCCGAGTCTGTCTAAAACTTCATCTACTCCAGTTGATTTCGTTGGGTATAGCCAAACAAATTTTGAAAACCCGTCGATAATAGCCAATATGTAATTGTATTTTTTTCGCGTCTCAGTTAACGGACCCACATGGTCAATGTGGTAAGTCCCTAACGGCTCACAGGCTTTGTCGATTGGTGTCAACAACCCCTCTTTTTTACCCCTTTTACTATCGACGATGATACACTTCACACACGACCTTACTACATTGTGTACTTTTGTGCTCAGACTTGGTATGTAATAATTCCTCTCTACCAGTTCCTGTGTTCGTTTCTCCGAAAAATGTCCTTGGCAGTGAGCTAATTTGATAATTTCTTCTTCCATACTGGAAGGTACGACTAATAACTCCTTGATGGGGTCATTATATAGAAGGTCGTTGCGTACAAAAAAATTTTCGTATGTTCCGGTTCCTAAAACTTTTCTAACCGCCCTTACCCAGTCGTCCTGTAATTGCGATTCCCTGATCTTAAACTTTAACGAGTCTTCCACCAGTAAACAGTATGCACGACTCAGAGCGTCTACGTGCTTCATGCGCTTTCCCGATCTATGCTCCACCACGTAGTTGTAATCCTGTAAATACATCGCCCATCTCATAATTCTATCCGGTACGTCTTGCTTTTTAACCGTCATGGTAAACGCGTTACAATCGCTAACTATTTTAAATTTAATGTCTTTCAGGTAGATGCGCCACTTCTTTAAAGCATTAATAACCGCTAAAACTTCCAGTTCAAAAGCACTGTATCTCTCTTCTGCTGGCGTTGTTTTGCGACTCATGTATTCTACCGGATGCAACAAGCTATCCTCTGAGTCCTTTTGTAGCAAAACGGCCCCGTATCCGAACTTAGAGGCATCTGCATGCAGTTCAGTTTCTGCAGAAGGGTTAAACAATTTCAGTGCAGGCGCGCTCACCAACGCGCGCTTAAGTTCTTGTATTGCCAACAAGTGTACGTCTTCAAGTTTAAACTTTTCGTCCTTTCGCAGCAGATCTGTAAGCGGTTTCGCGATCACAGCATAATCCCTAACAAACCGCCTGAAAAAAGAGGTTAACCCCAAGAATCTCTGTACCTCTTTCTTGCTCCCCGGTGTTGGAAAACCACTGACTGCCTTGGTTTTCTCCTTTGAAGGAAGAATTCTCCCACTTTCTACGATAAACCCTAAAAAACTGATCTTCCTTTTCAAAATTTGACACTTCTCCCACCTAATGTGCAGTCCGTTTTTGCTTGCATGCCTTAGAACTCTCTCTAATTTTCCGCGACCCTCCGTCATATCCTTGGCGGGAATGACGATGTCGTCCATATATATTATGACAGTTCCATCGGCCAGCATCTCCTGAAATATTGCGCGAATATAGCGACAGAACACTGCCGGGGAATAAGTTATACCGAATGGCACGTAACAAAATTCATATTGACCGTTTTGTGTCACGAAGGAGGTATATTTTCGTGAGTCAGGCTCCACCGGCACGTGGTAGAAGCCATTTTTCAAATCGAGGGTGGTATAAATGTTCGCGCCTTCCAATCTGTCCAACGCTTCGTCTACTAAAGCCATTGGGAAATTATCTCTCATTATTTTTTCGTTCACCTTACGGAAATCACAGCAAAATCGTTTTGTTCCGTTTTTCTTCGTAGTTAGTACGACTGGTGATGCGTATTCCGACACGCTATGCTGAATAATGCCATCCTTCAACATATTCTCAACCTGTTCGTCAATATACCTCTGATCAGCATACGACACCCGACGTGGTCGCTGAAACACTGGTTTTTCATCCGTCAAATTTAATTTCATCTGTACCGGAGTGCTGCTGGGCTTTTCAGGGTGATAAGTCTTTATCAACTTCCTTACTTCTTTAGCTACACTCTCGATCAGATGTGACAGATCTACCTTCTCTGACTCCTCAAATTCTTCGCTTTCAATTGCACACAGTACCTGAAACGCTTTTCCCAACTGTGTAGAGTATCTCTGTTCCTCCCGAATATTATTCCAACCATTCTCATGGTCCACTGGCGCGCAATGAACGAAAGCTGCCCCTTCCGTATCACAATTTGCGCTATCACTTACTCTTGCTGTCTTTGAATGCTGACAATTCTCTTTGTTCCTAAACTCATCGTGAACTGAGCTGACTACTCCAGTATCACCATAAGCACGGCAGTACCAATCCCAGATACCATGTGCTGATAACCTTTATCCCTAGGTTTATCGTGGACTGACACAATCCCTTCAGTGCCACCATACGCACCGGCAGTAACCATCTCGGATACTGCGTGCTGACCCTCTTTATTATTCAACTGGCCGTGGACTGACACAACCGCTTCAGTACCATCGCCCGCTACGGCAGTAACCATCTCAGTTACTGTGTGATCCCGAGTAATTTCCGTATCTGTCGTCGGCTTCCTAAACTCTACACTACCATTCCTGAAAACAAGTTCTACATCTTGTAGTATATCATTTCCGATGATTGCTGCATACGGAATATCACGTTCCTTAACTACCTGAAAAGTGACCCTCAACCAAAATCCTTCCACCAGCATATCGGCCGAAAAGCTGCCTAGTGTCGTAAGCTCGCCATTTCCGATACCGAATAATTTCTTTTTTTCCTGCGTTATCTCTATGTCCCCTAACATAAATAATGTGTCGTACCTCATAATACATGCACTACAACCTGTATCAACTAAGGCATTAAACTTAAAACCGCCGATAGTCGCGTCAACAAAAATCATTCCGCCCTTGCTGGCAACCTTAGCTGACTCGATCGTGTTCACACGCTCACTTTTGACTTCTTTTCCTTTCCTATCTTTGCATTCATGGGCATAGTGGCCCTTTTGTTTGCACCTAAAGCATGTTACGTCTTTTGGTTCCGACCCCGGACACTCTCTTGCTATATGTCCTTCCTTATCGCACTTGAAGCATTTCCTCTTTGAGGAATATTTTCCTTCTGCCGAAGCTAGTCCTGCACTACTTTTACTAAAGGTTGTCTGCACCCCTTTTACCTTCTCATACACCCGTATATGCTCCTTTAACTCGCTTAATGTAGTTGCCTGGTACAACATGCTCTTGTTTGCCCTAACATCCGGTATACCCTCCACGAAATACTCAACTACGCTTCTTTCATCTAAAGAGATTTGCTTCCCTAACTCAATCAATGCGTACAGATATTCCTGAAATGTCTCTTTTTGCTGTTTCTTCCGGTTCCTTAACGCTCGGTGTACCTCGGACGCACATAGTTTTTTACCAAATTCTTCGATGAGGGCTTGTTTTAAGCTACTCCAATCTCTTACGCCCACCAATCCCCTTACAAACAACTTCGCAGCTCCTTTGAGCAACTGCTTAGCATATACAAACCTCTGCAAGTTATTCCAACTGACTGTGTCAGCTGTATCGTCAAATTCTTCAACCCAGTGTACAATATCATAAGTGCCATCCCCGAAAAAGAATGAAAAGCTATCTTTAACATCGCGCAACGTAAATAACACCCTTTGCGCATGCGAGTTAGTTGTTGGAGCATCCTCATACAACGAGTTTGACGACTCGTTTCCATTTTCATCCTCTTCTTCATTACCCAGAATTACATGCTGTAACAACCGCAACTGTAATTCTTTTTTCCTGCCTGACACGCTCAACCCTAACTCCCTTAACTTTTCCTTTAACACTTCGACTGTCATCGACTTAATTGTATCCGCGTCCATCTTCTTCTCTTTTCCTCCTATAAGTTTAAATATACTTGAATGATAACGCACTTACTTTGTACTACTCTCTATTTTCCAACTTGAAACGCTTATGTTTGTATATTTGTTTCTTTTACGCTTAGCCTTTTTTTTTTTAATTTCAAAGCACTCATGCAACCGCTTAACAAATGTGACATTTATCTCTCTTCATCTCTCGCCTGACTTATCAGTGGCAGATTGCCTTCTTTCCTAACTCTTGCTCCTGCTGTTAAGCTTCAACTTCGTGTTCAGCACACAAATATACACGAGCACCCATGCGACCGCCGTACATAACCTACTACCTGTCTACAATTCTACAAAAATCAAAAGCAAAATCAAATACATACATAAGTTTAAAATATACATATATTTGCTCACGTTCCGGCTTCTCTGCTTCTGGTGTTCGCCCTTCTTGTTGCCTGTGTTGATTTCCTTTTGTTCTTGTCGGTATTTCTATTCTCATTAATTTGTTTTTCATAAGCTTCTTTGTCGTTACTTGTGTTGCTTTTATATTTCTTCCCTCGTTGTTATTTCTGTTTTTTCAATTATTTTTTGCTTTTCATAAGTTTCAGATTTTCTTTAGCATTGCTTTATGCATTTCGTTTCACTTTCTTTAACGTTTTTCTTTGCTTTAGATATTTCGATTTTTGCTTTTCATTGTTGTTGTTTGTATTGCTTTTCTTTTTTCTCGTTGGTATATCTGTTTTCCCCCATTTGTTTTTGCTTTTCGTATGTTTTAGATTTTCTTTAGCATTGCTGAATTCATTTCGTTTTACTTTATTTTACGTTTCCTTTGCTTCGTATTTTCTATTAAAATTTTTTACACTCTTGCTTTTAGCTTCACTTGCCGTCTTTTTCACACCTCTAACTTCTCTAAGTTTGTTATACTTCTTTTTGATTTATAGTTTTCTCACTTTTGCTTTCTTGTGTCATCTTTTCCACACTCATGTTTCTAGGTTCAACTTTAGTTATTTCACTCTATTTTTCCTTCCATTTCAAGCCTTCGGTTATTTGAAATAACCGCTGTTTTAAATTTTCGCTGCTTTAAATTTCGCTGCCAACGTTTGCGCTCTGCCCGTTGGAGCACCTTTTTTCCAAGCTTGCTTGGTGCTTCTAAGCACCTGTACTTGTACTTTTGTATGCACTAAAACCCAAGCGCCTTTTTCTGAATTTTTATTTATTTTTAACTTCGCACCTTTCCATATGCACACAGATAATCACGATCAGTTGTGAGAAACTGATTTATTTGCTTCTTTGTGGCTTCTGCGAATTGCGCACACACTTTTGCGTCTTTTAATCTTTTTTTCACCACGAAATAATCCCGGTTGAGCCCCCAATTGTAGGGTTTTAATCGAAACACGGTTTATTTTAGTTATAACGCATTTAATTTTTAATTTAATAACAGTTTTCTTTTTATGTTCTTCACAAAAAAGCACTTAACGCTACGCGACCATATTAGCGTATGGCTTCTTCAACTGTACGATTAAAACTAAACTTATTAACTATCGTTTACATTTAAAAACCCTAAGAACGCTTTGATGCCTCTTCGTTAGGTTTTAAGGGTTGCCGCCCTTCTATAATATTTTGTACCTTTCTAAAGGTTGCCGCCTATCTTACTTCTATTCCTACATGTATGTATTACATGTTAAGATTCTATACTAGGGTTATAGCCTTAAATTTGAATATGTTTGTATATTAATACTATATGTTGTTCCAGAGTCAAAAGAAAATGAAAGAACAAGGTTGAGGCTACAAATACGTATATTTAGTCAGTATCGGAACGAACTCACCGCTTTAACCGCTGATATTCGTTGTCGTAATCGGGATGGCCGCAGGCCTAGGTTCGCTGCCCTGCGGTTGTTGTTGTAGCTGGTATTGTTACGCTGGTATCGTTGTAGCCTGAATGGTCGTGGCTGATAAGGTTGCGGCTAGTATTGTTGTAGCCGGTATGGTCGTAGCTGATAAGGTTGCGGCTAGTATTGTTGTCGGTAGTACCACCTGCTGTTGGTGTTAACATTAGTGGCCGCAGGCCTATGGTCGCGGCCCCGCTACGTGTGTTGCAACTGGTGGTGGCGGTATGTCTGGTGGTTGTTGCGCCCGTGACTGGCGCTAATGAAGGGGTTGGGGGAGGTACTACCGATGGTGATGCCCGTGGTAATAGTAGGCGCCGTTGGTGGTGGTTGGCGCTTTGGTCCGAGGTAACCGAATGACCTGGGTGGCGATAGAGCTTCGGGCTGGCCTTTACGAGCCGGATGACTTGGCCATTTTGACGTTAGTTGTATTACGCGGCAGCGTACTGCTGGCCCTGGTGGCGGAGGTGGTGTCAGACGCTTTTCCGCAGATGGTAGTGTTCTTCGTAAACGTAGAGGAAGGGGTTTATCTCACTAGGTGTGACTGGGAACACCGACCTACATTCAACTGGATCTTGTGTCAACACAACACAACCGGTGTAAGGTTTATTACCACCCAAAAATAGACGCGTAGAAACGAGATTTGTAGGAATGAACGGTTTCGGTACTTTGCGCTATCGATTCCTTCCTAGTTTCTGGGCATTTACCTGTTTACGCGCACAGCCGGCGAGGGTGTTTTGTGATTAGTTGAGTATCGTTGGGGAGGCGTAGTTGAAGTGAGCAATAAAGTTACTGAAGCAGTGTATTAACTGAGCTTGACGCCTTTGCTGTTGAAGTTGTGTCCCTAAGTGTTATATGATCCCTTATATATAATTGCAGTGCCGCCAAAAATTTTGCTCAAGCAATTTACCAACCTTCCTCCTTTTTTTCTTGCCGTAAACTCATGGCATTTTTCGCTAGTGATGGCCCGTCTGCTTTTTTTCCTTGTTTTTCGATACTTTTTATCGCTACTTTCGCCCCATTACTAGGTTTGTTCGCGCGAATATGCTCCCAAGTGGATCTTAGCCGTAGACCGTAGCAGCAGACCGTAACAATATATATATTCTAAGTATTACATTTAAATACAATATACAATGAAAAATAATGGAATAAAAACGAATATATATGTTTTCAAAGGCCTAAACGAGTGAAGTGCAATGTAACTACGCCATAGAGCAGAAAAGATCACTTTTTACCGTTATGTTTTTCAGCATAGTTAAAAAAGATCTCTGCACAGTCCACATGCTCTACTATATAGTTGGTAAAAGTAATGTTTCTATCAATACCTTGCTATCGTTCTATGTTGTTTGATATGATGTTGGTCAAGGAGAAAAGCATAATACAGAGGATTCAACCGATGTGTTAGTTGGTGTCAGACAGTGAGTAGGAAATACGCTCACATCATGCTCTTTGGTTCCTTCTATTTGTTCTCTACGTTGCTTTATTCCTACGTTATTAACGAAGTATATGTAGAAGAAGAATGTGCTTTATATATAAGAGGTGTAGATACAAGTAAACACTATGGGTGCTTATTTTAAGTGGGTGGTTTAACCGTAGTATATAAGTTCACAAGAAAATTTAAGCAAAAATTTTGCCTTCAATGTGGCTAATTAGAAACAGTTGTCTTAAAGAAAAATTTGATAAATACTTAGCGTTATAAAGTACGATATAAATATATTGACAATTACCTTAGTAGTATGGTTTCATTTGACTTGAAAAAAGTTTCATTTGAAATGAAAAAAGTTCCATTTAAAATGAACAACGTTTCATTTAAAATGAAAAAAGTTTCATTTAAAATGAAAAAAGTTACATTTAAAATGAAAAAAGATTCATTTGAAATGAAAAAAGTTTCATTTGACTTGAAAAAAGTTTCATTTGACCTGAAAATGCTATATCATGATCCGGACAAAGTTTGTCCTGAAAATGCTCAGTAAACTCATCTATTATTATGCCTCTTTGCTCAACCCCAAACATTAACCGGCTTGGTGTCTCTTTGCATGTACTATGAACAGAGTTGTTTATTGCATATTCAACTTCTAATAATCTCTTAACCCACTCATCATGATTTATTTCGTTAGTCAATTTTCCCAACATTGCTTTCAATACCCGATTCACCCTCTCTACCTGTACGTTAGCTTGAGGCGATGCCACAGCGACTTCCACATGATTTATGTTATTTTTTTAATAAAAAGGCCGAAAATTCGAGGGAGGTGAAACAGGTTCCCCTATCGCTTACTATACGTCTCGGTCGGCTATAGTAATTAAAATACTTTTCTATGGCAGCTGTGACCTCTCGGGTACTCGTAGAGTTTGTTAGATATAATTTAACAAACTTAGTGAAAACGTCTACTACCACTAAAATGTGCTTACGTTTAGACTAAAATGACGGCAGTGGTCCAAAGTGATCAATATGGATAGTATCAAATGTTAAAGGCTCCTTTGGAATAGGGTATAAGCTTTGCTCCTTAGCATGAGGAGGGCTAGTGTACATAATACATTTAAAAAAATGTCTAATGAACTTTTCCACTTTCATTCTCATCCGCGGAAACCAGTAATATAAACTCAATTTGCTGAGAGTTTTATTTATAGATAGATGGCCCATTTTCTCATAGATCAATTGTATAACGTAGTTTATAATCTTTAAGTTCCTCATTTTGCAATTGTTTTCTCACCGATTGAATATCTTTGTCTCTTTCTTGTGCTACTTGAATTCGAAATTCTACTTTATCTGAATTTATGATTGAAGCTATCTGCCTCCTGCTCAAAGCATCTACCGGACTCATTGATGTGCCCTTCCTATGCTGTATTTTATAGTTATAATTCTCAAGTTCAAGAGCCCACCTGGCTATGCTAGGATTCAACTGTTTTCTATCAAGGGTCATTGTCAGGGAATTACAATCAGAAACTAGCATGAATGGTATACCTTCTAAATAATGTCTAAATCTTCTTAAAGCATATATTGTGGACAACGTTTCAAATTCAGAACTGTGGTATTTCGATTCCGAACTCGATGCAGTTTTAGAAAAATAGGATATCCGAAGCTAATACTACTAGCGTCACAGTGTAACTCACTTTCCTTGGTAGGGCTATAAATGGTTAGAACAGGGCTCTTAACTAGTCTAGACTTCAGCTCCAGAAAAGCTTCATGGCATTTGTCATCAAAATCAAATTGGGCATTACTTTTAAGTAAGTTCTGCAGGGGCTTAGCTATTTCTGAGAAGGACGGTATAAATGTGCGGAAATAAGAAAACATCCCTAAACATGATTGTAACTGCTTCAACTTCGAAGTGGCCGAAAAATTTTGTATACTTTTTATGTGAGAATTACTAGGTGCTATTCCTTTATGAGTGACTTTGTAACCTAAATACTCAATTTCCTTATAATCAAACTTACATTTACTCATATTAAGTTTCAACCTTCGTAATGAAATTCGTTCCAGTACTGATTTTAAAAGTTTGATGTGCTCGTCATACCCCTCGGTGGCAACAACTATATCGTCCATATAAATAATAATTTTTTTCTCGTCTATCATGTCTCGGAAGATGTTGTTGATGAATCGTTGAAATACCGCTGGAGAATTTTTTAACCCAAACGGCATTTTCAAATATTCAAATTGTCCATGAGGGGTTACGAAAGATATAAATGGTATGGACTCAGGAGCCATATGAATCTGATGAAAACCGCTCTTTAAATCCAATACCGAAAAATATCCTTTAGTACAGTCATCGATCAGTGGTAGCGTATAATTATCTCTAAGAGTTAGTTTGTTAAGTGCCCTATAAGGTGCGTGCACACTTAGCGGCGCGACATGTAGCGGCAACGGCGCTTCACTTTTTTGCCTATTTGATCAACATTGCCGCTCATGGCCGCGTCGCGTAGTGCTGCTGCCGCTAGGTGTGAATTGTTCCATAAGAATACATGCAAATAATATTTTGAAGCGCAGTGTAGTGCAGCTCAGTGTGGCCTTAGCTTTAGTCTACACACATTCGGGCTTTCACGTTCTTTTTCTTGACCAGCATAATGGCGGAGGCATAAGGTGAATCACTAGGACGTATAATGTTTTCTTTCGGAAGTTCATCTAAAATATTTCGTACTTCGGTACGTTCAAGCCGACGAGGAACGCAATGGAAAGGAACATCAGTTTTCAATCGTATTTTCATTTCATACTTAAGTGGGTTTTCCAGAATATTAGGATTGAAATAAGTATTATTTATAATTTGCTTCAGCTCAGTACTTTGCTCATTTGTAAGTATATTGTTTATATCAATTTCATTTTCGTTATAGGAGACGTCGATATGAAATATGTCAGGCACACAAGCGGAAGTGGAGTCAAAATTTTCTCGGCAGTTATCAGCGGTAACACTTTCAGAAAAATATTCATCTTTAGCGGCACTTTGTTGCATTATAATAGAGACTGCTTTGGAATTAGTTAAAGCCTGAAGAATTTTGGGCATTCTTAATTTACTTTTGGGTCTCCCTTCAAAAAATGCGAGTACTCCATAAATAAAGTAAGGAATACGCCTTTGGGAGTATAGGAGTGTTCCAAAACTAATCTGTATTCATACAAAAAATGTGCTCCAATTAACATTGCGATGTCCTAGGAGAGGAGTAGATGATCCCACTCTCGCTTTGTTTGTGAGTATTCCATAGAGTACATACGTGAGAGCACTTTCCAAAGTACTTTCACTGTTGTACTCCACGGAGCACCCACAGAGGATCATATGCCAAAGTACAAAACAGGAATTGTGTCGGAAAGAATTATCGGAGTGAATTTAATTTAAAATGAAAGTAAATGAATATTCTTATGTTATTTAGCATTTGCGTGAATAAAGAAACTAATATTTCTCTATACTATAGTATGTATACATAAAACAAGTGCGCATTTTATCAGAGTTGCCATAGTAAAATTTTATTATCAGTTATTTGTATGCAATATTTTACTTTTGGCAACTCTGTTCGATCGTCATCGTGTCGTGATCACGGTCGTTAAAAACGAGCAATGATCGGCTAATGGTGTTCCGCAAACGCATTGCAAAGGAGTATTAGGAGGACTCATGATAGCATATAAACTTATAAGGTGTAAAATTATATCCATTTACACACGCGGTTATATGAACGCACCTAGTAATACTCTTGATAAACTTGATTGTTTTTCAGCTGTATTATTGCCAAAAATTTTTTTTTTATTGTTATACAAATTAAAAAATACCAAGATTAAGTGAAAAATCAAAACTAAAACGCCTGTACTTGCTGATGTTGGAGATTTCTTATGAAAATGCCGGCTGTAATGTCTGCAAGGTTGCATTTCTTTGGGTTTACCGCGTTTACACAATGAAATGCGCGCGTAAATTTATACAAATTGTGTAAATGATTTTTCATAAAAAATTTGACAGCTCGTTTACGCACTAGATAAATTTATACCTTTACACACTTTATAAGGTATTTATACGGTTACAGGAGTCCCCCTATTGTTAGAGTACTCCAACATGAAGAAAATGGAACACGTAATCCAAAAATTTTTGCAGGGTACCCTGACGGTCGAACAAAGTTACCAAAAGTAAAATATTGCATACAAATAACTGATAGTAAAATTTTACTATGGCAACTCTGATAAAATGCAACCGCGCACTGGTTTTATGTATACATACTATAGTATAGAGAAATATTGGTTTCTTTATTCACGCAAATGCTAAATAACATAAGAATATTCGTAATGAAAAATATTAAAGCTGTATTGCCCCTCTTCATTTACTTTCATTTTAAATTAAATTCACTCCGATAATACTTTCCGACACAATTCCTTTTAGTACTTTGGCATATGATCCTCTGTTGGTGCTCCATGGAGTACAACAGTGAAAGTACTTTGGAAAGTACTCTCACGTATGTACTCTATGGAATACTCACAAACAAAGCGAGAGTGGGATCACCTACTCTTCCCCTAGGACATCGCAATGTTAATTGGAGCACATTTTTTGTATGAATACAGATTAGATTTGGAGCAGTCCTATACTCCCAAAGGAATATTCATTACATTATTTATAGAGTACTCGCGTTTTGAAGGGTAGTGAAAAAACTTCGATACCTAAAGAATCGACCGATTTAAAAAAAAAATAGATTCTACATTTCTACCAAAAAGATCGATTAAATCGATTAAGAATGGAATCGAAATCCAGCTCTAGCAATCACTACTACACAAATCGCACAAACAATGGAAGGCACCGAAGTAGAAGAAATCAATAATCTCGTAAGTTACAGAGTAAAAAATAAAATGTGATTATATTGCAAGTACGAATAATAAAGTACCAAGTTTAACAAATGTTCCTCGAATTCTATTAGATGTATCCTATATTTACCTATTATTTTTTTGAGTAAAATCAATAGAACCACCACCGAGGGAAGTGATATATGTACGTATGAATATGTAAAGTAAAAAACTTGAGGGAAATTTCCAAACAAAACAAATATCGGTAATAGTCTAGTAGAGGGGTCGACTGCTTATACGCTATCAAAAATATCGAGAGAGGTGTCAAAAGACGCGTCTTGACATCAGTATTAATAATCCGAAGGCGGAAAATAAAAATATTAACGCGTTCAAAAGATATTAACGAAAAACCGAAAAAAGACCCGCGGGTACCTCCGAAACCGGGGGTCGGATCCATAGTATTTTTGCGCAGAACACCTTTCGGCGTTGGCGGCCTTCGGCCGCGCTTATAAAAAATAACCCTGGGATACGCCATGCCACGTCCGGGTGTGTGGTTTAACCGTGGCTACCGCCACGATGATGCACAATTTTTTTAGTGGGTACAAACACAACAACAACCACATGGAAATCGCCAACTTCAACTGCAAATATCTCCGGACAGAGATAAAATTTTTCTTTTCCACCTTCAGATTATTGTTCTCGAGGTTAATACGCGTCTTTTGACACCTCTCTCGATATTTTTGGTAGCGTATTAGCAGTGGACCCCTCAACTAGACTATTACCCAAATATCACACAATTTAATCAATGGAAGTATTCAGAGATCCTAGTAACTACTTAGATTTCAAAGAAGAAGCGAGGGTAATAGTCTCGTTGAGGGGTCGACTGCTAATACGCTACCAAAAATATCGAGTGAGGTATCAAAAGACGCGTATTAACCTCGAGAACAATAATCTGAAGGCGGAAAAGAAAAATTTTATCTCTGTCCGGAGATATTTGCAGTTGAAGTTGGCGATTTCCATGTGGTTGTTTGTTGTTGTGTTGGTACCCACCAAAAAAATTGTGCATCATCGTGGCGGTAGCCACGGTTATACCACACACCCGGACTTGGCATGGCGTAGCCCAGGGTTATTTTTTATAGCGCGGCCGAAGGCCGCCAACGCAGAAAGGTGTTCTGCGCAAAAATACTATGGATCTCACCCCCGGTTTCGGAAGTACCCGCGGGTCTTTTTTCGGTTTATCGTTAATATCTTTTGAACGGGTAAAAAAAGTAAACTTCCGCTTTCGGATTCTGAATCTTGACGTGAATACGCGTCTTTTGATACCTTACTAAAAAAAAGGACCAGTTTTAGGGTGGGGCCCCTAAACTGCACAATTACCCAAATATCTCCGAACATAGATAAAATTTTTCTTTTCCGCCATCGGATTATTGTTCTCGAGATTAATACGCGTCTTTTGACACCTCTCTCGATATTTTTGGTAACGTATTAGCAGTCGACCCCTCAACTAGACTATTACCCAAATTATTCATAAAAAAGGGGGGTAGTAGTGCAGTTTAGGGGCCACACCCTAATGTTGGGCCAAGATTTTTGAGTGAGGTATCAAAAGACGCGTATTAATCCAGAGAACAATAATCCGAAGGCGGAAAAGAAAAATTTTATCTCTGTCCGGAGATATTTGCAGTTGAAAATGGCGATTTGCATATGGTTGTTGTTGTGTTTGTACCCACAAAAAAAATTGTGCATCACCGTGGCGCGGCCGAAGGCCGCCAACGCAGAAAGGTGTTCTGCGCAAAAATACTATGGATCCCACCCCCGGGTACCACCAAAAAAAAATTGTGCATCACCGGGGCGGTAGCCACGGTTATACCACACTCCCGGACTTGGCATGGCGTAGCCCAGGGTTATATTTTATAAGCGCGGCCGAAGGCCGCCAACGCAGAAAGGTGTTCTGCGCAAAAATACTATGGATCTCACCCCCGGTTTCGGAAGTACCCGCGGGTCTTTTTTCGGTTTTTCGTTAATATCTTTTGAACGGGTAAAAAAGTAAACTTCCGCTTTCGGATTCTGAATCTTGACGTGAATACGCGTCTTTTGATACCTTACTAAAAAAAAGGCCCAGTTTTAGGGTGGGGCCCCTAAACTGCACAATTACCCAAATATCTCCGGACATAGATAAAAATTTTCTTTTCCGCCATCGGATTATTGTTCTCGAGATTAATACGCGTATTTTGACACCTCTCGATATTTTTTGACGCGTATTAGCAGTAGACCCCTCAACTAGACTATTACCGCATATAGTTTCTCGGGGAGTTCCCCAACGTAATTTTTAATTGTTATTAACAATTTACTAGTAATAGTTGGTACAGTTACCATGGTATAACTATCATTTTCTATCTACATACGAACAACTATTTACTTTTGTTTCAATTTACGTATTATTGTAAAATTTAATAACACTGGACCACGAATTTCAACTTTTTTTCTTTACCAGAAACGCCGTTATGAAATTCGTATGTCAAATCACCCCCTGATTTCGAAAATTGAGTTCATTTTTGATTCTATGGTACGGTTTTTGAGATATTTGCAATTTACCGTTATTCGAAAAAACCAAAAAGATGGCTCCCTTTAATTACGTATATCTCACGAACGGGTCAAGAATCCGAAAGACGATAAAATTTGCTATAAATGCATCATACATTGTTTTTTGCTCAACCATATAGTTTTCGAGATATTAGCTCATCATTTCAGATTTTTGTTTTTTTTTATGAAAAAATATGAAAAAAATTACTTTTTGCGAGGGCAGCATTCCAAAACCACGACTTTTTTTCCAAATATTTTTTTATTTACGTAAAGCTCTGTTTAATTAGAAAAAAGATAAGCTATCATCGAAGAAAATCGATGCAAAACTACGTAAGTTATAAGCGATCAAATAAAAATACCCAGGTTGCGCAATTTCAACGTATACCTCAAAACGTATGTATGGTATAAAGAAGAGTGAAATATCTAGCTATGCTCTGTTTCTATTAAGTTAAAAGTTCAATTTATGAATGAAATTACCCATATTTTTAACTTTTTTTTTTTAATTTATTTATGTTTGTACTATATTCTAACAATCTTTATCTTAATTTTATTTTACTATGTAGTCGAAATAATTATGTGTTCGACTTTGACGCTTATTCAGTTTAGGATCGGTTTCTCTTATGAGAAACCAGCAGTAATCAACCATCATTGCGACGTCCCAGAATCCTTGATATCGATTTTCAATTAATTTCATTTGCTGATGAAACCTTTCGCCATGTTCGTCACTTTCGTCGCCAAGATTTGCCGGAAAAAAGCTCAAATGACAATACAGCCTTTAAACTCAGTTTATTGCTGTCTATGAACAATCGCCACTCTTTTGAAACATATGTTTGACCAAACTCTTTGAATAAACCAGGAATGTCGTTGCAGTAGCATATACTGTCTTTCTTGGTATAGTGTTTGGAAAATGGTTCGTGACGAGTTCTACAATATATCACCTTAACATCGGATGATACAAATTTAAATTGTTGCATACGAGAAGTGTGGATCTCGTCCTTTTCCTTGGATAGTTCCAAATCTCTTATCCAATCATTAAGTTCTGCTTGTGATAGAACGTTTCTCTCCTTTCCCATGCGAAATTCAGTACAACTTGATTCCCCGCACTCAGATGTTACTGTTGACAATGGAACTGGATCCGCAACTGCCGTTGAATGTAGTACTGGTAATGTCACTGTAGGTACGCTGGCATAGGTTACTCTTCTTGATCTTCCAACGCCAAGTACTTTTGTTTGACAAATATAACACTCTATTGAATGGCAAGTAGGTTCTCTCCATATCATTGGTGTATCAAATTTTATTTGTTGTCCGGATTCCGACTGAATCAATTCTACTCGACACGATGTACACAAGGTGTTCGGTGTCCATGGTTTTTCCGCATTTTTAGGCTCAATGCCAAAATACTTGGAGTATAAAGTTTTGATATGATCTGAGAACACTCGCCTTATGATAGTTTATTGGCCACACATGAAACAGAACATATATGGATCGTTATTACACTCAAATTCTCGCGTCCTTTTACTCATTTTATTTTTTTTACTAAATCACGGTTTTGAAATTTGACTTATGAACTGAACTATCTCCGGCGAGCCTTGCAGATGTTATGAAGTTTCAAGGCGCATTAACTCATATTTATACTCGGAACAAGAATAAAATTTAAAAAATCAAATCTTACCTAGACAGAAAGGTTCCTTTTTATACGAAGCCGGGAAAAGAAAATACTACCTGCTTTAGATGTAGGCTTTAAAAATTTTCTGTGTCTTATAATTTTGAAAATCTACCTGCATACTTACCCATAAGTGAGGGAAATACATGTTTATACCTACATGCCTACAGCAGCTTTCGAACCCAACCACTCTTCCTTTCGATGCAACCACTCTACCTACTATAAAACAATTCGAGTATTAAAAGTACTATTTGATTTATTTAAAGAAAAAGTATTATCATTGTTATGGTGTTATTCGTTTATCCGGATAATATCCCATTTGCACTTTATACCTTTAATATATGTATGTATACATACATTGAAGTTGCGCAACCTGGGTATTTTTATTTGATCGCTTATAACTTACGTAGTTTTGCATCGATTTTCTTCGATGATAGCTTATCTTTTTTCTAATTAAACAGAGCTTTACGTAAATAAAAAAATATTTGAAAAAAAAACTTGTGGTTTTGGAATGCTGCCCTCGCAAAAAGTAATTTTTTTCAGATTTTTTCATAAAAAAAAACAAAAATCTGAAATGATGAGCTAATATCTCGAAACCTATATGGTTGAGCAAAAAATAATGTATGATGCATTTATAGCAAATTGCTTGACCCGTTCGTGAGATATACGTAATTAAAGGGAGCCATCTTTTTGGTTTTTTCGAATAACGGTAAATTGCAAATATCTCAAAAACGATACCATAGAATCAAAAATGAACTCAATTTTCGAAATCAGGGGGTGGTCTTACCTACGAATTTCATAACGGCGTCTCTGGTAAATTTTGGCCGTCGACCAGTGTAATTTATTTGTTTACTTTCTGCTGGAACAGTACACAAAACTTGCGGAAGAGGAACGCATACTTCCCAGGGAAACGCGAGTCACTCTAGCTCAACTTCGTTCTGGATACTGTAACAAGCTAAACTCTTACCTATCCAGAATCAACCCCGTCATACAAAATGTATGGCCCGCTTGCAATGTGTACCCACATGACACCAACCATCTCTTCAATTGTAATGTGGAACCAACGCCTCTAACACCCCTCTCTTTATGGTCCACCCCTGTTGAAACTGCAAGTTTCCTTGGACTCCCGTTAGAGGATATTGAGGACAATTTGTGATCGGTCGCAGCTATTATGTGGGGCGAAGCACTGCTACAACAACAACAACATCACGGAGATAGTCGATTTCATGAAGCGGCACAACATCCGCATTGATGCGATTCAAAAGGCTAAACTCACAGCAAGATCCGCTCTGCAGACCTGTTCTGGGTACAATGTCCACAGAAAAGATCGCGAGAGAGGGAATGGAGGCGGTCTCGCGTTTATCATACACCACTCAGTGCAATATCATATATTTGATCCGGACATCGGCCGCAGTGACAATTTCCTGGAACGTCATGGCTTATCTGTCCGGTCAGGCGATGTAAACCTAGGAATCATCGACATCTACATCCCTCCTTCCACCTGCTGCCCCAGTGCATACCACCCTAATATTAGTGCGTTACTCACTGGCGACAATCGCATTATCTTAGGCGATTTCAATGCCCACCACGACCTCTGGCATTCAAACTTGCAGGCGGACAGCAGAGGTGAGATGTTGGCGGATCAAATAGAAGAAACGACGTTCTGCACAATAAACGGAGACGCCCCCACTCGTATGATAGGAAGCTGTCACAGTTAGCCAGATATATCAATCGTGAGCGCAGGACTCGTAAACTGCGTCAACTGGCAGCCGATGGTAACATTGTCATCCGACCACCTGCCAATACTCATCTCGCTGGAGCCTACCGCCGACTTCATCGCTCTGAACACACTTTCGTAAACTTAAAAAAAAGAAAGTGGGAAGAATATAAATCCTTTACAGACAGCCGCTTTGCTGCCCTTCCTATCCCGACTGATACTCGCCAAGGGGGACGTACTTTCCGCAAGGTCATTGAATACGCCGCGGCTCGCTTTATTCCCGCCCGAAGAATTCCCGAAATACGGCCTCACTTTCCGGAAGAGGCCTCAAATTTAGCGAGAGAACGTGAACTTATAAGACAACTCGATCCCGGCGACCCCCCAATAAGGGACATAAACCAGCACATCAGATTGCTTGTGGATGAACACAAGCGGGCGAAATGGCAGGAGCATCTAAGAAGCTGAAACCTCTCTGCCGGTGTGGAAGTTTTGGTCCACCGTAAAGTCCCTATCGAATCCGTCCAAGCACAACGACAAAATTTCCATCGCCTTTGGCGATAAAGTGCTGTCGGATGCGAAAAAATGCGCGAGCGCCTTTTGCCGACAATATATAATGCATTCTACGGTTCACAAAGATAGACGGAGGGCCAACAGACGCGCACAAACATAAACTCAGCTCGTCCCCAATTACCATCACCGCCAAAGAGGTTGAGGATGTACCCCAGCGGGATAGGGGATCAGAATATACCCGCGGAAGGTATGCCTGTCGTAAGAGGCGACTAAAATACCAGATTGAAGGGGCTGTGTAGCGCAACCTTTCAGGTCGCCAGCGCAATATATGGCTTCTCCAAACCCAATTGTGAACCTCACCTATCCGCGGCGAATCCTGTTTCACTAACAGACGAGGCTCTGGCGACCCCAAGCTCCTCATGGAACTTGGGGATAGGGAGGGAGGGAATGGCCTGAAGGTTTAATGTGGCCACATAAATCGTTCCCGAGATGGTCGGGCTAGCACCTTAATGGTGTTATGGTACCGGAGCGTACCGGATTTGTATCCGGCAAACGACCATCACATCGATAACACTTCCCAAAGTCTTCGGGGAGCAACCTTATCGCTACAACAACAACAGGTTGAGGATGCCATCAAGCTAAACCATCTAAAGCGGTGGGGCCTGACGGCATAGCCATGCCGATGCTTAAAAGCATAGACAATGAGGGTTTTAAATATTTAGCACATGTCTTCAACCTGTCTCTTTCCACCTTTGTTATTCCCGAAAAATGGAAAAAGGCCAAGGTGGTCCCGCTACTAAAGCCTCGGAAACCAGCTAACATAGGAGAGTCATATCGCCCGATATCTCTCCTATCGCCAGTAGCTAAGACACTTGTAGCCATTTTACTGCCCCATTTCAAGGCAAATTTTCCACTAGCCTCTCATCAGCATGGCTTTAGAAAACTACACAGCACTACCACCGTGCTAAATGCCATTAGCACCCAGATAAATAGCGGTTTAAATAAAAACCCCCACCATAGAAAATTACTCGTTGCGCTAGACCTATCAAAAGCTTTTGATACGGTCAACCATGGCACGTTGCTGGAAGACCTGGGAGGGTCTACCCTTCCCCTAAGTCTTAAAAGGTGAACCGCGAATTATCTGGGTGGACGGCAGACATCGGTGCAATTTCGAAACGATACATCTAAACCAAGAAGAATTGAACAAAGGGTGCCACAGGGTGGTGTCCTATCCCCACTTTTGTTTAACTTCTACATATCAAAGCTACCTTCGCCACCAGAAGTAGTTACTATCGTTTCCTACGCCGATGTCTGCACGATAATGGCCACAGGCCCAGGCCCACAGATCGATGAGCTTTGCAACAAAATAAACGGCTACCTCCCTGATCTCTCCAGTTTTTTCACCTCGCGAAACCTGACATTATCACCGACTAAATCATCGGCGACCTTATTACAACATGGACGTCCCAAATGTAGACCATTTTGAACATCCACGTCAATGGCACTACGCTACCGACTGTGTTACAGTCCCAAATCTTGGGTCTGACGTTTGATCAGGATCTACATTTTGGTGAGCATGCAGCCGCAATTGTACCGAAAACGCAGAGCCGTAATAAAATCCTCAAATCTCTTGCTGGCAGTACTTGGGGTAAAGATAAAGAAACGCTCATTACCACTTACAAAGAAATTGACCAGCCGATTGCATGCTACGCGTCCCCGATATGGTCGCCAAGCCTAACGACTTCTCACTGGAAGAAGCTAGAGGCCTGCCAAAAGACTGCCCTCAGAACCGACAATTTGTGATCGGTCGCAGCGGGGCGAAGCACTGCTACAACAACAACAACATCACGGAGATAGTCGATTTCATGAAGCGGCACAACATCCGCATTGCTGCGATTCAAGAGACTAAACTCACAGGAAGATCTGCTCTGCAGACTTGTTCTGGATAGTGGTGGGTAATGACACTATTTTTTGAGTGTTAACACAGTAGCACGGGCACACTTTGCAGTGTTAACACATTGTGTTGACACAATTGTGTTATAGCTGATTATCGAAAGTCGATATGAGTGTTGGCACAATATCAGAGCACAGTACTGTGTTACTTACCTCTAACGCCACGTTTGACGCCATTTAGAAAAGTAAATCATGGCAACATTTATCTCCTTTCATACTCCCATGTTTAGGGAATCTACGTTATACGCCACGTTTGACGCCATTTAGAAAAGCAAATCATGGCAACATTTATCTTCTTTCATACTCCCATGTTTAGGGAATCTACGTTATATAACCACAACTTTTGTTTAAATAGAACATTCGAGTATACATTTTGTGTACAATCAACACACAAACACAATGGATTATGTATGCATGAATGTGCACTTACGATCTGAGTGTCATTCTCTGTGCTATAGAAACAGTCAGCTTTGTGCCATCGAGTGTGCCACTGTGTTATAAATTAATCGATAAGTGTGCATGTGGGTGCCGCACACTACTGAGTGTTAACACAATAACACAGCACAGTGCTGTGTTACTCAGCCTTAGTTCTGGGTAAAATGTCCACAGAAAAGATCGCGAGAGGGGGAATGGAGGCGGCCCCGCGTATATCCATATATATAATACTTCTATATCAATACCTTCCTATCTTCCTAATGTGCAAATTTTCTGTCAATCATTATTTGCTGAAACTGTGGAAATGTTTGTTAGGGTTAGTGAATTGTAGTAGCGTGTGTAAAAAAGTATTAAAGGGGTAACAACGGGTAACTATCCCCTTTACACAACTTCTGCATACTAATTGTTATAAAATCTCAGTTTAGTCGATTAAACAATGATGGCATTTCATTTCATTTCATTTTCACAAATACAATACAAAGCTTGATGTATTTATTATTTAAACATGGGCTGCAGCCATACAAAGTACATTATTTACATAAATAGTAAAAAAAACAAGGCAAAGTATTCATATTTTTCAAATAAAAAAATTCAAATATACATGTATAAAAATATACTCATACATATGTACATCCCAACAAGCATTTCTTTAAACAATTTTAAATATAATTTAAAGTGAATTAGCTTGAATTAGCTTTTACAGCGATTGTAAGCCCTATTCTGTACTATGGAGTTCTTGTTTGGTGGAAAGCCACACAAAAAACAACATACCTCATAAAATTAAGGGGGGGGGGGGGTATGAGACTATCGATGCTTAGCATTACGGCAGCCCTGGAAACAACCCCGACGGCTGCACTGCACTCAATCACAAGACGAACATACTACCTGATTCCCTAACTGCCTTCGAGGGAGATCTTAAGGCCACAATAGAGGTGGACGGTTGGCGCAAGGGTGCGCAAATGGCGGACGAGGCGATTCATGTGTACACAGATGGTTCCAAAGTAGTGGAAGGAGTAGGGTCTGCGGTATACTGCGCTGATCCGGAAATTATTATTATTTATTTATTACTACGGCGTTTTAAGCCTAAAACTTAGATTAATACAAATTATAAATACATTTTAATAATAATATAATTTCTAGCGTTTGGGGTGTCGGAATGCATGAGATTCCGATCAGCACGGGAACTGGTGGTCCCAACGGGCGAGTCTTGGAGTCATATCATTGGGAGGTTGGAAGGACGTGTTCTCAATCCTGCCCTACTCCAAGACGAATGATTACACAGTTTTATTATTTATGCTGTCGGAATGCATTTGATTCCGGTCAACCCAAAAGCTAGCAGCTCAGCAGGATGAGCCACTGTTGTTGTTGTTGTTGTAGCGATAAGGTTGCTCCCCGAAGGCTTTGGGGAGTGTTATCGATGTGATGGTCCTTTGCCGGATACAGATCCGGTACGCTCCGGTACCACAGCACCATTAAGGTGCTAGCCCGACCATCTCGGGAACGATTTATGTGGCCACACCTTCAGGCCATCCCCTCCCTCCCCACCAACAAGTTCCATGAGGAGCTTGGGGTCGCCTGAGCCTCGTCTGTTAGTGAAACAGGATTGGCCGCGGATAGGTGAGGTTGACAATTGGGTTTGGAGAAGCTATATATTGCGCTGGCAACCTGAGGGGTTGCGATACACACCCCTTGAATCTGGTATTTTAGTCGCCTCTTACGACAGGCATACCTACCGCGGGTATATTCTGACCCCCTTACCCGCTGGCGGCAGGATGAGCCACTCTTATCGGACGGTTGGAAAGGACGTGTTTCCAATCCTCCCTGTACCAGATTTTATGTAAACATAATTAATTATAATATATCATTGTAGTAGGAATATATGTACGTGATTCACATGAACACTCCAACTGTTTGTCTGGGACGATATTTCCAGGAATTCTTTCCTAATTTGATTGCGAGCGATATATGTATTTGACCAGATTTATAAGGTTCCTCTGTGCCTAGAGTCAAGAGGAGCACGACGCAAATTGGAAGAGAAGCTCGGCCATAGATCTCTTCGGAGGTTATCGCGTCTTACATTTATTTTTTTTTTAATAAGTTTACACGATCTCTTCCAAAATCCAATTTTTTGCCCATTTTGGCAACAATATAATCAATATGATCCGTAAACCTCAGTTTATTGTCAATCAGGATCCCTAAGTACTTAAATATTTTGACATCCGCAATGCTCGTATTCATTATTTTTAGATCTAAATTAAGCGATTCTCTATTGGTCGTCCTAGATAAAACCATGAACTTAGTTTTGTTAACGTTAAACTTGAGTTTATTAATGCAAAGCCATCTATACAATGAGTCCAAATCTTCTTGCATTTTGCTCCTTGCTATTGAAATGTCCGTTTCATTTACTTCAAGTAGCGCATCATCTGCAAATAACCTGACTTTACTATATTTCAGTGCTGATGATATATCGTTTATGTAAATGTTGAACAGGATTGGTGCTAATACCGACCCTTGTGGTAAACCTATGTCCACTTGCGCCTCGGATGAGACTACTGACTCGATGGTTGTTCTTTGTTTCCGGTCTGATAAGAAGCTTCTAAACCACTGCAATTCATTTTCCCTAATACCAATTTTTTGTAGTTTATCGAGCATTATATTCCTATCAATAGTTTCGAACGCTCTTTTCAGGTCAATGAAAACTGCTACTATATGTTTTTTTTAGGCTCAGCTCTTCCTTCCAGCTAGATATGACGTAATTTAACGCCGTCTCGCAAGAGTGCCTTTCTCGGAAACCGGATTGTTCCTTTATAAGGATTTTATTATTTTCTAAGTAATTAAGCAGTTGATTTTTTATTACAATTTCCAGAATTTTTTCTATGTTCGGCAATGTACTTATCGGCCTTAGTCCTTCTGCCATTATTGAATCTTTTACTTTCTTAATTGGTACTATTGTCGAAATTTTCCACATGTCTGGCACTATTCCAGTAGTCATGGATTTGTTTATAGCGGTTGCATAGAAGAAACCCATGTACAATACCGAATTTTTAATTACGCCTTCTGAAAGTAAATTTTTCCCCCCAGTTTTATTTTTAAATCTTTTTGCTATACGTATAACATCCTCAACCGTAATTTCTTCGAATTTTAAATATGACCTAGTTGTAAATTGGAAGTCGTTCTGACTCTGAACAACTTCAATTTCCCTG
This sequence comes from Eurosta solidaginis, assembly GCF_040869045.1. NCBI lineage: Eukaryota > Metazoa > Arthropoda > Insecta > Diptera > Tephritidae > Eurosta > Eurosta solidaginis. The sequence goes on along the minus strand of NC_090322.1, from coordinate 116,615,961 downwards.
TTTATTATATCAACAATGATATGTATAAAGAAGGAGTTCAATGCTTCAGCAATAACGCGAGGTGTATCATATGTCACACCTTTTACGATCACCGTCAATATCTTTCATTGTGGCCCCGTTAAGTTTACAGGATGCTTAAGATGCTTCCACATTAGCCTGCTATCTGAATAATTGATATCAATATTATTCTCCATGTATTTAATCTTTTAAAATTTGATTAGTTTTTTGTAGTACTTCGCGACCATGTTATATTCGGTATAGTCACCCGATGTTCTAGCTTGTGAGTGCAATCGGTATTTTAGTTTATTCAATTCTGTCAATTCTTGGTCATACCATTTATTTCTTAACTTTACCGTACTGTTTTTTTTTCAAACGTTAGTACTCCCATACAATCTAGTAAACAAGTATTTATATAGTTGACCATGTCGTTGACATTCATGCTTCTTATTAAACTGAGATCGCAATTCCTCAGTAGAGTCGTCAAGTTATCGGCCGAATAATTCTCCCAGGATGTTGGTGAAATGACTCTTCGTAACGGGTTTGAATTAGTTACTTTTATAGCAAATGAAATAGTTTCGTGATCGGATATTCTGTGGTCTTCAAGATTTACACAAGACAGTATATCAGCGTTTGCATGTAATAAATCTATTTTTGTTTGAGAAGTTAATAAGCATATCCTACAGGCTGCCGGATTACTGTAGCGTTTTGCAAGCGGAAATATTAGCCGTAACCAAAGCAGTCGAAACTCTTGAGCTGCAACCGTGTTAACTTTTATATTGACAGTCAAGCAGCAATTAAGGCAATAATCTCGCATAACACAGCATCTAAATGCATGCTAGAGTGTAAGCAGTCTCTGGAGAGAATCGGGACAGGGAGAAGCATACATCTATATTGGGTCCCAGGGCATATTGGAATAGATGGGAATGAAAAAGCGGACGAACCAGCTAAAAAAGGCGCATCCCTTGAAGCTTGCTCCGTAGATGTCCCAATTAGATTGGGCAAGATTAAGCGAAGGCGATAGGTGCACATGATCGACCAAGCGGGAAAGGCGTGGGTTCAAGCGCGGAGCTGTAAAGTGTCGAAGATTTTGTGTAGGTCTTACAACCTTAGACTAACACAGTTGCTTCTATCATTAAAAATAGAGGACTGTAGACTCATGACGGGTATTCTGACTGGACACTGCCTTCTGGCGTCACATGCCTTTAAATTGGAGGAGGAAACGATCGAGCACGTTCTGGCTAACACTCCAGCTATTAGGGGTGATACAGCTGTCAGATGTAGAAGCAGCAACTGGCCTAAGTCCTAGGAAGCTTCTAGTATTTGCCAAGAGGACGGAGTTATTTTATAACATCGGTCCTGGTTTTTGATAGGGTTTTTCAGTTTGGTCGTTAAAACAAACTTCTGGTAACACTACGGACTCAATCAGTCTCTGTGAGGTCCTCATGGACCGGCCAGTTCAACCTACCTACCTAGCTTGAACAAACGATATATAAACGTTTTCAAAATTTCCGTGCTTTTTTCGTTTCAAAAAACAAACGAATATCCAAATAAAAACTGATTACTTCCTTACACAGCTGTGTCCGGTGATTATTAAAGATGTCATTGCTAAATAAATTTTCGATGGCTATGTGATCGTCCATGATACTATTGGAGAATGCATCACTTGTATTTTGAAAAATTTTGTTTGGTCACTAAGGGCTCATTTACATACATATATCTGCGCACTTAGCACAAATCGGTAATGCTATTCTGCGGAGTTCTTAAAACAATAAAAATTTTATAATACTAATGGAAAACAAAAGCTTACTTTTTCATTTGGAGAACGAAATAGCCTAATGTACAATATTGATAAATGCTAGACGGCTTATTTAAATATACATAAATTTAAGCCCCTTTTTTACAAAAATTTAACGACAGCCTTGAGATTTTGTATCCTTCTCTCGTTGTATATCTGTACTGTAATGTTTGACAGGCTGCACAGTTCAGTAGTAGTGATATCAAAGAGGATAAATATAATAAGAGCCGTCACTCGTTATTTTTTAGGCATTTACTCGATGTAAACTATGAGGTAGTCGCTACTTTTTTTTTTGGGCGAGATGTTTATAAATGTCTTCTATACATTTTCATGGGGTATTTGTGTTTATTTTTCCGACTGTATTTAATTAATTATTTAATTCTCTTTCCCAAAAACACGTTTGCATAAAGTTACAACACCGCATGGATAAATGGAAGGCAATTCAAAAATGTCCCTCATAAAACAAAAGTAGCGACTACCTCACAGTTTACATCGAGTAGATGCCTAAAAAATAACGAGTGACGGATCTTATTATATTTATCCTCTTTGGTGATATAGAAGTATTACATATATGCGTTTATCATACACCACTCAGTGCATTATCATATATTTGATCCCGACATCGGCCGCAGGGACAATGTCCTGGAACGTCATGGCTTATCTGTCCGGTCAGGCGATGTAAACCTCGAAATCATCGACATCATCCCTCCGTCCACCTGCTGCCCCAGTGGATACCACCCTAATATTAGTGCGTTACTCACTGGCGACAAACGCATTATTTTAGGCGATTTCAATGCCCATCACGACCTCTGGCTTTAAAACTTGCAGGCTGACAGCAGAGTTGAGATGTTGGCGGATCAAATAGAAGAAACGACGTTCTGCACAATAAACGGAGACGCCCTCACTCGTATGATAGGAAGCTGTCACAGTTAGCCAGATATATCAATCGTGAGCGCAGGACTCGTAAACTGCGTCAACTGGCAGCCGATGGTAACATTGTCACCCGACCACCTGCCAATACTCATCTCGCTCGAGCGTACCGCCCACTTCATCGTCTCTGAACGCACTTTCATAAACTTTAAAAGAGGAAAGTGGGAAGAATATAAATCCTTTACAGACAGCCGCTTTGCTGCCCTTCCTATCCTGACTGATGCTCGCCAAGGGGGACGTGCTTTCCGCAAGGTCATTGAATACGCCGCGGCTCGCTTTATTCCCGCCGGAAGAATTTCCGAAATACGGCCTCACTTTCCGGAAGAGGCCTCAAATTTAGCGAGAGAACGTGACCTTATAAGACAACTCGATCCAGGCGACCCCCAAATAAGGGACATAAACCAACACATCAGATTGCTTGTGGATGAACACAAGCGGGCGAAATGGCAGGAGCGTCTAAGAAGCTGTAACCTCTCTGCCGGTGTGGGTAAGCTTTGGTCCACCGTAAAGTCCCTATCGAATCCGTCCAAGCACAACGACAAAATTTCCATCGCCTTTGGCGATATGGTGCTGTCGGATGCGAAAAAATGCGCGAGCGCCTTTTGCCGACAATATATAATGCATTCTACGGTTGACAAAGATAGACGGAAGGCCAACAGACACGCGCACAAATATAAATTCAGCGCGTCCCCAATTACCATCACCGCCAAAGAGGTTGAGGATGCCATCGGTCATGCGAAACCATCTAAAGCGGTGGGCCCTGACGGCATAGCCATGCCGATGCTTAAAAGCCTAGGAAATGAGGGTTTTAAATATTTAGCACATATCTTCAACCTGTCTCTTTCCACCTTTGTCTTTCCCGAAAAATGGAAAATGGCCAAGGTGGTCCCGCTACTAAAGCCTGGGAAACCAGCTAACATAGGAGAGTCATATCGCCCGATATCTCTCCTATCGCCAGTAGCTAAGACACTTGAAGCCATTTTACTGCCCCCTTTCAAGGCAAATTTGCCACTAGCCTCTCATTAGCATGGCTTTAGAAAACTACACAGCACTACCACCGCGCTAAATGCCATTAGCACCCAGATAAATTGCGGTTTAAATCAAAACCCCCACCATAGAACAGTACTCGCTGCGCTAGACCTATCAAAAGCTTTTGATACGGTCAACCATGGCACGTTGCTGCAAGACCTGGGAGGGTCTACCCTTCCCCCAAGTCTTAAAAGGTGAACCGCGAATTATCTGGGTGGACGGCAGACATCGGTTAAATTTCGAAACGAAACATTTAAACCAAGAAGAATTAAACAAAGTGTGCCACAGGGTGGTGTCCTATCCCCACTTTTGTTTACACGTCCCAAATGTCGACCATTTTGATCATCCACGTCAATGGCACTACACTACCGACTGTCTTACAATCCCAAATCTTGGGAGTGAGGTTTGATCAGGATCTACATTTTGGTGAGATTGCAGCCGCAATTGTACCGAAAATCCAGAGCCGTAATAAAATCCTCAAATCTCTTGTTGGCAGTACTTGGGGTAAAGATAAAGAAACGCTCATTACCACTTACAAAGAAATTGGCCAGCCGAATGCATGCAATGCGTCCCCGATATGGTCGCCAAGCCTAAAGACTACTCACTGGAAGAAGCGAGATGCCTACCAAAAGACTGCCCTCAGAACCGCCACGGGTTGTCTTCTTATGTCCCCAGAACACCATCTACATAATGAGGTGAGAATACTCCCCATTAGGGAGAGACTTGAAATGCTAACCAAACAGTTCCTGTTGAATACCCAGAAACCTGGGCATCCCAACAGACATCTGATTGATGAGCAAACACCGCCCAGGGGCTTAAGGAGTAATCTCCGTAAGCATTATGAGGAAATACGGCACCTGAGAACACAGCCGTATGAAGCCAAAAAAACGCAAGCAGGTCCTCAGTGAACTCCACAAACAGGCGTCGGACCTCTGTGCCAGAAACTGCTCGGGTGTACTCAAAGGACAATACTCTAAACTTGCAGAAGAGGAACGCACACTCACTAGGGAAACGCGAGTCACTCTAGCTTAACTTCGATCTAGATACTGTAACAGGTTAAACTCTTACCTATCCAGAATCAACCCCGACATATAAAACATATGTCCTGCTTGTAACGTGTTCCCACATTGCACCAACCATCTCTTCAACTGTATTGTGGAACCAACGCTTCTAACACCCCTCTCATTATGGTCCATCCCTGTTGACAATTTGTGACCGGTCACACCTATTGGGTGGGGCGAAGCACTCCTACGGATTCATCAGCAGTTCCGCCTTCAGGGCAGCGGCTAAGCGCATCAACGTGTCCCATGTTTACTCCACCTCTGTGTTGAATTGTATAGTTATAGTTTTCGAGCTCCAGGGCCCATCTAGCTATCCGCGGGCTAAGCTGTTTTTTACTTAACGTCATCGTAAGGGAGTTGCAGTCTGTGACTATCTTGAATGGAATCCCTTCCAAATAAGCTCTAAAACGGCGTAGGGCATATATGATGGACAGGGTTTCCAGTTCGAAGCTGTGGTATCTTGCTTCCGCAGCTGAGGTGGCTTTTGAAAGTAAAGCGAGTCTGTCTTTGGAGTATGACCGACCCGAAACCCGCCGAACTTGCATCGCATATTCAGTTTATTTCTTCAGATCGTATATTGCAAGCACTGGGACGACAGTTTCGCTTTAGGTTCCTCAAAGGCTCGTAAACATTCTTCTGACAATTTGAATTTAACACCGTGTCGCGTAAGTTTTTGCAATGGCCCAGCGGTTCTGGCAAAATTCGGCATAAACTTTCTGAATTATGAGAAGAGGCCTAAGAAGGTTTTGAGTTCCTTACAATTTTTCGGAAGCCTCCGCCTACCACACCGTATGCCCTGGGTTCGCACCCCGGGCAAAGCAACATCAAAATTTTAGAAATAAGGTGTTTAAATTAGAAGAAGATTTTTCTAAGCGGGGTCGCCTTTGGAAAGCGCTCCGGGTGTATTTCTGCTATGAAAAGCTCTCAGTGAAAACTCATCTGCCTTGCAGATGCCGTTCGGAGTTGGCATAAAACATGTAGGTCCCGTCCGGCCAATTTGTAGGGAAAATCAAGAGGAGCAAGACGCAAATTGGAAGAGAAGCTCGGCCTTAGATCTCTTCGGAGGTTATCGCGCCTTACATTGTCATCCGAACTAATTGAATAGCCCAGATATTCGAGAGTATTAAACCCGAACATACATTTATTTTGTCTAAGCTCCAAATTTGTTTCTTTCATCCTCCTAAGTACCTTCGAAAATCTACCTTGGCTACAATTAAATCATCCATATATACCATTATCGATCCGTCGTCAATCAGATCTTTGAAGATGTTATGGACGTATCGCTGAAATAAAGCGGGGACGTTTTTTAACCCAAATGGCATACGTAAATATTCAAATTGACCGTAAGGTGTTACAAGGGATGTACATATATTTAATGGAAACTGGGGCCATTTTAACATGAAAGAACCCGTTTTTTAGGTCGAGTGTTGAGAAAAACTGTTTACCGCCTAGATAGTCGAAGCAGTCTTTAATTAGGGGGAGTGGGAAATTGTTCCGAATTGTTAGTTTGTTTAGCGGTCGGTAACCAACACATTTACGAATTTCGACATTCCTTTTTTTAACTAATACAACCGCAGAAGCATATGGTGAATCGCTTGGCCTGATGGTACTCTTTTCCAATAGTTCATCCGTTATATTTCTAAATTCTGCTTTTTCATAATGAGAAAGCCGCCTTGGCGACGAATGGAATGGTTTATCCTCAACTAACCTTATCTTCATCTCGTAATCATACGTTTTAGATTCAACATTTCCTGAGCTTAAGTAGTTATCTTCTAAGGTCTTTCTCAATATAGAGTAAGAGCCCGTGACGGCCAGGCCTTTGTCATTTTATAAAAGTTGAAATTTCGTTAGTGCATACTTCCAACTGAAACAGTATCGTTGGTCTATTATAAAACTTGAGTCATGGTGGCTTTAACAGATATCGTGCAAAAATTTTTCAGAAAAATAGACCTTACTATCGTCATTCGTCAAGATATAAGAAGCCACTAGCATCATGCCAGACACTTTCCATAGTGGCTTTGATTAGCCAGACTCTTAATCCTTCTAAACTTCAAAGAACATCGAAGCAATTTTATACTGAAATTCGAATACAAAATCTTTAAAAAAAAAGCTTTTGAAATCTTGTTTGCCGTAAAAAACTTTCAGCTTTCATTTTATGTAAAAGTACAGTGTTGATTCCCTAGAGACTACGAATTATAACTGCTACAATGCATTTGTATTTTGATTGTATCGACGTTTATTTCTATGAAATGAATACATTGTACATTTTAAATGAGAATTAAATTAAATTTCACGAATTTTACTTACCGCGGTTCCGTCTCCATCGGCTTTGAATCAACGAATGACGATGGAAAGAGAACCGAGGTTTATGGAGTAGCCACTCTAAGAAGTGTGTACAATATTTGAATCTCAATCGTCGAAATATGATTAACGTCGTGCTGTATTTAAGAGTCATTCCGCGACACCCCATCCCCCGTGAATCGTTCTGATTCACTACTTTCCAAGTGCAGAACGGCTAACTTAGATGCAGCACGTCGTATGATGCCTCCTCCAGCCACGCGTACATCAGCTTGTCGGGCCACTCCATCTTTACCAGGGTACATGCGTTCCACCACACCTCGACACCTTCTTGGTACGTTTGCGTCACACACGAAGACTACGCCACCTTCCTTTAGTGGTTCAGTGAGGTTGCACCATTTAGTACGACGAGTAAGTGTAGGCAAATATTCAGCAATCCACCTCTTCCAAAAATGGTCACGAAGTTGGCGGGCAATTCGCCATTGTTTACGCAGACTACAAATCTTTTCTGGTTCGGCGTAAGCGCTCGGCGTCTGAGCGGTGTTGGCGGTTCCAAGTAAGAAATGGTTCGGTGTAAGAGGCTCGTCTTTGTCGGCGGTGATAGGTAAATGGGTCAACGGCCTTGAATTCACAACATTTTCTGCTTCAACAAGGAAGCACTGAAGTGTGTGCTCCCTTGGTGCGACTTCCTTAAGCGTTTGGCGTAACACACGTTTGACGCTTTGAACCATACGTTCCCATATGCCCCCTTCTGACGGGTTGATAGGGCAATTAAAAAGCCATTCTACGCCTCTTGTTCCCAGCTCGTCCTGAACTCGGCCACAATCAAATACTTCTGAGAATCGTTGTGCTTCTTGGTTTGCGCCAACGAAATTTTTACCATTGTCAGTTCTTAGTCTAACTGGTACACCGCGCCTGTTAATAAAGTTTCGTATGGCCGTGATACATGCGTCTGTACTTAAATCAAATGCAATCTCCAGATGGACTGCTCTCACCGTGAGACATGTGAAGAGAGCCACCCAACGTTTCTCCTGGCGACGACCGATAGTGACGTTAACCGGGCCAAAATAATCCAAACCAGTATATGTGAATGGCCTGATGAAAGGTGTGAGGCGATCCTCTGGCAACGGACCCATGATTGGCGTAACGGGAACCGTTTTGCTTAGGCGACACACGATACAATTGGCAATGACGCTTCGTAATGTTTGTCGTAAACGTGGAATCCAGAAACGACGGCGAATTTCACATACAGCGGCTTCGGTGTTTTGGTGCTTCATTTCGCAGTGATAATGAGCGACAAGAAGTTTTGTCAATGTATGATTTGGTGGGAGGATCACCGGCCGTCTTGCATTCAGGGGAAGCCAGCTAGCGTTGTCGATTCGACCCTTCACACGTAGGATTCCTTCATCATCTACGTATGGTGTCAGCTGAATTAGGCTGCTGTTGCGAGAAACCGCCTCACCGATCTCTAAATGTTTTAGTTCTACTGCGAATGCTTCTTGCTGGGCGCGACGGAAAAGAAGACGTTTTGCAGCGTCAAGCTCTGTCGATGTTAGACCATATGCGGATACGTTACCATATTGACGGCGGCACTTATTGACAAACCGTAGCATCCAACCAGTGGCTCTGACGAGTCTAGTTAAAGAAGAAAAACGATTAAAATCCAAAAATGTGTTACTTACAATGACCATAGCCAATTTCGGACGCAGCTCTTCCACTTCTGGGATACGGTCACCGTCGATAGTTTGACTTGGCCATGTCGACTCTTCGGCTCGCAAAAATTGAGGCCCACAAAACCAGCGTTGAGTAGAACGATATTTAAGTTTACCACATGCACGAGTTGCTTCATCCGCGACGTTTTCTATGGTTGGGACCCACTTCCAGCTTGATGTTTCAGTGGCGGCTAAGATTTCGGCCACACGGTGGGCTACAAATGGTTTATAACGCCGATGTTCGCTGTTAATCCAGTTTAGTACGGTTTTAGAATCGGTCCATAGCGTGAAATTACAACAGCTGACAGAATGTTCATCTCTGATGGTCTGTAGCAAACGTGTGCCAAGGACAGCAGCCTGAAGTTCCAAGCGTGGGATTGTTAATGGCTTCAGTGGTGCGGTCCTTGCCTTTGAGCAGATAAAGGCAACTTCGACTTCTCCATAGGAATTTGTGGTGCGCCAATATGCTACGGCTGCGAAGGCGTCCTCGCTGGCGTCCACGAAAACATGAAGTTGGAATTGCTGTGGCACACCATTTCGGAAATAATGCCGTGGAATCTTTATTTCCATCACGTCAGGAATAATTTGACGCCAGCGTTCCCATGCAGCAGCTATATCATCCGGCAACGGGGCATCCCATTGTAACTGTTGTCTCCACACTTCGCGCATGATCAGTTTAGCAGCGATTGTGATATGGCTCAGGAACCCAAGGGGATCAAATATAGACATAATTATACTCAATAATTCCCTTTTTGAAGGGCGTCGCTCGCCGCATACTACTCTTTCGTCTACGTTGTTGAACTTTAATTGAAATAAGAAGTCATCAGTTGAGGGTCGCCAAGCCATCCCCAAGACCTTTTCTGTGGACGTTCCATTCTTATTAACAATTGGGATTGTGGCTTCCACGCCATCAAAGGCTGCGAGTACTTCTGGCGAATTTGATGTGAAGTTTCGTAGTTCAAACGCAGCACCACGGTGAATGTCTCTTACCCTTCGTGATATGGAAATGGCTTCTTCTACGTTGCCGAAGCTGTCGACAAAGTCGTCTACGTAATGGTACTCCAGGATTGCCTTCACAGCTCGAGCGGAATTGTTGGAGTGCTCCAGAGCATTCAGCGTTTTGATGTACTGTGCAGCGCAAGGCGAACATGCTGCCCCAAATGTCATCGCTTTCATCTCGTAGACGTCTGGATTTCTTGAGGCATCTCCATCGCGCCATAAAAACCTTTGGGCGCATCTGTCCTCCTCTCGAATCATAATCTGATGGAACATTTCCTTGATGTCCCCACACACGGCTATGGCTCCTTCACGGAAATGAAATAGAACGGTTGGTAGCGCTTGATAACATTGAGGCCCCTTCAGAAGCTGCGAGTTAAGGGACATGCCCTGTATTTCTGCGGCGGCGTCGAAAACGAGACGAAGTTTAGCTGGTTTATTTGGATTGACCACTCCAAAGTGTGGCAAGTACCACGTCTTATTATTTGTTCTTGTGGCTTCGTCGGACGTCAACTTTCGCGCGTAATCTTTCGCGACATATGAGGCAATGATATTTTTGTATGCGTCGGCGAAAGTGTCATCACGCTGCATTTTTTTTTCTATGCTTATCAATCGTTTCTCTGCCAAATCGTAGCTATCCGGCATTTTAATGAAGTCTTTCTTCCACAACAAACCCGTTTCAAACCGCCCATTCACTCGGCGCCTTGTTGCATCTAGAATAGTTCTAGCGCGCAAGTCAGCTGCACTGTCAATTACTGGTGCTGCCTTCACTCCAAAGTTCTCTATTTCAAAGTATTCTGCAATCATGTCGTGCGTTGTTTGATCTGATATAGGTGTCGTAAGTAAATATATCTGCGCTCTCGCAGCAATCTCCGTGCTTGGTCCAAAAACTGTCCAACCAAGTTCATCATTAGAGGCATACGGCCCAGTGCAATTTATTTTTATTATTTCGGAAGGTAAACCCAACTGGCAGTGGTCAAGTCCTATCAAGAGCTTTGGCACTGCTCCATTATATGGTTCCAGTGGTAATTTCCTCGTACCACTAGCAGAGTACAATAAGTCGGCCTCCTTCAGAGTTTGCGCAGGAAGGTTTAAACTTAACACGCTGTAAACGTTAGACAATTTGTGTTTCTTTTTCTTACCAATTCCACTGACGAAAAGGTCTACCACTACACTTGGCTCCTGAGCCATCTTCCCTCCGAACCATTGTACGTTTAGGTTGTGCTTCTCACCTTGCAAACCTAGTTCCTTACAGAGGTCGTTATCAATTAGCGTGACGGCTGATCCTTCATCCAACAATGCGAAGGTATCGATGGACTTTCTTTGACCATGCAATGTTATAGAGCAAGAGCCCGTGACGGCCAGGCCTTAGTTAAAGTATAAAATCTAAAAAAAACGTCCTCACCACTGCTACTTCTGTCGTCGTCAGCATCTCCTTCTTCGTCATTTTCTGTAATAAGTAAACCAAATTAGCATAGTTATGAATAGTTTGAAATGTATCTATAATAATTTGAAATCATAATAACATACCTGACGAAGTTGTTAAAGAATCACTGACATAATTTGGTAGTTGATCCCCCTCAAACCATTTAAAATGGTATTGGTCATTTTCCAGTACCCAACCATTATTTTCTGGTCCATAAGAAGTTGGATTTTGTAGATGAGCATTTTCCAAATAGTGCAGATATAATTTGCTCGCAAAAATTGCTGTAATAATTCATTTTTACATGGTGGTAAACTGCTAGCGTCGAAGTTTCGCAATTTTTTTCGAAGAGACTGTATACGAATCTATGAAGGTTTGAAGTCTAGCTGCATCAACATCAATGATATTACGAATATTGTATATATTGCATATAAATTTTTGAATAATATTAAACACGTTTTCTTGTTCAACTTTAAAATTAAAAAAATAAATGTAAGGCGCGATAACCTCCGAAGAGATCTAAGGCCGAGCTTCTCTTCCAATTTGCGTCGTGCTCCTCTTGATTTTCCCTACAAATTGGTCGGACGGGACCTACATGTTTTATGCCGACTCCGAACGGCATCTGCAAGGCAGATGAATTTTCACTGAGAGTTTTTCATGGCAGAAATACAATCGGAGCGCTTGCCAGTCACTGCCGAGGGGCGACCCCGCTTAGAAAAATTTTCTTCTAATTGAAAAACCTTATTTCTAAAATTTTGATGTTGCTTTGCCCGGGAGTTGAATCCAGGGCATACGGTGTGATAGGCGGAGCACGCTACCATCACACCACGGTGGCCGCAACTGTTCAACTTTATTTTCAATTAATTCACTGTCACCGAACCTAATGAAAGCTTGCTGGAATTCATCAGATTTTTTCAAAAGTTTATAAGGTTTTAATTTTCTATTCCTGAATAATGCAGGATTATAATCGTACCCTGTTACTGCATGGAATCCTGGTAAGCTTTGACAAACAGATTCTCCTAATTCTGCGTGTATCTTTGTAGGGTCCACGTATCTTAAGTTGCTTCCAGTTCCCGTCAGCATCCAAACAAACGAATTAGTTGATGCATATGAGCAAGCATTAAAGCCCAAATGTCTGTATCAACACTTCGGATTACAATATTCGCTGGATATTATTTTTGTATCTGCTTGGTATATTATTTTTGTATCTGCTTCTTCATGTTCCGGGCATGACGGTTCTTCATCAATAATTGATGTAAATTTAGAATTATTAGATGTGAAAAAATTACATTTTCTAAAATTTACGTGTATAATCTTGTTACCAATAAATGACGCCATTTCATCAGTTGCCCAATGTAAAATAAAAAAATCGACAAGAGCTTCTTTAAAATTTGAATTCTTTAGTTCTTTTGTAAAATCGCTTGGTCGCGATTGCTCAGGTCCAGTTATGTTATACCCCAATTGTGCAGATTCAAAACGTTGAGAATGCTCATAATCTTTAATAGATGGTGTAAGGTATTGATCAAAGATTACATCAATTCTAAACGATTGTAGTTGAGTAACCATTTGCAACATTTTTCTAGAAATACCTTCAATTTTTTTTTTGTAACGTTTTTCATCGTGTGCAATAAAAAAAAAAGCCATCAATTATTAATACATCAATGTGACGTGGTTGCTCGTGCGTCACCTCTTTCTATAAACACTTCATCAATGCTGATTTATCTGTTTTACAAATAGTTCCATCTATATGACACATTGACAATGGCACCGAGGTAATTACTTACGCCAGGATTTTCTTCATAAGTTGTAGAATGTGATGTTCCTGATTCAGAAACTAAAACAGCTTGTGATGTTGTTGAAGGTTCAGTAAGTACAGGCGGTAATTGAGATTGCTCTTGAGAAGTTGAAGGTTGCGGTTCTATTGATTGAGAAAATAAATTTTGCTCTGATGCTGTCGGAGATTCTGTTATTGAGTTTGTAGTCAACTCAGGTGTCAATGGCGTTACTGAAGATAAGTTCTCTGCAACTACAATGGTTAATTGTTCATTTGCACTTCTTTTCTTACAACGTACAGGTTCAGAAGTGTAATATTTTTTCATAAGTTCTGTGAACGCTTTATGACATTCCCGGGGATAACCCCCATTAGTATATTCATCAGGTAAAATAATATTTTTGTATTTGAGGTTATTTTTTTTTCTCACTTCCCAAATGGTGTGGCATTTCTTTAATGTCTCTTCAGAAAATAATTTTATTTTGACATCGCTTTTTTTACAAACAAAACAAATTAATTTGTTGCTTTCCTCTTCCATGACAACACTTTATTATTACAACTGGATCGCACTTATTTTATAAAATCTGCACAAATTAATAATAAAACTTTTGCTGTACGTATAACAATTCACTACAGTATATCACAAGAGGTCGCCGTGCACCGAGCGCACTATCTCACTCGCTTACGCATATATCCCTCGCGCGCGCACCTATACTAGATCTTTAATGTGTCTGGCAATATAGGGGAACCATCAAAACTGGCTACTGAGGAAACATCATTTTATAGTTCTCCAAGTAACATATATAAAATTCAGGTTTTATACTATAACTAAAGTACAATTAAAATTAACCATACTTTAAGGGTGTCTGGCAGGTGGTTGGAACTGCACTAAGTGTCTGGCTGCGGACGAGGCGATTTCTTAGATTAGCACTAATAAAATATGTGAAAACTGAGCTTTATACTATAACTAATTTGAGACACAATTTTATACACCTTTACTACCTCTTACCTGCCAAAGCCACCGCCATCGAAGTCTCATAGCCTGGGATCGTTCTTACCCGTATAGTGGACATACATAGAGAAATTTTTAGATTTTATACTTTAACTAAGGCCTGGCCGTCACGGGCTCTTAGACTATTACGGGTAATATGAGAAACAATAGCTTTCGTTCACCTTTAGTGTCAGAACAGCTCAAAATAGGTTTGTTTTGAGTAACCGCTTGGTCCCCGCTTTGCACAGTGGAGGGGTTCTTCGGTGGCGTTTGAGTTTGATCGTTGTCGTGCAGCATTCTATGGTGCATCCTTTGGCATCCATCAATATGACATGGTTTACGGCGACGACACTCCCGAGTTGTGTGCCCTTGACTAAGGCACGAGAAACACAGCCGACAACGCTTGACTTCTTTCCATCTATCGGCCGTAGTTGACTCACGAAGACGTTGACATTCAGCTGTTTTATGCGCATTATAGCATACAGCGCATTTCAGTTGTAGCGATTGTGACTCATCTGGTACATGAGCCTGCTGCTGCTCGTTTGCTTGTGAGCTTTCGTTTTGCTTTCCTGAAATATGTAAGACTGGTCGACGTTTTGATGGCTCATATTTTTCATAGTCCTGCACTGTACGGATCAAGTTTGCTGTTTGTGTCAACCATTCACTAAAGTGTACCACGGTTGCATACGGTTGGATTGCTAGTGAATATTTGGCCCACTCAATCTTTTTTATCATTGGCAACTTGCCAACCAGTTCCTCTATCAGTGTCGGATTGGCAAGGTGAAGTTGCCCGTTCGCTGACTGCAAAAATGCCACGAGGTTCTTAACTTTTGTAGCGAATGGCACCAGCTTTACAATACTGTTTTCTGATATAGGTGGTATTTCTCTAATTTGGTACAGCTGACTTCGAATCAGTTGCTCGGGGCGTCCAAATTGAAAACGCAGCTGTTCGATAATCGCTACAACATAATGTGGGTGTATTAATAGTGATTTGACGGATTCTCGAGCTTCTCCCTTTAAAGATTTTTGTAATCGCTGGTTGTTTTCGAGGTTACTGTAGCCATATGCTGCGGTCGTTTGTTGAAATGCTGTGAAAAACACTGGCCAGTCCTCCGCGTGAACACTCAACTCAGGTAGGTCTTGTAACTTACGTAGAACCATTAATCCCCCTATCTGGTGGCCATAGGGGTTTGCATGTGAAGGGCTGACTGCACCCAAAGGATTATGAACTGACGAATATACGAGTGGTGTTGCTGCTACGTTCGCTGGTGGTACTTCAGGAATTCCCATGGACGACTGAGGACTATTAATTCCTTGACCAGTTGAGACATTGGTAGAATAACATGGTGACTGTGTGAGGACGGCACTCATAGAAACGGCGGCATTATGGCTGGCTCCACCATTATACACTGTAGAAGTTGTAGCAGCGGTTGATTTATTATTTTGATGCCCAAATGTGGCATACTGGCATGAGGTGTTAGGTGAGGCGGCAGCAAAGCTAGAATGGGTTATGGCAGTAATAGGAGCAGGCGATACTATGACAGGGCCAGCTGTAGGCTGGAGGGCTGTGAAGGGATGACGAACGGCGTTAGGCGAGATAGCCGGTGGCATGTAACTCATCCCGACTGGCGTTTGGGTGAGATATGCATCAGGTGCAATGCCTGTACTAGTGGGATCTAAGCCAATGGCTGATGTGTTGGTATAAATTACGGCAGAACTTGAATGCATATCCGTAGTAAAAGCAGGGGCGGCAGATGCTGTCACTGTATTTCTTGCGGCTGAGGCGTACTGAAGCGCTACTTTGAGTGCTTCTTGTTGAAATTCGCTTTCAATATATCTTAGCTGAACATTTTCGAGTTTATTCTCCAATGCAATAATTTGTTCCTGGAAGGCTTTAATTGTACGCTCTTCGTCATTATCTGTGTCTACGATGCAAGCTGAACTTGCTGTGCCGGCGCTAGCTGCGCCGTTGACTGCAACATTTTCTTGGTCTTTTTCTGCTTCAGCGCTGGCTGCGCTGTTAGCATTTGAGGTATTGTGGAAATTTCCAGAATTCATCTGAAAATTAGTGCTTTGTTTGTTGGTGTGTGTTAATTCGTAACACGAATATAAATGACTGATGCGATATTATATTGCATACAAATGGACGCGAAATAAAATTGTTGATTCCCTAGAGACTACGAATTATAACTGCTACAATGCATTTGTATTTTGATTGTATCGACGTTTATTTCTATGAAATGAATACATTGTACATTTTAAATGAGAATTAAATTAAATTTCACGAATTTTACTTACCGCGGTTCCGTCTCCATCGGCTTTGAATCAACGAATGACGATGGAAAGAGAACCGAGGTTTATGGAGTTGCCACTCTAAGAAGTGTGTACAATATTTGAATCTCAACCGTCGAAATATGATCGACGTCGTGCTGTATTTAAGAGTCATTCCGCGACATACAGTTTTACATTACAAAAAGTGTCTGGCTGGACAAAGCCACTATGGAAAGTGTCTGGCAATAAGGCTAGTTGCTTCTTATATCTTGACGAAGGCCATATATGAAAATCAGTCTTTATAAAATGACGAAATAAAGGTCTATTTTTCTGCAAAATTTTTGCACGATATCTGTTAAAGCCACCATGACTCTAGTTTTATAATAGACCAACGATCCTGCTTCAGTTGGAAGTATGCACTGACGAAATTTCAACTTTTATAAAATAACAATGGTCTGGCATTCACGGGCTCTTAGACTAATATATCGACATTCTTTTTTTCTAATTCTTGATTTATGTTAATTTCCGGTACGCAAGCAGTCTGGTTATCAAAAATATTCTCGCTAAAAGTTTGATCGAGTGGGTATAACCCATCGCTTTAAGCCTCATGAGATACTGCTTCTACTTCTGATTCGAACTCAACATCTTCTACTCGTATACTACTATTTGATACAGACATTTGTGATTCGGAATGCCTCTTTTCACCCTTATATATTATTCAAGTTAAGTGCCCAGAAATTGGAGGTGTCATCTGGCGTATCATTATTTTGTTGCTTTGGATGTTTAATGTCGCGTCACCCAATAAGCATAATCAAATATAAATTTTTTTAAGAAAATCTCTGCCTAAAATAGAGGAATTTCCATACTGTCAGCAGGCACCATATTTAAAACAAATTTATTTATTTTATTTCACATTTAATTTTTCCAAAAATTAGCAGTTTGTTATTTCCAAAGCCTCGATATATTGACTGCTTAGCGATTCCGCTCACATCAATTGACACGGCGGACACTTGCGGACAAAGCTAGTTGGACTACCAGTATCAAAAAGAGATAAGCAATCCACAAATCTTTTGCACTTAGCTTGTTTTGTTAAATAGGCGATACTTACCATATTCATAGTGTAGGATTCTTATTATTTTCATTTAACTTTGTGTTTAAGTTACTTTGAATTTTGTAATTTTGAAATGTTTTACCAATTTTTAATATTCAATATTGATTTTGTGATTATCAAAAATTTTCATTACAAAAAGAAATTGTGTTGAATATAAACTTAATAAAAGATAAATATCTATCAAAATAAAAATTACATTTTATAAAATAATCTAATCTAATATCTAATATATATTATAAATGGCAAAGTTTGGATGTTTGGATGTTTAGATGTTTGGATGTTTGGATGTTTGGATGTTTGGATGTTTGTCCAGACGTTTGTCTTTGTGACTCAATCACGCAAGAACGGCTGGACCGATTTGGATGAAATTTTGAACACATATAGCCAATAGTCTAGAAGGATCTACTAGCTATATATTTTTCAAAAGGGGCGTGGTCGCCGCCCCCTAGGAACAGTTATAATTTAATTATTATATTTTTTCGTCTTTGCGACTGAATCACGCCAGAATGGCTACACGGATTTTGATGAAATTTGGGACACAGACAGTAGTCTACTAGCGAAATTTTTTTCGAACATGGAAAGGGGGGTGGGGGTCCCACGACCTTTTCGAGCAATTACTTTTTAATAATTTTTACACCTTATAACTTTACGTATGTATACTGGCCTTCACCAATATCACAGATTCAAGGGGTCAAATAAGTCGAGGGCTTACAAAGTAAGCAGTGACACCCTCCGCCCCCTCCCCCCTTTATCTCCCACTCTGGTGTAAAATCTATAAATTGTTATAACTCAATATAAACTTTCTCCTAAATCAATAGTTTTTGGTATCTGGCACATACAAATCGAGATCTAGACAATTTTGGAGGAACGATCAGTGGTCCTCTCCTTTTACTCCCGCCATCCGCCCTCCTTCAATTGTTTTTATTAGCACGCTTTTATTAGCTTTACCTGTATGTTTCTATGTAACTTTTCATTCGCTCCAATGAGCCTGCTGCCTTATTAACATGGTTTTATAATTAGCTTCACCTCATATGGAGACCCTTCCGGAATCATTTCTGGATGGTTTTCGGGATCGGTCCGGGATCCCGCCGGGGTAATTTCGGGACTTTTTCGGGACTATTTCGGGATCATTTCTGTATAGTTTTCGGGATCAGTCCGGGATCCCGTCGGGGTTATTTTGGGACATTTTCGGGTCTATTCCGGAATCATTTCGGGATTATTTCGCGATCATTTGGGGACCCTTCCGGCATCATTTCTTGATGTTTTTCGGGATCCGTCCGGGATCCCGTCGGGTACTTTCGGGATCATTTGCGTACCTTCGAGAGATAAATTCTTGATGGTTGCCGGGATCATTACGGGACTTTTTCGGGGTTATTTTGAGTTCCTTTAGGCATCATTTCTGGATAGTCTTCGGGATTCGTCCGGCATCCCGTCGGGGTCATTTCGGAACTTTTTCGCGACTAATACGGGATCATTTGGAGACCCTTTCGGCATCATTTCTGGATGGTTTTCGGGATCCGTCCGGGATCTCGTCGGGGTAATTTCGGAACTTTTTCGCGACTAATACGGGATCATTTGGAGACCCTTTCGGGGTCATTTGGGGACTTTTTCGGGATCATTTGGGGGCTCTTGCGGCATCATTTCTGGATGGTTTTCGGGATCCGTCCCGGATCTCGTCGGGGTTATTTGGGGGCTCTTCCGGCATCATTTCTGGATGGTTTTCGGGATCCGTCCGGGATCTCGTCGGTGTTATTTGGGGACTTTTTCGGGATCATTTGGGGGCTCTTCCGGCATCATTTCTGGATGGTTTTCGGGATCCGTCCGGGATCCCGTCGGGGTCATTTCGGGACTTTTTCGCGACTTATACGGGATCATTTGGGAACCCTTTCGGCATCATTTCTGGATGGTTTTCGGGATCCGTCCGGGATCCCGTCGGGGTCATTTCGGGACTTTTTCGGGATCATTTGGGGGCTCTTCCGGCATCATTTCTGGATGGTTTTCGGGATCCGTCCGGGATCCCGTCGGGGTCATTTCGGGACTTTTTCGCGACTTATACGGGATCATTTGGGAACCCTTTCGGCATCATTTCTGGATGGTTTTCGGGATCCGTCCGGGATCCCGTCGGGGTCATTTCGGGACTTTCGCGACTAATACGGGATCATTTGGGAACCCTTTCGGCATCATTTCTAGATAGTGGTCGGGATCCGATCGGGATCCCGTCAGGGTCTTTTCGGAACTATTAGGAGATCATTTGAGGACCTTTCCGACATCATTTCTGGATAGTTTTCGGGATCCTTTCGGGGTCCCGTCAGGGTCTTTTCGGAACTATTAGGAGATCATTTGAGGACTTTTCCGGCATCATTTCTGGATAGTTTTCGGGATCCTTTCGGAGTCCCATCAGGGTCATTTCGGGACTTTTTCGGCATCATTTAAGATTGGTTTTCAGGATTCGTCCGGGATCCCGTCAGGGTAATTTCTGGACTTTTCCCAGACTATTTCGGGACCATTTTGAGACCCTCCCAAGATCATTTCTGGATGGATTTCGGGATCTGCCAGGGATGCCGTCAGGGTCATTTTGGGACTATTAGGTGATCATTTGAGGACCTTTCCGGCATCACTTCTGGATGGTTTTCATTGCGGGACTTTTTCGGGATCATTTGGGGTCCGTCCCAAGATCATTTCTGGATAGATTTCGGGATATGTCCGGGATCCCGTCAGGGTCATTTAGGGATGCGTTCGAGTTCCCGTCAGGGTCATTTCGGGACTTCTTCGGGACTATATCGGGATAGTTTCTGGATGGTTTACGAGATCCGTACAGGACCCCTTAAGCGTAATTTCGGTACTATTAGGTTATCATTTGAGGACCTTTCCAGCATCACTTCTGGATGATTTTCGGTATCCGTTCGGGATCCCGTCGGAATCAATGCGGGACTTTGTCGGAATCAATGCGGGACTTTGTCGGAATCATTTGGGATCCCTTCCGGCATTATTTCTGGATGGTTTTCGGGATTTGTCCGGGATACCGTCGGGGTTATTTCGGGACCTTTTCGTGGCTAATACGGGATCATTTGGGGACCCTTCCGGCATAATTTCTTGATGAATTTGCCGGATCCATCAGGGTCATTTCGGGACCATTTTGGGATCATTTGGGGACCCTTCCGAGATCATTTTTGGATCCGTCCGGGATGCCGTAGCAGCCATTTCGGAATTTTTGTTACTTTTCCGGGATAGTTTTTGGACCCTTCCGGGATCATTTCTGGATTTGTGCGGGATCCCATTTGGGTCATTTTGGGACCCTTCCGGAATCATTTCTGTATGGTTTTCGCGATCCGTCGTGGATCCGCTCGGATCCATTTCGGAACTTTTTCTGGAGTATGTCGGGATAATTTAGGGACCCTTCCTGGATATTTTCTGGATGGTTTTAGAGATCCGCCCGGGAGCCCGTCATGGTCATTTCGGAACCTTTTCGGGATCATTTTGGAACACCTTCAGGGATCATTTCTGTGTGGTTCTCTGGATATGTCTAGAATCGTGTCGTCATTTCTGGTTTTTTTGGGACTATTCCGGGAACTTTTGGAGACCCTTTCGGGGCATATCTGGACGGTTTTCGGAATCCGTCCGCGATAGCGTGGGGCTCATTTCGTAGCTTTTTCTGGATAATTTCGGGATAATTTGGGATCCTATCAGGTTATCAGCTCATTTAGTTCTTTTTTTTACTCAATTACAAAAATAAAATGCATTAGACAGAAAACAAAATTTTAAACAGATAACTTGATAAGCAGGCTAACGTGAATAGCCCATATATTTAAATTTCTCCTTGCGGACGGGGCCGCGGGTAAAGGCTAGTATATATTATAAATGGCAAAGTTTGGATGTTTAGATGTTTGGATGTTTGGATGTTTGTCCAGACGTTTGTCTTTGTGACTCAATCACGCAAGAACGGCTGGACGGATTTGTATGAAATTTGGCATTCATATAGCCAATAGTCTAGAAGGATCTACTAGCTATATATTTTTCAAAAGGGGCGTGGTCTCCGCCCCCTAGGAACAGTTATAATTTAATTATTATATTTTTTGTCTTTGCGACTGAATCACGCCAGAACGGCTTCACGGATTTTGATGAAATTTGGGACAGAGATAATAGGCTACTGGCGAAATTTTTTTCGAACATGGAAAGGGGGAAGGGGGTCCCACGACCCCTTCGAATAATTACTTTTTAACAATTTTTACACATTATAACTTTACGTATACTGACCTTCACCAATATTACAAACTCAATGGGTGAAATAAGTCGAAGGCTTACAAAGTGAGCAGTGATACACCCGTGATACGCAGTGATACGGGATCATTTGAGGACCCTTTCGGCATCATTTCTGGATGGTTTTCGGGTTCCGTCCGGATCCCGTCAGGGTCATTTCGGGGCCCTTTCTCGACTAATACGGGATCATTGGGGACCCTTTCGGCATCACTTCTCGATGGTTTTCGGGATCCGTCCGGGATCCCGTCGGGGTTATTTCGGGACTTTTTCTCGACAAATACGGGATCATTTGGGGACCTTTTCGGCATCATTTCTGTATGGTTTTCGGGATCCGTTCGGGATCCCTTCAGGGTCATTTTGGGACTTTTTCTCGACTAATGCGGATTCCTTTGAGGTACCTTCCGGCATCATTTCTAGATGGTTTTCGGGATCCATCAGGGATCCCGTCGGGGTCATTTCTGGACTTTTTCTCGACTAATACTGGATCATTTGGGGTAGCTTCCGGCATCATTGCTAGATGGTTTTAGGGATCCGTCCGGGATCCCGTCTTGGTCATTTCGGGACTTTTTCTCGACTTATACGAGATCATTTGGGGACCCTTTCGGCATCATATCTGGATGCTTTTCGGGATCCGTCCGGGAACCCGTCGGGGTCATTTCGGGACTTTTTCTCGACTAATACGGGATCATTTGGGGACGCTTTCGGCATCATTTCTGGATGGTTTTCGGGATCCGTCCGGGATCCCGTCGGGGTCATTTCGGGACTATTTCGGGATCATTTGGGGTACCTTCCGGCATCATTTCTAGATGGTTTTCGGGATCCGTCCGGGATCCCGTCGGGATCATTTCGGGACTTTTTCTCGACTAATACGGGATCACTTGGGGACGCTTTCGGCATCATTTCTGGATGGTTTTCGGGATCCGTCCGGGATCCCGTCGTGGTCATTTCAGCACTTTTTCTCGACTTATAAGGGATCATTTGGG
The DNA here is from genome assembly GCF_040869045.1 of Eurosta solidaginis. Classification (NCBI taxonomy): domain Eukaryota; kingdom Metazoa; phylum Arthropoda; class Insecta; order Diptera; family Tephritidae; genus Eurosta; species Eurosta solidaginis. The sequence goes on along the minus strand of NC_090322.1, from coordinate 116,593,333 downwards.
GACCTTTTCGGCATCATTTCTGTATGGTTTTCGGGATCCGGGTAATTTTGGGACTTTTTATCGACTAATACGGGTTCATTTGAGGTACCTTCCGGCATCATTGCTAGATGGTTTTCGGGATCCGTCCAGGATCCAATCAGGGTCATTTTGGGACTAATTCGGGATCATTTGGGGTACCTTCCGGCTTCATTTCTAGACGGTTTTCTGGACCCGTCCGGGATCCCGTCGGGGTAATTTCGGGACTTTTTCTCGACTAATACGGGATCATTTGGGGTAGCTTCCGGCATCATTGCTAGATGGTTTTCGGGATCCGTCCGGGACCCGTCAGGGTCATTTCGGTACTATTTCGGGATCATTTGGGGTACCTACCGGCTTCATTTCTAGATGGTTTTCGGGATCCGTCCGGGATCCCGTTAGGGTCATTTCGGGACTATTTCGGTATCATTTGGAGTACCTTCCGGCTTCATTTTTAGATGGTTTTCTGGATCCGTCCGGGTTCCCTTCGTGGTAATTTCGGGACTTTTTCTCGACTAATACAGTATCATTTAGGGTAGCTTCCGTCATCATTGCTAGATAGTTTTAGGGATCCGTCCGGGATCCCGTCTTGGTCATTTCGGGACTTTTTCTCGACTTATACGGGATCAGTTGTGGACCCTTTCGGCATCATTTCTGAATGGTTTTCGGGATCCGTCCGGGATCCCGTCGGGGTCATTTCGGGACTATTTCGGGATCATTTGGGGTACCTTCCGGCATCATTTCTAGATGGTTTTCGGGATCCGTCCGGGATCCCGTCGGGGTAATTTCGGGACTTTTTCTCGACTAATACGGCATAATTTGGGGACGCTTTCGGCATCATTTCTGGATGGTTTTCGGGATCTGTCCGGGATCCCGTCTTGGTCATTTCGGGACTTTTTCTCGACTTATACGGGATCATTTGGGGACCCTTTCGGCATCATATCTGGATGCTTTTCGGGATCCGTCCGGGAACCCGTCGGGGTCATTTCGTGACTTTTTCTCGACTAATACGGGATCATTTGGGGACGCTTTCGGCATCATTTCTGGATGGTTTTCGGGATCCGTCCGGGATCCCGTCGGGCTCATTTCGGGACTTTTTCGGGATCATTTGGGGTACCTTCCGGCATCATTTCTAGATGGTTTTCGGGATCCGTTCGGGATCCCTTCGTGGTAATTTCGGGACTTCTTCTCGACTAATACAGGATCATTTAGGGTAGCCCCCGTCATCATTGCTAGATGGTTTTCGGGATCCGTCCGGGATCCCGTCTTGGTCATTTCGCGACTTTTTCTCGACTTATACGGGATCATTTGGGGACCCTTTCGGCATCATATCTGGATGCTTTTCGGGATCCGTCCGGGAACCCGTCGGGGTCATTTCGGGACTTTCTCGACTAATACGGGATCATTTGTGGACGCTTTCGGCATCATTTCTGGATGGTTTTCGGTATCCGTCCGGGATCCCGTCTTGGTCATTTCGGGACTTTTTCTCGACTTATACGGGATCATTTGGGGACACTTTCGGCATCATATATGGATGATTTTCGGGATCCGTCCGGGAACCCGTCGGGGTCATTTCGGGACTTTTTCTCGACTAATACGGGATCATTTGGGAACGCTTTCGGCATCATTTCTGGATGGTTTTCGGGATCCGTCCGGGAAACCGTCGGGGCCATTTCGGGACTATTTCGGGATCATTTGGGGTACCTTCCGGCATCATTTCTAGATGGTTTTCGGGATCCGTCCGGGATCCCGTCAGGGTCATTTCGGTACTATTTCGGGATCATTTGAGATACCTTCCGGCACCATTTCTAGATGGTTTACGGGATCCGTTCGGGATCCCGTCAGGTTCATTACGGAACTATTTCGGGATCCCGTCGGGGTCATTTCGGGAATTTTTCTCGACTAATACGGGATCATTTGGGAACGCTTTCGGCATCAATTCTGGATGGTTTTCGGGATCCGTCCGGTATCCCGTCGGGGTCATTTCGGGACTATTTCGGGATCTTTTGGGGTACCTTCCGGCATCATTTCTAAATGGTTTTCGGGATCCGTCCGGGATCCCGTCGGGGTCATTTCGGTACTATTTCGGGATCATTTGAGGTACCTTCCGGCACCATTTCTAGATGCTTTTAGGGATCCGTCCGGGATCCCGTCAGGGCCATTTCGGGACTATTTCGGGATACCTTTCGCCATCATTTCTGGATAGTTTTCGGGATCCATCAGGGATCCCGACGGGGTCAATTCAGGACTTTTTCTCGACTAATACGGGATGATTTCGGGACCCTTTCGGCATTATTTCTGGATGGTTTTCGGAATCCGTACGGGATCCTGCCAGGGTCATGTCGGGACTATTTCGGGATCATTTGGGGTACCTTCCGGCATCATTTCTATATGGTTTTGAGGATCCATCGGGGATCCCGACGGGGTCAATTCAGGACTTTTTCTCGACTAATACGGGATGATTTGAGGACCCTTTCGGCATCATTTCTGGATGGTTTTCGGGATCCGTACGGGATCCTGCCAGGGTCATTTCGGGACTATTTCGGGATCATTTGGGGTACCTTCCAGCATCATTTCTATATGATTTTGAGGATCCGTCCGGGATCCCGTCGGGGTTATTTCGGGACTTTTTATCGACTGGTATCGGATCATTTGGGGACCCTTTCGGCATAATTTCTGGATGGGTTTCGGTAATTTCGGGACTATTAGGGGATCATTTGAGGACATTCCGGCATCATTTCTGGATAGTTTTCGGAATCCGTCTGGGATCCCGTCGGGGTCATTTCAGGACTTTTTCGGGACTAATACGGGATCATTTTGGGACCCTTCCGGAATCATTTCTGTATGGTTTTCGCGATCCGTCGTGGATCACCTAAGGACCCTTCCTGGATATTTTCTGGATGGTTTTAGAGAACCGTCCGGGAGCCCGTCAGGGTCATTTCGGAACTTTTTCGGGACTATTTCTGGATCATTTGGGGTATTTTCCGGCATCATTTCTGTATGGTATTCGGGATCATTTGGGGTCCCTTCCGGCATAATTTCTAGATGGTTTTCGGTAATTTCGGGACTATTAGGGGATCATTTGAGGACATTCCGGCATCATTTCTGGATAGTTTTTGGGATCCCGTCGGGGTAATTTCTGGACTTTTCAGAGATTGTTTCGGAATTATTTTGGGCCCTTCCAAGATCATTTCTGGATGGATTTCGAGATCTGTCCGGGATCCCGTCAGGGTCATTTAGGAGTCCGTTCGAGATCCCGTCAGGGTCATTTCGGGACTATTAGGGGATCATTTGAGGACCTTTCCGGCATCATTTCTGGATAGTTTTCGGAATCCGTCTGGGATCCCGTCGGGGTAATTTCAGGACTTTTTCGGGACTAATACGGGATCATTTTGGGACCCTTCCGGAATCATTTCTGTATGGTTTTCGCGATCCGTCGTGGATCCCCTAAGGACCCTTCCTGGATATTTTCTGGGTGGTTTTTGAGAACCGTCCGGGAGCCCGTCAGGGTCATTTCGGAACTTTTTCGGGACTATTTCGGGATCATTTGGTACCTTTCAGGCATCATTCCTTTGTGGTTCTCTGGATAAGTCTAGAATCGTGTCGTTGTCATTTCGGGTTTTTTGGGACTATTCCGGGAACTTTTGGAGACCCTTCCGTGGCATTCCTAGATGGTTTTCGGGATCTGTCCGCGATAGCGTCGGGGTAATTTCGTGGATTTTTCTGGATAATTTCGGGATCATTTGGGGATCCTATCAGGTTATCAGCTCATTTAGTTCTTTTTTTACTCAATTACAAAAATAAAATGTATTAAACAGAAACATCTTTTTAAACAGATAACTTGATAAGCAGGCTAACGTGAATATCCTATATATTTAATTTTCTCCTTGCGGACGGGGCCGCGGGTAAAGGCTAGTATATATTAAATAGAAATTTATTAATTTAGTCAGATCTGTATATTCAGTACGAGAAAGTCGCGTATACGCCTAGTGGTTACACGGGAAGTCTAAACAATTGGATTTGTACATTCAGTACGAGAAAGTTGCGTATACGCCTAGTGGTTACACGGAAAGTCTAAACAACATATTTTCATATAACCACAAATCGGGGATCGCCAACGCCTTTTGTCGAGTTCAGTTGCAGATACATAGAAGTAGTAATATTACAGGCGGATGTTCAATTCGATTTGCCACACCAGAGCTGAAAAGATAACATAGAAGTACTAATATTACAAACGGACATTCAATTCAATTAAATCCAGAGCACATTTTGCCACACCAGAGCTGAAAAGATAGTGACACCATAACTGATAAAGTTCTAACAAGTTGAAATACAAATAGTTCTTGCATAACAAAAACGGAAACGTTAGCCTAACGCAGTGAACTTCCTTTGGAACTACTTTGCCGTTTTTGTGATCCATTTAAGTGTAAAAAAAAAGCAATAAAAACATCAGAACATTACCAATAATGCTCTTTACACAATTGCAACGTCATTATCGAATCTTGGATTGTATGTAGTTGACAAGCGTTAAATCAAAATAAAGCAAATACATATAACACAGAAAAAGAAACACAAACATTGAACGTTGTTTGCGTAAAAGATTGGTGGTAGTGAAACGTTGGTAGTCATATTTAATATTGTTTTATAATATCATTTATGTATTAATGTTATTCTTTTTCTAATTTAATATCACTTCTGCGTAATTCAATTACTCAGATATAAATTTACATACTATTAATTTTTCTTTTGGTCAATAATAAAGATTTATTTATTTTTATCTGGTAAAAATTTTTAAATTGTAAACGCTCTTTTCCAGAGATCTTAAATATTATTTTTAATTATCACCAATAACATCTATTTCTGAGAATTTATTTCAATTAATATAATTTATTATGTATCATACACCAACACACCACAGACATTCATCTACATCAACACATCAAATTAACGATTCGCTTATCAATTTAGAAGATGGTTCTTCACAAAATGATCTAATAAATCCGTATGCGAATCAAAACAATAATGACATTTTTTCTACTTCAGTAAAACTTCCTCAATTTTGGACAAATTGTCCTGAAGCATGGTTAATACATGCTGAAATGCAGTTTAATACCAAAAAAATTACTCAAGAAACAACTAAATATGAGTATATTATTACTGCATTACCTCAGGAAGTCATAATGACCATTTTAGATTTTATTCAAAATCCACCAGAAACAAATAAATATTCTGCATTAAAACAAATTTTGATTGAAAGGCATTCCATAAGTGAGAATCTTTAGTTCTACTTTCTGGTTCTAATTTTAGCCAAGAAGTTTTAAAGAAACTTTGGATGCGAAAATTACCCAAAAACTTGAATGTAATTTTAACAAGTTCAAATTCCAATGACATAAATGATCTAACCAAATTAGCTGATAACGTTTGGGAAGTTATCAGTAAAAATGAAGTTGCTTTGATGAACAATTCTCAAAATTCTAAAGGAGAAAATGCTATTATTACTAATTTGGTTAAGACAACATCTTTAATTTGTGAAAATTTTCAAAAATTATCTTTGGAATTAAGTGAAATTAGGAAAGAAATTAATCAGAATTATTCAAGATCACGTTCAACAAGTAGAAATAGTTATAGAAGTCCTGTTAGATATCGTTCAAAATCTCGTGATAATCCCAACTGGTTATGTAGATATCACTACAAATTCGGAAATAAAGCTAGGAGATGTGAAGAACCGTGTGCGTTTGTGAAAAATAGTACTCCAAAAAACTAAAATGTTCCGTTGTTGCAGCGACGAATAATGGAATTTCAGAAATATCAACTCGTCGTTTATTTATATTTGACAAAGAAAATAAATTAAATTTTTTGATTGATAGTGGAGCAGAAATTTCAGTGCTTCCAGTTTCAAAATTCTCGTGTACAAAAAAATCTTCTGATATTATCTTAACAGCAGCTAATGGTTCAACGATTTTTACATATGGAAAAAAACTTATAAATGTTAATTTAGGTTTAAGGAGAGAATTTCCTTTTGTGTTTTTGATCGCTGATATAGCAAAACCAATTATAGGTGCAGATTTTTTATGCAAATATGGACTTCTTATTGATATTAAAAACAAACGTTTAATAGATCCATTAACAAATTTATCAGTTAACACAATTTCGTACTATTGTAACATCTCTCTTCCAAAATTTTTTTCAGTAGAAAATCAATACACAAAATTGTTGAAAGAATTTCCTTCTCTTATAGAAGAGCCAAATTATTCAAAACCAGTTAAACATACCACAGTTCATAGATTAGTTACAGGAGGTAATCTTCCTTTCTCAAAACCCAGACGTTTAGACCCAATCAAATTTAAGGTAGCTAAAACTGAATTTGATTTTCTTGTAAAAACTGGAATTTGTAGACCATCAAATTCCTCTGTAGCATCACCACTTCATTTAGTACCAAAACAAGAGAGTAATGATTGGCGTCCCTGTGGTGATTTTAGAAGACTTAATACTGTTACTGTTCCTGACCGCTATCCTTTACCACATATTCAAGATTTTAATATGAATCTAAGAAATAAAAAGATATTTTCAAAGTTGGATCTTGTTAGAGCGTATCACCAAATACCAATGGCAGGAGAAGATATTTACAAAACAGCGATTACTACTCCTTTTGGTATGTTCGAGTTCATTCGAATGCCTTTCGGCTTGAGGAACTCGGCTTGAGGAACTCGGCACAAACTTTTCAAAGATTCATCAATGAAGTTGTAGGTGAATTAGATTTTGTTTTCACGTACATTGATGATCTTTTAGTTGCAAGTGAGAGTGAAGAGCAACATTTTAAAGATCTACGTATACTTTTTGAACGTTTGTCTGAATATGGTTTGAATGTTAAACCAAATAAATGTATTTTTGGTGTTACTAGAATTGATTTTCTAGGGCATAGTATTTCTGAGTTATACGTCCATCTGAAGATAGAATAAAAGCTATTCGAGATTTTGAACTACCAAAATCCATTAAACAAACACAAAAGTTTATTGGTATGGTTAATTATTACCATAGATATATTTCACAATTAGCAGAATTTACTGGAGTTATATATGATTTAATTAACAAATCAAGTAAAAAAAGAGACACAATTCTAGTTTGGGATGATAAATCTATTAAAGCGTTTGAATGCATTAAAGATAAATTTGCATCTAAGATCTTGTTAAATCATTTTAGCAAAGATGCAAAATTGACTTTAACTGTAGATGCATCCAATACGGCTGTCGGTGGCGTTCTACAACAAAATTTTAACAATAAATCTGAGCCTCTCGCATTCTATTCGAAGAAACTTTCTCCAGCTGAAATGAAATATAGTGCTTTTGATAGAGAGCTATTAGCAATTTATCTTAATATTAAGCATAAGGAAGAGAATTCACTGTGTTTACTGACCACAAGCCTTTAATTTTCGCTTAAAATTCAAAAACTGAACGTAGTCCACGACAAACCAGACATCTTGAATTTATTGTACAATTTACAAGTGATATCCAGCATATTACTGGACAAGCAAATGTGGTAGCCGATACTTTATCTAGGGCATCTGAAATAGAAACAATTCAAAATTCAGAACTTAATTTTAAAATTTTAGAAAAGGAACAACAACAAGATGATGAACTAAACAACCTTGTATCTTAACAATCATTTCAAAATTTAAAAATAGTTAAAATTCCTGTTTTAAATTTCAATATAAGGTGTGAATCATCTGGAGATTATCCTAGACCGTTCGTTCCAAATAATTTACGAAAAACAGTATTTGATAAGTTACATGGAATAGTACATCCGGGTACTAAAGCCACTCGACGTCTAATTATAAAAAAATATTTTTGGCCAAACATGAATAAAGAAATTAATAGATGGTCCAAAGAATGTATTAGTTGTCAAAAATCTAAAGTTTATCGACATACGAAATCACCAGTTAGTAAAATTTCAATACCGAACAAAAGATTCGAACATATTCATTTAGATATTGTAGGCCTTTACCTATTTCAAAGGGACATCGCTATATTTTGACTATTATCGATAGGTTCACACGTTGGCCAGAAGCATACGGATTAAGAGAAATTTCTGCAGAAACAACTGCAAATAAATTTTTACGTGAATATATATCTCGGTTTGGTGTACCTCTAGAAATAACTACTGATCAGGGTGCTCAATTTACTTCAAAATTGTTTACAGAATTAACAAAGTTATTAGGCAGTCATCAAATTACAACGTCAGCTTATCATCCTCAAGCGAATGGCATGGTAGAGCGATTTCATAGGCAATTGAAATCTTCTTTAATGGCTACAAATGGAACCAGAGATTGGTATGGAGAGCTACCTCTAATACTGTTGGGCTTGCGATCAACATTTAAAGAAGATATTTCGGCTACACCGGCTGAAATGGTTCTTGGACAAAATTTACGATTACCCGGTGAACTTATTGTTCCAACATCTGAAAATCCATCGTCAAATGAAATTTTGGGTAAATTACGTGAAAAATTTAGAAATGTTTATTCGAGTTTAAATCATCATAACTCTAATGTTGGTTTTTATGTTCCGAAAGATTTACAAACATGTAAATTTGTTTTTGTTCGTTTAATTAATAAGCGTTCTTTACAACAACCGTATGAAGGTCCATACAAGGTACTTGAAAAAACAAGAAGTATTTTAAAATAGAAATTGATAATGAAATCAAAACTATCCCGATTGACAGGTTAAAACCAGCGATTATTGAAACGTTGTCTAACAACCCTAACACTCATCATATTTCATATCTTTATTAAGTCAAATGGTAACAACCTTACTGACTAGATTACAGGTTAACTTAGTACTAGTTTAACAATTTTAAAGTAAGATTTACTGAGATAAGTAATAGGACTTAATGCGTGCCTTAAACAGAGACCTTGGCATGGCAAAGTCCAGGTCAAGGCTTCTGGATAGGCGATTAAATTCCACAAGACCTCTTATATATAATCTGGTAACCTTGCCGTGCGCGGACGTGTTTTTGATCGCTCTTCGAATTGTTATTCTTTTTACTTTGTAAACAAGTTTTATCATTTATAAATATTTATTCATATAATAGAAAACAGTTTATAAGTTTAATTTGGTATTAAATCTTTACACAGTGCAATATACATAGTGGCTTTTTGTGCAATTTAAACATTCAGTCTGTGTGTTCATATATCATAGATTTTCACAAAAATTTGTGTAACTGCATACCTTTTTGTTGGTAGCTGCTATTAGCAAGTCATTGTGTGCCTTTTTGCTTTGTGTTGTGTTCGCTGCTAGCTATACGCTGTCTTGCGATTTGCATCCAGTGCTCCAAAATAACTCTCGCCCATAATTTTTGAACAGCTGTTCAATTTATCCTATACTCATAGTTTCTTTTGCCTATTTTTCTTTTGGGTTTGTTTAACTTTGCAATTATGTTGGATTGCTGTGTCAAGAAGTGCACCAATCAAAAGAAAATTTCCCGTGGTGATACTTATGTTTGTTGTTGGCTCTGTGATAATATGGCTCATGTTATCTGTGCCGGTTTCTCTCACATAGGTGGTCGGGTGGTTGACCTAATATCCAACAAAATTGGACTGAACTGGATATGTCATGATTGTCGTTCCGTAGAAAATGACATGCGAGCTTTTATGAGGAAAACTCAGAAAGAGTTCAACAACATTTTTATTGGGTTTCGTGACCTTAACGAAAGATTCAAAACGATGGAGGCTCACTTTAAAAAATTGAAAGTGATATCTGAATCCCCAAAACGTAAGAAATGTATGCCCAACAATAACTCCAACTTGTCTTCGTGTCAGGGGCAAAGCTGTCCTCCTACGAATGTCCCTTCAACCGCGTTGACTGATACGAACAGGCTTACCAAAGACGTTATGAAGAATGCAGCTCAGGAATCTCCACAAGAATCTCCACAAGGTTGTGTCGAGACTTCCAGTGAGACGATCTCTGGCAAATTAAACGATGCACGAACTAATAGTGGTACCTTTGCGGCTGTTTGTTCTACGTCACCAATGTTGATTTCGCTGGACTCCCCAATTCATCATACACCTCCACCGGTATCTTTAGCTCCAACAATAACAGTTACCGATACTGGGGTTGTTGCTAACGATACAAGTGTACCTGAAAAAAATAGTACGGGCTCGATAACCAACGCTATAACGGCCGCGCCTTCCCAGCTCTCTGGTGCGCTATCCGCTACTCCTTTGCAGGTGACTGCCGTGCCACCTCGTAGGGCTGTATTTGTGTCCCGATTACACGCCTCGCTTACCGAAAATGACATTGCTCATTACGTTTGCTCTAAACTTGGTGTTGCACCCACTAGTAACATCAATGTGTATAAATTTAACTTTAAATATGAGAGAGACATCTCCTCGATAAGGTACTTGATTCCTCTTTTTGGCCCAAGCATACTGTGGTTCACTTGTTCACGAGAAAGGCGAGGGCCGAACCTGTTTTATTACAGCCAAAAAACGGTATGACGAACACAGTAATAACAACACAAAGGTAATTGCTGATCTGTCCCGTCTTCTCATTAATTACCAAAGTGTTCGTGGTTTACGATCAAAACTTGTTCCATTCTTCCTTAATTCTTTCAACTTTTCTGCACAAGTTGTAGCTTTTACGGAGACCTGGCTAAAGCCTGATAATTACAATTCTGAGGTTTTTTCAAATAAATATGCTGTTTATCGGCGTGATCGCATCTCTAGAGCGGGAGGTGTCCTTATTGCTGTTGAATCTAACCTATCGTCTGAGTTGATTTCGCTGGACAATATCTCTCATATCGAATTCATAGCAGTTAGGCTTTCATTCGGTAGCTATAGCGTAATTGTTTGCTGTTCGTATATACCACCTCGTTCGGATATGGATGTTTATGCTAGTCATAGCTCGGCCATCTGTGATTTGCATTCGCAGTTGGGAGATAACGATCGACTTGTTGTTGTTGGTGACTTTAACTTAGCAACAGTTAGTTGGGTTAATATAAGTGATTCAAACTTTTTAACTCCCACTGCTCAACATGAGTTTCTCAATTGCTTGTTAGACTCATCTCTTTTAAAGATTAACAATGTTCCAAATAGTGGAAATAAAATGCTGGATTTGGTATTTGTGGATGGCTCGGTGGGTACTGCCCTTACGCAAATACCACCTTTATCCCTTCCAGAAGACCCTCTTCACCCTACGCTAGAGATATCACTTGATATCAGCCTACCCCGTAGGATTCAAGTACAGTCTCGTCCCCGATCTAGATGCTTCTACAAAGCGAATTTCATTATGCTCAATGATCTGTTGGCTTCCCATGATTGGTCGGATCTCTATGCTTGCACTGATGTCGATTCGGCTATCTCTATATTTTACAGTACGCTTGATGGCTTCTTTGATACCTGCATTCCTACTCGCTATACCCTATGTTCGAATAAGCCCCCTTGGTTTTCAAGGCAACTTATCAGACTTAATAACATTAAATCTAGGCTTTATAAGAGGTTCAAGAAATCTGGAGCATCTGCAGACCTCTCTAAATATCTAATAGCTCGTTCTAAATTTCACCGTCTTAATCAGCTTTGTTATAAAAATTACTTGAGTTGGTGTAAAGCCCAATTTTTTAGAAATCCAAAAAAGTTTTACAGTTTCGTAAATTCAAAGCGGAAAACTTCTGGGTATCCTTCCTCATTAACATTCGGAGGTAAAAAAGCTTGCACTGATGACGACGTTGCTGAACTATTTTCTGAGTTCTTTAAGTCCACGTATTCATCCAGTGGTTTTCATTCCGGTCAATATCCCTATCACTTAGATAGCTCAAATTACATTAGGAATCCTGCTATTGATGGTAATATTGTTCTTCAGAGTCTTCAATCTTTGAAGCCCACCTTTTCTCCGGGACCGGACGGTGTTCCTAGTTGCGTGCTTAGGTACTGCGCCGAAAACATGTATGAGCCTATTTTAAAATTATTTGAGCTATCTCTGGGATCTGCGTCATTCCCGGCACTTTGGAAACAGTCTTTTATTATACCCCTGCATAAAAAAGGTAGTAGGTCAAAAGCTGAAAACTACAGGGGTATTGCTAAACTTTCAGTCATTCCTAAAGTCTTTGAACAGATTGTCACCAGTCAACTGCAATATCAGTGTTCTAGTCTTTTATCTGCATGCCAACACGGTTTTATTCGTCAAAGGTCAACCACTACAAATTTGCTTGTATTCACCTCTATAGTTATGGAAGGATTTTTAGCGAACAAGCAAACGGATGTCATCTACACGGACTTCAGCAAAGCATTTGATACCGTCAACCATGAGTTGCTTATTCATAAGCTTGATTTACTGGGCTTTCTGTTGCACCTATTAATGTGGCTGAAAAGCTATCTTTCTAACCGGACCCAAAAAGTCCTGTTCAAGTGCAATCTGTCGGAATCGTTCGGAGTTTCCTCCGGCGTACCCCAGGGAAGTCATCTAGGCCCTTTGCTCTTTGCCCTTTTCATTAATGACTTGCCACAGACAATATTATATTCCCATACTATAATGTATGCGGATGATGTAAAACTTTGCTACACTTACTGTCCTACCGATTTGAGTTCCTTGGATCTTCTTCAGGCCGACTTGGACTCGTTCCAATGATGGTGCACAACAAATTTACTAGCTTTAAATTGCTCTAAATGTAAGCATATGACATTTCACCGAGTGAAGCCAGCGTTGAAATCTTATGTAATAGATGGTACGCCTTTGGAGCGTATATCTATTGCAAATGATCTAGGTGTCCTTTTTGATCCGAAATTGAATTTTAACATGCATATTTCATCTATAGCCAACAAAGCTTTGGGTTTACTTGGATTTTTTAAAAGATGGGCTAAAGAGTTCGATGATCCGTACCTCACTAAGGTTCTTTACACATCGCTGGTTCGTCCAATACTCGAGTATTGCTCATGCGTTTGGTCCCCTGTTTCTCAAAAGCATATAAAGCGTCTTGAGTCAGTTCAAAAGCAATTTTTGATATTTGCATTGCGCGGCCTTAATTGGGACTCAAGTCTCCACCTTCCTCCATACAGAAGTAGACTTCTTCTTATTAACTTACCCACTCTGGAAAATCGGAGAATATTACTGGGGGTATTGTTCATCCATAAGCTCATTATTGGAGAAATTGATTCCGCGGACCTCCTCAGCCGCTTGTTTTTTGCGGTTCCCCCTAGAGTATCCAGACACTACGTTCCTTTCTATTTACCCCTTTGTCGACGAAGCTTTGCTAAAAATAATCCTCTTCTTATCTGGTGCGCGCACTACAATGACTTGTATAGCTGCATCAGTCTTGAATGTACTTTTGCCACTATACGTAATGCAATACTTGCCTATCTAATTTAAGAGATACAAGCTAATTTAATTTGCCGGCATTTTATTCCTTCGATAAAAAACAGGAACTATTTCGCTTAAGGATGGAGGAACATTTATCAACATGTATCATTAAGAAGGAACAAGACAGTACTGTGTTGATTGGAATCTGGTGCATTCCAACAACGTAAAAAACATGCTTTTTCATGAGTCACTGACCGGAATCGTATGCATTCCGGCAGTATAATCTTATGGGTCAGGCATCGAGCTGATTGGAATCCGGTGCATTCCAACAACACAGGTCATGTTACTTTTTTATGCCTTGTGATGGCGTATCCTCATTACACTACTCTTAGCCCCATGACATGCTGATTGGAATCTTGTTGCATTCCAACAGGGAGATTGGAATCCACTGCATTCCGATATCATGCTGAGCGGAATCTGATGCATTCCGCCAGTATAAGATTTCGGCATAAGATCTTATTTCTACTCATATTTCTTATTATTATTATATTTTGAAATTAAATAGTAATGTTCATTAAAATTTCTTTGTTTGTAATATAACATTGTTGAAATCTCGATATATCTTAAATTTTATCTTTTGAGTTGTATATTTATATATCTTTTATATTATGCAGTCGACCATAGTTTGTCGTCGACTTTAAATAATAAATAAATAAATAAATAAATAAATAAGAGGTGCGAAACTGAAGTAAGTCGAACGCAGCACTTCAACGCGGAATGTACTGTGAAAGCGGAGAGCTCTGTTAGGGACATTGAAATTCAACTGCCCAAGTAGTTCTGAGCAGTCAATGGCACCGGATATTATGTCAAAAATAAACATTACGTTTTGAACAAGACGTCTAACTTCAAGTGGCAAGACATTGATAAGCATGCATCTTGCATTGTAGGGTGGCAGGGGATTAACAAAGTGCAGAGGTTGAAGAGCAAATCGTATGAACTTGCGCTGAATTCTTTCAATTCTTAAAGAGTGTGAGGAGTATATGGGATTCCAGATGACTGATGCATACTCTAACTTGGAACGCACTAAGGCATTGTATAAGATTTCCCTGGTATATGGGTCCTTGAAATCCTTGGCATATCGTCGCAAGAAAGCTAAGTTGGTATAAGCCTTTGGTATGAGAAAGTTTACATGATTACAAAAAGTAAAAGATGAGTCAAAAATTACGCCAAGATCGCGAAACTCATTAATTGACGCAAGAGTTACATTTGAAATCGAGTACGCGAATGAAACCACATTCGTAGACTTAGTATACGTCATGTGGCAGCATTTACTAATATTGAGTCTAAGATTATTTTGACAGGCCCAATTATTTATAGCATTCAGATCTTCTTGCAGACGCAATGCATCAGAAGTACAGGAGATTCTCCGAAAGAGTTTTAAGTCGTCAGCATCAAGCAAATAATTCGAATAGTTTATGCATGAGCCAACATCATTAATAAACATTAAGAACAAAATAGGACCAAGGATGCTACCTTGTGGTACACCCGAAGTTGCTGAGAATTCATAAGACTTAGTTCTCTCGATTTCAACAAAAGATATTCTATTTTCCAAATAGGACTTCACCCACGACAGAAAGCTTGAGTGAAAGCCCATGTTTTCAAGTTTCCACAGAAGTAATTTGTGCGAAACTGTGTCAAAAGCCTTGGAAAAATCCGTATATATGGTGTCAACTTGACATCCATCCTTAAACGCAGAGACACAAAACTGAGAGAAAACAGCCAGATTTGTAGCAGTCGAACGTCCCGCAATGAAACCATGCTGACATGGATCGACTATTTTATTTACGAATGATACTTTGTTTTTAACTACCTTTTCAAAAAGTTTTGAACATGTTGACAGTTTGGATATTGGCCTATAATTCTTTACTTCATTTTTATTGCCTGACTTGAAGATAGGAGTGATAGTGGCACAGTGGCACACAAAGAGAAATACTACACTTTTAAATAAAAATGAGGACAATCCATCAATATCATTTTTGATTGAGGTCTGTAAGGAGGATATACCCAAGATAATATCGGTCTCAGACAAGGACAGAGACCCAAAGTCTAAAGGTTTGGGGCTATCAGTAAGATACCTGTTATCAAAGTTATCGGCCTCAACAACAAACGTAGATTTGAAAAAATCAGCAAAAAGATTTGCCGAATCGACCAAACTGTTGGAGCAAATGTCATTAAATTTGACACAGGTAGGTATATTAGAACAACCTTTCTTTGAACGAATATAGTTCCAAAAAGATTTAGGATTAACTTTCAGCTCATCTTCAACTCTAGAAACGTATTTGTTGTACAAAAACTTATCAAGATTATTGAACTGCGTCATATAGGAAGTATACTGATCTTTAAAAACAGTATCGCTGGTATCCTTGTATAATTTAAAGTACTTATTTCTTTGATTTTTCAACTTTTTCAACCTAGTATTGTACCAGGGTAGTTTGTGAACTTTAACTGGTAGGAGAGAAAGATTCCTACTGAATATGTCAGCCATCTTTACCAGAAAAATGTCAAAACATTCAGTTGCATTTTTAGCAAAGAAAATAGATGTCCAGTCTATTTCAGATATGAGAGAGTTTAAGGATTCGTAATTTGCATCCTTAAAGTTATAGGCACGCTCATTATTATTTATATTGTTTTTCGGCACTAGGTCAAAGAATTCAATAGATAAATATAGGGCTACATGATGCATATCTGATTTATATATAGGAAACACACATTCAGTCAAGTGAGTTATGAGGTTCTCATCGACAAAAATTAGGTCCAAAATATTGTTTATCTGGTTCACGAAACTGTTAATCTGAATTAAATTGGCACTAAAAAGGGTGTCTAAGAAATTAATCTCATGGGGATGATGAACATTAGTAGGTGTTAAGATATCATCTTCTAGTAATTTCGACCAAACAACCTTGCTGAGATTAAAATCTCCCAGGACGCAAAAATTACTATCAACATTATATTCATATAGGTCAAATATATTATTAACATGAGCAAAGTAGAGCAAATCAGTGCTGCAAGGCGAATGTAAGAAACGCAGATAAATAAATTGCCAGAAGGCCTAGTAATACAGACACAAAGCTGGTCCAAGAGACATTACAACAAAAAAGAAAGTCACATTTAATTTATTTAATGTTAATTCTCTGGAAGGGGGAGTAATGTAGGATTCTTTTTATTTTCATTTAACTTTGTGTTTAAGTTACTTTGAATTTTGTAATTTTGAAATGTTTTACCAATTTTTAATATTCAATATTGATTTTGTGATTATCAAAAATTTTCATTACAAAAAGAAATTGTGTTGAATATAAACTTAATAAAAGATAAATATCTATCAAAATAAAAATTACATTTTATAAAATAATATATATTAAATAGAAATTTATTAATTTAGTCAGATCTGTATATTCAGTACGAGAAAGTCGCGTATACGCCTAGTGGGTACACGGGAAGTCTAAACAATTGCATCTGTACATTCAATACGAGAAAGTTGCGTATACGCCTAGTGGTTACACGGAAAGTCTAAACAACATATTTTCATATAACCACACATAGATCCTAGCATTCGGTAGCAGCGTTCTTCATCACCATCTTCGATGTCGGCCTCGACAGCGGCAACAATTTTCTTCAAGCTCAATGTCTTCTTTGGATTAGTGCAGTTGTGGTGGTCATGGCCCGTCTTCCAACAACGGAAACGGCTTCCATCCGGCCTCTTCTCCTATAGACATTTGCTTTGAAAATGCCCCATACGGGTGCAATTGAAGCAACGCATTTCTGCTGCATCAGTTTTCTCGTTCTTTGACGCACTTGATCTTGATGGTTTCGGTTTTTGGATATTATCGTTTACGGATAGGTGACGACGTCCGTATAAGTCAACCGATTGTTTAAATTTCCTCATCGTCCTTGCGTTCATCAAGATATATATTTCTGGGGACCTGTCTTGAAGGTCATCAACTATAAAGTTAATCAGCTCAAACTCGTCGACATAATCACAATGAGCAGCGATGTTTTCCATTTCTAAAACATATCGACGTATGCTGTTTTTTTTATCCCATTTGTGACGCTTTGTATACTTCGTGACGGCTCACCACCCGACCAAATTCTCTGACCAAAAGCGATTTAAGATCTCCATAATTTAGTTCATGCCTTGGCCGATGCCATCTTCATAGATGCTCTGGGCTTGAAAACGGCAACCGTCCGACTGGTACATTTGTTGCACCTTGCTGCCAAAATACTAGTACCAACTCATCGACACTAGGTACTCCAGCAGAAATCGGACCGCACAAAAGCACCCGTCTCTGACTCTCAGAGTGACGACTGCCCCTCCGATGCACTTCAAAATTCGGCTACTTAATTGTAACCGATTAACCGAAAAGATCGCAGATATAGTTGACTACATAAATAAAAATAATATCCGTATAGCCGCAACTCAAGAAACAAAGCTAACTGCCAGATCAGACTTCCGAGCAGAAACGATCAGCATATATGTTGTCACGGATATTAGCATCACTAAGCTATACCATCACTAAGGCCATGCTAAGCAGTATTTGCGTCAATAATCAAATCATGTATGCACATATATAAGGCAGCCGAGAGATGTCACACACAGATGCATTTACTTATACGCCTATGTGTGTGCGAGAGACTGTAAACTACAAACTCACATACATCTGAGAGACGCTGAAAAGTAGAAAATTGTAAACAAGTAGAAACTATATGAGAACTATAAACACTCGAAATAGTTGGTAAGTTCTGGAAATAGAAGAGCCTAGATGTATGCAGCGTAAACTATAAAAGCGGCACAAGCGAGTAAAAAGTAATTCAGTTTGAGTTGAGCTATCAATCAGTTTGATTAAGCACGCGATCTGGCGGCCAATAGTAGAGTTTCATTTGAGTTATCAGTCAGTTTGGTTATTAAGCCAGCGAGTAGCAAAGTATAAGTGTTATTGTGAAGCACTTTAATAAAGGCCATTTTTCCATTATTCAATATTGGAGTTATTTATTCAACAGTTTAGTGATTCGAACTTAGCAGAGGATTGCAAATAAGAGGATTTACAAGCAAAATCGTTACAGTTGGTGTCAGAAAAGGAATTGCTGAATAAATTCCGAAGATTGAGAATACAACTTGGACATGGCAAAGTTGAGTGAATTGAGGATCCAGCGACTGAAAAAGGAGTTGGAGAACCGTGGATTGAATACAACCGGCAATAAGATCGAACTTCAAGCACGGCTACGAGAGGTAATGGAGTCGCAAGGAATTGATGTGGACGAGTATGTCTTTAATCCTGATGGGGACGAGACAACAACAAAAATTGAAGAGAAAAACGAAACATCGCAGACAGTTACGAGCAAAGACTTGAACATGATTTTGGCTGCCATATCTGCAAAAACATCGACAGTAACATCAATGTCGTCGCAATTGTCATCTCAACTGGAAGAACAGAAGACACATATTTCAGAAATGTCGTCAGAAATAACATCGAAGATTGAAGCACAAGAAACGCGTATGTCAGAAATGTCGACACAGATAACATCCAAGATGGAAACACAGCTCGAAGAACAGAAGACATATATGGCATCCCAACTGGAATCGCAGGAGACACGCATAACATCAAAGATGGAAGAACAAGAGGAGCGCTTATCATTGCAGGTGGCATAAATTTCTTCACAGTTAGAAGCACAGGAAGCAAGGGTAACATCAAAGCTGGAAGCGCAGGATGCAAAAATCGCTCAATTTCAGTATGGAGCAGTTACAATTAAATCGTCCAGCAGTTTCAGCGAGTAATCCAAAGGTAAAAACACCATCCTTTGACGGTTCTGTTCCTTTCCAGGTCTTTAAGCTACAGTTTGAGAAGACCGCAGCAGTGAACAACTGGAATGTGGAAGATAAAGTTGCCGCACTCTTCGTGGCATTGAAAGGACCAGCTGCCGAAATCTTACAGACTATTCCAGAGTACGAACGGAACAGTTATGACGCATTGATGGCTGCTGTAGAACGGCGATACGGAAGCGAACACAGGAAACAGATATTTCAAATAGAATTGCAAAACCGCTACCAAAAAGCTAACGAGACTTTGCAGGAGTTTGCTTCGGACATTGAAAGATTGGCTCATCTTGCAAATTCGGATGCACCCGTGGAATACACTTAAAGGGTAAAAACTCAGAGCTTTATAAATGGCATACGAGATGTGGAAACCAAGCGGGCTACATATGCGAATCCAAAACTAACATTTGCTGAAACGGTATCGCATGCTCTGATTCAGGAAACAGCGTCGCTTCTGTGTAAGCCAGTTTTCAAAGCACGCCGTGTGGAAGTAGAAAGGCCAGAGTGGGTAGACACAATTTTGGAAGCACTGAAGGGATCTCAACAGAAGAATGCCGGAGTTATTAAATGTTTCAAGTGCGGCCACCCAGGTCACATTGCACGTCATTGCGATCCTGGTCCTAATAATTCCAACAATGTGGGTGGCCGTAAACGCAAAGCTGGCGGAAATGAGCAAGAGCGTGTCGGATCTAAAGAACGAAAACTTGCCCCTGCTATTGAATGTCATGTGATATCTGTGTCGCAGATTGGAAGGAAATCAAGCAGTCTTACCATCAGAGGGAATGTGGTTGGTAAAGAGCGTGTACTGACTGTAGATACGGGGGTATCTCATTCCTTGATCCGATCTGATTTGGTCTACAGGAGAGTAAAGTCATTACCTGGAGCAAGGTTGCGTACGGTCACAGGCGAGTATAATCAAGTCCAAGGCGAAGTGGTATGTGAGGTATTAATTGGAAAAGTCATGGTTCTACACAAATTCGTTGTGGCGGAGATAGTTGATGAAGTCATATTGGGAGTGGACTTCTTGGTTGACCATGACGTCAGGATCGATATGCGGAGAAAAATTATGCGCTATAAGAACCAGGACATACCACTTAACTTTAGTTTGGAAAAAGGGTTCAGCAGTAATCGGGTACTGGTGGAAAAGACTCGACAAAGACCACGAAAGTCAAAGGCAAAGGTTGATAGATCGAATGGGCCAAATAAATCAAAATCAAAAGTACCTGCGAGAGAAACACTGGCATTGACAAAACCTTAAAGACGCAGGAAAACAAAACAACGAATTTCCGAGAAAGAATGCGAGGGTAGTTTCAAGCTGGAGCGCACTACTGTTGTGAAATGTGGGAACGATACCGATTATGCAGAGCAAATCCGTCCAGCGCAAGCTCTACGAAGTGGTTCATTGACCAAACAACAGAGTGTGAAGGAACGGCCCAGGGTAACGAGTAGTAAGATGAAATACTGGCATGACAAGAACTTTAATTCGGAAGGTTTCTTGGCGGGAGATTTGGTACTGTTAAACAACCCTCACCGGCGGAAAGGTGTTCCAGCCAAATTTCGGTGCAGTTGGGAAGGCCCGTACAAAGTTGTGAAGAAGATCAGTGATACCATCTACCGCATACAAACCACTGGGAAACCACGGATTAGAAGAGTGGTACATTTGGAGATGCTAGCGGCAGTTAGATCGGGAGATTTGTCTGATAGGGACGATCAGACTTAGGTGGAGGGCAGTGTCACGGATATTAGCATCACTAAGCTATACCATCACTAAGATCATGCTAAGCAGTATTTGCGTCAATAATCAAATAATGTATGCACATATATAAGGCAGCCGAGAGATGTCACACACAGATGCATTTACTTATACGCCCATGTGTGTGCGGGAGACTGTAAACTACAAACTCACATACATCTGAGAGACGCTGAAAAGTAGAAAATTGTAAACAAGTAGAAACTATATGAGAACTATAAACACTCGAAATAGTTGGTAAGTTCTGGAAAAAGAAGAGCCTAGATGTATGCAGCGTAAACTATAAAAGCGGCACAAGCGAGTAAAAAGTAATTCAGTTTGAGTTGAGCTATCAATCAGTTTGATTAAGCACGCGATCTGGCGGCCAATAGTAGAGTTTCATTTGAGTTATCAGTCAGTTTGGTTATTAAGCCAGCGAGTAGCAAAGTATAAGTGTTATTGTGAAGTACTTTAATAAAGGCCATTTTTCCATTATTCAATATTGGAGTTATTTATTCAACAGTTTAGTGATTCGAACTTAGCAGAGGATTGCAAATAAGAGGATTTACAAGCAAAATCGTTACAATATTGTGACGAATATTAGTGTGACACTAAGTGATACATCACTAGTGTGATGCTAAGTAAATGAAGCCACAACAAGAAAGCAGGCAGTCACTTGTATCTACATAAACGAATCAATCAACGAATCAATGTCTACACATATGTACGTCCACGCAGCGGAGAGAAAACGCACAAACACATGCATATATCTTATCTGAGGTGCGCTCAAAAGTAGGCAATAATTTGTGCAAGTAACACTCACATATACACGCGCATAAGAGAAGCTATAAACATAGTTATAGTTGGTAATTTTATAGCTGCTAACTAACTAGTAAATTCTAGAATAGAACCGCCTAGAAATATGTCAACGAGGAAACCAAACACTATAAAAGCAGCCATAGTTGAGGCACGAAAATCAGTTTGATTTAAGCAAGCTATCAGTTGCGAAGTATAAGGGTACTTTCAAGTAGTCTAATAAAGGCCATTTTGCATTATTGAATAGTGGAATTATTTATTCAACAGTTTAGAGATTCACCACGATCACTGGTATTCCAGCTTCCCAGTCGACAGCAGCGGCAGGCAGCAAGCAGAGCAAATAGACAATACGACTTTCTGCTCGATAAACGGCGATGCCCCATCAGAATTGCAGGTAATTGCCACAATCGGCTCAAGAAATTGCGTTGAATGGCAGCCGATCTTACTTTAGCTTCTGACCACCTGCCCATACTGCTTTCAATACAGCGACCTGCCAATTTCATCACTTCTGAAAAGGAGACATTAATTTTAAAAAATCCAACTGGGACTACACAACCTTCACAAATCAATGTTTTGCTGCTCTCCCCATTCCGACTGATGCCGACAAGGCGAGCATGCGTTCCGCAAGGTCATCGCTTCAGCTTCTGCACGATTTATTGTGGCAGGTAGAATACTTGAAATCATACCGCATTTCCCAGCTGAAGCCGCAAACTTAGCAAGAGAACGTGGCCTGGCGAGACATCTCAACCCTAGAGACCCCCACATTAGGAGTCTCAACTTGGATATTATGCGGCTGGTAAATGAACACAAGCGTACCAAATGGGAGGAGCATCTAAGGAACTGCAACCTCTGCGGGTGTTGGTAAATTGTGGTCAACCGTCAAATCCACGATAGAGTATCTATAGCCTTCGGCGACAAAACTTTATTTGATTCGCAGATATGCTCGAGCGCCTTTTGTCGACAATTTATAATGCATGCCTCTGTAGACAAAGCTAGACGTCTTGCTAACAGACGAGCTCATAAACACAAACACTACCTAACTAAAGTTTTGAACCTGTCGCTGAAATCCTTTGCCATTCCTGAACAATGGAAAATGCAATAATAATTCCGCTACTAAAGCCTGTTAAACCAGTTAACGAAGACGAGTCATATAGACCGATATATTGAATTGTCAAAAGCTTTTGACACAGTCAACCACGGTACGCTACTCCATGACATAGAAGGCTCACACCTTCCCCCTTGTATAAAAAGATGGACCGCTAATTATCTGAATGGTCGGCAGGCGTCGGTTCAATTTAGGAATGAAATCTCAAAACCTAGGAAAATTAAACAGGGGGTACCACAGATTGGTGTCCTATCCCCGCTTCTGTTTAATTTCTACATATCAAAACTCCCTTCCCCACCAGAAGGAGTTACAATTATTTCGCCGACAACTGCACGATCATGGCTACAGGACCTGGCCCTTCAATTGATGAATTAGTTTCTACAATGAACAGCTATCTCCCCGATCTTTCCAGTTTTTTCACCTCGCGCAACCTGGCATCACCGAAAAAATCCACGGCCACTCTGTTTACGACGTGGAAGGAACATATGTCGCAAATATTAGACGTTCGCATCGATGGTGTTACACTACCGACTGTCAGTCACCCAAAGATCTTAGGGGTAACGTACGATAATACTCTAAGCTTTAAGGCTCATGCCACCGAAAATGTATCTAAAGTACAAAGCCGCAACAAAATCCTTAAGTCACTTGCCGGCAGCACTTGGCGAAAAGATAAAGAAACGTTGCTAACTACGTACAAAGCAATTGACCGGCCGCTCATGAGCTACGCGTTACCAGTTTGGTCGCCTGCCCAGCAAACACAGTTTCTAACGTTAGAGAAATATTGTAATTGTACATTATATTTCTATTGTAGTTCTCTGATCACTTAGTGTTATACAAACAGATTAAAAATAGTGAAAAGCTATGTGGAAATATTATAAGCTGCGAAATACATAAGTTCTTTATTTATAATAATAAATACTAATAAGTAAATATGAATCAAAAAAAGTTAAAAAGGGAAAGCGATCAGATTAATTATTTTATCCTTTTCTCGATATCGAGAACGAAGTCCCCTTTTCGTCGAGAATGCTATAATTCGCGACAGTTTCGCAAATCGTCCTCTAACCTTCTACCTTAGAGAAATACATTAGAATTCGATTCGTCTTCTAATCGATTTCTAACCTAAATATTTGGTGGGTGGTTTTAAAAATACATACTGGAAAAGGCTACAGGCCTGTCAAATTGTTGCAATCAGAACTGCCACCGGATGCCTCCTTATGACCCCCGAATACCACCTACATAATGAGGCCAAGGAGCTCAATATTAAAGAGCGCAACGAAATGCTTAACAGGCAGTTTTTGCTAAATTGTCACAAACCACGACATCCTTGCAAACAACTGCTTGATCTAGCACCGCCTCCGCGGGGATTAAGGGAACATCTCCATAAGCACTATGACGAGATCCGGCACCTGCCAACACAGCCGTTTGATCCAGACAAGCATAAGCAGGCCCTAAGCCAAATCCACACAGAATCGGTAAACGTCCTTGCCAGAACGCGCCCGGTGAACCCCGTTATTAATGTGCAATATCCCGCCCTTACAGAAGAAGAAAGCACACTACCAAGGGAGACACGAGTGAGCTTGGCCCAACTTCGCTCTGGATACTGTCACGGGTTAAACTCTTTACTTGTCCAGAATCAACCCCGACATGCGTAATGTATGTCCCACATGATACAACTCATCTTTTCAATTGTAATGTGGAACCTCCGCCTCTAACACCTATCTCCCTATGGTCCGCCCTGTTGAAACTGCCAGTTTCCTTGGACTCCCCTTAGAGGACAGAGAATTTGTGAGGGGTCGTGCGGGCGAAGCACTGCTAATACAACAACAACAGCAGGTGGCTGGAGGGATATTGTAGTGTCACATTTATTTGTAACTAGCAACTCCCCCTCTGGAAAAGTGCAAGATGCAACCATGCATCAGATGCACTTGGCATCACTGAAAATGTTGCAGTCGAATAAAGGGGAGAATTTCTGATTGGTTGAATCTGCCGTTATTCGACTCCATCATGAATTTCGCTGCTAAGTAACCTAAGTAACAGGTGCTTAGCGACAGAGTTGCGTTAGCGGCACTAGTCTGTTAGAAATGAACCGGCAACTTATCCACACGCGTTGAAAATAAAACTAAGTTAAAAAGTAAAAATTACAGACTGATGCACTTGGCATCACTGAAAATGTTGCAGTCATTCGCGGAGAATTTCTGATTGGTTGAATCTGCCGTTATTCGACTCCATCATGAATTTCGCTGCTAAGTAACCTAAGTAACAGGTGCTTAGCGACAGAGTTGCGTTAGCGGCACTAGTCTGTTAGAAATGAACCGGCAACTTATCCACACGCGTTGAAAATAAAACTAAGTTAAAAAGTAACAATTACAGACTGATGCACTTGGCATCACTGAAAATGTTGCAGTCGAATAACGCGGAGAATTTCTGATTGGTTGAATCTGCCGTTATTCGACTCCATCATGAATTTCGCTGCTAAGTAACCTAAGTAACAGGTGCTTAGTGACAGAGTTGCGTTAGCGGCACTAGTCTGTTAGAAATGAACCGGCAACTTATCCACCCTCGTTGAAAATAAAACTAAGTTAAAAAGTAAAAATTACAGACTAAGTGCACAACTATAAGAACTAAAAAGAGTAAAAGAACTACTCTGGGAGTCAGAGATATAGGCTTTGTCGAGTGTGTTGTCCGATTGCTGCTGGAGTATCTGGTTTCGATGAGTTGGTACTTGTGCTTTGGCAGTACGGTGCGACGAATGTACCGGTCGGACGGCTGCTATTTCTAAGCACAGACCATCTATGAAGGTGGCATCGGCCAAGGCGTGAACTGCATTGGACCGATGTGGCGATCGTAAATATTCTTAGCTGGCATACGGAGCACATGGTCTGGGGGACTAGGAAATGATATCTCCTTCTGACGCGAGTGCGTGTGTCGGAAAAGGAGGGGTAAAAGCTGATTCGGCATTGCTACTGTCCATGCTACGTAGATTTTAGTGATAGGTTGCATCGGCCGCGTTAGCTTGAGGCCCCGTTTGGCGCAAGCAACAGCGGACAGTTGATGTGGCCTGCTGAGAGTGAACTGCGGGAGCCACAGCCCGAACGGTGCACGTGACACAGTGGCAAGAGTATAACCGTCTGCAAATAAATCGTTTTACGACATATGCAGCGTAACCACAGTATGGGACCAGGGTTAGGTTCAATACCTTCCCAGAGGGGAGGGTATGGAGCAGTCCAGCTGCAAGGAGCTGCTCCGAGGATGACAATTTGTGGGAGGGACACACCATGTTAAATAGGGCCACACTGAAATAATAGCCCTTGGTCCGGGAAAAAAATCCCGAGTCTCTCCGGAATATAGCAGCGGCTGCAGTGGGAAGCGTGATTATTCTTTTTGCCCTTTGTAATGAACATTTTAAATTTTATCAGAAAAATCGATCAAAAATTATTCCAAAAAGTGATTAAAAATGATTTTCAGTTTTTCATCATGGAAAGGAATCATATTTGTTTATTCCTTTTGTTCAACTGTTTGATAAATCAATATTTAAACACAAAAAGCAATCAAATTGTATTGATATGGAGAAAAATTCGAAATTTAAACACTTGTAAACCTTTACAAGTAGCGCAACGAACAGCTGATGTCTCAAAATTAGCGGTTTAGGGGGATTAGAATATACCCGCGGTAGGTCTGCCTGTCGTAAGAGGCGTCTAAAATGCCAAATTGATTCAAGGGGTTGTGTAGCGCAACCCTATCAAGGGGTTGGCAGCGCAATATATAGCTTCTCCAACCCAATTGTCAAGCTCACCTACCCGAGGCAAATCCTGTTTCATTAACAGCCAAGGCTCTAGCGACCCCAAGTTCCTCATGAAACTAGGGGGTGGGGAGGGCGGGATGGCCTAGAAAGTTTAATATGGTCATATAAATCGGTTCTGAGATGGTCGGGCCTTAGGGGTGTGTCTTTATCGTTAATACAACAACAACAACACACGTACAAACATCACTAATGGCCATATTACGAAAAATTTTTTAAAAATAAACTGTGATAATTTTGGAATATATAGTATTAAGGACACCTTTTTTGATGTAATTAAGAAAAAATGTTTGCTTATATTCAAATTTTTAGGTATTTTTCTACATTTATTTTTAATATTGATATAAAAATGGAAAGTATATTGACGCAATGCAACTCTGCTCTTCCTGCTGTTCTTCATTCCACTCCATTCAGCTGCCTTCCACTCTATTGGCATCATAACCTCAACTCAAGCTGCCAAACTATACAGTAAATAATGATTCAAGCGCTGGGTGGGTGTTTTGTTGTTGTAGCGATAAGGACACTCCCGAAGGCCTTGGGGACTGTTATCGAGTTGATGGTCCTCTGCCGGAAGCAGATCCGGTACGTCCCGGTACCAAGCCCGACCATCTCGGGAACGATTTGTTATGACCACATGCGACCTTCTAGGCCCACCCCCTAAATCCATGAGGAGTTCGGGGTCGCCAGAGCCTCGGCTGTTAATGAAACAGGATTCGCGACAGATAGGTGAGGTTGACAATTGGGTTTGGAGAAGCTATGTATTGCGCTGGCAACCTGAAAGGGCTGCGCTGCACAAACCACTTGAATCCAGTATTTTAGTCGCCTCTTACAACAGGCATTCCTACCGCGGGTATATTCTAACCCCCTAACCCGCTGTGGGTCGCTGTTACCTGCTGTTTACATATGTGTGTGCTTGCTCTGCTGTTGTTGTGCATGCTCTGCTGTTGTTGTGCATGCTCTGCTGTTGTTGTACATTTATTTACTAGCAGCATAGTGACGTACAATACCAGTTATTGAGGTGGATAAATTTATTAATGATTTACTATATTTCAGAATATCGAATTTGAATGGGTTATACGCGATGGAGTCCATACGATACTTAAAAAGCTGCGTGAAATATTAGTGGTGAGTTTATTTCATGGCCTTAGTGTAGTGAGGTACTATTTATATAAGTCGTTCTAAATCGGAGCTCGTTTTAACTTAATATATGTGTATGTAATCAAATTTACTTGGGTTTGTCAATGACATTATTCATAAATTATGCCTTGCAGGAATGTGCTCGTCGATTTCCTGTGCCATGCTTTCCTGACAATGAAGGTAAACGTACCGAAAAGTTTATACTATTGGGTGCGCAGGATCAACTAAAATGTTCAGTCACACTTACAGGCGATAGCATTACTCAAGCTGTAATTAAACATTTTGTTTATTGACTATAATTTAAAATAATATCATTTTAGGATATTAGCTATAAGTTGAAACGATCATCCAGCCAAGTACAACGTACTTCCATTACATCGGATGCACCATGGAAATTGCAACAAGTGCAAGATGCAGCAAATCATTTACAGCAGGCAATTAATCATATTGATAATGTTGGTGGCGATTATGTGTTTAAGTATGTAAATATGAAATTTTTATATAAAAGTTACACAGTGTTAGTATTTGAGGAAAGGGTATTCGATATTCCCTGACCGAAAATAGAGCCGCTGTAGTCAATAAGTCCGATAAAGATATCCAGAATCAACCCCGCCTTGCGTAATGTACATATGTATGTCCTACATGCGGTGTGCCCCATATGACACCTACCATTTTTTTGGGACGAAGCACTGTTAACACAACAGCATCTTCTGTTTGAAGTTAGTTTTACTTGGTAGTTTGTCTACGTTGTTGTTGTCCTTTTTAGATGTTCTAGCTAGTGGGGGA
Source organism: Eurosta solidaginis (assembly GCF_040869045.1). Classification (NCBI taxonomy): domain Eukaryota; kingdom Metazoa; phylum Arthropoda; class Insecta; order Diptera; family Tephritidae; genus Eurosta; species Eurosta solidaginis. The sequence goes on along the minus strand of NC_090322.1, from coordinate 116,564,794 downwards.
GAGGGTTGGGTGACCTAGAAGGTTGGACGTTCTCATACCAAGCCATTTCCGAGATAACCCAGCAACTCGGATTACGACATCGATATAATCTTTATTTTCATATTTTTTTTTAGCTTTACGGTACAATTGTGTTCCTTGCCTACGCGAGGTGAATCCTGTTGAATGAATGTATTACACATATGAGCCCTTGATTTTGAAAGTGGTCTAAGTCAAAATTTTTAAAAATCGAGTTTATCAGCGACTTGTTATCTAACCATAATAAAATAACATAATCTGAAGAGATTGGCGGTATGCCATGAAAATTAACTCGTAAAATTGAATGAATTTTTTGGTTGTTAAACAAAATATAGAAACTGTTTATTTTGAAAGTGGTCTAAGTCAGTCTGTTGAGAAATTTTGGAAAATAAATAGTAATTTTGTAATGCCTTCAGATAACGATTCAGGTATGATTAAGTAATCCTTAAAATGTAAAAATGTTCTATATAGTTAATTGTAGACATTATTCTGCGAAGAAGTGTAAGTAATGCTCCCAAGAAATGGAAACGAATAAGAGTAATATCGTCTTCAGATGAATCAACTGATACTTTAAAAGTGAATTCGGAACCCCTACAAATGGAAGAAATTAACATGAAATCAAGAAAGAGGAGCCGAAATCAACATAATTATGCACAAAATTTAAGAAAAATTAAGAGAAATAGGGGAAAGGAATATGAAACAAAAAAGTCTAAGCTTGTGAGTGGCAAACTTTTCGAAAATAAATATTGCCTTTGTTCCAAACAATGTATAAATGCAATTGGATATGAAGACAGGAAAGCTAATTTTGATGCATTTTGGAAATTAGCAAGTTTCGAAAAACAGAATTTGTTTCTGCATGGTTTGGTTGGAAAACTATTAATAAAGCAAAGGCGACCCAGAAATAACAAAGGATACATGAGAAAATGTAGTTATAAGTTTCATATAAATTTACGGATGTCAGAAGTTTCTGTTTGTAGAACTTTTTTTTTGGATACTTTTAAAATATCTTACGGAAGATTAAGCCGTGCCTTAAATGCTAAATCCCCTGGAATGGATTTACGTGGCAAAATGACTGGTTCATCGAGAAAAACAGATGAAGAAAAAATTAAAGTGGTACGAGAACATATTCTGAGTTTTCCAGTATGTGAGAGCCATTACACGAGATCACATCACACTTCAGGTCGAAAGTATTTAAGTGCTGACTTAGATATTCGAAAAATGTATGAGCTGTATGTAGAAAAATGTGATGAAAATAATACACCACGTGTGAAGGAGTGGACTTACAGGAAAATTTTCAATACGGAGTTCAACTTAAATTTTCATACTCGCAAAGACACTTGCCAAAAGTGTGATTCACTAAAACTAAAAATAGAAGCATCCAGTAACGAAGACGAGAAGTTGCATCTTATGGAAATTCATGATTCCCATCTTAACAGTGCCGAACAGGCTAGAAAAAGTTTGACAGAAGACATACAAAGAGCAAAAGATAACCCGAGTGAATATTACGGTTTCACATTTGATCTACAGAAAGCACTTTCTTACCCAAAACTTTCTGTCTCGGTAGCTTATTATAAGCGCAACATGTATGTATACAATTTAGGGTTTCATAATTTCCACAATGAAAATGCTAAAATGTATGTATGGGATGAAACAATCGCTTCAAGGGGATCACAGGAAGTTGCGTCTTGCATCTTAAAGCACATTCAGGACATTACCACTCAAAAGCATGTCATAGCTTACAGTGATGCCTGCACAGGACAAAATCGTAACATCAACATAGCTTTAATTTGGTTAAAAATTGTTCAGTCATCTGATAATAATGTTGAAACTGTTGATCATAAATTTATGGTATCCGGCCATTCTTTTTTGCCAAATGATCGGGATTTTGGTTTAATAGAAACTAAAATTAAAAAATCAAATTATTTATACATACCTGAGCATTATTATAGTTTAATAGAAGTATGTAAAAAGAAAAACCCATTTTTGGTGGTACAAATGGCTCAGAGAAATTTTATTTCGACAAAAAAACTTAAAGATTCAACGAATAATAGAAAGAAAAACACCAATGGAGAAGCTGTGTCTTGGCTTAAAATTCAATGGATCAGATTTCTAAAAAAATCTCCATATAAGATGTTTTATAAAACTTCCTTGGATGACAATTCCGAATTCAAAATATTAGACCTCTCACCTAAAAAAGGAAGACCTAGAATATATGCAAATATTGATTTGCCTCCATTATACACAACTATTAGACCAATAACAAAAGAAAAACATAAAGATATGATGGATTTACTACCCTATATCCCACCAATTTTTCACAAACACTTCACTTCCCTAAATATGTCATAATAAATAATTTACTTTGTTATAATGAAATGAGTTTGAATAAAATGTTAATTACTAATTAAAATGTTTCCTTGGTATAAGTCATTTATAAAGTCATTCTGTTAATTTTGAAAGTGGTCTAAGTCATTTCCAACCTTTCAAAAGCACATTTCCAGTTAAAAATGGTAATAAATTTCACAACCATAATAAATTCTTGTTTGTTGGCACTACTTTACTGTCGAAAAATCATTTTCCATAGTGCAAAAATATTTTTCAATCCTTTATAACGCAAAACTCTAATTATCTCGAAACAAGGAAAATATGACTTAGACCACTTTCAAAATCAAGGGCTCATATGTATTTAGCTGAGCACAAGCGATCCACCTCCTTTAGAGGAGGTAAGATGACTTGGAAGGTGTTTTTGTACCACAACAACGAATACAATAATCAAAAATGAATTTACTTATAACCCAGTCAATCCAGATTTAGGCTTGAATTGACTTAAAAATTGTACATCTACCATATGAGAAGCATGTATATACATATGCACATATGCATGCAGTCATGATACAAATATTACAAGGTAAAACCGCTGAGGGGCTTAGCACCCTTCGAAATGGATCTATCTGTGCAGCTATGGCAGGTTGTCTGAAAAATTTTCTACTTACTATTCCAAAAACAAAATACAATTTTTCAAATTTAGAAAAATTAAAAAATAACAAAAATTATCATTAGAAAAAAATTATTGTTCTGGCCTTGTGCTCGAATCGAACCTTGAATCATTTATCAATAGGGCGATAAAAACAAAAACAATTATTAAAATGAACGAAATCGTACTATAACCACGTCCACTTTTTCGATATCGAAAATTTCGAAAAACACAAAAAGTGCGATAATTCATTACCAAAGACGGATAAACGATGAAACTTGGTAGGTGAGTTGAACTTATGACGCAGAATAGAAAGTTAGTAAAATTTTGCACAATGGGCGTGGCACCGCCCACTTTAAGTAATTTAAAGGTTTTGCAAGCTGTAATTTGGCAGTCGTTGAAGATATCATGATGAAATTTGGCAGGAACGTTACCCCTATTACTACATGTATGCTTAATAAAAATTAGTAAAATCGGAGAACGACCACGCCCGCTTAAAAAAAAATTTTAAGTCAAATTTTAACAAAAAAATTAATATCTTTACAGTATATAAGTAAATCATGTCAATATTCAACTCCAGTAATGATATGGTGCAACAAAGTACAAAAATAAAAGAAAATTTCAAAATGGGCGTGGCTCCGCCCTTTTTCATTTAATTTGTCTAGGATACTTTTAATGCCATAAGTCGAACAAAAATTTACCAATCCTTGTGAAATTAGGTAGGGGCATGGATTCTATGACGATAACTGTTTTCTGTGAAAATGGGCGAAATCGGTTGAACCCACGCCCAGTTTTTATACACAGTCGACCTTCTGTCCTGCTCGGCCGTTAACACGATAACTTGAGCAACAATCGATATATCTTTACTAAACCTAGTTCACGTACTTATCTCAACTCACCTTATCTTGGTATAAAAAATGGCCGAAATCCGATTAAGACCACGCCCACTTTTTCGATATCGAAAATTACGAAAAATTAAAAAAAATGCCATAATTCTATACCAAATACGAAGAAAGGGATGAAACATGGTAATTGGATTGGCTTATTGACGCAAAATATAACTTTGGAAAAAAACTTTGGAAAATGGGTGTGACACCTACCATATTAATTAGAAGAAAATGAAAAAGTTCTGCAGGGCGAAATCAAAAGCCCTTGGAATCATTGCAGGAATAATGTTCGTGGTATTACATATATAAATAAATTAGCGGTACCCGACAGATGATGTTCTGGGTCACCCTGTTCCACATTTCGGCCGATATCTCGAAAACGCCTTCACATATACAACTACCACCACTCCCTTTTAAAACCCTCATTAATGCCTTTAATTTGATACCCATATCGTACAAACACATTATGGGGTCACCCCTGGTCCACCTTTATGGAGATATCTGGAAAAGTCGTCCACCTATAGAACTAACTAACCACTCCCTTTTAAAATACTCATTATCACCTTTCGTTTGATACCCATATTGTACAAACGCATTCTAAAGTCAACTCTGGTCCACCTTTATAACGATATCTCGAAAAGGCGTCCACCTATAGAACTAAGACCCACTCCCTTTTAAAATACTCATTAACACCTTTCATTTGATACCCATATCAAAAATCAAATGGCCGCCGAGAAGAGGGAATGGTTTTACCTTCTAATCTTTTTATCATGCTTAAAACAATTTAACTGACAAATTTTGAGAAATACAATTTTGTATTTTTCTGTTTATTCTGTAAGTTCAAGGAGAAGAGGCGAGAATTCAACTCTGCTACCAAGTAACTTTGCATGTTTTGAAAAACAATCTAGTTGAGTTGGCTAAGCAGTTTGACATCAAATCGATCAAAAAAAGACCATCAACATCGATAACACTCCCCAAGGCCTTCGGGGAGTGTCGTTATCGCTACAACACCAACAACAACAACAGCGAATGAAATGTTCATACGAAAGTGCAGATAAACCAAAATAACTAGGTGGCGACTTATATGCAAACAAACGCACGCATTCCATGTATTTTGTTTTTATAATTTGCTGCTATAGTGTCAAAAGCCACAAGTAGATATGTCAGAGCAGCTAAAAAATACCACTTATCTGATTTCCATCAACCACCTGTACGATTCCGACATGATGAAACTGTTCAGCTAGTTGACGCGTTTCACCCCTATTGCAAGTGTTGACCCATTGTATTTAGGTTATTTAGGTTTGGTTTAACTGGGTATTAATGCCCCTATTACGGTTTATTAAAACAACTCAACTTTAAGACAACTCAAATCCTGTTTGGTATTACGAATTACAACTTATTTCAGTTGAAGTCGAATTGATGTTGCTAACCCATGATTCAATCACAAGAGGTTTGCTCGACAGACACATTTTTTGACAATTGCAGCCATTTTGCTCCCAAATCGAATTGACATCCGTTAACTGTGTTGTTTCTTTGCGAATTTTCGAAAAATATTAGTAGTAGAAATTGGAAGCAATCAGTTTACAAATACCGGATAAGTACTGGCCGGCATAATTCCTTAGAACATTTTTTTTAAATTTTATTGTGAATTTATTAACTATGCCTCGACGCATTAATATGGCTGAACATTGAACATAGGTAATTTTATGAAAAGTGAGGACACCAAGGAATCGTGCACTTTCGTAAACCTATGAATATACGAAACATAAACCAATTCAAAATTCATCGCTCAACGTCAAAACCTCGACTATTAAATCGATTCACGTAAAAATGTCAGTAAATAATGGAGATGCCATAACGAAATGTACTCACTGAGCCTGTTAACTTATTCAAGTAAAAGTCTAGAACAGGAGTCTACTGCTAATACGCGTCCAAAAATATCGAGAGAGCTGACCGCGGCAACAATAATCCTAAGGCGGAAAAGAAAAATTGTATTTCTGTCCGGAGATATTTGCAGTTGAAGTTGGCAATTTTCATGTGATTGTTGTAATGTTTTTGTACACTGAAAAAGATTTTGTGTACAAAAGTATTTTGCACGCATTTAATTTTTATCCCACCTCATTGGTGGATCGGCCAGGGTAATTTTTTATAAGCTCGGCTGAAGGCCCCCAACGCAACCCGGGGTCATTTTTCGGGTTTTCGCCAATCTCTTTAGAACGAGCTATAATTTTTATTTCCGCCTTCGAATTATTGGTACCGAGGTCAATACGCGTCTTTTGACACTTATCTCGATATTTTTGGGCACGTATTAAAAGTCGACCTTCTGTTCTATTAATTCCGTATGTTCGGAACATTCGTCTCCATTTAAGAATCTGGGGAATCGGTTTATATTTGGAATATTTTGTATATACTTATTTGATATATTCGGATCTCGTGAAGTAGTATCAAATGAACGTATTCCGAATATTCTAAATTAACGGTCTATCCCGAACGCTTCCATGAAAATTTAAACGGAAAAGACCCTTCGGAAATTTCAGAAAGTTCAAAATCGTGCTATCTCAAAATACTTTTCAAAAGTTTCCCAATTCAGGATTTGTCACAAAACCGCCCTATATTAGAGTTAGATTGAAGAACGCTTCATCTCAGAATGCTTTTCATTAACTCCCTCTTATGACAAAATGCATTGAACTTATGCTCATATAGGGAGTTTTTGAAATAGTGCCTTTTTTAATAAAATTCGAACGTACGGCATTCTTCAAACAATTTCTGAAAGAATGACCAAACCAACATAACTATCTATTCATGAAATATTTAGGGGAAAATTAATTATTTCCCCAAAAACTTGGAATTTACAAATTTATTATCACTACTAATATACTACCAAAGATACTTTTCTACTACAATTTTCACTGAAGGGGATTGAATTATTCCCCGTTTTCATTACTTCGTAAAAGCAACCCGTCCAGATTTTTCAATTTGGGAGTGTCAAAGATTTGTCATCATTGGAGAACAAACCTCTAGTAATTGAATCATGTTGCTAACCTAAGAAAGTGATTATTTGCCAGATAAATGAACAGCTGATCAATTTGTGGCGGATATTTAAGCATTTGGCAAAAGTGATTTTGTTACTAAAAGCAAAACGGATATTATATGAAATCTATTTTACAATGGCGAAAATGTTGGTGATTGACATGTCGCGAATACGAAAAACATTCGCGTGATCATTCCAAACCCTTGGAAGTACCAAGCACCAAGTAAGAAAATGTTTAAGTGACAAATGATGAACTTCTTATGAAGTTATTTTGCAGATTTGAAAGGAAGCATTTTGCTAATTACTAAACAAAATTAAGGACCATTTCCGCAAACGCGTTCGAGGGAAGGCTTTACCCCTATTTTAAAATTATGCGCCACACTCCGATTCCTTGCTGACGGCAGCTATCAAAAATGCTGTGGAAATAATTTTGGTGTTGGATTGGTGGAGGAGCATATTTGTGTGAAGTGGATTAAAACCCAAACAGCAAAAATTGTATTTTACTCTAAAACAGGATTCCCAGGATGGTGAAAAATATTGTTACGAATATTAGCAAAACTAAGGAGTGCTGCCAGCTCTAAGCCGATGCTAAGCAGTGACGTGAATGCACATCAATAATTCAATCATTATGTATCTACATAAACGAAACAATAACTGCGTCTACATATATGTACCATGTACGTATACGAGCAGCGGAGAGTCAATGCGCTAACACATGCATATATCTGAGATACACCTATAAGTATGCAATGAGAAAAACTATAAAATTGTGCAATTGTAGTTACAGCTGAGAAGTTTGAGAGCTCATGGACAATGCTAGTAAATTCTAGAAGATGCGAACGAGGAAACCAGAGAGTATAAAAGGCCGCAGATGTAGAGGCGCTGGAATGCAGTTTCATTTGAGTTGTCAAGCAGTTTCGACTAAGACGCTATCTAGCGAGCAAGAGAAGTATTATTTTGAATAGTAGAGTTTCATTTGAGCTATCAATCAGTTTGGTTATTAAGCAAGCTATTCGTTGCATAGTTTGAGTGTTATTGTGAAGTACTTTAATAAAGGCCATTTTGCATTATTACAAATTGGAGTTATTTATTCAACAGTTTAGTCATTCGAACTTAGCAGAGGATTGCAAATAAGAGGATTTGGAAGTAAAATCGTTACAATATTTACAAAAACCCACAAAATGGACCCGAGAGGTTCCAAAATATGTGGCCCGATCCATAGTTTATTTTGCACAGAACACCTTTCTGCGTGGGCCACCTTTGGCCGCAATTTATGAAAATAACCTTGGGTGGGCCCAGCACCTTTCTGCATTAGTGTATGTGTGTGTACAACAAATTTGTCGAAATACAAACACATGAAAATTTGAACCGATTCTTTGCTTATATCTTTTGACAGAATTCAAATTTTCGCTTTCGGATTCTAAAAACGGAGGTCGAAACGCGTCTTTTGATACCACCTTTGATACTTTTTGATAAAAATTAGGTGGTACACTGTCTTGTATAACGTTACCTTTTTATCAAAACAACTCCAAAATTTTCTGAGACAACTGCTAGTAATCAGTTGTCAGATTTTGATGTCTTTGACAACTACACCAACACAAGGTTGTAAACGGTAATGTCGGAAAAAGTTGTTAGACTAGGCAGCTTCAACCGACATTTTTGAAAGGTTGAGTTGTAATCTGTAATACCAAATTGTAAAATTTCAACTGATAGAAGAGTTGAGTTGTAAATGGTAATAGGGGCATAAGTGAAAAAGGCAACTCCTGAAGCGGCGTCTACTGGGGTAATTTTTAATTTAGTTCACAACTGCTAAGACGCATCCAAAAATATCGGGAGAGGTGTGAAAAGCCACGCTTTGGGCCCAGTACCACGAATCCGAAAGCGAAAATTTTATTTCTGTCAAAAGATATTTCCAAAAAACTGTAAAATGACCCCGGATCGCTCCTAAACATGGCGTGGGAACCATAGTATTTTTGCGCAGAATACCTTTCCGCATTGGCTGCCTTCGGCCGTGATTATACAAAATTACCTTGGGTGGGTCTCAGACTGGTTCAGTGATCAAAACTTTATCCGCGCAAAACAATATTCACAGTTTTTTTGTAGGTACAACGAATTCATCAAAATTACAACAACCACATGAAAATATTCAATTTCTTTTGCAAGTCTTCTTGGACATTGCCGGGGCTTTCAATAATGTTGCAAAATGGGCGATTATGGATGGTCTTAATTACATTAAAGTACATCCTGCCTTAATCAGATGGATCGGCTGCATGTTAAATTGCAGAAAGATTACATCACAATGGGGATTGTACGAGGCCAAGAAATTAGTGGACAGGGGCACGCAGCAGGGAGGGGTGCTATCACCTCTGCTGTGGACGCTGGTCATCAACCAACTGCTCAGGCAATTCGATGAGGGACCCGTAAAACTTACGGCTTACGCAGATGACGTTGCAATTGTCATAAGTGGAGAGTGCCTTCCAACGATTAGTTCTTTGATGGATCGGGCGCTTCGGGATATTCATACCTGGGCATCTAATGTCGGGTTGAAAGTCAATGCGGAGAAGACGGATATGGTCTTGTTTACAAAGAGGTAAAAGGTCCCACATTGGACCAGGCCTAAGTTAGGAGGGGTGACCTTACAGGAGAAACCATGCACAAAATATCTAGGAATCATCATAGACAGTAAGCTGTCATGGAAGAGGAGAGGGGCAAGAAAGTCTCAACGGCACTCTATGCATGTAAAAGAATGCTGGGGTGTACGTGGGGCCTATCGCCCTCTCTTTCTCATTGGGTTTTTACAGCGATTTTAAGCTCTATTCTATACTATGGAGTTCTTGTTTGGTGGAAAGCCACACAAAAAACAACATACCTCAAAAAATTAGAGTGGGTATGCAGACTATCGATGCTTAGCATTACGGGAGCCCTGAAAACAATCCCGACGGCTGAACTGTATGCCATTCTGCACATTCCACCTGTAGACCTGGTAGAAAAGAACAAAGCATTAACGACCGCAACCAGGCTCGCTTCTTCGGGGCAGCTTGAGCGCCGACCATATTGCCATAGTAGTATAGCGTCATCAATCAAAAGACGAACAGACTGCCTGATTCCCTATCTGCGCTTCGAGGGAGATCTTAAGGCCACAATAGAGGTGGACGGTTGGCGCAAGTGTGCACAAATGGCGGACGAGGCGATACATGTGTACACCGATGGTTCCAAAGTAGTGGAAGGAGTAGGGTCTGCGATATACTGCGCTGATCCGGAAATAAGCAGATCCTACAGGCTGCGGATTACTGTAGCGTTTTCCAAGCGGAAATATTAGCCGTAACCAAAGTAGTAGAAACCCTGGAAGAGAGTAGCTTAGGCTGCAACCGTGTTAACTTTTATATTGACAGCCAAGCAGCAATTAAGGCACAGCACCTAAATGCGTGTTAGAGTGTAAGCAGTCTCTGGAGAGAATCGGGACAGGGAGAAGCATACATCTATATTGGGTCCCAGGGCATATGGGAATAGATGGGAATGAAAAAGCGGACGAACTAGCTAAAAAGGGCGCATCCCTTGAAGCTTGCTCCGTAGACGTCCCAATTAAATTGGGCGAGATTAAGCGAAGGCGAGAGGTGCACATGATCGACCAAGCGGGAAAGGCGTGGTTTCAAGCGTGGGGTTGTAAAGTGTCGAAGATTATGTGAAGGTCTTACAACCTTAGACTAACACAGTTGCTTCTATCATTAAAAAGAGAGGACTGTAGATTCATGACGGGTATTCTGACTGGACACTGCCTTCTGGCGTCACATGCCTTTAAATTAGGCTTGGTCAGTGATAGCAGATGTAGGAAGTGCGGGTTGGAGGAGGAAACGATCGAGCACGTTCTGTGCTCGTGCCCTGCACTTGCCAGGCTAAGACTCCAGCTATTAGAAGTGATAAAGCTGTCAGATCTAGAAGCAGAAAGTGGCTTAAGTCCTAGGAAGCTTCTAGTATTTGCCAAGAGGACGGAGTTATTTTATAGCATAGGTCCTGGTTTTTGATAGGGTTTTTCAGTTTGGCCGTTAAAACAAACTTCTGCTGACACTACGGACTCAATCAGTCTATGTGAGGTCCTCATGGACCGGCCAGTTCAACCTAACCTAACCTAACCTTAGCAGAAATTAAGTTTTAGTTCTCGCTTTTCGATTCGTGATCCCAGGTCCAAAGCGCGCTTCCGGCACCTGCCAACACAGCCGTTTGATCCAGACAAGTATAAGGAGGCCCTAAGCAAAACCCACACAGAATCGGTAAACGCCTTTGTCAGGTCGCGCCCGGTGAACCTTGTTATTAATATACAATATCCTACTATTGCAGAAGAAGAAAGCGCCCTACCAAGGGAGACACGACTCAACATTGCTCAACTTTTTTCTGGATACTGTAATAGGTTAAACTCTTACTTGTCCAGAATCAACCCCGACATACGTAATGTACATACATATGTCCTGCATGCCATATGTCCCCACATGAAACCAACCATCTTTTCAATTGCAATGTGGAACCTACGCCTCTAACACCCATCTCCCTATGGTCCGCCCTTGGTAAAGCTGCCAGTTTCCTCGGACTCCCGTTAGAGGATTTTGATGACAATTTTTGAGTGGTCGTGCCCATATAATGTGAACACCAGACATGCGATTCTTAATTGTGCTCTATTTCCAGCTGAACTCTAGAAATAGCTTATAAACTGTTGGTCTGATAGAAAAACCTTATATGGTGGGATTTTAGCGCGAAAGAAGAGCTGATGGGGTGAAAACGGTATTTTCTTACTTTTTGAAAGTCGGTGACTGCGAAATCTCAGACCCAATAAAATCTTTTTTTTTTAATAATTTGAGAAAAATTTAAACAACGTGACATCAGGACGGACAAGGCGACAGCTTGTTACAAATTAAAAATTTCTTCAAATAAGGGCCCATTTTCGGGATGGGCCTATTTTCGGCTCCTAAATCAGTTTCAGTGCCAGCGAGTGCTAGGTGAGACGTTTGTGTGTTTTGGGGTGTTAGGGGAGTAAAAAAATACATTGGAAATATCGTACGCTTCGTCTCAAACGATATTCATCGCAAGAAGGTTGCGGAAACCATAGTACAGGTTTACAAGTATGATATGTATGAGAAGAAACAATTCCCTTCTCTTTTTAACACACTGCAGTTTGACACTTCGGTCAGTGTCAAACTATTGTGGAACTCAGTGGAACCTGAGTTTGAAACTGAACGAAGTGTCAAAATTAGCGGGGTTGCTGCCGTCGAAAGCGACGCAGGGAAACAAAAAAGGAGGGGAATATCAGATATGGGTTGCTGTGATGGTAAATTTTTTAAACGAATTTAGTATGAAAATGTAGTAATTATACAAAAGTCTTGAACTGGGGTATCTGAGGACGCGTAGTTATTCCAGTATTAAGAATACAAACACGGGTGCTAAGTTTTTCTACCCGTTCAAAATTTCTCCGCGAAAAACAGTTTGAAAGCTAGGTCGACTGCAATAACCCGTCCATAAATGTGGAAAGAGAAATGAAGAGACCCCCGTTTTGTCCTGTTTTCAATAGTCCAAAGGAGAAAAAGTATTCGAATTATTGGAAGCGAGGCAAAATCGCGTCTGTTAGTACCTCCCCCGACGGTTTTGGTCATGTTTTAGCAATCGTCCCCTGTAATAAAGTATCACAATTAGTTAATTAAAATTGTCCAAAACATATGGATTTTAAAGAGAGATGTAATTAAGTGCTCGTTTGAAAGTAAATAAGGATATTTCTTTTTAATTTTACAATAAAAATTTTACGCAGTTTTCGTTAGCAGCTACTACACTTTTCCTGGACCTAAGAAGTACAACAGTGCCAAATAGCATCCACAAAAAAAGCGAACAAGAACAAGCATTTTATCAGGTGAGCGTGGCTGTGTATGTGCGTGCTGCTACATATCCTACTTGTAGACCTTTACAATGGCGGAAACACTAAAAAACTGAAATAAAAATATTCCCTCTCAACCTCGAAAACCAATTCCCAAACTGTGTTGCAATAGTACGAAAACAAAAACATACATTTTTTGGCAAGAAATACGAAAAACGGAATAACCATAGACTGAAGTCGACTTTATGTTAAACAGCGCATTATTGACATTCATTTCGCCTTTACATACATTTAATTATATGCAAGCCGATGCATTTTGCAATATATACATAAAAGTATTTAAAAAAGTATTTTTAAAGTAGTAGCATTAGAGGAAGTAGTAGTAGAAAAACGTACTAATGCACGTTTCGTATACAATCGTGGGAAAACGAAACCCTTTTCAGACTTGTTGGCAGTGTTGCCGTGAGCCTAGAAAGAAATGTATCAGTTTACAAATAAAAAAAGGTACCAATCGCATAAACAACGACTAATTTTACCAGTTTTATTATAACCATAACCATGATACAAAAAATGGAGGTAGTTCCATTTAGTGTGACGTTAGCTACTTGACTTTTGCGGGGACAATGACAATTTCACTAAAAACAAGCTACCAGATTAAAAAATGTTGCGAATTTTTCTAATTTTGATGGATTTCATATTAACGAATACGACGAAATTACTTTCATATTTATTTTAAATAAAAAAGAAAAAAAAAAAAAATGAGCCCCATGCCTTCGAAATATTTTAATACGAAATATCAGCCTAGAAAAGAAGGTTTTGAATAATTTTTTCGAGCTCCCGACAATTGTTTTGGTGGAAGAAATATGGATCGAAGTATGCAAAGCAAGGATATATAGCCTTCTTAAGAGTGCGTACGTTTGCTCAGAACATTTTGACAAAACATACACGTTCGTCAATTGCTTGCTCAAAGGAGGTCCTTATAAACCGACACCGCAATTTCTTGACAAATGACAAGTCCACATTTTTTATTTTTTTTAGTTATTGTATAATTCAAGCGTTGCGCTTTAGGAGGGAATTGTTAAATCATTTTTTAGGGAGAACATTACCCTGTAGATTTGCAAGTTAGCCACTAGTTATGAGAGTGTTTTTGCCCGTTGTACCAGGGGTCACGTTGGGGCAGCCCCGCCTATACACATTCTGTGCCCTTTTAGCATTGAAAAAGATGTTCAGACTTTGGAGGTACACTTTTTCTCAACATGCCTTGAGAAATATCCACTGTAGGGGCATGATAATAGATAACAGAAGAACAGGATTTTTCGTGTACATTTTTTTTCTGTCTAGGGGTCAAGCTGCCATATAGATATGAGTCATTAACCAACGTATGAGTCATTATCCACTATTTTTCTATAAAATTGCATGTCTTACTGAGTCATTAACCAACGTATGAGTCATTATCCACTATTTTTCTATAAAATTGCATGTTTTACTGTATTCTCAATCGATATATATGCACATAAATCGTACTAAAGCATATTATTATTGTCTCATATGACCATTGCGTTTTCATCCTAAAGGAAATTTCCATCTCGAAAACCCACAATTTCGTCTTAAACAGTAACGGTATGGCAACGCTTCTGGCAAAACAACAAACATTATGAAACTTAAAAAATCCCCAATTACGTCAAAAAATTTTGAGTGGAACTACCTTCTTTTTTGTATCATGACCATAATTGCTTTCATTTATAAATTTCAAATTATGGGGGAATTTTAAAATTTCTTCAGCTCACATGAAGCATATGTTGCATGTGTGTTTAATTTATGGCGACCATTTTTTCTAATTTTAAAAATTGCTTTGTTTATGATTTGAATCATAAAGGAACTTTTAAAATTACAAATGAAAATTCAGTTCGAGTTGTGAATCACAAAAGCGACATTACATATTTGTGGCCTTTATTGCGAGCGAAGCCGCCGGTAAAGGCTAGTTTATCCTAAAACGCTTAATAATTTGAACATAATAAGAGCGGTGGCAGCTCTATTTTCCACATAGCTTGGTAACTGTTAAATATGTATTAAGCAAGGTGAGCAGTGTATAAGGCCAAATACTCTCTCTTTATCAATCTTATGTGTGTGTATATTATTCTCTTCCTGTGTTCTTCGCCCCACATACCTGCACTTGATCGTCCTAGCACTTAAATGTGCAAAGCGTGCCCGTATGAGCAAAAGGCTCATACTAGCCGTTTTGCCCATCGCTGATTTAAAGCAATAAGGGAAATCCCCGCTTAAACTCATACAAAATCTTTTTTTATTTTCACCTTTACCACATTTAGTTTTTTCACATACTAAATTATTAATAAATTATGAATTACATATTTCATATAAACTTCTTCACTCTGTATGCATATGGTTTTCAAAACCTTCAAATACAACGTGGCAGTCCTAAGAGTTATCAATTTCGAGTGAAATTTTGCACAGCTTATTATTATTCCATAATTTATTATATTCCATGATATGAAGGTAGGGTGCTCGCCTACTATACCGAAGATCCTAGGTTCAAGTCTCGGGAAAAGTAGCATCAAAAAAAGGTTTCGAAAACACTTGGAGTGCTTTTCTGTTAAAAGTTTCTCCGCAAAAAGTAATTAATTATTATAATGGGATTAATTATGGAGGTCACACCAAAATTGTAGGAAAACGAATTGAAATGGGCAAAATCTCCTACAAGATATATCGCGCCAATAATTATTATTATTATATGGCAAAGGAAAAAAGAGATATATAGAAAAGCGCAATTATTAAATTAAATCGTAGTTATTCTTGTAAAATGTATTTAAAATACATCATTGCCTTCGCTTTTTCTTATGACGAAAACAGTTTTTGAAAAACTTGTCAGTGGAATAAACCGGGGACTTTCTTCAAAGCAAGCACTCTACTATTGTACCATAACGACTGAAGTAATCGCGAGTCTATTGGCGTTTTCTCTTTTGAAAAAAAATTTACCCCTCCAACCTCCAACATTCGCTAACGCAAAACTCCATCGCCTAAAATATCTATAAAATAGTAACAAGTGCGCAGAAAAGTATGCAACATTTAGTAAAATACCAGCCTAGCCCTAATACTCTTACATGGGACTTAGGCGGTTATTTCTTTTGACCGTGTGGTACTACTCGTAAATGTTGCATACTTTTTTGCGCACTTGATACTGTTTTAGAAATTTTTGGCTATGGAGCTTTAGCGTTAGCGAAGTTTGGAATTGAGGGGCTAGTCAAACCTTAATTATACATGCTTGAACACATGCTTTGCAGATCTCGTGAGGAGGTACTACAAATCATAGGAGAATTAACTGGCGCATTGCAACGTGGACGCACCAGTTTGATAATACCGAAGAAGAAAGCAATCGACGAACTTATGAAGGGAAGGAATATGGTGAGTCTGAAACATATACACATATATATGTGCACCTGCGAGTAAATAAACAACAGCGAAAATTATTGCCAAGTTTCATTAGTTATTTTATTTTTCTTATTTTCGCTAATTAAAAAAAAAAAAAATTTTAATACATTGTATAAGGAAAACTACATACACTGGTGACAAAAAGATATAGGTACTCTTGGCATACTGAGCAATACTCTGGCTCTTGCACTGAGATCGCTCTTATAGCAGCAACACATAAAGTGAGCTTTCAAAAGAAATATCAGAACCTGTATCGTGTTATAAAATCACGGAGCGAAATCGAATTTCACTCAAACGGTTAATATGAAACTGTAAAACTATTTGTAAAAATTATGATTTTAGCAACGTTATTCATGTTAATATCGCAACGAAATATGTACATGTCCGAGGAAAAACAAAGGGGTATATTCGTAGTCAAAATTAAGTATGAACTTAAATTAAACTATGAACGCGGAATGATTACGTAATAATGAGGAGTTCCTTGAGGTGCTTTGTGACACACATTTCCCATCGGGATAAGATTCTGAGCGGCCACCGTGGTGTGATGGTAGCGCGCTCCACCTACCACACCGTATGCCCTGGGTTCGCACCCCGGGCAAAGCAACATCAAAATTTTAGAAATAAGGTTTTTCAATTAGAGGAACATTTTTCTAAGCGGGGTCGCCCCTCGGCAGTGTTTGGCAAGCGCTCCGGGTGTATTTCTGCCATGAAAAGCTCTCAGTGAAAACTCATCTGCTTTGCAGATGCCGTTCGGAGTCGGCATAAAACATGTAGGTCCCGTCCGGCCAATTTGTAGGGAAAATCAAGAGGAGCACGACGCAAATTGGAAGAGAAGCTCGGCCTTAGATCTCTTCGGAGGTTATCGCGCCTTACATTTATTTATTTTTATAAGATTCTGAAGAGTCAGCAGACAGCACTTACACTTCGATCCCGGAGCGGGTAGTGCCAGGCTTGGTGACCGATACCAAGATCGAATGGGCGGTGAAGACTTTCTCTAACATGCGTACACCAAAGGCATGTCGGTAGACACAGCATTGCATAGGGTGGTAATAAAAATAGAGAAATCCCTGGAATATAAAGAGTATTGCCGGGGCTTTCAACAATGTCTCTAAACGGATGATCAATGATGGTACATATATAGAGGTACATCGAGCCATAACCAGATAGATCGGCTGCTCGTTAATTTGCGGGAAGATTACCTCTGCTGTGGACGCTGGTCATCAACCAACTGCTCAGGCTGTCCGATGAGGGATCCGTCAAACTTGCGGCTTACACAGATGACGTTGGAATTGTCAGAAGTGGAAGGCGCCTTCCAACAATTAGCTCTTTGATACAAACCTGGGCATATAATGCCGGGTTGACCGTCAACGTGGAGAAGGCGGATATGGTCTCGTTTACTAAGAGATGCAAGGTACCAAATCTGACCAGGCCAAAGCTAGGAAGGGTGACCCTTCATGGAAAACCTTGCACCGAATATCTTGGAATCATTCTAGATAGTAAATTGTCATGGATGCTCAATGTGGAGGAGAGAGTGAAGAAGGCCTCAACGTTAATTTATGAATGTAAAAGAATACGTGAGCTTTATCGCACCTTCTCTCTCCTTAGGTATTTACAGCGATGTTAAAGCCTTTCCTATACTATGAAGTTCTGGAGTTCTTGTTTGGTGGACAGCCACACAAAAAACAAAAACATACCTCAAACAAATAAGGAAGGCTAAGCTGGGGTGTAACCGAACATTACAGCTGGCAGCTTTGGAGATAAAATAAGGGAAAATCAAAATGTAGAAAAATGAACCTGGGTAACCCTGGAATGTATTTGTATGAAATGGGTATCAAATGGAAGGTATTGAAGAGTATTTTAGAAGGGAGTGGGCCATAGTTCTATAGGTGGACGCCTCTCCGAGATATCGCCATAAAGGAGGACCAGGGGTGACTCTAGAATGTGTTTGTACGTTATGGGTATCAAATGAAAGGTGGTAATGAGTATTTTAAAAGGGAGTGGGCCATAGTTCTATAGGTGGACCCCTTTTCAAGATATCGCCATAAAGGTGGGCCAGGGGTGACTCTATAATGTGTTTGTTCAATATGGGTATCAAATTAAAGGTATTAATGAGGGCTTTGAAAGGGAGTGGTACTTAGTTGTATATGTGAAAGCGTTTTCGAGATATCGACCAAAATGTGGACCAGGGTGACCCAGAAAATCACCTGTCGGGTTTAGTAAAGATATATCGATTTATGCTCAAGTTATCGTGTTAACGGCCGAGCGGAAGGACAGACGGTCGACTGTGTATAAAAACTGGGCGTGGCTTCAACCGATTCCACCCATTTTCACAGAAAACAGTTATCATCAAAGAAGCTATGCCCTTACTAAATTTCACAAGGATTGGTGAATTTTTGTTCGACTTATGGCATTAAAAGTATTATAGACAAATTAAATGAAAAAGCGCGGAGCCACGCCCATTTTAAAATTTTCTTTTATTTTTGTATTTTGCTACAACATATCATTACTGGAGTTTAATCTTGACATAGTTTACTTATATACTGTAAAGATATTAAATTTTTTGTTAAAATTTGACTTAAACAATTTTTTTTATAATTGGGCGTGTTCGTCATCCGATTTTGCTAATTTTTATTTAGAACACATATTTCATCATGATATCTTCAACGACTGCCAAACTACAGCTTGCAAAACTTTTCAATTACCTTCTTTAAAAAGTGGGAAGCGCCACGCCCGTTGTCCAAAATATTACTAGTTTTTTTTTCTGCGTCATAAGGTTAACCCACCTGCCAAGTCTCATCGCTTTATCCGTCTTTGGTAATGAATTATCGCACTTTTTTGGTTTTTCGAAATTTTCAATATCGAAAAAGTGGGCGTAGTTATAATCCGATTTCGTTCATTTTAAATAGCGATCTGAGGTGAGTGCCCAGGAACTTACATACCAAATTTCTTTAAGATACCTCAAAATTTACTCAAGTTATCGTTTTCACGGACAGACGGACGGACGGACATGGCTAAATGAATTTCTTTTTTCGCCCAGATTATTTTGATAAATAGAAGTCTATATCTATCTCGATTAGTTTATGCTGTTGCGGGGTAGTGTTATGCGAACAAAATTAATATACTCTGTGAGCTCTGCTCAGCTGAATATAAAAATTGTAGCATTACGGGAGCCCGAAAACTCCTACGGCTGCACTGTATGCCATTCTGCACATTCTAGTTATAGACCTGGTGGAAAAGAATATTTACGTGGATGGATGGTCGGCGCAAGGGTGCCCAAATGGCGGATGAGGCGATACACGTGTACACCGATGGTTCACATAGTCCTAGGGGCGAAAATGATGGGCATCATGGTCATTGAATTTCATTTTAACTAATTTATATTAGTTTCCTTTAATGTTTGTCCCCGAATGTCAGTACATAATTGTTTAATAGAAGGTCAAATATTTGAATTTACACTTTCTTTTTTCAAAAAATTGCATACTTTGCAATAAATTACGAATTTAAAGTGGAGTTCTCATTTCTTGTATCGATCATAACTTCTGAACGGGTAAAGATATTTTAACCATTTCGTTTAAAATAAATCGTACAGCTCTATATTTTAAGCACAATCTTTTAAATTCTTGGTAGAGCTATTACTTATTTCTACTAGTTAGCACATTTTTCTGCTCTCTTTTACATAGATTAAAAAAATAAAAAAGAGTAACCTCGTTTGCCATAGAAATAACAAGAGATTTTCCTATGCCACCTAGAAAAAATTCATATATAATTTTGTAAAAAAAATTTCAAGTTTTTGTGAGCAGTTTTAAAGTAACTCCCTAGTGAGCTAGAAACTTGAATCCTTGAACATAGCTTAGAGTTCTACTAAAATGCAATACTTAGCATAAAAAAATCGACTAGATTGGAAAAGATGGAGGATATTTGGAAAATCCATACGAAGCATATGGAATCTTGCCATCGATTTTTAAGTGACTTCAAAGAGCAATAAACTTGAAACTTTACACATAGTTCAGGTCACCGTGACAATGCAACAAAAGAACAAATTTCCGTTGGTGGCGCACGGGTCGAAATAAAATGAAGAAAATCAGCAAAAAATACAAAATTAAAAACGAAATGGTCGCTAAATTATGAGAAGTTATACTTCTTTGCCATTAAAAAATAGTTTTTTGATGCATGCAAATAATTAATTACAACAAAATAATGAAAGAACTGGAAAAAGATAGTCAACATTGTCAATAGCCATTATCCCTTCGCAAAGATCCTGAGCCAGAAAAATAACAGCCATCATCCAGTGAGTTTTCTAGCTCCGCATCGCGCTCAATTCTCACGGGAATTCTCTGGATCACTGGGAAATTTGAGAAGCAGGGGTCGTGATATTTTCGTACACATGAGTTTTCATTAAACACATACGGCAAAAGGCCAGGCGGCGACCAATTTTTGATAAATATGGTTTATTAAAGGCAGCATTGCCAAACTAAAGACAAGTAATTAACAAATTATCTGGCTCACGAATTGAACCAGACTTCCATCTGGATTTACTTATGTACTTAATTGGTGCTTAACCGTTTAATCGGTTATGGCCGTCCAACAAGGTGCGCCAGTCGCTTCTTCACTCTGCCAACCGGCGCCAATTGGTCATACTAAGGGGTTTAATCCTTTTCCACCTGGTTTTTCCAGCGGAGTGGGGCCACCCTCTTCCTCTGCTTCCATAGCCGGGTTCCGATGGAAACATTTTTAGCCGGCGCGTAATCTTTCATTCGCATAACATGGCCTAGCCAGCGCAGCAGCTGCGTTTTAATTCGCTGGACTATGTTGATGTCTGCGTTAAGCTGATACAGCTCATCGTTAAATCTTCTTGGGAACTCGCCATCGCCAAGGCGTAGAAGTCCATAAATCTTTCGAAGAACTTTTCTCTCGAACACTCCCAGAGCCGCCTCATCTGATGTTGTCATGGCCCATGCTTCTGCCCCATATAGCAGGACGGGTACGATAAGTGACTTGTAGAGTATGATTTTCGTTCGCCGAGAGAGGACTTTACTTTTCAATTGCCTACCTAGTCCAAAGTAGCATTTATTGGCAATATTGCTTCTTCGCTGGATTTCAGAGCTGATGTTAGTGTTAATGCTGGTTCCCAAATAAATGAAGTCTTTTACTATTTCGAAATTATGGCTGCCAACGGTAGCGTAGTTGGCAAGGCGCATATGCGCTGACTCTTTGCTCGATGACAGCAGGTACTTCATTTTGTCCTCATTCACCAACAAACACATCTTTACTGCTTCTTTTCCAGTTTGGAGTAAGCAGAACTAACGGCGCGGGGTAAGGGTAAGGCCGATGATATCAATGTCATCAGCATATGCCAGTAATTGCACGCTTTTATAGAATATTGTTCCAGAGCGGTTAAGTTCTGCAGCTAGTATAATTTTCTTCAGCATCAAATTAAAGAAATCGCACGATAGGGGGTCACCCTGTCCGAAACCTCGTTCAGTTTCGCACGGCTCGGAGAGGTCCTTCTGACTGAGCTGATGGTGTTGCTCAACGTCACTTTGCACAGCCGTATAAGTTTTGCGGGGAAACTAAATTCAGACATAGCGGCATATAGGCAGCTCCTTTTCGTGCTGTCGAAGGCGGCTTTAAAATCGACGAAGGGGTGATGTGTGTCGATTCTTTGGCGCATTGTGAAAATCTGGTCGATGGTAGATTTACCAGGTCTGAAGAAGGCTAATTCCGCGATAGTTGGCGCAGTTTTCAGTATCCCCTTTCTTGTGGACTGGACAAAGAACACTTAGATTCCAATC
This sequence comes from Eurosta solidaginis, assembly GCF_040869045.1. NCBI lineage: Eukaryota > Metazoa > Arthropoda > Insecta > Diptera > Tephritidae > Eurosta > Eurosta solidaginis. Next base: position 116,542,794 of record NC_090322.1, on the reverse strand, counting down.
GTCGGGCATGAACTCGTCCGACCATATTTTGCAAAGAAGCTGATGCACGCGCCTTACCAAAATGAATAGCTCCGCGGGCAATCCATCAGAGCCCGCAGCCTTGTTGTTTTTCAATCTGGTTATCTGGTTATCTATTCTGACTTCGTCATAATCTGGTGGGGGACATTTATTCCATCATCATCGATTGCAGGTTCGGGTTCGTCATCCCTGTGCTGCAAATCTCTGTCTCCATTTAGGAGAGCAGAGAAGTGTTCCCTCCATAATCTAAATACTCTCTGGACATCAGTTTCAAGGTCACCGTTTTCGTTGTTACAAGAGTTTGCCCCGGTCTTAAAACCTTCCGTCTGTCGCTGAATTTTTTGGTAAAAATTACGGGCGTTATTCCTGGTGGCTAGCAGCTCAATTTCCTCGCACTTACGCCCGCGCCGTCTTTTCTTCCTGAAAAGGCGTCTCGCTTCCCTTTTCAACTCGCGATAGCGTTCACACACTTCTGTTGTTGCTCTCGCTTTTAACGTAGCCCTGTAAAATAAATAAAAAAATAAATGTAAGGCGTGATAACCTCCGGAGAGATCTAAGGCCGAGCTTCTCTTCCAATTTGCGTCGTGCTCATCTTGATTTTTCCCTACAAATTGGCTGGACGGGACTTACATGTTTTATACCGACTCCGAACGGCATCTGCAAGACAGATGAGTTTTCACAGAGAGCTTTTCATGGCAGAAATACACCCGGAGCGCTTGCCAAATACTGCCGAGGGGCGACCCCGCTTAGAAAAATTTTCTTCTAATTGAAAAACCTTATTTCTAAAATTTTGATGTTGCTTTGCCCGGGGTGTGAACCCAGGGCATACGGTGTGGTAGGCGGAGCACGCTACCATCACACCACGGTGGACGACGACGTAGCCCTGTAGGTAGCGTCTTTTCTTTCGGTTGCAACTCTGCATTCTTCATCGTACCAGTTTTTTTCTCGTTTCCGCCGGTAACCAATTTTTCCTCGGCGGCAGTACGAAGTGCTTTGGAGATATGCTCCCACTGCTTCTCCACGAAAATTCATCTGTCTTGCAGAAGCCGTTCTGAGTTGTCATAAAACATGTAGGTCCGTCCTGCCGATTCGTAGGAGAAATGAAAAGGAAGTAGGACGCAAATTGCCATATCGACCCTTGTGTGTTTTAGGAGACCAAACAAAATCGTTTCGAAAGGTTTAATGTAAATATCTGATAATATGAAGTACCCCAATGGGTTGTGAAACCAAAGAGCATAAATCAACAAGATACATCACTTAACATGTTGGCTTCGAACCCAAACTACTCGCTGATTTAAATTATGGTTACTGACATTTCTTTTTCAGGCTGTTCGCAAAAACACGGCGAAAACCACGGTTGCCACTTCGGACTCTGTTTGGTGCGCTGGTAACTTTTTGTCAATTTTGGTGCTTTTTAAGCAAGTAGCAACGGTTTTGATATTTTTGTCTTTTTCACTACTGCACAGATTCAAAAATTGTTCAATCATTTAATTGTAGCAGAACAAAGGCAATTCCGGAACATAAAAGAGTAATGTCGGATTTTAGGTTAGGTTAGGTTAGGTGGTAGCTGCCCTGATAAGGATAGCCACTTGGACAACACGAAGGTCCGTTGTGATACCACATACACCAAAAAGAACGGTGACTTAGATCTAGCTACTTAGAGAATCGTTGGGTAGCAACAATAAAGCTCCGAATGATACCGATCTCAACTTTGGATAAATCCTCGGGAGATCCAAGTGAGTCGCAACCGAAGTACTTTCGCCTAGTTCTGGCAAAAGCTGGGCAATCAAGCATAAAGTGATTTGGTGATTCCACCTCATCATCCTCCATACAGCTGCAGCAGGATGGAGTTTCCATTATATTGAGACGTACCGCATGGATACCCATGGGACAGTGCCCTGTCAAAATCCCAATGACCATTGATAGGTGAGCCTTAGTGAACCCAATTTTTTCAGCAGACCTCTTGCCATCCACTTTCGGCCAGAAATATTTTGCTACCCTGCAAGACGTGGTGTCCGCCCAACGTTTACTGAAGGGACTCGAGGCCCAGCTATGGAGGAGCAATCCACAGGTGGCCAGCGGGATCCCGAAATCCCTACAGCCATCTTCATCCGGTTCAGTTGTACCGATGCGGGCTAAGAGATCCGCTTTACAGTTACCCGGGATATCACTATGGCCCGGGACCCAGATAATCTTAAATGTAAAATAATTCGATGCAATCGCAAGCGAGGTCAGGCACTCCCAGACCACCCTCGACCGCACTGAAGTTGAGCTCAAGGCCTTGACAGCCGCTTGGCTATCAGAGTAGATGTTAAATTCCCTAACCATAGTAGCACTGGATAGCATTCCATCCACCGCATCCTTAATCGCAGCAACTTTCGCTTGGAATACACTGCAGTGATCAGCCAACTTAAACTTGCGGCTTACATTAGCTCTTGACAAAAGACCCCCCACCAACCTTTCCGTCCAGCTTCGACCCATCCGTGAACAAGTTAACCGGTGCCATGCCCCAGATAATTCCTCTTCCCCACTCCTCTCTCGGTGGAATGACTGGGGTGAAGGTTGTATAGGGAGCAGTTATCGGCATACAATAGTCCGTTCTGTCCGGTGTAAAGTCGAAACTGGTAAGAAGGCTAGAGTGTCCCAAATCAGAAAGCATATAACCAATATCACGAAGCCTGACCAACGACCGGGCCGCGGCTGTCTTTCCCGCAATATCTACTGGATGTATGTTCAGCATGAAATTCAGTGCCAAGGTAGGTGTTGTTCTCAGAGCGTCACTGATACCAATCAGCGCCGTCCGTTGCACCGACACTAACATTTTGGTGGTGCTCGCTGTGTCTAGTGCTTTCCACCAGACCAGCACCCCATAGAGCAGAATCGGTTTGACTACCATCTCATAAAGCCAATGTACTACTCCTGACGAGAGCCCCCATCTCTTTCCGATAGCCCCCTGCAGCAGTACAAGGCAACCGCGGCCTTCCTGGTCCTATATTCCACATTGGGTCTCCAGGACAGCTTCTTGTCCAGAACAATCCCCAAATATTTAAGCCTGTCATAAAGTACCAATGGTACGCCTCCAATCGAGGGAGTTCTGAAGTCGGGTATCTTATATCTCCTTTTAAAAAGAACCAATTCTGTTTTCCCGGGTTGACCGCCAATCCACATGATTCAGCCCACCTAGCCACAGTATCCAGGTAGCCCTGCAGAACATCGCGCAGGGTGTCCAGAAAATTTCCTCTGACTAGGATAGCTAGGTCATCTGCATGGGCAACCACCCTAGAACTATTGGCTTCCAGCTCCACAAGATGTTCGTTTACTACCACAACCCAGAGCAGAGGAGATAGGACACCCCTATGGCGTGTCCCTGCACACCTTTCTCTCAGTTATGGCCCCTCGTCACTCAGCTGCGACAATTCTGCTGCATAAAAGTTTGAAAATAAATTCAATCAGAGCCGCCTCGACTCCTACACCCACCACAGCTCCTTCGATTGCCCCCGGTAAGACATTGTTAAAAGCCCCCCCGATGTCTAGAAAGGCACCCAGAGCAAACTCTTTGTGTTCTAGGGACCCCTCTATTTGCTTTACAATCGAATGGAGAGCCGTTTTCGTTGATCTGCCCTTACAGTAGGCATGCTGTGAAGCCGACAGTAACCCCCGAGGAATCCTCTCGCTTAGGTACAGGTCAATCAACCGCTCAAACGTCTTAAGAAGAAACGACGAGAGGCTGATTGGCCTGAAATCCTTACGTGATACATGAGTGCTCCTGCCGGCCTTCGAGGTGAAGATGACCCTAACCGTGTGCCACGACTTAGGGATATAGTTAAGCCTAAGGCAGTTAGAGTAGTTGATGGCCAACCAGCGGCAGGAAATCCCTAAAGACTTTTGAAGTTGGGCAGGAATGATGCCATCCGGGCCGGGAGATTTATAGGGCTTGAAGGAATTTATAGCCCAAGATATTTGACCTTCCCGTAGTGGAATGGCAGGAATTTATGCATGGCCAGCGACCGCCGACCATACAGGCGAATATCCCTGCGCAGCTGGGACATCGGGAAATGATTGTCCAGTAAAAGCCTTAGGGACTCCTCGCTACTCATCGACCAGTCCCCACCATCATCTCTCAGATACCCCCGAGAGGCGGGATTCCTAGAGAGTATTTTTCAAAGCCTCGCGGATTCATTGCAGCCTTCTACGTTTCCGCAGAATCTTCGTCATGTATCTCGCTTGGCTATTCTTATTTCATATTTATAAACCCCCAGACTCACCTTATAGAGCTCCCAGTCCGAGGGTAATTTACTCCTCCTGGCTCTGTTGAAGAGACGCCGACTGGACGCTCTTAGGTCGTCAAGAGAATCCGACCACCAGGGCGGCTTGCCCTTTCCCCTGTAAGTTTTCAATGGGCAGGACAGTTGAAAGGTGCTATTGCTTGCCGAGGTGAAGTTTTCCACCAGAACGTCTATCTCAGACTCGGACAGGTCGGAACTAACGGTAGGCGCCGCAGGCAATAGCTCTCCCAGCTTCGTACAATACAAGTCCCAGTTAGTACTTTTAAGGTTCCTAAAAGATATTTTGCCGGGACGTTCTTCGTTCACCGAGAACTGAATATATCGGTGATCAGAGAAGGAGTACTCGTTGAGAACCCTCCTGCCAGATATCCGACCTTCCAGTTCTCTACTAACCAGGGTGTGGTCTAGGACCTCCTTCTTTACCGCAGTAATAAAAGTCGGGTCATTCCCCCTATTACATATACAAAGCCCCTCATCTACAATAAAAGTAAATAAAGACTCACCTCTAGTGTTGTTATCCGAGCTTCCCCAGATGCTATGATGGGCATTAGCATCGGCACCGATCAGCGGTGATTTTGCCCAGTATCGCAGGTGGTGGTCCCGCTACGTCCCCGTAGGGCATGTATGCTGAGACCACCCATATTTCATTACTTCCTCGCTCGAGGCAGACCGTGGTTACGCCAGCATTGCTGAAATTACAATAAAAGCTTTAATCTATTTTTTAACAAGTACACAGGATCTAGGCCTACCTGCCTCCCCATGCACCAAGGTGTTGAATTTTCCAGTCCTTAATCCAGAAATCTTACTGCCGTTACTACTCAGCCACGGCTCCTGGACAAGGACTATATCCACTCCGCCTTTTTCAAGGCAGAGCGAAAAATTTGCGGAAACCGGCTTAGAGTGCTGAAGATTGATTTGACGAATTTCCATCAAAACCGCTCTTCCGCACCCCATCCTTGGCGGATTCGTGTTAGTCGTGGCCATTCTAAAAAGTCCCCCCTCAAGGCCGCTATCGGGAGCCGTTTGTGTAGTCGCCGTTCAACGGTCTCGTGGTTATCTATGCTACGCAGGTAGGCCACGCCAGGGTTGACGCATTACCTTATGAGTAATGCGTTCAGAGCCAGACCGGACGTGAAGCGGAAAGATTTTCAACCGCACCTACACCACCAACTTAACGGCGACGGAGCCGGAACATACCTTGGGGCCCGCCACGGTTTTAACGGAACGTGAGCAGGGGCAGCATTAGCCTACCTGCCATTTCGGTAGGGTTTCACCCCGACCTACTAAGGTGGCAGAATACCGCAGCTAGCAGCCCAAAGTCATCAAGTCAAAATTCAATGTCAATAATCAAAAGCCCTAAACAATCCAGTTCGGTACCGTTGTGTACCGATCTTGACTCTTAAAGAGTCCTCCCTCCCCTGAGCTCGGCACAATGACTCAGGGGTGCGGGTTTTATCGTGTTGTCCTCTCTAGATCCGGCATTATCAGTAGAAGCGGGGGCACCTCGTGCAGGACGTGATAACTAATCACGCGTGACATTCGTTACTATGGCCGGTCTAAGACTGATAACAGTCCCTGATCCAGAGCCTGGAACCACTTGTGATATCCAAGCCAAGTATCTTAGCCCCCAATGTGGGATTTTACAAAAAACTTTGTAGATAGTTGATGAAACAACGGACTTGTCAGAACGAGAGGTCTTGTTTTGGTGGTTAGATATTTCGATCATTAAATTAAAATTTATTTCAAAATCACGTTTTATAAAGCTTGCCATTGATGGAGCCAATAAGATGGCCAGCGAAAAAATTAATTGAAAACAAAATTTTACATTTAGCGCATTCATGCGAATCGACTTGAACTAGGTAACCTGTCACTCTGCAAAATGGCTGAGTTTGTACCCCTTTTCTTATTCTGTAAGAAATATTGCCACGATTTTGTTATGCCACAACTTGTATGCTGCCACGACTTTGTTATGAGAATTTATCTCATTAATTCTCATACATCAGATGATGAATACCACTGTGATATTGATATATTTTGGGTCTTATTTATGTATATGGGCAAGTTGCTTTTAACTTTTAGCTTTTATTCTTAGTGGCAGCCACCGTATTGTGATGGTAGCGTGCTCCGCCTATCACACCGAAGATCCTGGGTTCACGCCCCGGACAAAGCAAAATCAAAATTTTAGAAATACGGTTTTTCAATTAGAAGAACATTTTTCTAAGCGGGGTCGCCCCTCGGCAGTGTTTGGCAAGCACTCCGAGTGTATTTCTGTCATGAAAAGCTCTCAGTGAAAACTCATCTGCCTTGCAGATGCCGTTCGGAGTCGGCATAAAACAAGTAGGTCCAGTCCCGCCAATTTGTAGGAAAAATTAAATAGGAGCACGACGCAAATTGGAAGAGAAGCTCGGCCTAAAATCTCTTCGGAGGTTATTGCGCCTCATATTTATTTATATTTATTCTTAGCTTTAAACAATTTTATTTCTCTTCTTTTAGCCTTTAATTTTTGTCCATATAGCTTTTTTTCTGCAAAAAAGTTCTGGCAACACTGCTCTAGTGTTTTGACATGCGGCGAAAATTTAAATGAAAAGTGGGAAGCAACTGTCAGTAACCACAATCTTTTTTAGCGAGTGTTTGATATCAAACATACGAACTGACGTCTCTTGTTATGTATGCTCTTTGATGAAACCTCCCGATATGTATTCAAATCAGTTTTTTGTTCGAACTCAGTATAATTAGGTACAAAAGTCAGATAGATCTTTGCAATTCCAATGAAAACTACTTTCCGAGGGGCACACTTAGGCCAACTGGCCCATTGTGATAAGAAAGTCCAATTTTGAGAGACTTCCAGCTTGCACTTTGCCACATTTGAATAAATGGGGCTACAAAACTTCATACTCAAAAAGTTTCCTGCAATTCTAATTGAATATGAGACCTTACAAAAACTTTTTCAAAGTATTTGATATTCGGTATGGGAGGCGACCACACTACTGACACATTTCGAAAATCATTTTTGCTATTAATTTACTCTCAGGTGTAAATTACTTAATTTATTTAATATTTAAACCTATCCTCGCACAACAGTTGAAGAATTATCTTGCATGTTCTTTAAAAGTCAGTTTCTTATAGATTTTTATATCTTTCAGAAATCGCTGGCACCCAATCTTCCTGAGGATCAAGCAATATCATTTTTTTTACAATGCCATAAGCTTATTATAGCTGTTTACCAATTGTTAAATGTGCAGGGGGCTGTGAAAATGGAAGCCATTCAGGCTGAATGCTCCGTCGGTTGGCTCAATGATGTACTTGTTTTGTTCACCGTTGGACTAACCTTATGCCAGCAGCTCAAGGACAAAATTAATGCTTTTAAAATGGATGAAACGAGTTAGTAAATTACCACAACACATACATATTATTAAATGTAAGTTTATAACAAAAACACATACATATACAGAATTTGCAGACCTACCTACATGCATACATAACTATGCCAAAACCAACATAATTATAAGCAGATATATGCGAATATACTAAGTAATACACAAGCATATAATATAAAACGAAGTTACATTTATATTAATATTATATTAATATGTATATGGTCTCATACAATAACCGCTTAAGTCGACTTAAAAATGATTTGGGTTATGAATGCCGAGGTAACCTTGCAAACTCACCGAACTAGGCGTCATAATGATTAGTAATGCGATTATTTTCCGATATTATTCGAACAAACATTTGTTTGAAATAATTTGAATAAAAGTTTACTATTCGAATAATAGCTTACTATACCTCTATTCGAATACCGCTATACGAATAATGATTTGCTAAAAAATACCTACCTACCCCACAGTTGTGTACGTACATAGATTTATATATGTATGTGTGCATAGCTGGATATGTGTGTATGTATATTTATACATATATATGTGTTTGTTTGAGGTTGTTTTAAAAAATGCTTTGATATTAGGGGGACTCATGAAAGCATATAAACTTATAAGGTGTAAAATTATATCCATTTACACACGCTGTTATATGAACGCACCTAGAAATACTCTTGATAAACTTGATTGTTTATCAGCTGTATTATTGCCAAACAAAAATTTTTTGATTGTTATACAAATTAAAAAATGCCAAGATTAAGTGAAAAATCAAAACTAAAACGTCTTTACTAAGATATTCTTGTAAATTACTTGCTGATGTTGGAGATTTCTGATGAAAATGCCTGCTGTAATGTCTGCAAGGTTGCATTCCTTTGAGTTTACCGCGTTTACACAATGAAATATGCGCGTAAATTTATACAAATTGTGTAAATGATTTTTCATACAAAATTTGACAGTTCGTTTACGCACTAGATAAATTTATACGTTTACACACTTTATAAGGCATTTATACGGTTACATGAGTCCCCCTATTAATTTATTTCAGTTATTTTTACATAATTATGATGGTGCAAGAGCTTTAAGCAAGATACATATGTATATCACGATCGAAAATCACTCTCAGCCCTATTGCGAGTGTCGATTAGCAGTAGAATAGACCTTTGTCGATCCGAGTCGATTGTGTTTTGTTTTCTTATTGTGTAACTTGATCTAAAAAAAATTGTCCCATTGCGAAAAGTAGACCGAATAACAATCAGCAGTTCAGTATTCGTTTACATTTTTGCCGCATTTGATAAGATTAAAATAATAATTAAATTTAGGTTATTTAGGGTAAATTCAAATAAAAAATGAATCTTATATATAAAAATGGCTGGGGGATCTAAATGGCGCCAAAAAATAAGTTTTGCCGTTGGTTTGGCTGGCCATTAAGTGGAAAAGGCAAGTCCTGAAGACGCGTCTGCTGGCAAGGCCATTAAAGAAGTTGTCCATATATACATAAGTGCGGCGTCGAATCATCATCACATTGAAAACTACTTTTAATAAGAGCGGACGATCAAATATACCATATTGCAAGTCATGGCGTTTGAATGAACGTCACGATTGTGGATTGGTTGGAACGTACACATATACATGTTCCTACGTACAAACAACGACCATGGTATAACTGTTTCGTTTTTTGCAAATAATTATTCGAATAGTAACGTAAGGTGTTTGAATAGCAAGGAACGGTATTCAATTAATAAGGGTTTCTAATAGCAGTATTAGAACAAACGAACAAAAAGTTCAAATAAAAGCGTTCATTATTCGAATAATTTTTGTTCGAATAGTCCCACCCGTAGTAATAACTAATTAAATACAACCAATATCGCAACTTTACATATTTGCAAAACATTATTTTGTCACACTTTATTGAAGCTGCTTTGATTACTAGTTTTAACAGATATAAATTTGAAACTGTAATTTTAATTTAAGACAAAGTATATATATTACTTAAGCGGTGTATTGTAGAAAACAGCGATGTAGTATGTACACTGCGCCCTGTATGCAATGCAATGATTTTAGAATTGTAAATTAGAATTTAAAAAGCGTCAGTTGAATTTAAGGATCGTCAATTTGAATTTAGACCCTTCCTAAAATCCAAATGGGTATTCTAAAATCCAATTGATGTTTTCAAAAATCGTCCCTTCCGGTTTTCTAAAACCCAATTTACGTTTCCTAAATCGAATTGACGTTGGTCATTCCGTCAGTGTCATGTTCATACACTTATACCATATGTATATGTATTTCCATACATCCATATAAACTTATTATACAGCAAAACAGAATAGGGTATTGGGGCGAATATGGTAATTTAAATCAATTGATCTCTGTCAGCTAAACTGGCGCTTTGTTTACTTAAAATAATTTAGCTTCTTAAGTGTTCTTTTTAATTAAATCCAAAAAGTAAAATCTCGAATAATTTTAATAAATATTGAGGCAAAGTGTTCAATGTTTTATAAAGCTTATAAATAAACCTTATAAGAACCTTATACCAATTTCACACAAAAGCTTATTGGACGAAATACTCAAATTTAAATCACAATCAGACCCGAACGTGTGTTGAAACGCATTGATTGAAATTAAAAAATCATAGATTTTATTGGAACAAATCGGGCGAAAAGCTCCAAAATAAGTAAAAAAAAAATTTGGTTGTGGCTAGTGTGGCTAGAATTCAAAAAGAAAGAGTTAAATTTCCTCAAGAAAACCAAAACAACTTGCAAAAAGAGCTAAAAGTACACATGTATTTTCAAGTATATGTAAGTTTTCACATATATTTCAAATTAAACTTTTCAAAGTTAGAAAAATATAGAGCTAACTCAACCAATAAATACATATTACTATTACAAAACAGTAATATGTATTTATTTTATATTTTGAATAATAAAACTACGTTAAGTAAGCAGTGAATGCTTTGTTTCGCTCGTCTTGTCATCAGCAAATGCCAGCCGTTTAAGAGGCCATCCTATAAAAACCAACCTATAAAAATGTGCACATGCAACATACATGTTTTACATTAGCTAGCTGTGTGGAGAGAAACACGTTGCTTGGGCTTGTAGCAAATCAAAAACTGCTTTATTTAATATTTTCTTCTATTTATAACTTAAAGCTAAAAGGTATGTAATTTTTATGACTAAGTCAATCATTGGTGTGAATGGACAAGGGTAATCTGAGTTCGGAATGTACAAGGGTAATCTGAGTTCGCATATGCTGACCGTCAAGTAGGTCAGTAGGTATCCAATATGGAAATACCGAAAGTGTATTGCACTGCATATGAATTGGGCAATCTGAGGTGGATGACTCAGGCGATATTGTTATATTGGAAAAATGTAATTGCGCTGATTACCGTTGTCCATTACAGCTGTGTATTTTTACATCTATATACATATACACTTAAACTTTATATGGACTGCTAAGCGTTAAACTTTATCTACATTTCTGAAATTGCTGCGCAGAAAATTAGTACTCCTAAATTTCAATACGCATTATACTCAGATGCAACTGAAATTTGTGTCTATGTTTTACCTCTAAACTACCTCTATGTATTACCTCCACAAATGGTGTGTGTCCACTATACACCGCAACCGATGCAGCTAAAGGTTTTTTTTTTTGTCTTATTGGACGTTGGGTGCGCACTACCCTCAAGTGGCCCAATGAAACCGGGCTAATCCTGTTCATATGTTCGCACCCCGGGGGACCGCCGTTAGGCATAACGTCACGGGGAGAAAGACGATTTAGTCGCCACTACTTCGTATGCGCATTTCTCTGCGCTACTTTTCAGCATGCATCAATTTCGTCATAACTATAAAGGCCATCTTGCTCACAGTAGTCCAACAATCTATTTGTCCGCACATCCGTGGAACTAAATTCCAAATGGAAGGCTCATCTCCAAAAACTGTGCCGTGAAAACGAGGGCAGTGAAACATGACATGTTCTGCGCTTTCCAATTCGGAGGAACAGTGTGGACAGAAAGGATCCTCCTCTATCCCACGCTTATGTCGGACACCGTCCGATAAGCACATGCTATTCGTATAGCAGTAATGCGGTAGGCTTCTAGTATATCTTTTTGGTGGACCATTTTAGATCCGTGCCATACTGGTGCTACATATAATATTATAGAGCTTGTTACGTTGGATAATAGCTGATGGGTAGCTTCGCCTGAGCCGCCGATGTTGGGCATTATTCGCGTTAGGGCTCCAGTAACTCTAGAAACTTTCTCCCCCACCGCCCTGAAGTGCTCATTTAAAGTTAGTTTTGATTCAATGATTACTCCTAGATATTTCAAGGAAGGCTTTGAATTTATTTGATAATCTCCTTTGGTTAGGACTAACTCATCCACAGTCCGCTTTGAGCTCACCAAAACCACTTCTGTCTTATTGCTAGCCCTTTCCAGCACCATGTTCGTCAGCCATTCCTTTATTCTTCCCACGGCGTCATTACATAATGCTTGCAGCAGATCAAGTTCCTTGGCCACTGCTACTACTACAATATCATCTGCATAGCCGACAATTTCCGTGCCTCCGGAAAGGTCATTTGTAGCACACCGTCATACATCGACTTCCAAAGAGTTGGACCTAGAACAGATCCCTGAGGGTATACAATATAGCCAACAGAGGTGTGTGTCTCCTCTTTTCGGTACAAGCCTTTCAGTAACTAGTTATTTAACTACTGTCGCTAGATGGGTCTCCTAAACATTATCTAAATGTGGATAAGCGCTTAATTTACCCGCAAATGTATATGTATATACGTGTAAAAAAACACGGCTATTGTCGCAAGCATGCTATTTCGTTAGGGTAATCGCGCACATACGGCGCTGTGACGCGATTACACTCAACACATGTGTAGTTCTTCAAATCGCTTTGAAAATTCCAAGCGGTACGACTCGGCATCATTTTCAAACCGGTAGTTAAGTTTTCCAGACGGTTAGAACGATCGTATGAACAATTTTTGGGAGGCAATGCGTATTGAAAATTGGCGGTTCGCTACAAATTCTTGAATAACACTAAATATGTATGTTGAAATTTATTTAGGTTTTGGAAAATGAAAGGCGGAATCTTATTTTTTGAAGCTATTTTTTTTAATTTCAGGCATTCGATCTTAAAAATGCTTATTTAGTTATTACTTTGTCGGTATAAAAAAGGTATGTGAGAAATTGGTATTACGCAGCTTTGATGCATCTATACGTTTACCGACAGAGTAAACGCCAGTAAAAGCGAGCATAAACAAGTTGCTGTGAGGCAGAGCTAACAGAGAAAATCTCATTGACGATGGCCGATGATGGCCGAGCCACAATGAACGTTTTCATATAGATGCTTTCAACGAAATCTTATGGATTATGAATAGATTCCAAGTACTTTTATGGAGAACGACAGCGAGCGACACTAGCGCCATCTGACATGAAAAAGTAGGCAACTTCCAACTATTGTTGCAAGCAAAGCATAAGAAGAATTCGACATTTGCTTTGGCTATAAGTGCTTTCACACTCTACAAGTAAAATTATTTTTCTCACTTGTTGGTTCTTTTCTAACATTTATTAATTAAACAATTAAAAACTGTATTTTAACAGAAGAATAAAAGGCAAAATATATTAGCAAGTATTTTTGTGAAATAAGTTTCAATTGCTTAGTCTGAATTTTCTTTATATTTACAAACGCAACATCTTGGTGGTTATGGCGTTGCCACTGTATGCATAATGCGTTGAACGCATCTACATTATGACAAAGTTGATTGTGACCCGGCCATAAGTTCTTTCGTACTCAACATCGCAAATGCCCTGTTTCTTATCAAATATATATATATTAAAAGCATAAAAATAATTATTAATGTAAAGATATACCGATATTATTGGATAAAAAAAACACCTTAAGGCCCGGTTTTCAGTAGTTGGTTAAGCTAAGATTAAACTAAGTTTGCTTAAACTCTAGTCTACTGCTCTTCTGAGCAATTTTTAAGAATCAGTGTAAAGCCGCCTATGGGTAGGCTTTTTTGTACGGCAACATTCGTTTTTTATTATCTAGATAATTTGTAGATACGACAAAAGCTGGATTTTGCTTACCCAACAAACATTTAAAACATATTTCTCCAGCGAAATATATATCTAGTTCCGGAGGTGATATCCAACATCATTATCTAGTTATTCTTAAACCAGATAGTTCTGAAGTTGATATCCAACTTCATTTACAATCACTGTCCTACCTTTGAGAAATTTTGTTAAATTTATAGTTCTCGAGTTGATCTCTAATATCATTAGCATTTTCAAATAATTATGCAACCTTTGAGAGATTTTGATAAATGTTCAGTTCTCAAATGAATATTCAACACGTTTCTCCAGTTGATAGCCTACATTGGATGTCGAGTTGAGGTGAAGTTGGAAAAAAAAATCTCCTATTTGGTACCACCAACAGCTATTTATTGTGAGAAATAAACACCTGATTGATAGCAGTAATGAAGCGTAATTTGTCGAAAATAAATTATATATATATATATATATATATTATTTTATTTTCGTGAAAATACTGTAGTATTGGAATCTTACACTTCAGTCCAAGTTGCGAACTATACTTTTTTCAACTTAAGTATGTAATAGCATTTTTCGCTTTATAAAAAATTCCCTCTTTTGCTGAGTACTCTATGATTCTCACGTTGAGCCACTGTTTCGTAACAACTCTTAAATTTTAGAGGTATGCTAATAATTATCAACATGAGCTCTAATGGTACTCAAGCCCAACTGCTTGTGGGTATATTCGACGCCATTTCGAACGAACTCAAATCACCGATAGTTTCACCCTGCCAGATCGGCCGCTTAAGCTCAGCTTAAACTTCAGTTAAAGTGGACTGACAAACTTCAGAATAAGTTTAAGCGTAGTTCAACTGGCAAACTGTACTGAAAAACGGGCCTAAAGCCCTAAATAAATGTGCAGAAACACGGCCAGCTGCGCTGCTAGTTTTTCTGCTCCTCTTTTGTTTTGTAGACACATATATATGAGAAATCTCAATGCCACGAATTAAAAGCGTAGTCATTGGTGCCGTTTGTCGTATCGCTGTAGTCGTATCCCTAACGTAATCAGCTGTTTATCGTTACGACGGTAAACCAAAAACAAATTGGTTAGCTACGATACGGTTACGACCTTAGCGGCACCAATAATCGATTGCATTGATTCCCATAAGGTTGGTCGAAGCAGCTGTTACAAGGTTACCGATACGGTTACCGATAAAGCACCAATGTCTGCAGCTTAAAGCGGGGGATAGACGAATAAACAGATTTCACTTGAAACGGATTGCATTAGATATGGCGCTGCTTACGAATAGATTACATGTTGTATGAATTAAGCGGAGATTCCTAATTTTTTTTAAATGTATGAATACATTTATTTGAAGCAATTTTTTAATTAAATTTATTTTAAAATTTATTAAAAATTAAAAAAACGTGATATCATGATGGACAAGGCGTTTCGATTATACCTTGTAAATCTCTTCTTCTTTGTTGGTGGTGGTTTCAAAGAAACTGGTATTTGCCGCCACCAAGAAAAGCACAACTTTAACACATGATAAAATACGAAGTATGTACTGTGTAAATAATAAAATATGCAAAGAAGGCGATTGGGAAAAGTTTACAACAACTAAGGCATAATGTGGCTGAATGCTTTTGTAACACTTCAAGCATCGTAGGAGTGCGTGTTCAAACCCCACTCCCGGGAGAAAATTCTTTGAAGAGATCTACAAGGTATTATCGAAACAGCTGTCGCGTTGTCCTTCCTGATGTCACGTTGTTTAAATTTTTCCCGAATTATTAAATAGATTACATGTTATTAAAAATGTTTGATATTCTTGCAGTCTGTTTCGCATGGCGGAACCAGGAACAGTGACCGCCGGAATCAGCTGATTGGTACTTTTTTTAATATAACACTTTTTGATGCTTCAATATCCGGCGCAGTACGATTTTGACATAAATCTACCTTTTTACAAAAAAAAAATACGTGGAATTTCTATTTATGTTTGTATGTATGTCACCATGCTGCCACCTTGTACGGTTCCGCCATGCTGCTTCGTGTGTGTGGGCATGTTTTCATCGCTACCTTCGGTTTCAGCAATCGGTTGTGTCTGTCATTGTGGATAAGACAAGTGTGACATCTTCGGCATAGACGTCAAAATTACAAATATAATGGATCACCTGATTTTCAAATTGACTATCGTGATCTCATCCTGTACCTATCTCTTTCTATCACCCGCTGAAGATAGCCGACCGAGTGCGTCGCCATATTGAACATCCTGTCATAATGCTGCCAAAACGCTAAAAGGTAGCCATCTTGAACAACCTGTCAGGCAGTTGATGGATAAGATATTACACTTGTTTTGTCCACAATGGTGGGTGTGTAGCGGACTTTTTGCTTTTTGTCATTTCTTTTGTGTCTTCGCGGAGTAAACATCAGCGGCAAAATGATATCAATGGACAAGGTGTTTATTGAAGAATTTATCGAACTAAATTAAATTAAGTTAAATTTATGTATGTAAAGGTGCAAGTGTGTAACGAAGCAGTTGAAACAAGTTGCTGAAACCGATTAGATTGTCTATCCCCCGCTTAGATAAAATTTTCAATTATTTGTTCTAAAATCATATCACATTGATTTTAATGAACAAAGGTCTCTTTAGAGACATACAAAAATTGCGTTTAGTATCAACTAAATAAGTTTAATACACAATGTCTATCCCCCGCTTAGATAAAATTTTCAATTATTTGTTCTAAAATCATATCACATTGATTTTAATGAACAAAGGTCTATTTAGAGACATACAAAAATTGCGTTTAGTATCAACTAAATAAGTTTAATACACAAAAATGATTTGCGTTTTTGGCATTTTGTCTTGTGATTGTTTGCATGTTCAAATCATATATGTAATACTTCTATATCACTACTACTAAACTGTGCAGCCTGTCAAACATTACAGTACATATATACAACGAGAGAAGGAGACAAAATATCAAGGCTGTCGCTAAATTTTTGTAAAAAAGGGGCTTAAATATTTCAGCGCACAAAAATAAAGGTCCGTTTGTCGCACCATCTGTAGACGTATGTAATATTTGTATAGTGTCAGAGAAAGCTTTAAGACAAGTTCTCAAGGCATGCCCAATTGGAAATGCAAAGTTAAGTTTAATAAATAACATTTTTCAAAATACAAGTGAGGCATTCTCCAATAGTATCATGGACGATCACATAGCCATCGAAAATTTATTTAGCAATGACATCTTTAATAATCACCGGACAGAGCTGTGTAAGGAAGTAATAAGTTTTTATTTGGATATTTGTTTGTTTTTTGAAACGAAAAAAAGCACGGACGAAAAAGAATATGTTAGAAAAAAATTTACAAAATTGATATAATTTCAACACTAATAGCAGCCAGCTCAGTACTCATATTTTGTTTACTTCATCAAAAATTTACTTCTTTAAAAAACTCAAAATAAGTAAAATTTTGAAAACGTTTATATATCGCTTCTAATTCACTTTAAATTATTTTTAAAAATGTTTAAAGAAATGTTGACATGTATGTATAAGTATATTTTTATACTTGTATATTTGAATTGTTTTCATTTCAAAAATATGAATTCTTCGCCATGTTTTTTTTTTACTATTTATGTAAATAATGTACTTTTTATGGCTGCAGCCCATGTTTAAATAATAAATACATCAAGCTTTGTATTGTATTTGTTGGCCTTTTCATTGTTTAATCAACTAAACTGAGATTTTACAACAATTAGTATGCAGAAGTTGGGTAAAGGGGATAGTGACCCGTTGTTACCCCTTTAATACTTTTTTTACACACGCTACTACAATTCACTAACACTAACAAAGCCCGCGCATGCGCAGAACATACATTTGCACAGTTTCAGCAAATAATGATTGACAGAAAATTTGCACATTAGGAATATAGGAAGGTATTGATATAGAAGTACTATATATATGGTTCAAATCTCTCTACACATCTATTATAGGTATAACGCGATCACACATACATTCACAAATGTTCATATACATATGTATATACCTATAATACGTACGTTACAACGATAAAATCCAATATGTATTTAGAATTTTATGAATTTCAACAAAAAATATTGACAATAAAATTATAATATATGAATATTATCAAAATTTCCGTAAAAATGCGTTTCTCTCCCTAAATTACGTAAAACTGTTTTTAAAAACGTAATAAATACTTGCATATATGAATTTAAATTGAAACATAAAAGTTTCTCCAGTTGTCAGTTCGGCGTTCTTAATACTTAAAAATATAATGCTTAAGTAAGTAATAATATATACTCTAGTATACAAAAATGTTCTTTACCACTGCTAGAAGTACTTAAAAAATTTACTACTACCATTAAGTGTATGCATTTGAAACAAATTGCAATATTGTTAATTGCACTTACTAGTTTAAGAATACAAATGTGTAAATTTAAAATAAATTGCTCATAAAAACTCATAACAAAATCTGAGGATCTCCCACATCTTGTGATTATACATTATACTATACAAACGTTAATGTGTGTGTTTTTTTTTATCTACGGTCATATTGTTAAAATGTTGCTTATGAGCACAGCAGATACAACCCGCCACCGTCTCCATGTATGCCATTTTGCTTTAACATCACGTGCTTTGACATAACGACTGACGAAAATACTTTTATTTGGCAGTAAATTCGTTATCAAAACAATAACACAGGCCGACAAGATTTAACCAACATTCAGACCAAGAAACCAAACTATATATTTCCGAAGGTTTATGATGCGCTGAATCCAAATCTGGCCTCAGAATTGCTCTATCAGCTGGTTTTCGAGATATCCTAACCTAAAAGTGCAAAAAAACCGTTATTGCCCATATTCCAGGTTATGTAGCCTTGCAGATGTTTTCTTTTACCAAAATTAAAGGATGTCATCTTTAAATACAAGTCTTCTTCTTTCAAATGGAGTTGAGTTTGCTCAAATATCATTTTTTTTTCGCCTAAATATCATATTTTGTAATTTTCATGTTTCTAAATTTTCCTACACCTGAAAATCGATTGAGATAACATAGACATGATATAGTCGATTACTAATTTTGTTGAATTGAGTCTTATTTTTCCTAAAATTTTGTCTCACACCATAAGTGTGCTAACTCACCCTCGGGTACCAAGTCACACACAGCCTTAACCCCTAGAAACCATCCTTATCATACCGCAAGCAGGCTAACCCACTTAACCCTGGGGACAGCGTTTACTCGCATATTTTTCTTAAAATAAGTCTTATTTATCTAGATATCTGACACCACAAGTGGGCTAACCAACTTAACTATTAACCCATCAACTCCCGTATCCCCTAACCCCTAGAAACCACCCCTACCACACCACAAAATATGGAAATGCGATATCTCAGCGAAAAAAAAGATGATATTTGAGCAAACTCAATGCCATTTGAAAGAAGAAGACTTGTACTTAAAGATGCCAGCCTATTTTTTTGGCGCAAGGAAACATCTGCACGGCTACATAACCTCAAATATGGGCAAAATCGTTGTTTTTTACACTTTTAGGTTGAAATATTTCGAAAACCAGATCTTATAGAGCAATTTTGAGGCCAGATTTCGATTCATCGCATCAAAATCCTTCGAAAATATATAGTCCGGTTTCTGGGTCTAAGATTATGTCGGACTGTGTAATAGTTAACTGATATCATTCCCTAGTTTTAAACGCCAATTTTTCACACGCGAGGACTAAAAATGCCAAGAAAAAAAATAAATGGGCAACATATATGGCGAGGCTGATGTTGTTGTAGCAGTGCTTCGCCCCATCCAATAGGCGCGATCACTCACAAATTGTCATCAATCTCCTTTAACGACAGTCCAAGGAAACTTGCAGTTTCAACAGGGGCGGACCAGAGGTAGAGGGTGTTAGATGCGTTGGTTCCACATTGTAATTAAAGAGATGGTTGGTGTCATGTGGGGACACCTTGCAAGCAGAACATACATTATGTGTGTCGGGGTTGATTCTGGATAGCTAAGAGTTTAACCTATATTGTCGGCAGCATCCATATCGAAGTTGGGCTAGAGTGACACGCGTCTTCCTAGGAAGAGTGCTTTCCTCTTTTTGCGAGTTATAAATACCCTGATATTTAAGAACGGTTAAGTTCTGACGCCTCATTGTGGATATCACTGAGGACTTGTTTGTATTTTTTGTCTTCATACGGCTGTGTTCTCAGGTGCCGTATTTTATCATAATGCTTGCGGAGATGACTTCTTAAGACCCTGGGAGGTGGGGTCTCTGTCTGTTGGGATGCCCAAGTGTCTGGGTATTCAACAGAAACTGTTTGTTTAGCATTTCACTTCTCTCCCTAATGGGGAGTAGTCTCGCCTTACTGCGTAGGTGGTGTTCTAGACATAAGAAGACAGCTCGATTCTGAGAGCAGTGTTTCGGAAGGCCTGAATTTCCTTCCAGTGAGTAACCGGGTGACCATATCGGGGACGCGTAGCATGCAAGCGACTGGCCAATTGCTTTGTAAGTGGCAATGAGCGTCTCTTTGTCTTTACCCCAAGGGCTGCCGGCAAGAGATTCGAGAATTTTATTGCGTCTCTGGATTTACATGGCACAATTGCGGTTGCATGCTCGCCGAAATGTATGGTCGACCTTTGCCATGTCCATGTTGTAAATAAGGTCGCCGATGATTTGGTCGGTGACAATATCAGGTTACGCTAGGCGAAAAAACTGGGGAGATCAGGGAGCTATGTTTACTTTATTACAAAGCTCATCGATAGGTGATTATCGTGCAGTGATCGGCGTATGATACAATGGTAACTCCTTCTGGTGGGGAAGGGAGCTTCGATATGTAGAAGTTAAACCAAAGCGGGGATAGGACACCACCCTGTGGTACCCCTTGTTTAATTCTTCTGGGTTTATATGTTACGTTCGTGATTTGCTCCGATGCTCGCCGCCAAGTGTCGTGGTAACTTGCTTGCAGTAACATGCGTGGTTAACTGTATCAAAGCTTTTTATGAATCTAGCGATACGAGTACTGTTCTGTGGTGGGGTTTTTGATTCAATCCACAATTTATCTGCGTGTTAATTGCGTTTAGCGAGGTGGTAGGGCTACATATGTAGTTTTCGAAAGCCGTGCTGATGATTGGCAAGACGCAAATTTGCAGTGAAATAAGGAAGCAGAACGGCTTCAAGTGTCTTGTCTGCTGACGATAGGAGGGATATCGAATGATAAGATTCTCCTATGTTGGCTGGTTTCCCAGGCATTAGTAGCGGTACCACCTTAGCCATTTTCCAATTTCGGGGATGGCGTAAGTGGGCAAGGATATGTCGAAGACATGCGCTAGATAATTAAATCCCTTTTTGCCAAGTTTTTTAAGCTATGCCGTCTGGGCCTACTGCTTTAGATGGTTTAGTATGTGCAATGGCATGTTCAACCTCTTTGGCGGTAATGGTAATTGACGACGCGCTGTGTTTATGTTTGTGTGCCCGCCGTCTAGCTTTGTCAACCGTACAATGCAGATTGTAGGCAGAAAGCACTCACGCATTTTTTCACATCCGACAGCACTTTATCGCCAAAGGCGATGGATATTTTGTCGTTGTGCTTAGTCGGGTTCGAGGTTACAATTCTTTAAGTAAAAGGAAGTTTGGTCTGGATTGTTCCAGCGGGAATAAAACGTGGCGACGCGGAGTTAATGACCTAGCGGAAAGCAAGCTCCATTTGACGGGCGTTTTTTAATTATGATAAATTCGGCTGATCGCTCGAGCGAAAGAAGTATGGATAGGTGGTCAGTTAACGTAGTTAACAAATCTTGCGCTCACGATGGAAATGTCTGGCGATCTATAACAGCTTCCCACCACACGTGTGGGGGCGTCCCCGTTTTTCGTGCAGAACACCATTTCTTCTCTTTGGTCTGCCAGCATCTCACCTCCGCTGACCGCCTGTAGATCGGAATGCCTGATGTCAGGGCAGTATCCACTGAGGCTGCACGTGACATGAAGGATGTAGATGTTGATAATTTCTACATTTGCATCGCCTGACCGGACAGATCCTATTAAAACAAAAAAAAAACACAGCCAACTTTACTGTCAGTTTCTTCCTTGTCTTGTATCTGCTTAAGCCATTATTCCAAAGGCGATCGCAGTGATGTGATTGTAGCGTGCTCCGCCAACCACACCAAAGATCCTTTGTTCAACTCTCGGGCAAGGCAACATCAACATTTTTAAATTAGAAAATAGTTTAACAGTAAAACAAAAACGTCACTCATAACAAGTTTCTAGATAATTGAGAAGGAGTGGCCAGTCCTAAATGGACACACATTTTCAAATGATACTGTTGACATTATAGCAGTGTTATGAAAGAGCACACATACAGGCCAAAAATCACAACAAGGCAAATAGATTTGAAATTAAGACAGATATTTGCTTGTACCTATTGCGCTTTGGTCTGAAAAAAATTTATTGCATTTGGTTTGAAATCTTTTGGAATTATTGCGTCTTTGTTTGGAAGTTATTGCATTTTAAGCATTTTGGTGTGAAGGGTATTAGTTTATTATAGAGTAAAAGGTCTGGTGCCGTTATTTCAACGACCCTGAAAAAATAGTTGGATCATGTATAAGTACTGTAATATGAAGTACATGACTCAGCTCCAACTTTCGTTGGGAGTGATCCATTAAGTAATTTTTCGGGACTTTTCGAATAATTTTCATCCGCATGTGTTCCATGGAGTCCTCTGAGGAGGACATCGCAATGTAAATTGGACCACATTTTTTTATGTATTAGGGTCAGTTGTTGAGTACTTTTTACCTCTTAAATACTCATAAAGTACTCCTGAAATCGTCCTCAAGGACTATACTAGCACCTTATCTGCGTTCATATAAACATAACAAAATTTTCAACTCAAAAGAATTAAAGTTTGTATGAAATGATTGCGTTTTGCTGTGAAAATATTCACAATAGTGCCATAGTACAAATAGATTTCTTTGTGTGCTCACAATCGTTTATTTCTAACAGATTATTTTAATAAAATAAAGCACTACGACCGAAATTGCTCAAAGCTCGCTAATAGCCCGAATCTCCATCTTTACAACCAAAACTTTATTCATAGACGCCAAATGATCCCGCAAAGTCCCGAAATGACCCCGACAGGATCCCGGACGGATCTCGAAAACCATCCAGAAATGATGCCGGAAGATACCACTAATGATCCCCAAATTATCCCGAAGGAAGGGTCCCCAAATGATCGCGAAATAGTTCCGAAATTCTCCCGGAATAGTCCCGAAAATAACCCCGACGGGATCCCGGACGTATCCCTAAAACTATACAGAAATTATCCCGGAAGGGTTCCAAAATGATCCCGAAATGACCCCGGCGGGATCCCGGACGGATCCCGAAAACCATCCAGAAATGATCCCGGAAGGGTCTCGATATGACCCTAACGGGATTGCAAATAAGGTGTTAATAAAGCAGCAGGCGCGTTGGAGCGAATGAAGAGTTACATAGAAAAATACAGGTAAAGCTAATAAAAGCGTGCTAATAAAAACAATTGGAGGATGGCGGATGGCGGGAGGAGAAGGAGAGGACCACTGATCGTTTTTCCAAAATTGTTTAGATCTCGATCTGTAGGTGCCAGATACCAAAAAGTATTGATTTCGGAGAAAATGTATATTGAGTTATAACAATTTATAGATTTTACACCAGAGGGGAAGAGAAGGGGGAGAGGGGGTGGGGAGGGTGTCACTGCTCACTTTGTAAGCCCTCGACTTATTTGACCCATTGAGTCTGTAATATTGGTGAAGGCGCGTATACGTAAAGTTATAATGTGTAAAAATTATTAAAAAGTAATTTTTCGAAGGGGTCGTGGGAATCCCACCCCCTTTCCATGTTCGAAAAAAATGTCGCTAGTAGACTATTGTCTGTGTCCCTAATTTCATCAAAATCCCTGTAGCCGTTCTGGCGTGATTCAATAACAAAGACGAAAAAATACAATAATTAAATTATAACTGTCCCTAGGGGGCGGGGACCGCCCCCTTTACAAAAAAATATAGTTTGTAGATCCTTCTAGACTATTGGCTATATGCGTGCCAAATTTCATCGAAATCGTTCCAGCCGTTCTTGCGTGATTGAGTCACAAAGACAAACGTCTGGACAAACATCCAAACTTTCCCATTTATAATATACTAGCCTTTACCCGCGGCCCCGTCCGCAAGGAGAAAATGAAATATATGGGCTATTCAGGTTAGCCTGCTTATAAAGTTATCTGTTTACAATTTTGTTTCTGGGTAATGCATTTTATATTTGGAATTGAGTAAAAAATGAACTAAATGAGCTGATAACCTGATAGGATCTCCAAAAGATCCCGAAATTATACATAAAAAGCCACGAAATGACCCCGACGCTATCGCGTATGGATCCCTAAAACCATCAAGAAATGAGCCCGAAGGGTCTTCAAAAGTTCCCGGAAACACCCCGAAATGACAAGGACACGATTATAGAGTTATCCAGAGAACCACACAGAAATGATCCCTGAAGGGTACCAAAATGATCCCGTAATAGTCCCGAAAAAGTTCCGAAATGACCCTGACGGGCTCCCGGACTGATCTCAAAAATCATACAGAAAATATCCAGGAAAGGTTCCTAAATTATCCCGACATATTCCAGGAAAAGTTGCGAAATGAACCCGAGGGGATCCACGACGTATCGCGCAAACCATACAGAAATGATTCCGGAAGGGTCCCAAAATGATTCCGAAATAGTCCGGAAATGACCCCGATGGGATCTCGGACGGATCCAGAATTGATCCCGGAAGGGTTCCAAAATTATCCCGAAAAAGTAACAAAAAATCTCGAAATTACTCCTACGGCATCCCGGGCGGATCCAGAGATGACCTCGGAAGGGTTCCCAAATTACCCTGATGGATCCGGCAAACCATCAAGAAATGATGCCGGAAGGGTCCCCAAATGATCCCGAAATAATACAGAAAAAGTTATGAAATGACCCCTAAAGGGTCTCCAAATGATCCCGAAATATTCCCGAAAAAGTTCCGAAATTACCCTGATGGGTTCCCGTACAGATGCCGAAATCCATCCAGAAGTGATGCCGAAAGGGTCCCCAAATGATCCCGTATTAGCCCTGAAAAAGTTCCGAAATGACCCAGATGGGCTCCCGGACGGATCCCGAAAACCATCCAAAAATGATCCCGAAATAGTCCCGAAGAAGTCCCGAAATGACCCTGACGGGATTTCGAACGGATCCCTAAATTACCCTGACGTGGTCACGGACAGATCCCGAAATCCATTCAGGAATGATCTTGGAAGGGTCCCAAAATGATCCTGAAATAGTCTCGGAAAATTCCAGAAATTACCCTAATGGGATCTCGGACGGATCCTGAAAACCATGCTTCAATGATCCCGACAAAGTCCCGAAATGAACCTGACGGGATCCCGTACGGATCCCGAAAACCATCCAGAAATGATGCCGGTAGGTACTCCAAATGATCCCGAAATAGTCCAGAAATGACCCTACGGGATCCCGGACAGATCCCGAAAACCATCCAGAAATGATGCCGTTAGGTACCCCAAATGATCCCGAAATTGTCTTGAAATGACCCCGTCGGAATCCCGAACGGATCCCTAAAACTATCCAGATGCCAGAAAGGTCCCCAAATAATCCCCTAACATTCCCGAAATGACGCTGAGGGAATCCCGGAAGGAACCCGAAAACCATCCAGAAATGATGCCAAAAGGGTCCACAAATGATCCCGTATTAGTCGCGAAAAATTCCCGAAATGACCCCGACGGGATCCCGGACGGATACCCAAAACCATCTAGAAATGATGCCGGAAGGTACCACAAATGATCCCGAAAAGGCCGTGAAATGGCAACGGCGGGATCCCGGATGGATGCAGAAAACCATCCAGAAATGATGCCCTAAAGGTTCCCAAATGATCCCCAAATAGAATCCCGAAAACCATCCAGAAATGATGCCAAAAGGGACCCAAAAGATCCCGAAAAAGTCCCTAAATGACCCCATTGGGATCCCGAACGGATACCGAAAACCATTTAGAAATGATGCCGGAAAGGTCCTCAAAGGATCACCTAATAGTCTCGAAATGACGCCGACGGGATCCCGGATGGATCCCGTAAACCATCCAGAAATGATGCAGAAAGGGTCCCCAAATGATCCTGTATTAGTCGAGAAAAAGTTCCGAAATGACCCCGACGGGATCCCGGACGGATCCCGAAAACCATCTGGAAATGATGGCGGAAGGTACCCCAAATGATATCGAAAAAGTCCTGAAATGACCCCGACGGGATCCCGGCCGAATCCCGAAAACCATCCAGAAATGATGCCAAAAGGGATCCCAAATGATCCCGAAAAAGTCCCGAAATGACCCCAATGTGATCCCGAACGGATAACGAAAACCATTTAGAAATGATGCCGGAAAGGTCCTCAAAGGATCACCTAATAGTCTCGAAATGACGCCGACGGGATCCCGGATGGATCCCGTAAACCATCCAGAAATGATGCAGAAAGGGTCCCCAAATAGTCGAGAAAAAGTTCCGAAATGACCCCGACGGGATCCCGGACGGATCCCGAAAACCATCTAGAAATTATGCCGGAAGGTACCCCAAATGATGCCGAAATAGTCCCGAAATGACATCGACGGGATCCCGGACGGATCCCGAAAACCACCCAGAAATGATCCCGCAAAAGTTCCACAATGACCCCGACAGGATAGCGGACGGATCCCGAAAACCATACAGAAATGATGCCGGAAGGGATCCCAAATGGTCCCGAAATGACTCCGACGGGATCCCGGACGGATAACGAAAACCATCCAGAAATGATGCCGGTAGGTACCCCAAATTATCCCGAAATAATCCCTGAGGGGATCGCCGACGGATCCCGAAAACCATCCAGAAATAATGCCGAAAGGGTTCGCAAATGATCCCGTATTCGTCGAGAAAAAGTTCCAAAATGACCCCGACGGGATCCCGGACGGATCTCGAAAACCATCCAGAAATGATGCCGGAAGATACCCCTAATGATCCCGAAATAGCCCAGAAATGGCCCCGACGGGATACCGGACGGATCCCTAAAACCATCCAGGTATGATTAGGGAAGGGACCCAAAATGAACAAGAAAAAGTCCCGTAGTGATCCCGGAAACCGTAAAGAATTTATCTCTCAAAGGTACGCAAATTATCCCGAAAATACCCGGACGGGATGCCGGACGGATCCCGAAACCCATTCAGAAATGATGCTGGAAGGGTCCCCAAATGATCGCGAAATAGTTCCGAAATTATCCCGGATTTTTCCCGAAAATGTCCCAAAATAACCCCGACGGGATCCCGGACGGTTCCCGAAAACTATACAGAAATTATACGGGAAGGGTCCGAAAATGATCCCGAATAAGTCCCGAAATGACCCCGGCGGGATCCCGGACGGATCCCGAAAACCATCCAGAAATGATCCCGGAAGGGTCTCGATATGACCCTAACGGGATTACAAATAAGGTGAAGCTAATTATAAAACCAGGTTAATAAGGCAGCAGGCGCGTTGGAGCGAATGAAGAGTTACATAGAAACATACAGGTAAAGCTAATCAAAGCATGCTAATCAATACAATTGAAGGAGGGAGGATGGCGGGAGGAGAAGGAGAGGACCACTGATCGTTTTTCCAAATTGTTTAGATCTCGATCTGTATGTGCCAGATACCAAAAACTATTGATTCGGGAGAAAATTTAAATTGAGTTATAACAATTTATAGATTTTACACCAGAGGGGAAGAGAAGGGGGAGAGGGGGTGGGGAGGGTGTCACTGCTCACTTTGTAAGCCCTCGACTTATTTGACCCATTGAGTCTGTAATATTGGTGAAGGCGCGTATACGTAAAGTTATAATGTGTAAAAATTATTAAAAACTAATTTTTCGAAGGGGTCGTGGGAATCCCACCCCCTTTCCATGTTCCAAAAAAATGTCGCTAGTAGACTATTGTCTGTGTCCCTAATTTCATCAAAATCCCTGTAGCCGTTCTGGCGTGATTCAATAACAAAGACGAAAAAATACAATAATTAAATTATAACTGTCCCTAGGGGGCGGTGACCGCCCCTTTACAAAAAAATATAGCTTGTAGATCCTTCTAGACTATTGGCTATATGCGTGCCAAATTTCATCGAAATCGTTCCAGCCGTTCTTGCGTGATTGAGTCACAAAGACAAACGTCTGGACAAACATCCAAACTTTCCCATTTATAATATACTAGCCTTTACCCGCGGCCCCGTCCGCAAGGAGAAAATGAAATATATGGGTTATTCACGTTAGCCTGCTTATAAAGTTATATGTTTAAAATTTTGTTTCTGGGTAATGCATTTTATATTTGGAATTGAGTAAAAAAAGAACTAAATGAGCTGATAACCTGATAGGATCTCCAAAAGATCCCGAAATTATACATAAAAAGCCACGAAATGACCCCGACGCTATCGCGGACGGATCCCTAAAACCATCCAGAAATGCGCCCGAAAGGTCTTCAAAAGTTCCCGGAATAGACCCAAACACCCCGAAATGACAAGGACACGATTCTAGAGTTATCCAGAGAACCACACAGAAATGATCCCTGAAGGGTACCAAAATGATCCCGTAATAGTCCCGAAAAAGTTCCGAAATGACCCTGACGGGCTCCCGGACTGATCTCAAAAATCATCCAGAAAATATCCAGGAAAGGTTCCTAAATTATCCCGACATATTCCAGAAAAAGTTGCGAAATGAACCCGAGGGGATCCACGACGTATCGCGCCTTTGGATTATAACTTTTTAAATATAAACGAGCTCTAGGCCAAATATTTGTATATTCTTAATAAAACACAATACGTGAATTTTTAATATACAATTATATTATTTAACTAGCAGGGTACCCGACGTTGTTCGGGATGCGTATTTATATTAAAGTTGCCCTTATTTTTTTTAAATATCGATATCTTGGGTCTTTAACTGAACAAATTTTAAAACATTTGTGCTAACCTAAATCACGAAACCATGCGCAGTCTCCGTTTATATAAAACAATATTTATTTTCCCACATTATCCCTCCTCCCCTTTTATTGCTTGGTCCATCCCACTTACTTTACTCTGTGCCTTTTTCTGGCGATCCCATTCTTCTTATGTCGCGCTCAACCTCTTTTCGGTATTTTCTTCACTCTTCCCCCACATTTCTATTTCCATATCTTATTTTCAGTTCTTTTGTCTAAGCTTACCGTTAAAGCATGCAATAAAATCAGTAAATATTGCTTCAATCGGTTAAAAGTTATAAGCCGTAACTTACATACATATATGGATATACATACACATTCAAAATATAAAACAGAAAATACTTACAGAGCCTGTTGATATACCAGAGAATAAAAGAAAGTTTTTTTATGTATGGGTACATACGTGTTTATTTCGCTTGCAAAATCGTTGAGTTTGATAAAAAAAAACTACGTACACATTTTTAAAATTGTTAGTTTTTACAAATTAGGTTGGAAAAAATAATAATTTTTTGTTGAGTGAATAATTTTAAAAGAATTCATTTTGATAGCTTTTTACGACTTTCTAATTTTTAATTGTTGCATACATTAAGGCGAATTATATAAAACTGTTATAGAATAACTTACGCGCATACATAGACATATATAGCATTATGATTGTTATAAAAGTGAATGCTTACATACTTAGCACACATAAAAAAAAATTATTCCAAGCTCTTCAGTGTGAATGTATGTGTATGTGTGGAGAGTTAACTTGTAATACAAAATTTAACATTTTTAATGCTTATTAAAACAAAAAAGAATTGTTTTATTATGCTTCCTTATAAACAACGTTTGATGTGGAAGTGTTAGAAACATAGACGATAATTTGTCTGCTTCACTAACACGTGAGAGTGCCACGTAAAGCTGGCCATGAGAAAAGCAACTCACAGTCAGATCAACGCACACAACACTCATCGTCTGGCCTTGTGCTTTGTTGATTGTCATAGCATAGCAAAGGCTCACCGGGAATTGAACACGTTTAAATCTAAAGGGAAAGTTGTTTGGTATAAGGGGGATACGTGGTATAAACACTCTCTCTCCTCTGCCACTGCCTGTCAAAATTTCTGCTTCAATTATATTTTGTTTTAGAGAAACAACTTTGAGCCTCGTTCCATTGCACAATTTTGGTGGGCTAAGATTACGCAACAGAATAATTGGTGTGCCGATTTTCAAAATAATTTTATGGGATGGAAGTCCAGGTGCACTAAGGCTATTTAAAAACTCCACAGGGAAATTTGTTGAGTTATCTTGCTCCAAAACTCTGTTGATTGAAAAGTATTCGACATCCTCTCCCTGAATATCGTTGAGTATATACGAATTGAATTTCAAAACCTGGTCATTTCGTGGCGTCAAGATAGCCCCCTCGCAAAGCCAAAAGTTATCATGACAGACCCCTAGATCATTATAAACAGTAGAAATTAGTTCTTGCAAAGAATTTACGGTACGGCACAAATTATCGGGCAGTGTAATTTTTCCCTCTTCTTCGGGGTGTGTACGATTTTCAATCTTTAGCAAAGTTTCGGAGAAGTTCTGCGCATTTATGTTGCCTCCGATTCGAGCGCGCATATTTTCTGTTAAATGCATTCTTTTAATGTTACACCATAAATATGAGCTCTTCAAACACGCTCGTATTTCATCTGCTTTTGTACCGCGTGGTATGACCGGTAGTATCTGCCGAAAATCTCCACAAAAGAGAAAAGTAACACCACCCATAACTTGGTCATTTTGGCGTATATCCCTCAGCGTTCTGTCCACAGCTTCTACGGCTGTCCGGTTCGCCATGGTGCATTCATCCCATATTACCAACACACAGTCACGAATAACGCTGGCTTTTTCGCAATTTCTTGCTATGTTGCACATTGGATATTCATTGATATCTAAGTGTATGGGGATTTTGAACATGGAATGGGCAGTTTTACCACCAGGTAATAAAGTTGCAGCTATACCAGATGAAGCCACTGCCAGAGCTATATTCCCTGTTGAGCTCGCACCTTTGCCAAAACAATTTTAGTTAGGAAAGTTTTTCCTGTCCCACCAGGGGCATCTAAAAACAAAATCTCACCTACTTCATTATCGACACTATAACAAACGCGTTCGAATATTCCTCTTTGCTCATCCGTTAAACGTTGAATGCCATTACGTAGAGTGTCCGCAAGTTCTGTAGGATTATACGAAATTTCGCTTGCGTATTCCCTGTTGACGCGTTCACCGTCTATAGATGGTTCGGGTAAGCCGTATTGGGATAGTAAGTGCCCCCCCATTGACAAAACTGTATTCTGAAGTTCGATTAAGCATTGATTAACAGCTCTGTCTCGCATTACGTTGTTAATTTCCCCTTCAATATGGCGTCGCATGCTTCTGAGATAGTCTTCTGATAGCTTATCCTTGTGTTTTACCCACAGAGCCATAGGATTCGATAGAGAACAAAATACCACTAAAACGCAAAACAAATGTAGCAACCGGCTTGGACTGTCACTAATGCTTGCTTCGGATATAGCATCATCCCAATGCTTGCCATCGTCAAGCAAGTGGCGTTCTCGGCAAGCATCGCGGAAAGTGGGATATTCAACTCCCAAAAAAGTGCGAAGGTCCGAAAAGGAAGTAGGTCCTCGTACTGTATGCAACAACAACCGCAAGTAAAAACACTCGGCATTGTTCGGATGAACCATATACATATGCACGTCCAATGGCATGTTCCTTAATGCCGGGCTCCCCATCTACAGATCTGCCCCGTTTCCTGTGGTTAAAAACACCTCTTTGCTTATCATACGTGTAATAAGAGGGAACCTCCTCATACATTAATGTCCTCGCAAACCTGTCTCTTTCGCAAAGCCGAAAGTATGCCAGTAAAGTGGTTTGCCTCGGGTTTTCTACTCGATCTGTCACGTTTTCGCAATTGAAGTATATCATTTTCCCTCCTTCTAGATGAACCTCCAAATGCACTACAGGGGGATATCGCTCATGAATGGGAAAGCTTAATATTCTCCAAATGGCCTCTGAAGAGCTTATATATATCGCCCTGATTGAAATCTAGTTATTTCGTCATTCTCATTCCTTAACGCAAACGTTTCCTGGTCACTGCCCTTATTTATATACTTGCATATATATTTAATGGATGATACACTACTGCACACTTCCACGTTGATGTGGGCCTGAAACGTTTTGGAGATTACAGGTGAATATGGTACGACCCATCTATTGTCCAAATTTTATCTTCACCACGTAATCTTAAAGTGGCAGTAAAGCCACCTTTTTCTGGGGACCGTCGCCGATAAGAGGGATATCCATCCTCTCCCGTTATGGTGTGTTCTATAAGTGCCCGTGGATAATCTTTCGAGCATCGGCCGTCCTGCATGCATGGAGAGTTGCTATTTAATATCCCGCAAGGACCATGTAAAATGTGTGTTCTTACTATGTTAAATAGTGTGGCATCTGTGTTGCTGTCTGGAAATTCGGCACTTATCACATTATCAATATCGTTAGGGCGTATTTTGTCTTCCAACCAGAGAAGTACATGTGCATGTGGTAGACCTCGTTTTTGCCACTCAACGCTGTACATAAAGCACAAAGCTGACCCAAACAGGTTCTCCTTGGTAATTAGGCGTTTAAGTTTTAAGTGGAACACTCTAGCTATTATGTCGTGCCGATCGTATGCATTTTGACCAGGCAAAAGTTGCTGTGTAATTTCAGCCCACTTCGGATTTGTTGTCATCGTTATAAAGAGATCAGGCTTTCCATATTTTCTAACGTAGCAAAAAGCATCCTGTGTACGTTCGTGCATGTATCGTGGACCTCCCGTAAAACTGGACGGAAGTATTACTAATCTGCCCAAATTGTCTGTACCTCCATCTTGTTGCATAGCATCACGTAAGTGCACATACTCCTCAGCACGCAACCGTCTTTGATTAGTCCGTATGTAAACAAACGCTCGGTTTCAATTTTAGCATACATATCGACGATAAACTGATTAAATAGTCAACGAAATCTTTGCAAGTATACAAAACTGTTTGCTCTTATCTGTAGCATGTATGCATAAAATTGTTGTGACGACAATTTTTTATGTGGGTTTGTCAATTTAGTAGTAGGGTTAATTTGATGTAATTCAAAGTTATATCCATCTTCCCCGTGACAAAAAATTAATGGGTATTGAAGCGCATCGTATGATCGATGTGTCTCGTATATACGATGAAGACGATCGTCATGAGTGCGCAAAACAATATCGCGCCTTTCACACTCTTGGTCAACTAAAACAACTGCAACTTCATTTGTTCACGATCAGCCAATTGCCTATTGGCCCTTTGGTCACTTGTTTCCTGTGGCATTAAGTTTGCTGAGCGGATGCACCGCTCATTTAACCGGGACTCCCTTTCGACAACAGGTTCAGAGCCTCGAGACAATATGTGGCGCTCTCGGTAATTGCTCGGTCGTATAAGTTGTTCTTCTTCATTTTCAAAGAAGCGATTTAAATTTGTCCTAACTTGCTACGTACTTTTACTTTCTCTCTCAGGGGAGGTTTCTAATTCGCGAGACAGCGCGTGACTTTCACGATCAGCCATCTGCCTATTGTCCCTTTGGTCACTTGTTTCCTGTGACCTTAAGTTTGCGGAGCGGATACGCTGATCATTTAGCCGGGACTCTCTCTCGACAACAGGTTCAGAACTTCGAGACAATACATGGTGCCCTCGGTCAGTGCTGAGTCGTGTATGTCGACCTTCACTGCTTTCAAAATATCGATTTAAATTAGTCCTAACTTGCTGCAAACTAAGACGAAATTCTCTTTCGTGCGGTGCTTCCAATTCGCGCGACAAAGCATGGCGTTCCCTATCAATATGTCGGCGCGCATCACTTTCGGAAGGAGTTTCCATAGACCTGATAAATGCTATACGTTCTCTATTTGCCGAAAGCCTCGTTTCATAATTTTCACTCGATTCTTGTGATCGCATTAGTCTTAACCTCTTAGCAGCTTTAGTGCGTTTAGATAAATTTGAACGCTTTTGGGCATAGTGTTTCTAAAAATAGTGCAATGAAAATTAAATGGGCACATAACAAATAACCTTTCCGACATTTGGCATTACCGCATTTACGAAAATTTTATTTAGTGTATGTGTACGACAACCAATCGCACACCTACCAAAGCATCGCAGTACACACGAAAACTTTGCGCCACCTGTCAGCGAATAGATAAATCGAATTGCACCAAAAGGTTTGAGCCCCTGATTAACGCGTGTAAAAGGTTTAAAATCTTAGCTAAAAGTATTTAATATTGTAGGTAAATTTATAGATTTTGGAGCAAATACATTTTGACCGATAACTCAGTTATCGATTAATATATCGAAATATCACAAAATTCAAATGAAACCTGTGACCTTCCTCTATTGTTTGATGCCCATATTGTACGCATATTAGAGGTTTTAAGTAACCTCATTTTAACCGATTATCGTAATATGGCAGCGTGAAATAATTTTTTTTGGTACGCCACTGTATCTATTCATGAATTTGATTTTTAATTTATATGAAATTGAAAAAAAACTTTGCAAAGGCATTCTTTGATATTTGTTTGGAAACTAAGTCCATTTTCCTTCGTTTTTCAAAAAAAAAAAAATCCTTAAAAGTAGCCTAATTATAGCTTAAACAACTATATCTTTTTTGTTTCTCACGCGATTTTAATGAAATAAGATAAATATATTCCCTTCTGGATTACAGGCTATCCATCTGTGAAAGTCTCATAAAAATCCATTCGTTAGTTTCCGAGATTATCGATATCATACAGACAAACAGACAAACAAAAAAAAGTGGTGCCGATGGATTCTACGACATTCCAAACGTCAAGTACACTCATTTTTTTTTAGAAATCTTGGATGTACAGACGATTTTCTAGAGATTTATTATAGTATAGATTTATCGATATTTCGACTTCAGTCTGAAGTCATCATCAGGACTAGGTACGAAAAGAACAAACATACATATTAAAATCATAAAAATACACATTTGCACAAGTACAGAACTTACAAAAATATTTCGTACGTACTAAACTGCAACACCAACAACAAGCATTTGCCCAACAACATCAATAAGGCTCTCACAAAATGTATAGAATCGGTGGAATGTAAACTCTTGAACCTCATCATAAAAAATAAATATGAACATAAGAAACAAAATGAAAGAGAAGTAAGCACATTAACTAACAAAATAAACCAAACTCTTGATGCAGAAGATTCTACCGCGTTTTTTGAAAGTCAGAAGCTCCTAATTAACCCATTTACGCCCAAACAAATACTGTTAGTAGTTTTTTATATTTATTTGCGGTTTTGTCATCTTACAAATCACATTAATTAAGTTTAGTATTACAAATTTACGAAAAAGTGATAAAAGTTGACTTTTGAGGGTGTACTTTATTTAGTACAGCGGGCACTTATGAGTGATATACATATTTTAAAACATTCTTTGTCAATGTATAACGTTTTTTGGCATCCTGTACATTGTCATTTTATTCGCATATGACACAAAACATATCGTAGCTGTTTGGGAAGCTTTCCAGGGTTATTTCCGTTTTTCCTGTTTGGACCTGCTACGATACAGCCGGATGGACGAGCTTTGTTAACGTTACGGTTCTTAAGGTAGCTCCGAGAAATGTGCCTTCTGAAGGCCAATTGGTCGAACCTATTTTCTCTAGATAAAGTATGTAGACGCCAAGTGTTAGATATGCTCATATCAAGCATTTATGTGAAGATAACCCACCACCATTTTTATCACGAATACCAGTGCGATTTTCACGCATTGTTCCAGTTACTTTATATCCAGTTGCTTTCAAGTCTCGCAGTAAATCACAATTATTAAAAAAATTGTCAAAATAAATTGTATGTTCCTCAGGTATCGAAGGAATTTTTAGTAACAACTGACTATGACCTTTTGATATATGCAATATACATCAAAAACATAGGAGTAACCATCAGAACTGGCTGCTACCCAGTTTTTGTAACGGAATCTAATTGACTTACCTCGAATGAATTGCTTAGAGGGATGGTGGCCATAATATTTTATCATTGATTCGACGATCGAAATGTTCTCATGAAATATCCCGGTCTGACAAATCTTTTGAATCAATAGGTCACGCAGGGGTCTAATTTTGAACATCTTATCATTGGAAGTATATGCAAGGCTATTATCAACTAAGTGAAAATTTCGTTTCGTGATATACCGTTCGACACAATAGAATCTTCAAGATCTTCGTCATAACTCCAATATTGGCGCTCACGTGGTAGTCTATGATAGCCAGATAATATTAGGATACCCAAAAATCTGCGTAGGTCATCATCATCCAGTACGAAGTCATGCCTATTATTTTAGGCAGCATACAGGTTAGTGTTCTGCTTGATCAAATGGAGTACCTCCTCATCAAATATTTTTTTCAAAAATCTCTACCGACGAAAGGTTAGGTAGCTGTTCAATAACTTGGACTTTTCGCGATGAGCAATCATTATTCATAAACTGGGAGGAGTAAGACGGCGAGCATTTTTCTATTTTGGCCGTGAGTCAGACGGATTTAAACGTCTTCTTTTGCTACACAAGGGTTCGTCATCACTATCGTTCCATTCAGAATCGTCATCGAAATTCGCATTACGGTGCATGAACATACATATCACATGTGCCCACTGTACTAAAAAAGCGACAGTTGACAAAATGATTCCCTAAATCCTACAAATCACAAACATTTACACGCATGGCACTAAATAAGATTAGCTTTGTCTTTTTACACTTTAAAATTATGAATATTTAAATGATAATTCCAATATTTTAATGAAAAATCGCAAATTTTTCTTCTGACTAACTCCGATGTGAAAACTGTATGTGCAAATGTCAAAATCTGGAGTCATCTGTTATACCAATTTATCTGTAATCTTAGGCAAAACGAAGATAATATTACAAGGTGGCTGCGCATCTAAATATTTTTGTTATAAAAGTCGTAGCAAAGTTTTAGGCATGGCTTGTGTTGGTGTCGTTTATATAGTACAGAGAGCGCAAATGGGTTAACAACCTTACAACAACAGTTATGAAAACACAAAAATTCGAGAAACTCAAAAACATATATGGGCAATCTCTTTACATTACAAATATACCCCATTGTTTTCATAATACTACGAAAACCGAGAGCCCTACAGATATTCAGTGGCTCCCCTATTTAGGTCCAAAATACTCTTTGCCAATAACTAATAGTGGGTTCCCTTTATTCAAGGTGATAGGAGACGGAGAAGACTGCATTGAAACTATCAAAGATAAAGAGCAGCAAGAGATTGAGAGCAACAATCTAACAATACTAATACGGGATCATCTTAAGAAAACCAAAAATAGCGCGCGCGAAAAATTTCTATTAGATATCCTACACTCGGCCAAAACTTTTCTAAAAAACAACAAAGATTTATTGGTTCTGTATGCAGATAAGGGTAATGTTACCGTCTTAATGGATAAGTCGGCTATGAAAAGATGTTACAACTTTTGGTATATGACATTTCGGCATACCGGGTATTGAAACGAGATCCCACCAATCAATTACAAGACAAAAACAACGAGATTGTAGAAAAATTTTTTAAAAACAAAGTTATAGATTTAAAAGAGAAATACAAACTAATAAGCAAAACGTCCAATTGCCTAGATTATATGGCCTGCCCAAACATCATAAAGCAAATATCCCATTGAGACCTATTTGTTCGTCTGTCAACTCCCCATCGTACAATTTATGCAAGTATGTGGTTAATATTCTCACAAACATAACCAAATCGTCCAAATATAACGTGAAAGACTCGATTGAATTTAAAAACAAAATAAAGGATACATACATACATATATGATGATGAGAGTCTCGTGTCATTGGATGTCATCTCACTTTTTCCCAGTATTCCCATATGTCATGCCTTAGAAATTATAGCATCCAAGTGGAACCAGATAAAGAACCACACCACACTCACAAAAGAACTTTTTCTAGAAGTAGTTCGTTTCTGCATTAGAGATAATAGATATTTTAAATTAAACAATAAAATTTATGAGCAACGTTGCGGTATGCCCATGGGTTCCCCAGCATCCCCCGTCATAGCAGACATTGTAATGGAAGAATTACTGGAGAAATTTGAAGAAGCATCCCCTTATTAGCCACGTTTGCTTACCAAATACGTCGATGACCTTTTCGCAATTGTGAAAACTGATACGGTGAAAGAATTGCTAAATTTTCTAAATGGATATAACTGGTGTATTAAATTTACATTTGAGGTGGAGAAGGATGGAAAACTACAGTTTCTCGATACTTTTATTATAAAAAAGAATAACCAATTATTTTTTGATTGGTATAAAAAACCTACCGCGTCAGGTAGATTAATTAACTTTAATTCTAAACATGACAAATCTACAATAGTCAATACGGCCAGAAATTTTATCAACAGAGTTCTCTCGATCAGCGATGAAGTTTATCATAAGCAGGAAAACATTAAACTAGTAATAAATATTCTAGAAAATAATGAATTTCCAACACGGAAAATAAAAAACTTTATAAGAGATTATTATATGAAATCCACTGCAGGGAAAAATGCCGAAAACAATAAAATATATAAATCCACTACATATGTGTCAGGCCTGTCTAACAGATTAAAATATTCAAATATTTATGACAAAGAGAAATGTAATTTAGCCTTTACCTACAATAATACGTTGCGACAAATTTTCAGTAATACCAAGAGTAGAATAGATAAATATGAGAAATCGGACCTGATATATAAAATTGTATGTAATGGTGACGGGTCCCACGTATGCGACAAAGTACATGTGGGGACTATGAAATCGAAACTAAAAACCAATGATGACATGATACGAAACATTCATTCTCTCTCTATTCGTTTCCAGGAATGGGTCTTAAAGTTCATTCAATTGTAAACATTGGTTCATTCGATTGTAAACAAACTTCATTCGTTTCCAAGAATGGGTCTTGAAGATCAGAGTTGCGTAAACCGCGCAAAAAAAAATCCAAGAAAATCGGTGCGTTTTCATTATTTTTCATTTCAAGTGTATTCAACTACATAAGCGGATCAAAAATTTGTAAAAAATGTACAAGAAATAACAAAATTAAATGAGCTGTTATATTAACGCACGAAAAGAGATAAGTACATTTTATCTTAAAAAAATAAAATAAATGTAAGGCGCGATAACCTCCGAAGAGATCTAAAGCCGAGCTTCTCTTCCAATTTGCGTCGTGCTCCTCTTGATTTTTCCCTACAAATTGGCCGGACGGGACCTACATGTTTTATGCCGACTCCGAACGGCATCTGCAAGGCAGATGAGTTTTCACTGAGAGCTTTTCATGGCAGAAATACAATCGGAGCGCTTGCCAGACACTGCCGAGGGGCGACACCGCTTAGAAAAATTTTCTTCTAATTGAAAAATCTTATTTCTAAAATTTTGATGTTGCTTTGCCCGGGAGTTGAACCCAGGGCATACGGTGTGATAGGCGGAGCACGCTACCATCACACCACGGTGGCCTTAGCTATCAAAAAATTAAATTTCACGTGTTGTCACGGAAAAATTTTTAACGGGTAAAATAAGCTTTTTTTTGTATTTGTGATTCTGAAAAAATTCGAGTTTTTGATATCCCATTTGACAATCTTGAGTAAGTTTTCGGTGAAAATCATAAATTAAACCTTTACCATGTAAAATACCCCAAAGTTATTCCGAAATACCCAAATTTGATTTTGAGGATGATGGCATCTATGGTCAATGGTATAAAAAATGCACATTTTCACGCGCTCTCAGAGAGCGAGAAGTTTCATATCATGTCATCATTGCTAAAAACGAGGATTCGGCGCTAACACAGTATTGCAGAGAAACTGGACACTCTCCCGATTTAGAAAATGTAGAAATTCTACAGCAAGAGAGGAATTACATCAAACGCTATATATTAGAGATGCTACTCATCATAAATACACCCAGCGACAAACGCATAAACTTCAAATCGGATACAATTGGTATTGCCTCTGCCTTTAGGCAGCTGATCAACAACAACAACAATAATAGGTAAGAGCATCTCCCACTGTTTACCAAAGAGTTCACCTGCAGGCTGCAGCTGATATCACTTGAGCGGCGCTCACTACTCATTAGCTAACTCTCTGTTTAAGTTCATTTTTGTTTATGATAACTGCTTTGTATTATTTACATTTTATTGTTATTTGCTTTGCACTGTTCGTAAACTTATATTTGTGTTACACTAGTCGACATATTGCATTCAACAATATAAGTTCTGTCCTTGTGCAAATGTATATTTTTATGATTTGAATATGTATGTTTGTTCTTTTCGTACCTAGTCCTGATGGTGACTTCAGACTGAAGTCGAAATATCGACAAATTAAATAATATAATTGTATATTAAAAATTCACGTATTGTATTTTATTAAGAACTAGCCTTTACCCGCGGCCCCGTCTGCAAGGAGAAAATGAAATATGTGGCCTATTCACGTTAGCCTGC
The DNA here is from genome assembly GCF_040869045.1 of Eurosta solidaginis. Classification (NCBI taxonomy): domain Eukaryota; kingdom Metazoa; phylum Arthropoda; class Insecta; order Diptera; family Tephritidae; genus Eurosta; species Eurosta solidaginis. The sequence continues at coordinate 116,502,510 of NC_090322.1, read as the reverse complement.
TTATAAAGTTATCTGTTTAAAATTTTTTTTCTGTCTAATGCATTTTATTTTTGTAATTGAGTAAAAAAAAGAACTTTATGAGCTGATACCTGATAGGATCCCAAAATGATAACGAAATTATCCAGAAAAAGCCACGAAATGACCCCGACGCTATCGCGGCCGGATCCCGAAAACCATCCAGAAACGCCCCGGAAGTGTCTCCAAAAATTCCCGAAGTAGTCCAAAAAAAAACTCGAAATGACAACGACATGATTCCAGACTTATCCAGAGAACCGCACAGAAATGATCCCTGAAGGTTACCAACTTGATCCCGAAATAGTCCCGAAAAAGTTCCGAAATTACCCTGACGGGCTCCTGGACGGATCTCAAAAACCATCCAGGAAGGGTTCCTAAATTATCCCGACATAGTCCAGAAAAAGCTCTGAAAAAGTTCCGAAATGACCCCGAGGGATCCACAACGGATAGCGAAAACCATAAAGAAATGATTCCGAAATAGGCCGAAAATGACCACGATGGAATCCCGCACGGATCCAAATGTGATCCCGGAAGGGTTTCAAAACTATCCGGAAAAAGTAACAAAAAAAATTTCAAAATGAATCTTACGGCATCCTGGACGGATCCAGAAATGATCCCAACATGGTCCCGAAATGACCCTGATGGATCCGGCAAACGATCAAGAATTGATGCCGGAAGGGCCCTCAAATGATCCCGAAATAATACAGATAAAGTCATGGAATGACCCCTAAATGGTCCCCAAATGATCCCGAAATAGTCCCGAAAAAGTCCCGAAATTACCCTGATGGGTTCCCGTACAGATCCCAAAATCCATCCAGAAGTGATGCCGGAAGGGCCAAAAATTATCCCGTATTGTCCCCGAAAAAGTCCCTAAATGACCCCGACGGGATCCCGGACGGATCCCCAAACTATCTAGAAATGATGAAGGAAGGTACCCAAAATGATTCCGAAAAAGTCGTGAAATAACCCCGACGGAATTCCGGGCGGATCCCGAAAACCATCCAGAAATGATCCCGAAATAGTCCCGAAGAAGTCCCGAAATGTCCCTGACGGGATCTCAAACGGCCCCCTAACTGACCCCGCCGGGATCCCGGACAGATCCCGAAATCCATCCAGGAATAATTTTGGCCCAAAATGATTCCGAAATAGTTTCCGAAAAGTCCACAAATTACCCTGATGGGATTCCGCACGAATCCTGAAAACCATGCTTAAATGATCCCGAAAAAGTCCCGCAATGACCCGGACGGGATCTCGGACGGATCCCCAAAACTATCTAGAAATGATGAAGGAAGGTACCCAAAATGATTCCGAAAAAGTCCTGAAATAACCCCGACCGGATTTCGGACGGATCCCGAAGACCATCCTGAAATGATGCCGAAAGGTACACCAAATGATCCCGAAATGATCCCGACGGGATCCCCTACGGATCACGAAAACCATGCAGAAATGATGCCGGAAGGGACCCAGATAATCCCGAAAGAGTCCTGAAATGACCCTGACGGGATCCCGAACGGATCCCGAAAACCATCCAGAAATGATGTCGGTAGGTACCCCAAATGATCCCGAAATAGTTCCGAAATTACCCCGTCGGGATCCCGGAAACTATTCAGAACTGATGCCGGAAACCTCCTCAAATAATCCCGTATTAGTCGAGAAAAAAGCCCGAAATGACCCCGACGGGGTCCTTTACGGATCCCGAATACCATCCAGAAATGATGCCGAGAGGTACACCAAATGATCCCGAAATGACCCCGACGGGATCCCGGACTGATCCCGAAAATTATCCAGAAATGATGCCGGAAAGGTTCTCAAATGATCCCTTAATAGTCCCGAAATCACCCTGAAGGGATCCCCGACGGATCCGGGAAACTATCCAGAAATGACGCCGGAAGGTTCCCAAATGATCCCCAAATAGTGCCGAAATGACCCTGACGGCATCCCGGAAGGATCCCGAAAACCATCCAGAAATGAAGGCGAAAGGGTCCCCAAATGATCCCGTATTAGTGGCGAAAAAGTCTCGAAATGACCTCGACGGGATCCCGGACTGATACAGAAAACCATCTAGAAATAATACCGAAAGGTACCCCAAATGATCCTGAAAAAGTCCTGAAATGAATCCGACGGGATCCTGGACGAATCCCGAAAACCATCCAGAAATGATGTCGGTAGGTACCCCAAATGATCCCGAAATAGTTCCGAAATTACCCCGTCGGGATCCCGGAAACTATTCAGAACTGATGCCGGAAACCTCCTCAAATGATCCCGTATTAGTCGAGAAAAAGGCCCGAAATGCCCCGACGGGGTCCCTTACGGATCCCGAAAACCATCCAGAAATGATGCCGGAAGGGAACCCAAATGATACCGAAAAAGTCTCGAAATGACCCCGACGGGATCCCTAACGGATACCGAAAACCATCCAGAAATGATGCCGGAAAAGTCCTAAATGATCACCTAATAGTCCCGAAATGACTCTGACGGGATGCCGGACGGATCCCGAAAACCACCCAGAATTGATGCCGAAAAGTCCCCAAACCATCCCGTATTAGTCGAGAAAAAGTCCCGAAATGACCCCGACGGGATCCCGGACGGATCCCAAAAACCATTTAGAAATGATGCCGGAAAGGTCCTCAAATGATCCCGTATTGGTCGAGAAAAAGTCCCGGAATGACCCCGACGGGATCCCGGACTGATCCCGAAAGCTATCCAGAAATGATGCCGGAAAGTTCCTCAAATGATCTCTTAATAGTCCCGAAATTACCCTGAAGGGATCCGCGACGGATCCCGGAAACTATCCAGAAATTATGCCGGAAAGGTTCCCAAATGATCCCCAAATAGTGCCGAAATGACCATGACGAGATCCCGGACGGATCCCGAAAACCATCCAGAAATGATGGCGAAAGGGCCCCAAATGATCCCGTATTAGTGGCGAAAAAGTCCTGAAATGACCCCGACGGGATCCCGGACGAATTTCGAAAACCATCCAGAAATGATGCCGAAAGGGAACCCAAATGATCCCGAAAAACTCCCGAAATGACCCCGACGGCATCCCGAACGTATACCGAAAACAATCCAGAAATGATGCCGGAAAGGTCCTCAAATTATCCCTTAATAGTCCCGAAATGACCCTGAAGGGATCCCCGACGGATCCCGGAAACTATCCAGAAATGATGCCGGAAAGGTTCCCAAATGATCCCCAAATAGTGCCGAAATTACCATGACGAGATCCCGGACGGATCCCGAAAACCATCCAGAAATGATGGCGAAAGGGACCCCAAATGATCCCGTATTAGTGGCGAAAAAGCCCTGAAATGAATCCGACGGGATCCCGGACGAATCCCGAAAACCATCCAGAAATGATACCGGAAGGGAACCCAAATGATCCCGAAAAACTCCCGAAATTACCCCGACGGGATCCCGAACGTATACCGAAAACAATCCAGAAATGATGCCGGAAAGGGCCTCAAATGATCCCTTAATAGTCCCGAAATGACCCTGAAGGGATCCCCGACGGATCTCGGAAACTATCCAGAAATTATGCCGGAAAGGTTCCCAAATGATCCCCAAATAGTGCCGAAATGATCATGACGAGATCCCGGACGGATCCCGAAAACCATCCAGAAATGATGGCGAAAGGGCCCCCAAATGATCCCGTATTAGTGGCGAAAAAGTCCTGAAATGAATCCGACGGGATCCCGGACGAATCCCGAAAACCATCCAGAAATGATGCCGGAAGGGAACCCAAATGATCCGGTATTAGTGCAGAAAAAGTCCCGAAATGACCCCGACCGGATCCCGGACGGATCCTGAAAACCATCCAGAAATGATGCCGAAAGGGTCCCCAAATGATCCCGTATTAGTCGAGAAAAAGTCCCGAAAGTACCCTAAATGATCCCGAAAAAGTCCTGCAATGACCCCGACGGGATCCCGGACGAATCCCGAAAACCATCCAGAAATGATGCTGGTAGGTACCCCAAATGATCCCGAAATAGTCCCGAAATGACCCCGTCCGGATTCCGGACGGATCCCGAAAACTATCCAGAAATGATGCCAAAAGGGTCCCCAAATGATCCCGTATTAGACGAGAAAAAGTCCCGGAATGACCCCGACGGGATCCCGGACGGATCCCGAAAACCATCCAGAAATTATGCAGGAATATCCCCCAAATGATCCCGAAAAAGTCCCCAAATTACCCCGACATACTCCAGAGAAAGTTCCGATATTGCTCCGAGGGGATCCACGACGGATCGCGAAAACCATACAGAAATGATTCCGGAAGGATCCCAAAATGATCCCGAAATAGTCCGGAAATGACCCAGATGGGATCCAGCACAGATCCAGAAATGATCCCGGAAGGGTCCAAAAACTATCCCGGAAAAGTAACAAAAAATCCCGAAATGGCTCCTACGGCATCGCGGACGGATCCAGAAATGATCTCGGAAGGATCCCCAAATGATCCCAAAATGGTCCCGAAATTACCCTGATGGATCCGGCAAACCATCAAGAAATTATGCCGGAAGGATCCCCAAATGATTCCGAAAAAGTCCCGCAATGATTCCGACGGGATCCCGAACGGATACCGAAAATCATCCAGAAGTGATGCCGGAAAGGTCCTCAAATGATCACCTAATAGTCCCGAAATGACCCTTAAGGGATCCTAGACGGATCCCGTAAACCATCCAGAAATGATCCCGATATAGTCCCGAAGAAGTCCGGAAATGACCCTAACGGGATCTCGAACGCATCCCTAAATGACCCTGACGGGATCCCGAAAGGATCCCGAAAACTATCCAGAAATGATGCCGGAAAGGTCCTCAAATGATCACCTAATAGTCCCAAAATGACCCTGACGGCATCCCGGACAGATCCCGAAATCCATCCAGAAATGATCTTGGGAAGGTCCCAAAATGATTCCGAAAAAGTCCCGCAATGATTCCGACGGGATCCTGAACGGATACCGAAAACCATCCAGAAGTGATGCCGGAAAGGTCCTCAAATGATCACCTAATAGTCCCAAAATGACCCTGACGGCATCCCGGACTGATCCCGAAATCCATCCAGGAATGATCTTGGGAAGGTCCCAAAATGATTCCGAAATAGTCTCGGAAAAGTCCAGAAATTACCCTGACGGGTTCCCGGACGAATCCTGAAAACCATCCTTAAATGATCCCGAAAAAGTCCCGAAATGACCCTGACGGGACCCCGAAAGGATCCCGAAAACTATCCAGAAATGATGGCGGAAAGGTCCTCAAATGATCTCCTAATAGTTGCGAAAAGACCCTGACGGGATCCCGAACGGATCCCGACAACTATCTAGAAATGATGCCGAAAGGGCCCGCAAATGATCCCGTATTAGTCGAGAAAAAGTCCCGAAATGACCCCGACGGGATGCCGGACGAATCCCAAAAACCATCCAGAAATGATGCCGGAAGGGACCCCAAATGATCCCGAAAAAGTTCCGCAATTATTCCGACGGGATCCTGAACGGATACCGAAAACCATGCAGAAGTGATGCCCGAAAGGTCCTCAAATGATCACCTAATAGTCCTAAAATGACCCTGACGGCATCCCGGACAGATCCCGAAATCCATCCAGAAATGATCTTGGGAAGGTCCCAAAATGATCCCGAAATAGTCTCGGAAAAGTCCAGAAATTACGCTGACGGGTTCCCGGACGAATCCTGAAAACCATCCTTAAATGATCCCGAAAAAGTCCCGAAATGACCCCAACGGGATCCCGGACGGATTCCGAAAACTAGCCAGAAATGATGCCGAAAGGGTTCCCAAATGATCCCGTATTAGTCGCGAAAACGTCCCGAAATGACCCCGACAAGATCCGGGACGGATCCCCAAAACTATCTAGAAATGATGAAGGAAGGTACCCAAAATTATTCCGAAAAAGTCGTGAAATAACCCCGACGGAATTCCGGGCGGATCCCGAAAACCATCCAAAAATGATCCCGAAATAGTCCCGAAGAAGTCCCGAAATGTCCCTGACGGGATCTCAAACGGCCCCCTATCTGACCCCGCCGGGATCCCGGACAGATCCCGAAATCCATCCAGGAATCATTTTGGCCCAAAATGATTCCGAAATAGTTTCGGAAAAGACCACAAATTACCCTGATGGGATCCCGGACGAATCCTGAAAACCATGCTTAAATGATCCCGAAAAATTCCCGAAATGACCCCGACGGGATCTCGGACGGATCCCCAAAACTATCTAGAAATGATGAAGGAAGGTACCCAAAATGATTCCGAAAAAGTCCTGAAATAACCCCGACCGGACGGATCCCGAAGACCATCCTGAAATGATGCTGAAAGGTACACCAAATGATCCCGAAATGATCCCGACGGGATCCCCTACGGATCCCGAAAACCATGCAGAAATGATGCCGGAAGGGACCCAGATGATCCCGAAAGAGTCCTGAAATGACCCTGACGGGATCCCGAACGGATCCCGAAAACCATCCAGAAATGATGTCGGTAGGTACCCCAAATGATCCCGAAATAGTTCCGAAATGACCCCGTCGGGATCCCGGAAACTATTCAGAACTGATGCCGGAAACCTCCTCAAATGATCCCGTATTAGTCGAGAAAAAGGCCCGAAATGACCCCGACGGGGTCCCTTACGGATCCCGAAAACCATCCAGAAATGATGCCGAGAGGTACACCAAATGATCCCGAAATAGTCCCGAAATGACCCCGACGGGATCCCGGACTGATCCCGAAAATTATCCAGAAATGATGCCGGAAAGGTCCTCAAATGATCCCTTAATAGTCTCGAAATCACCCTGAAGGATCCCCGACGGATCCGGGAAACTATCCAGAAATGACGCCGGAAAGGTTCCCAAATGATCCCCAAATAGTGCCGATATGACCCTGACGGGATCCCGGAAGGATCCCGAAAACCATCCAGAAATGAAGGCGAAAGGGTCCCCAAATGATCCCGTATTAGTGGCGAAAAAGTCTCGAAATGACCTCGACGGGATCCCGGACTGATACAGAAAACCATCTAGAAATGATGCCGGAAGGTACCCCAAATGATCCCGAAAAAGTCCTGAAATGAATCAGACGGGATCCCGGACGAATCCCGAAAACCATCCAGAAATGATGCCGGAAGGGAACCCAAATGATAACGAAAAAGTCTCGAAATGACCCCGACGGGATCCCTAACGGATACCGAAAACCATCCAGAAATGATGCCGGAAAAGTCCTAAATAATCACCTAATAGTCCCGAAATGACTCTGACGGGATCCCGGACGGATCCCGAAAACCATCCAGAATTGATGCCGAAAAGTCCCCAAATCATCCCGTATTAGTCGAGAAAAAGTCCCGAAATGACCCCGACGGGATCCCGGACGGATCCCAAAAACCATCTAGAAATGATGCCGGAAAGGTCTTCAAATGATCCCGTATTGGTCGAGAAAAAGTCCCGGAATGACCCCGACGGGATCCCGGACTGATCCCGAAAGCTATCCAGAAATGATGCCGGAAAGTTCCTCAAATGATCTCTTAATAGTCCCGAAATGACCCTGAAGGGATCCCCGACGTATCCCGGAAACTATCCAGAAATTATGCCGGAAAGGTTCCCAAATGATCCCCAAATAGTGCCGAAATGACCATGACGAGATCCCGGACGGATCCCGAAAACCATCCAGAAATGATGGCGAAAGGGCCCCCAAATGATCCCGTATTAGTGGCGAAAAAGCCCTGAAATGAATCCGACGGGATCCCGGACGAATCCCGAAAACCATCCAGAAATGATACCGGAAGGGAACCCAAATGATCCCGAAAAACTCCCGAAATGACCCGGACGGGATCCCGAACGTATACCGCAAACAATCCAGAAATGATGCCGGAAAGGTCCTCAAATGATCCCTTAATAGTCTCGAAATGACCCTGAAGGGATCCCCGACGGATCCCGGAAACTATTCAGAAATGATGCCGGAAAGGTTCCCAAATGATCCCCAAATAGTGCCGAAATGACCATGACGAGATCCCGGACGGATCCCGAAAACCATCCAGAAATGATGGCGAAAGGGCCCCCAAATGATCCCGTATTAGTGGCGAAAAAGCCCTGAAATGAATCCGACGGGATCCCGGACGAATCCCGAAAACCATCCAGAAATGATACCGGAAGGGAACCCAAATGATCCCGAAAAACTCCCGAAATGACCCCGACGGGATCCCGAACGTATACCGAAAACAATCCAGAAATGATGCCGGAAAGGTCCTCAAATGATCCTTTAATAGTCCCGAAATGACCCTGAAGGGATCCCCGACGGATCTCGGAAATTATCCAGAAATTATGCCGGCAAGGTTCCCAAATGATCGCCAAATAGTGCCGAAATGGCCATGACGAGATCCCGGACGGATCCCGAAAACCATCCAGAAATGATGGCGAGAGGGCCCCCAAATGATCCCGTATTAGTGGCGAAAAAGTCCTGAAATGAATCCGACGGGATCCCGGACGAATCCCGAAAACCATCCAGAAATGATACCGGAAGGGAACCCAGATGATCCCAAAAAACTCCCGAAATGACCCCGACGGGATCCCGAACGTATACCGAAAACAATCCAGAAATGATGCCGGAAAGGTCCTCAAATGATCCCTTAATAGTCCCGAAATGACCCTGAAGGGATCCCCGACGGATCCCGGAAACTATCCAGAAATTATGCCGGAAAGGTTCCGAAATGATCCCCAAATAGTGCCGAAATGACCATGGCGAGATCCCGGACGGATCCCGAAAAGCATCCAGAAATGTTGGCGAAAGGGCCCCCAAATGATCCCGTATTAGTGGCGAAAAAGTCCTGAAATGACCCCGACGGGATCCCGGACGAATCTCGAAAACCATCCGGAAATGATGCCGGAATTGAACCCAAATTATCCCGAAAAAGTCCCGAAATGACGCCGACGGGATCCCGGACGGATCCCGAAAACCTTCCAGAAATGATGCCGAAATGGTTCCCAAATGATCCCGAATTGGTCCAAAAAAAGTCCCGAAATGACCCCGACCGGATCCCGGACGGATCCCGAAAACCATCCAGAAATGATGCCGATAGGGTCCCCAAATGATCCCGTATTAGTCGAGAAAAGTCCCGAAAGTACCCTAAATGATCCCGAAAAAGTCCTGAAATGACCCCGACGGGATCCCGGACGAATCCCGAAAACCATCCAGAAATGATGCCGGTAGGTACCCCAAATGATCCCGAAATAGTCCCGAAATGACCCCGTCCGGATCCCGTCCGGATCCCGGACGGATCCCGAAAACTATCCGGAAATGATGCCGAAAGGGTCCCCAAATGATCCCGTATTAGTCGAGAAAAAGTGCCGGAATGACCCCGACGGGATCCCGGACGGATCCCGAAAACCATCCAGAAATTATGCCGGAAGAGCCCCCAAATGATCGCGAAAAAGTCCCCAAATGACCCCGACATACTCCAGAGAAAGTTCCGAAATTGCTCCGAGGGGATCCACGACGGATCGCGAAAACCATACAGAAATGATTCCGGAAGGATTCCAAAATGATCCCGAAATAGTCCGGAAATGACCCAGATGGGATCCAGCACAGATCCAGAAATGATCCCGGAAGGGTCCAAAACCTATCCCGGAAAAGTAACAAAAAATACCGAAATGGCTCCTACGGCATCCCGGACGGATCCAGAAATGATCTCGGAAGGGTCCCCAAATGATCCCAAAATGGTCCCGAAATGACCCTGATGGATCCGGCAAACCATCAAGGAATTATGCCGGAAGGGCCCCAAATGATCCCGAAATAATACAGAAAAAGTCACGAAACGACCCCTAGAGGATCCCCAAATGATCCCGTATTAGCCCTGAAAAGGTCCCGAAATAACCCCTACGGGATCCCGGACAAATCCCGAAAACCATTAAGAAATGATGCCTGAAGGGATCCCAAATGATTCCGAAAAAGTCCCGCAATGATTCCGACGGGATCCCGAACGGATACCGAAAATCATCCAGAAGTGATGCCGGAAAGGTCCTCAAATGATCACCTAATAGTCCCGAAATGACCCTTAAGGGATCCTAGACGGATCCCGTAAACCATCCAGAAATGATCCCGATATAGTCCCGAAGAAGTCCGGAAATGACCCTAACGGGATCTCGAACGCATCCCTAAATGACCCTGACGGGATCCCGAAAGGATCCCGAAAACTATCCAGAAATGATGCCGGAAAGGTCCTCAAATGATCACCTAATAGTCCCAAAATGACCCTGACGGCATCCCGGACAGATCCCGAAATCCATCCAGAAATGATCTTGCGAGGGACCCCAAATGATTCCGAAAAAGTCCCGCAATGATTCCGACGGGATCCTGAACGGATACCGAAAACCATCCAGAAGTGATGCCGGGAAGGTCCTCAAATGATCACCTAATAGTTCCAAAATGACCCTGACGGCATCCCGGACTGATCCCGAAATCCATCCAGAAATGATCTTAGGAAGGTCCCAAAATGAGGCCGAAATAGTCTCGGAAAAGTCCAGAAATTACCCTGACGTGTTCCCGGACGAATCCTGAAAACCATCCTTAAATGATCCCGAAAAAGTCTCGAAATGACCCTGACGGGACCCCGAAAGGATCCCGAACACTATCCAGAAATGATGCCGGAAAGGTCCTCAAATGATCTCCTAATAGTTGCGAGACCCTGACGGGATCCCGAACGGATCCCGACAACTATCTAGAAATGATGCCGAAAGGGCCCGCAAATGATCCCGTATTAGTCGAGAAAAAGTCCCGAAATGACCCCGACCCCGACCCAAATGATCCCGAAAAGGTCCCCAAATGACCCCGACGAGATCCCGGACGGATCCCGAAAACCATCCAGAAATGATTCCGGAAGAGCCCCCAAATGTTTCCGAAAAAGTCCCCAAATTAGCCTGACGAGATCCCGGACGGATCCCGAAAACCATCCAGAAATGATGCCGAAAGGGTACCCAAATGATCCCGTATTAGTCGCGAAAAAGTCCCGAAATGACCCAGACGGGATGCCGGACGAATCCCGAAGACCATCCAGAAATGATGCCTAAAGGGACTCAAAATAACCCCGAAAAAGTCCCGTAATGATCCCGGAAACCATCAAGAATTTATCTCTCGAAGGTACGCAAATGATCCCGAAAGTACCCCGACGGGATCCTGGACGGATCCCGAAAACCATCCAGAAATGATGCCGTAAGGGTCCCCAAATGATCGCGAAATAGTCCCGAAATGATTCCGGAATAGTCCCGAAAATGTCTCAAAATAACCCCGACGGGATCCCGGACGGATCCAGAAAACTATACAGAAATGATCCCGGAAGGGTCCCAAAATTATCCCGAAATAGTCCCAAAAAATTCCCGAAATTACCCCGGCGGGATCCCGGACCGATCCCGAAAACCATCCAGAAATTATCCCGGAAGGGCCTCGATATGACCTTACGGGATTACAAATAAGGTGAAGCTAATTATAAAACCTATTAATATGGCAGCAGGCGCATTGGAGCGAATGAAAAGTTACATAGAAACATACAGGTAAAGCTAATAAAAGCGTGCTAATAAAAACAATTGAAGGAGGGCGGATGGCGGGTCTAGAAGGAGGGGACTACTGATCGTTCCTCCAAAATTGTCTAGATCTCGATCTATATGTGCCAGATACCAAAACCTATTGTTTTAGGAGAAAATTTATATTGAGTTATAACAATTTATAGATTTTACACCAGTGGGAGATAAAGGGGGGGGGGGGGGGGGGGGTGGCGGCGGTGTGTTTCACTGCGTACCCCTTGAGTCTGTGATATTGGTGAAGGCCAGTATACGTAAAGTTATAATGTGTAAAAATTATTAAAAAGTAATTGCTCGAAGGGGTCGTGGGACCCCCACCCCTCTTTCCATGTTCGAAAAAAATTTCGCTAGTAGACTACTGTCTGTGTCCCAAATTTCATCAAAATCCGTGTAGCCATTCTGGCGTGATTCAGTCGCAAAGACGAAAAAATATAATAATTAAATTATAACTGTTCCTAGGGGGCGGGGACCACGCCCCTTTTGAAAAATATATAGCTAGTAGATCCTTCTAGACTATTGGCTATATGTGTGCAAAATTTCATCCAAATCGGTCCAGCCGTTCTTGCGTTATTGAGTCACAAGGACAAACGTCTGGACAAACATCCAAACATCCAAATATCCAAACATCCAAACATACAAACATCCAAACATCCAAACTTTCCCATTTATAATATATATTAGATTAGATTAGATATTAGATTATAGCGTTTTCTTTTCTGAAATAAATTGATGCCTAAGTAAATGGTAAAGCCTTAATGGTGTTACTCCTACCCCAGAAAATTGTCAACATTTATAGTGCATACAAAGAACATTTAATCTCACCATATTCACTCATATCATAAATCACACAAGAAGATTACGCATTGAGCATGTAAACATTATATCATCTCTTTCTTATGGGCAATTCTTACGTAATTTTCCTTTAGCTCTAGTTTTTTCTCTCTTTCCTTCATTCGCTCAAACAGTCAACTCTGACGTTGTTGCGCAGAACGAAGCAATTTTGAACTCGTGAATGCGCAATCTCTTAGGTGACTGTGCACTCATACTAACAGAGTATATGTCGAACTCAAAAGCGAATTGAAAGTTTCACAGAGTTGCACTGCTACACCGCCATTTTATACAGGGTAAAAGTGTAACGCTTTTGCGTTGCGAGCAGGCAACAATTTTCACAAAAGAACGAAATACCCCGTAAAGGCGGTGCCTGTTTTTTAGAATAGAACAACAACCCTTGCGTGGCGTACAAAAAGCGTAACACTATAGCCAGAAAAGAAAACGCTATTAGATTAGATATTAGATATATATTGACGTGACTGCAGCTTTAGCACACTTCCTCCAGAATTTCTGATGCATTCTTCACGGCTATAATTTCCGCCTGAAAGACGCTGCAGTAATCTGGCAGCCTGTAGGATTTACTTATTTCTGGATCGACGCAGTAAACAGCAGACCCGACCACTTCCATTAATTTGGAACCATCCGTATACACATGTATAGTATTTCCGCCTCAATTGTGGCCCCAAGAGCTCTTTCGAAGCTCAGGCACGGGACCATATATTCCGTTTGCCCAATATTATATGGCGCCTGCTACTGCTACGGCCATATGGGGTGGACTCAAGCTGCTACGAAGCCTTAAGCGTTGTTGAGGTTGCTAACGCGATGTTTTTGCCCATGGGGTCTGCAGGCGGGGGATTTTCCAGTTCTTCCTAATGAAGTCTATTTCAATCTCCCCGTTAAACACAATGTTGTTAATCACATTATTAAAAGGATAATTTACCAATTCACAAAGGTAGACGACTTCATCCTGCAAAACTTCAAGTTGCTGAAGAAGAGTTTGATTTAATGTTCCCGAAAAGAATCTGTCGTTGTCGTTAATGGGGTTAGACCTATTGAAGAAGGGGATCAAGCAATAACGGAATTTCTAGCACCTACCTAAATCAAAAAATTACAAAGATTTTTAGCTATGATTAATTTCTATCATCGTGTTATTTCAATTCTGACTAATTTTTGGTTTCATTATATTCGCATCTTACTAATTTCCAGATGCCAAGTTCGACCCAATTTCTGTATACACTGATGCTATAAAAACCGCATTGGGAGGAGTTTTACAGCAACTTATTAATAATCAATGGCAGCCTCTTAATTTTTTCAGCAAAACTTAACCCCAGCTCAACTAAATTATTCCACTTTTCGCAAAGAACAGTTAGCTATTTATAAAGGGCTGGGATTTTTTTGTTCTTATGGACCACAAGTCATTCACAACAGCTCTTTTCACAAAAACTGAACATTCTCCAAGACAAGCCCGCCAGTTCATTTCACAATTCACTAGTGATATTAGACAGAGTTGGAGGTAGTGCATTAATAGCAGCCTTCACTCGCATTTTAGTGATGGTAATGCAAAAATATCAGCCTCACTGTTGTTGTTGTTGTTGTTGTAGCGATAAGGACACTCCCCGAACGCCTTGGGGAGTGTTACTCGTATCGATGTTGATGGTTCTTTGTCGAATGCATATCCGGTACGTTCCAGTACCGGCCCCTACCATCTCGGGAACGATTTGGTATAACCGCATGCGACCTTCTAGGCCATCCCGCCCTCCCATTCTCTACATCCACGAGGAGTTCGGGGTCGCCAGAGCTTCGGCTGTTAATGAAACAGGATTTTCCACTGATAGGTGAGGTTGACAATTGGGTTGGAGGAGCTATATATTGCGCTGGCAACCCCTTGAAAGGGTTGCGCTACACAACCCCTTGAATCAATTTGGTATTTTAGTCCTCTCTTATGACAGGCATACCTACCGCGGGTATATTTTACGCCCCCTAACCCGCCGGGGCTTGGGACCCGCCACATAAAACTATACTCCAATGAAATATACCAACAAGCCTCGGATAAATACAGTCTCTATTGATGACGACCATGGCAAACGTTTGAAGGACAATGAATTGAGGGCGTGCACCTGGAACGTCCGCTCCCTGAATGGGATTGGTGCAGATGCCCGGCTGGTTGATGTCCTCGTCAAAGCAAAATCTTACATCACCGCCATCCAAGAAATGCGTTGGACGAAGCAAGGAAGAAAGAAGGTCAAAAATTGTGACATCTATTGGAGCGGCCATACGAATAAGCGCAGTTTCGGCGTTCACACCTGTGGACGAGCGTCTCGCCGCTATCCGAATAAAAGCAAAATTTTTTAATATATCATTCATCTGCGCCCATGGAGGAGAAAGACGATGTGGTGAAAGACACTTTTTATGAACAATTAGAACGCACACACGAGCACTGCCCCCGTCATGATATAAAAGTCGTGCTTGGCGACTTTAACGCCAGGGTGGGCAAAAAAGGTGTTTTTGGCCCTACAGTCGGAAAGTTCAGCCTACACAATGAAACTTCTCCTAACGAACTGAGGCTGATTGACTTTGCCGGTGCTCGAAACATGGCCATATCCAGCACGAGGTTCATGCATAAAAAGATACATCAAGCTACATGGCTGTCTCCTGATCGAAATACTCGCAATCAGATCGATGACGTTGTGATAGACGGACGGCATTGCCTCTAGGACACAAGGAAAGCTATACGTCGAAAAGCTTCAATCACAACAGATTGCCAATGATTTCGCAATTCGACTTTCACACCTGCTCTCTGAGAGCATAACTCAGCCTGAAGGAATACAGGAGCAGTGGGAGCATATCTCCAAAGCACTTCGTACTGCCGCCGAGGAAAAAATTGGTTACCGGCGGCCACGAAAAAACAAATGGTACGATGAAGAATGCCGCGTTGCAACCGAAAGAAAAGACGCTGCCTACAGGGTTACGTTAAAAGCGAGCGCAACAAGAGGAGTGTGTGAACGCTATCGTGAGTTGAAAAGCAAAGCGAGACGCCTTTCCAGGAATAAAAGCGCATAAGCAGAAAGGCGTGAGTGCGAGGAGCTTGAGCTGCTAGCCACCAGGAATAACGCCCGACAATTTTACCAAAAAATACGGCGACAGACTGAAGGTTTTAGGACCGGGGCAAACTCCTGTAGGAACGAAAACGGCGACATTGTAACTGATTTCCAGAGAGTGCTTAGATTATGGAGGGAACGCTTCTCTGCTCTCCTAAATGGAGGCAGTGATTCACCGCGCAGAGATGACGAACCCGATCCCGCAATCGATGATGATGGGATATATGTCCCCCGCCCGATTATGATGAAGTTAGAATAGCAATAACCAGATTGGAAAACAACAAGGCCGTGGGCGCTGATGGATTGCCTGCGGAGCTATTCAAGTACGGCGGCGAGGAGTTGCTAAGGTGCATGCAGCAGCTTCTTGGCAAGATATGGGCGGACGAGTGCATGCCCGACGATTGGAATCTAAGTTTTCTCTGCCCAGTCCACAAGAAGGGGGATACTGCAAAATGCACCAACTATCGTGGAATCAACCTTTTTAATATCGCATATAAGGTCCTTTCAAGTGTATTGTGCGAAAGATTAAAGCCCACCGTGAACCGGCTGATTGGACCTTATCAGTGCGGCTTCAGACCTGGTAAATCTACCATCGACCAGATTTTCACAATGCGCCAAATCTTGGAAAAAATCCGTGAAAAGAGAATCGACACACATCACCTCTTCTTCGATTTTAAAGCCGCCTTCGACAGCACGAAAAGGAGCTGCCTATATGCCGCTATGTCTGAACTTTGTTTCCCCGCAAAACTTATACGGCTGTGCAAAATGACGTTGAGCCACACCATCAACTCAGTCAGAATTGGGAAGGACCTCTCCGAGCCGTTCGAAACTAAACGAGGTTTCAGACAGGGTGACCCCCTATCGTGCGATTTCTTTAATTTGATGCTGGAGAAAATTATACTAGCTGCAAAACTTAACCGCACTGGAACAATATACTATAAAAGCGTGCAATTACTGGCATATGCTGATGACATTGATATCATCGGCCTAAACACCCGCGCTGTTAGTTCTGCTTACTCCAAGCTGGAAAAAGAAGCGGTAAAGATGGGTTTGATGGTGAATGAGGACAAAACGAAGTACCTGATGTCATCGAGCAAAGAGTCAGCGCATATGCGCCTTGGCAACCACGCTACTGTTGGCAGCCATAATTTCGAAATAGTAAAAGACTTCGTTTATTTGGGAACCAGCATCAACATTAGCAACAACATCAGCACTGAAATCCAGCGAAGAATCAATCTTGCCAATAAATGCTACTTTGGACTAGGTAGGCAATTGAAAAGTAAAGTCCTCTCTCGGCGAACGAAAATCATACTCTACAAGTCACTTATCGTACCCGTCCTGCTATATGGGGCAGAAGCATGGACCATGACAACAGCAGATGAAGCGGCTTTGGGAGTGTTCGAGAGAAAAGTTCTTCGAAAGATTTATGGACCTCTACGCGTTGGCGATGGCGAGTACCGAAGAAGATTTAATGGTGACTTATTTTGTTTTGTTGATTTTCCGACAGGGTGGATAAATGATGCATATTGGAACGATTTTCCGTCATCCCTTGTCAAATTTGGTTTCGAGATAAACCGGTTTCGGCGTTGTGCCATCATCAGTGTCGATTTTCGTTCTGATCTGTTGATGTTGTTTGTCCTGTATTTATAGTTCGTAGGTATATGAGAAGGCATTGTCAAATTTGATGCTTGTGTATATTTATTTATGTGTATGTGCTGTGTGCTCATTCAGAACCAAGGGTGGTTACTGATTGAATTTGTGTAGTTGACTGAGGCAGGTAAAAAAGTCTGTAATTTTAGTAGTTTGACCTTCTTTGTAGGTTTGTTGTTTTGGTGCATTAACTGTTTTGTGTTTATTTGTTGTAGTACCTGTGTGATTACTTTGTTTCTTGTAAATAAGTTTTAAGGGCTCGAATATTGTGTCAGAAATTGTGTTTATCTGCTTGTTTATTATTCTACCGTCGAATGTTTTCTGACTACTAACAATTTACAAGCGCCGCCTACTAAAAATTCATAAAACAAAGGCCAGCATTTGGTTCAACAAACAATGCCTGGAATTGAATGTTACTCCAAAATTCGCTAAAATAACAATAAAGGCAAATACCAAGTCTAGCAGGAAAACCGTTAGAAAAGCGGAAAGAGATTTTTAAAGATATGAGTTGGAAAGCTTATACTCCAAGAAGGATGAGATAAATGCCGAGTTATTATCTATCCATTTAAGATTGGCAGAACAGCTACCCACAACTGCATTAATGGAATGCTTCGACCGCATAACGGCAGAAGTCGATCAGGAACCACAACAAAAATACAGGTCGCTGAACCGGAAATTGGACAAGCTGGCTGGTCGACGAGAATGTAACCAAAAACAGAAAACTCACTAGTTTCATGAGAAGTTCGTTAACCTCACAACAGTGGCCATTACCAAGGAAGAGGCCCAACTTCTCGAAAAGGGTTTGAAGCACAATATCATGGACCAAAATGCAGTAAGAAAAACTGAGCAGGCGACTGTAGATGCGGAGATCGCAATATCATTGATACCACAAGAGGAACAGGAGCACGCAAGACACATGTGCAGGGAAATAATAAAAAAGGAGGTGAAAGCACAGGAAGGGCAAAAAGCTAATGCAGAGGAGAAAACAATAAAGAATCTACGGCATAAATTAAAGAAAAACGATATTGTCACAACGAAAGCGGACAAAGGAAATACCACTGCGCTAATCGGGAAAGAGGAATATATAGCCAAAACAGAAGAACTCATAGAGGACATGAAATGTCGTATAATAAGAGAGGATCCCACGGATGAATACCAAAAACGAATCAAAGTTGCTATAAAAAATGCAACAAATATAGCAGATTCTAACATGGCACATAGATTGCGCTACCTCCACTGATTGCGCTACCAAAAATCCACAAGCCGGACACGCCAATGAGGCCCATCATTAATTTTAAATCGGCACCATGTTACAAACTGACCAAACATTTAAAAACGATATTGGAAGATACTCTGGAGCTAAGGAACATATTTTCAATAGCTAACACAACAGAACTAATAGAGAAACTTGAGACCATAGAACTAACAAAGAACAGCAAATTGGTATTTTTGACATAAAGGATTTATACCCATCCATACCACTATCGGAGGCATTTGACATAGTTAGCTCAACAATAGCTCATAATAAAAATAAAAAAAACAAAGTGAAAAGTATGAAAATCACAAATACGCTGAGAACCACTTTACGTCAAAACTATTTTCAATTCAACAATAAAATATATAGAGAAACAAACGGTCTTGGACTGGGAAGCCCCACATCAGCCATTCTTATGGAAGTGTTCATGCAAAATCTCGCAGAAAAGTACATACAGGAGCTGGAGTCTAAAGTAGGCGTGTCATTTTATGCTAGATACGTGGATGACATAATATGCGTTTTAACTACTAATAACGAAGAGCTTGTTCTGAAGTACCTCAACAAACAACACGGAAATATAAAATTTACAATGGAAACTGAAAAAGACGGAGGAATCAACTATCTATACCTCACGATAAATATTGATAAAGTTGCCAAAAGATTTAACTATGACATATATAGAAAGCCAACGGCCACCGACACAATAATACATAATAGCTCAAATAACCCCCAACAGCATAAAAATGCAGCGTTAAGGCATTTGGTACATAGACTTGAAAAAACACCTCTTACACAAGAGGCATATAAGAGAGAGCTTGAAGTCATATATGTATAACATTGCTGCAAACAACGGATATAAAAAAGCACTAGTAGTCTTTAAAAAATACAAAATTAACACGGCGTTCAAAGCATCGAACAATCTAGGGAGAAAATTAAGAACTAACACTAGCTCAGAGGATCCGTTTAGCAGCCACGGCGTATACAAGCTTACCTGCGGATGTCAACATAGTTACAAGGACAAACATGACGGCAAATAAAAACGAGGTTCAGAGAGCACATTAGAGATTACAACAAAAAAAAAAAAAAACGCGGAATCCAAGCATTATACCAGAGTCTAAATTCGCGAATCATATGGTCGAAAATGAGTGTCCCCCCAGCAAACATCAATAAAACAATTAGGGTTCTTCACATACAAGCAAAAGGCCGACGGCTGAACGTACTCGAAAACATGGAATCTACAAACAGAAAACATTCGACGGTAGAATAACAAACGAACAGATAAACACAATTTCTGACATAATATTCGAGCCTTTAAAACTTGTTTACAAGAAACAAAGTAATCACACAGGTACAACAACAAATAAACACAAAACATTTAATGCACCAATACAGCAAACCCACAAAGAAGCTCAAACTACTAAAATTACAGACTTTTTTACCTGCCTCAGTCAACTACACAAATTCGATCAGTAACCACCCTCGGTTCTGAAGCATACAATTTTGCAATACCTGCTCATATACCTACGAACTATAAACACAGGACAAACGACATCTACAGATCAGAACGAAAATCGACACTGATGATGGCACAACGCCGAAACCGGTTTGTCTCGAAACCAAATTTGACAAGGGATGACGGAAAATCGTTCCAATATACTACATCATTTAATGATGAGCTGTACGAGCTATACGCAGACATCCACATAGCCCAGCGAATTTAAACGCAGCGGCTGCGCTGGTTAGGCCATGTTATGCGAATGAAAGATGATGAAACGGCCAAGAAAGTATTTCTATCGGAACCCGCCTATGGAAGCAGAGGTAGAGGGCGGCTCCACTCCATTGGAAGGACGGGGTGGAAAACGATTTAAACTCCCTTGGTGTGACCAATTGGCGCCGGTTGGCGGAGCGAAGGAGCGACTGGCGCGCCTTGTTGGACGGCCATAACCGTTTAGACGGTTAAGCGCCAATTAAGTAAGTAAGTAACCTGCCGGGGGTATATCGTATATAGATTTTATTAATTAACTAGCAGACCTGACAGACGTTGTTCTGCTCTAACTTTGGTCTATCTGCATAACGTTAAGGAAGTTTTTACTTCTTACTCTCCCTCCCCCTCTCCACGTTTTCTCCGTCCTTTTATTCACTCCTCTCTCGCCTTCCTCCACAGAGTATATTAACTTTGATCGGATAACGGTTGGTTTTACAGGTATAAAGGAATCGAGATAGACTTCCATATATCAAAATCATCAGTATCGAAAAAAAATTTGATTCAGCCATGTCCGTCCGTCCGTCCGTCTGTTAGCTCGATAATTTGAGTAAATATTGGGATATCTTCACCAAATTTGGTACACAAGCTTATCTGAACCCAGGTTACGTTAGGTTAGGTTGAACTGGCCGGTCCATGAGGACCTCACATAGACTGATTGAGTCAGCAGTGTTACCAGAAGTTTATTTTAACGACCAAACTAAAAAACCCTGTCAAAAACCAGGACCTATGTTATAAAATAAATAAAATAAAATGGCGGCCACCGTGGTGTGATGGTAGCGTGCTGCGCCTACCACACCGTATGCCCTGGGTTCACACCCCGGGCAAAGCAACATCAAAATTTTAGAAATAAGGTTCTTCAATTAGAAGAAAATTTTTCTAAGCGGGGTCGCCCCTCGGCAGTGTTTGGCAAGCGCTCCGGGTGTATTTCTGCCATGAAAAGCTCTCAGTGAAAACTCATCTGCCTTGCAGATGCCGTTCGGAGTAGGCATAAAACATGTAGGTCCCGTCCGGCCGATTTGTAGGGAAAATCAATAGGAGCACGACGCAAATTGGAAGAGAAGCTCGGCCTTAGATCTCTTCGGAGGTTATCGCGCCTTATATTTATTTTATTTTATTTATGTTATAAAATAACTCCGCCCTCTTGGCAAATACTAGAATCTTCCTAGGAATTAAGCCACTTGCTGCTTCTAGATCTGACAGCTGTATCACTCCTATTAGCTGGAGTCTTAGCCTGGCAAGTGCAGGGCACGAGCATAGAACGTGCTCGATGGTTTCCTCCTCCAACCCGCACTTCCTACATATGCTATCACTGACCAAGCCTAATTTAAAGGCATGTGACGCCAGAAGGCAGAGTCCAGTCAGAATACCCGTCATTAGTCTACAGTCCTCTCTTTTTAATGAGAGAAGCAACTTTGTTAGTCTAAGGTTGTAAGACCTACACATAATCTTCGACACTTTACAGCCCCGCGCTTAAGCCCATGCCTATCCCGCTTGGTCGATCATGTGCACCTCTCGCCTTCGCTTAATCTTGCCCACTCTAATTGGGTCGTCGACGGAGGAAGCTTCAAGGGATGCGCCCTTTTTAGCTAGTTCATCCGCTTTTTCATTCCCATCTATTCCCATATGCCCTGGGACCCAATATAGATGTATGCTTCTCCCTTTCCCGATTCTCTCCAGAGACTGCTTACACTCTAACACGCATTTAGATGCTGTGCTATGCGAGATTATTCCCTTAATTGCTGCTTGACTGTCAATATAAAAGTTACCACGATTGCAGCTTAAGCTATTCTCTTCCAGGGTTTCTACTGCTTTGGTTACGACTAATATTTCCGCTTGGAAAACGCTACAGTAATCCGGCAGTCTGTAGGATCTGCTTATTTCCGGATCAGCACAATATACCACAGACCCTACTCCTTCCACTACTTTGGAACCATCTATGTACACATGTATCGCCTCGTCCGCCATTTACGCACCCTTGCGCCAACCGTCCACCTCTATTGTGGCCTTAAGATTTCCCTCGAACCGCAGATAGGGAATCAGGTAGTCTGTTCGTCTTGTGATTGATGACGCTATACTACTATGGCCATATGGTCGGCGCTCAAGCTGCCCGAAGCCCCGAGCCTGGTCGCAGTTGTTAATGTTATGCTCTTTGCTACCAGGTCTACAGATGGAATGTGCAGAATGGCATACAGTGCAGCCGTCGGAGTTGTTTTCAGGGCTCCCGTAATGCTAAGCATCGATAGTCTGCATACCCCCTCAAATTTTTTGAGGTATGTTGTTTTTTGTGTGGCTTTCCTCCAAACAAGAACTCCATAGTATAGAATAGGGCTTACAATCGCTGTAAAAACCTAATGAGAAAGAGAGGGCGATAAG
The DNA here is from genome assembly GCF_040869045.1 of Eurosta solidaginis. Taxonomy (NCBI): domain Eukaryota; kingdom Metazoa; phylum Arthropoda; class Insecta; order Diptera; family Tephritidae; genus Eurosta; species Eurosta solidaginis. The sequence continues at coordinate 116,479,969 of NC_090322.1, read as the reverse complement.
CCCCACGTACACCCCGGAATACTTTTACATGCATAGAGTGCCGTTGAGGCCTTCTTGACCCTCTCCTCCACCTTGAGCTTCCATGACAGCTTACTGTCTAGGATGATTCCTAGATACGCAAGGTTTCTCCTGTAAGGTCACCCTCCTAACTTAGGCCTGGTCCAATTTGGGACCTTGTACTTCTTTGTAAACAAGACCATATCCGTCTGCTCCGCATTGACTTTCAACCTGACATTAGATGCCCAGGTATGAATATCCCGAAGCGCCCGATCCATCAAAGAACTAATTGTTGGAAGGCACTTTCCACTTATGACAATTGCAACGTCATCTGCGTATACCGTAAGTTTTACGGCTCCCTCATCGAATCGCCTGAGCAGTTGGTTGATGACCAGCGTCCACAGCAGAGGTGATAGCACCCCTCCCTGCGGCGTGCCCCTGTCCACTGATTTCGTGGCCTCGTACAATCCCCTTTGTGATGTAATCTTTCTGCAATTTAACATGCAGCCGATCCATCTGATTAAGGCAGGATGTACTTTAATGTAATTAAGACCATCCATAATCGCCCATTTTGAAACATTACTGAAAGCCCCGGCAATGTCCAAGAAGACTTCTAGAGCATACTCCTTATATTCCAGGGATTTCTGTACGCTTATTACCACCCTATGCAATGCGGTGTCTACCGACTTGCCTTTGGTGTACGCATGCTGTGTTGTGGAGAGCAGCTTTTCATCCACGTTGGACTTTATGTACACATCTATCAGCCTCTCAAAAGTTTTGAGCAGAAATCAAGTTAAGCTAATGAGTCTATAGTCTTTGGGATACACGTGACCGATCTTCCCCGCCTTTGGTAGGAAAGCTACACGAGCAGTTCTCCAAGAGTGCGGTACATGATTCGGCCTTATGCACCCATCGAATATTATTTTAAGCCATTCAAAAACTGCCATCCTTGAAACTTGTAGCATGGCCGGGAATATACCGTCTGGGCCCGGCGATTTAAACTTAGAAAACGTCTTCACTACCCACTCGATCTCGGTATCGGTCACCAAGCCCGGCACTACCCGCTCCGTGATCGAAGTGTGAGTGCTGTCTGCTGGCTCTTCTAAGCCATATTCCGATGGGAAATGTGTATCGAGAAGCACCTTAAGGGATTCCTCACTATTACGTGACCATTCCCCGTTCTCTTTCTTTATTAGTCCCTGAACTATATTTCCCCTTGCTAGGACTTTTCTCAACAGTGCTGTCGCTGGAGCACTCTATGTCCGTACAGAAACTTTTCCATGAGTTTCTCTTCACCCTGGTAATTTCACGCTTGTAGATCCTCAATAGATCTCTGTATTCGTCCCGACACGTCCCGCTCTCCGCGGTCTTTGCGAGCTTAAACATTTCTTTTGCCTGTCTACTTAGAAGACTCAGCTCATTGCTCCACCATTGCGGCTTTGCTTTTCCTCTGAATCTTCTTAGAGGGTAAACTTTGGTATACGCAGTCATAAGCGTCCTTGTTAGGAATTCATTCGACTCCTCCAGTTCCTCCACATTGGCAATCTCTTTGGGTTGTCCCAGTTTTGTTACTACCTCTTTCTGGGATTTAGTCCAGTTCGTTGACCTAGGGTTTCTAAAGGTTGCTCCCTTCTCTACCCTCTTTAGGGAGATGCTGAAGCTGATATACGCATGGTCGGAGAAGGATGGTCTATCAAGAACCATCCAATCATACCTTGATATATCACGATCGGAGCTCAATGTAATATCCAGAACATTGCTGGATGTTGGACCAATGTATGTAGGGACATTTCCCCTGTTGGCTATCTGTAAATTGGTTTGCAGGATGTAACAAAATAGAGATTCGCCTCTCTCGTTCGTATCTGCTCCTCCCCACGCATTGTGGTGCGCATTTGCATCTGCGCTTATGACCAACCGCCCTTTGCACCCGTCCTCCTGTACTAGCCTTTTTCACTCCATCGGTGGAACCTCCGCAGCATGGGCCATTTAGCAGGACGCCAGGATAAATGCCTGCTTATTCTTTTGCTCAACGGCCACCACTACGAGGTCCTCAGTAGTGTAATTAGGCAGCATATATGAATGCAGCTGTTTCCTTACCATTACTACAGCTCGCACCCGTCCTTCCGTTTGCGCGGTGTAAACGCCAAACACGCGCGTGCTAAGTCCAGAAACCTTTCCTCCCGATGCGAGCCACGGCTCCTGGAGCAGCGCCACGTCAAACGAACCCTTCTCAATGGTTAGGAGGAGTTCGCTCGACGCCACTTTACTGTACACCTAGAATGTTGAAGTTTGACATGTGGACTGATAGTGAGACTCTTGATAAAACTTTTTCAAATATTATTAATCATAAATCAAAAATCGTTAAACCTATCGTAACAAAATTCGGCAGAGAGGTTGCATTTACTATAAGGAATGCTTTGAAGAAAAATGAACGAAATCGGTTAAGGACCACTCCCACTTTTGTATAATAGATTTTTAAAAGGGTCGTGGACGAATAAAATAAGCCTTATCTGACCAAAAAAAAAAAACATCAATGGTATTTCATTTCCCAAGTGGATTTATAACAATAAATAGGAAAAACTTCAAATTTAATAAAATGGGGGTGGCACCGCCCCTTTGAGGACTAAGCAACTTTCTATGTTTCGGGAGCCATAACTGGAAGAAAAATTAACGGATCGTAATAAAATTGGGTACACAAATTTTCCCTATAGCAGGAAATATTTCTAGGAAAAATGGACGAGATCGGTTAAAGACCACGCCCACCTTTATATAAAAGATTTTTAAAAGGGTCGTAGACGAAAATAATAAGCTATATCTTAGCGAAAAAGAGCTTTGTGTCAATAGAATTTTACTTTCTAAATTGAATTATAACATTAAATTGGAAAAACTAAAATTTTTGAAAATGGGTGTGGCACCGCCCCTTTTATGACTAAGCAATTTTCTATGTTTCGGGAGCCATAACTCGATGAAAATTTAACATATCGTAATGAAATTGTATACACATATTTTCCTTATAGCAACAAATATTTCTAGTAAAAATGGACAGGATCTGTTAAAGACCACGGCAACTTAGATATAAAACAAGTTTAAAAGGGTCGTAGACTAGAATAATAAGCTATAACTTAGCAAAAAATAAATTTGAATCAATGATATTTCACTTATCAAGTTTTATTGTAAGAGGAAATGGGGAGAATTTTTTTTTTAACGGGCGGTGCCACGTGTTATGTAGAAAAGTAATTTATCTGAAATGAAATGTACAATTGAAGCTCACGCTGAGTATACAATGTTCGGTTACACCCGAACTTAGACACCTTTACGTGTTTTCTTTCTTTTTTTCTTTTCTTTTCTTTTCCTTTCCGTTTAACCCCGTCTTATAATAATTGCATATTAAATTATTATGTTTTTTAAGAGAAACTGAAAAGAAAGAAACATTTACTGGCATATTGCGAGGGTACCATTTCGAAAACCACCACGTAATCATCATCAGACAATTTCGTAATGTTATCAAAGGTTTCACCGAAATTCGAACCGCGAATCACACGAATACGCTTAAGCGCCAAATACACGACACGAACATTTCCGCGAACATTCCCGTTATGTCATGTTTCTGCGACCTTTTCTGTCGTGTATGGTGGTGTTTGCCAGTTCGTGCAAATGTTCGCCAAAAATCAAAATATTTTAATTTTTGGCGAACATTTGCGCGAACTGTTCGTGCGTGTATGGCGAAATAGCTCATAATCGTAGTAATTTCTGAACGGAACAGACGTGCGCAGAAAAGTAAAATGGACAATAAAAAATTTCTGAGTGAATTTATTGAAATATATAAATCTTTGCCATCATTGTGGCAAGAAAAAGCAAAGATTATTGTAATAGAATTAAAAAGAATAATGATTATGCGACTTTAATCGAAAAATTAAAAGAAGTAGATCCTGATGCCACAAAGGATACAGTTATAAAAAAAATAAGTAGGCGAAATACCGGCGTGAATAAAAAAAAAGAGAGATAGTTTGAAGTCTGGTGCTGGAGCTGAGAATGAATATGTTCCTACTCTTTGGTGCTATGATTTGCTATGCTTTTTGAAAGATCAAGAAGAACCTTTGGCAGGCGTTACCACAATGCAGGATGAAAATACAAACACATTTGATGTAAGAAAAAAAGTCAAAATTTTATTGTTTCTTTTTTTTTGTGAACACAAACATTCATTTTGTTTTTATTCCGTAAATGATTCACTTTCTTATATTTAATATATTGTTCTGCCACGGAACTGCTCCCACTGTATTAAAATAATTACAATATTTTCTCGAGTAGTTTTTGCTAAATTGGATGCATTCTTTGCACTTGAAGCTTGAAGAGCTGTAAGTCCATGGTCATTATGCCAATCGGCGTATTCTATCGCTCCGGGATCTGTTTCTTCAACATCGAATCCACCTTCAAAATACGTCTCATTTTGCCTCCGTAAAAAGTTATGCAAGTAGCAACAGGTTAACACAATTTTCGTGTCTTTTTCTGGTGATAAATTAATAGTTTGTAGGAGAATTCTAAATCTTGATGCTAACATGCGAAAACAGTTTTCAACAATTCTTCTCGCCCGAGAAAGCCTGTAGTTAAAAATTATTTCTTCTTCCTTGAGTGTGTTGTGGCTAAATGGCTTCATGATATTTTCTAACAGGGGAAAAGCATCGTTAGCTACGAATACAAATGGTAGTTTTTCTTCGCAGTTTGGAAGCGGCTGAGGGTCAGGAATTTTCAATGTTTTATTTTTTAGAGATGAAAAAATTTTGTTTCGCTAAAAAGACCGGCTTCAGACGCTCTTCCATTTGTGCCAACATCCACCATCAAAAATTCGTAATTAGCATAAACCACTGCCATTAAAATGATGGACATTTTTTTTTATAATTATAATAAAAATATCCAGATCCAGGTGGCTTTGTTATATTGACGTGTTTTCCATCAATTGCGCCTATACAATTGGGAAGTTCCAGCGTGCATCAAAATTTTTCGCTTCTACCTTCCAATCTTTTTCTGTTTGTGGAAGCTGACAAGTAATGAAAAACTTATAAATCTTTCTTTTTAGGAATTCACTGTTCGACCAAGCAAAAGAAAAGTTTCTGAAGAAGATACACTTATTAAAATTGCATGCGAGGGACTTGCCAACAGCCGCGAACCCACAGAAGGTGACTCCTTGGCTCAATCGTGGGCTTCGCAATATAGTGAAATTGAGGCTTCTCAGAAAACGATTGCGCGAAAAATCATATCAGATGTTTTATTTCAAGGTTGCTTGGGAGCATTGGAATTTAGACACGTGATTCAAATCCAAAATGTTTTTAACCCAAGTCAAATATTAACACCAAATGTCATTCCGCAATACCCAATGCGCACATCTACGCAACTTAACTACGCGGTGCCCCAACACATGCAGAATTATACAATAAGAGTTCCGACTCCTTTAAGTAGCGGCTCGTCCATAAACAGTAGTAGAATGTCACCTCAAGTCACACAAAACGTACGAATCGTTGAAGATACATCATCCATTAATTCGAGCTCGGTAGAAAACTTACAAAATTTCTTTGCATCGTTTGAAACGGACGAATAATTTATTTTTATTTTTACTTCAAAAAACCAATAATTTTCAGACACACATATGTACACATGAAACTTTTCTTGTTTAGTCGGAAACAAATAATTTAATCAATAAATAATTACCTTAATAAAATCTTTCAATTGACTTACTATGGCATCACAAGTCTCTGTAACTATTTTCCCAATCGTTTGGGGCGCAATTGCTGTCAAAAATTTTATGTCTTCAAAGCTATTGCCACTAGCTAGAAAGCGCAAAGTTAAAGCAAGGCGGTGATGAGGGGGAATCGCTTCTCATTATTGTATCCCGTTTCGTTATGAGTGGCAAATTTTTTTGTAAAAGTTGGTCAAATGCTGCCTTGCTCATACGAACGTAATTTTTAAAACCATTTTGTGACGTGAATTCCAGTTCTTTAATAAGCTCACTTTGTCCAAGAACTGCTCGTTTTTTAAACCATTCTTTGCACCAAATTCTTTTTTTGCGATCTTCTCTCTTTTTTTACGCTTAATTGCCACAGCGAGCAATATTGCTGCAGCACAATTGTTGTCCGTATTCATCGCTGTCTGAAAGAGAACTAATGTTCGGCCAAAAGTTCGTATGGTGTATGGCCAAAGCTGCGAACAAGATTGCGGAATGTTCGCGGAAATGTTCGTGTCGTGTATTTGGCGCTTTACACAACCACGATTTTGATCGCCCGATGCAGTTCGTAATCGTCCGATAAAAATAAACACATGTATTTAGATGATCGTATGTACATTTCAACAGATCGTCGAATTGTTGTCGTTTTTCACTGCCGATAAATTTGCGCGTGTTCAATTTTATCGTCCGATTCTGTATTTACAGTGAAAAAAATTTTTTATTTTTGCGATGGACTGAAAAATTAATTAATTGTGTGAAAAACAAGCGCCCTTTATGGGATAAGTACGTAAAAGCATAAACGTAAGCGTATTTTTGCGATAAAGTAAAATTAAAGAAAAAAAGCTGCCGGCCGATAATCGGTTGCAATTTTAGCACCAGCCCGGCCGATTTCATCAGCTGATTGTAATTTTTCGGTTTATCGGTGGCTGTGTAAGTGTACCCTTAACCACTATGCTATCCTGCTTGTATTTGTTTTCTTGCTTATTTCAGTTTATCTCATTTTACTACTTTTATATTAAGTCCCTTTCATGTTTGTCCCCTCATTTCCATACGAATTTTTGACCCACGGAAAAGTCTTTTTCGGTAACTTCCCGTTGAGCTAGACACTTGATACTTAGAACATAGTTCAGATCTGGGGGACATTACAATGCAAGTGAAAAAAAAAATCCGGTAGGTGGCGCACGGCTCGAGATATACACAAAATTAATTTTAAAATGGAAATTTTGCGATCGACTTTTAACTAAATTCTCGGTGATCCAGAGACTTGAAACTTAGCACATAGTTTGCGAGTCGATGGCACTACAATTCGTGGAAAACTAAATGCCGCCAGGTGGCAGACGAATCGATATAAACGAAAATCCCTGAAAAAACCGCAGGGAATCTTGAGATCGATTTTTAAGTAACTTCCCGGAGAGCTAGAGACTTGAAACTTGGGCTGTGAGTCAGAACCCGGTGACAATGAAATATTTGATCAAAAAAATTTCACTAGGTGGCGCATGGATCGAGATATTAAGAAAATTAGTTTTGATTTGGGAATCTTTCAATCCATTTTTAACTAATTTCCCGGTGACCTAGAGACTTGAAACTTGGCACACAGTTCGAGGCTTGGTGACAATACAATTTACAGAAAACAAAAATCCGCTTGGTGACGAGCTGAGTGAGATAACTATAAATCCTTGAAAAACGAGGGGAATCTTGCAATCGATTTTTGAGTAGCTTCCCGGTGAGCTGCAGATATGAAACTTGAGCCGTAAGTCAGAAACCGGTGATAATGCAATATTTTACCAAAAAAATTCTGCTAGGTGTCGCATGGATCAAGATATTAGGAAATTAATTTTAATTTAGCAATCTTTCAATCCATTTTTAACTAACTTCCCGGTTACCTAGATACTTGAAACTTGGCACTTAGTTAGAGGCCTGGTGACAATACAACTTATAGAAAACAAAGTTCCGCTAGGTGGCGCGCTTGTCAAGATAACTGCAAATCCTTTACAAAGATGGGGGGGGGGGGGAACTTGCGATCGATTTTCGAGTAACTTCCCGATGAGCTAGAGACATGAAACTTGCGCCGTAAATCAGAACCCGGTGACAATGCCATATTTTACCAAAAAAAAAAACCGCTAGGTGGCGCATGAATCGAGATATTGGGAAAACTAGTTTTAAATTGGGAATCTTGCAATTGATTTTTAACTAACTTCCTGGATATCTAGAGACTTGAAAACCTGAAATATAGTTTAAAACTCGGTGACAGTGCAATGTTTGATTAAAAAATTTGAGCTGCGTAACGCACAAGTCGAACTATTTAGAAGATTAGGCCATACCTTCATGGCTAGCCTCCTGAGTGTTGCAGGTGTTGTAGAATTCCACTTCGTTGAAGGACCAACTCAATGCACGTCCTTGCATACTTTTAGGCGTACGCGATTTTCACCGCAATTCTTTTAGACTTTCAGGCGTTTGCGAATTTCACCACGATTTTTAGCTGTGCAAATTAAGTAGCTGACAAACGAGGTGGAATTCTCTTGTTATGATGCGAGGTGGAATTCTGTTGTTTTCGCCAGTGTTGTCAGCGAAAATTCCACTAATTCTCTTAAATCTTGAGAATTAAGTATGGGGATTATCTTCAAGTTAATTCCGATCAAGGCAGTTGATTTTGGACTTTCGTTCATCTATCAGCCGCTTAACCCACTATTCTTTATCATGAAGCTTCTTATACTTGGATTTTCTTTGGTGAATTTTTGGGAGCAATGACCTAACAAGTGTGAATCAAGGGTTCTGGTGAATGAACTATTAGTGGTGGTGCATACAGCCAAGAGGTAATTCCCTAAATAAATTATGTTGTTACTAGACTTTAAAATTTTCTAAAATCTGTTAGCACAAAACTGTTATGCTTATTAAGTTAAGCCAGAACTCCATGGATAGCCTCTTGGGCGTTGCAGGCGTTCGAGAATTCCGCCTCGTTTGTTAGCTATTCAATCTAAAGTCGCATACGCCTGAAATTTTGAAAGGACGCACATGGAGTTGGGACTTAAAGGCCCAAGTCCTTTCAGGCGTTCGCAACTTTCAACACACGGAGGGATATCTATGGCTCGATCACCCACAACTATTGATGCTACATTAAATAAAAATTGTTAATCCTGTCCCATCAATAAATATGGATATGCCTTGCCAACCATAACTACCTACTTTTAACCACTTTCCCCTAAAATTCCAACACCATCAAACATTTCGGTGTCAAAAAATTCAAGTTTTTGGATATTTTTCAGGGTGGAAAAAATGTCCAATAAATAGAATGAGTGCGAATGAACCAACATTAGTGTCTTGCTTATGAATATCCCAAAACAAGGGAAATAAACAAAAATTATTTGACGTGCCATTGTCGTTGGATATTTCAAAAATTCAAGCGTA